>NC_049258.1:24360860-24975314 GCF_011100685.1 Canis lupus familiaris | reverse complement strand
TTCAAGGGTACCTGGTACTTCCAAGTTGTATGTTTCTTGAACTCTGTGTGATGTAAATTGGATTGGTTCTCAACTTTTCCATTACTGGCTTAGGGTTTGGCTTTGGCTCTCCTGGGTCTGCTAATTCAGTCACTATCTACTTTCCAGCTTGCACAATTCTGACACTAGTCTTTTTTTCTGTTCTTCCCATTCTTAGGTGTTCATGTCTTTTAAATAACTATACTGTGATTTGAGTGGAATTAATTATATTTAAAGCAAAGAGGGAGGATGCCTGGGTGGCTCAGTGGTTGAGCATCTACCTTTGGCTCAGGTTGTGATCCTGGGGTCCTGGGAACAAGTCCTGCATCAGGCTCCCCAAGGCGAGCCTATTTCTCCCTCTACCTATATCTTGGCCTCTCTCTCTGAATCTCTCATGAATAAGCAAATAAAATCTTAAAACTAAATAAAAAAGCAAAGAGACACTCAAGTACAAATGCTTCTGGGATTTTTTTTTTTTTTTTTTAAGATTTTATCGATTTATTTGAGAGAACATGAGCAGGGGGAGCAGCGAGGAGTGACAAGCAGACTCCCCACTGAGCAAGGAGCCTGACATGGGACTTGATTCCAGAACCATGAGATCATGACCTGAGCCAAAATCGCGTCTCTACCGACTGAGGCACCCAGGCCGCCACCTGAGAGTGTTTATTTAAAGTCATTAGTAAAGATGGATTCTTCCAGTGAAAACACATTATTAAAGAAAAAAGTGGGGATCCCTGGGTGGCGCAGCGGTTTGACGCCTGCCTTTGGCCCAGGGCGCGATCCCGGAGACCCGGGATCGAATCCCACGTCGGGCTCCCGGTGCATGGAGCCTGCTTCTCCCTCTGCCTGTGTCTCTGCCTCTCTCTCAATCTCTCTGTGACTATCATAAATAAATAAAAATTAAAAAAAAAAAAAAAGAAAAATGGGGATCCCTGGGTGGTGCAGCGGTTTGGCACCTGCCTTTGGCCCAGGGCGTGATCCTGGAGACCCGGGATCGAATCCCACGTTGGGCTCCCGGTGCATGGAGCCTGCTTCTCCCTCTGCCTATGTCTTTGCCTCTCTCTCTCTCTGTGACTATCATAAATAAATTAAAAAATTTAAAAAAAATAAAGAAAAAAGTGGATCTTGGATTTAGTTGTTAGTGCATTTTAGTGAAACTTACAGGTTAAATTTGCATTGTATTTGTTAAATTTCAGAAGATTAATATTGAAGAAAATGAAAGGATACTAATTTTTTTATGTCTTTTCTGTGAGATCATTTGTACTTGCTAGGGGCACCTACAATATACACCAAGTACTTGAAATCTAACATACAGTTTATGTAATGTGAAATTTAGTGAAATTGGGTTATTTGTAAAATCCTGTTCTTTTTTTCAGTTTTATTCCTTCTTATTAGCATTATATCCTTTTCATATAAACATATTTTTAAGAAAAAGGGACATCTCTTTCATAGATACCTGATACCTGATTGTTATTCCCCACAGTGGGCTGGATAAATAGAACCCTAATAATAATATGGTTTATGTTTCCTTAGGATGATAAAATGTGTACTCCAAGCTGTTTTATCTTTCTAATCAAATTACTTTGTGTCTATTCTAAGAACTTTTACAACACTTTGTATTCTGCAGAGTTTAACAACTCTTTTCTGGATTCATTGGGTTCTGATGAGGACTCTGGCAATGAGGATGTTTTAGACATGGAATACACAGAAGCTGAGGCGGAGGAACTGAAGAGAAATGCAGAGGTAGGCTGCCTTATTGTCTAAGTAGGACTGCTCGGGCTGCCAGCATCACTCCTGCCATTTCTCTAACAAGGCCCCACTGTCAGTGTCCATGGTGGCAACTACCAAATGCTCTTCACTTTCTCTTGTCCTTTGCTTCTGTTTTCTCTTTTCTCTTCTTTCCTTCCTTTCCTTTCCTTTCCTTTCCTTTCTCTCTCTTTTTTTTTTTTTTTTTTTTTTTTAGGATTTTATTTATTTTAGAGAAGGAGAGCCTGTGTGTGAGGGAAGGGGCAAAGGGAAAGGGAGAAAGAATCCCAAGCAGATTCCAAGCTGTATGCAGAGCCTGACACAGAGCTTGATCCCAGGACCCTGATATCGTGACCTGAGCCAAAACCAAAAATCAGATGCCTAACCAACTGAGCCACCTGGTACCCTACTTCTTGTTTCTTGTTCACAAAATTCAAAACAATATGAAATAAAACTAGAAAGACATCCTGACTCCCTTGTGTGCATGTTAGGTAGTAACTGGGTAACATGCCTCTCAATATCATATATATGTGTTAATTCACCTGTAGTTCTGCTAAAACTATGTTGTCTTTAAAGTGAAATAACAATAAATAAATAAGTAAATAAATAAAGTGAAATAACAAAACTAGTTGGCTATTAGTAAAAACTATTGGATTAATGACATTAAACTACATTGTAACTTTCTTTTACCCTTTTTTTCCTGAAAGAGTTGGTTTTTTTCCATTTTCCAATTCTTTTTGTAATTTTAATTACCTAGGAGTTTACTGTCCTAACACAACTACTATTAGTATTTTTACATATTATTTTGTCAGCCCTGCCGCTAAGTATGCTTCTAAAAGGTCATAAGTACAGCATTTTTATCCTGTTTACTTCTTAAAGATGACTTATAAGCATTTTATTTTTAATGATTCTATGTGCTATATTCCTTCAGATCAACATACTATTTCATTTAATTTTTAACCATGAATATTTAAGTTTCTACTGTTCTACTGTAATAATACTTTGGGAGGTGCCTGGCTGGCTCAGTTGGTAGAGCATCCAAACTTTTGATCCCAGGGTCGTAGATTCAAGCCCCACATTGGGTGTAGAGATTACTTTAAAAATATATTGAGGGGTGCCCGGGTGGCTCAGTGGTTGAGTGTCCGCCTCTGACCCAGGGCCTGATCCTGGAGACCCGGGATCGAGTCCCACATCAGGCTCCTTGCATGGAGCCTGCTTCTCCCTCTGCCTGTGTCTTCTGCCTCTCTCTCTCTCTCTCTCTCTCTCTCTCTCTCTCTCTCTCTGGGTCTCTCATGAATAAATAAATAAAATCTTTAAAATATATATATATAGAGAGAGAGGGAACTGTGTATGATTGTAATGTTTTTGATATTTAGGATTTTCTTCTTTTGATAAATTCCTAGAAGTAAATTACTGCCTCCAAGTTGAGAAACAGTTTAATAGTTTCTGGTTTACATATACCCATATTCCTTCCCCAAATGTGTACCTTACAGTGCTGCCTTCAGTGCATGAATGTCACTTTCCAGGTTTTTAACATTTTTTTACTAACAATGTCTTAATAGCATTTTTAAGAATATTTAAAATGTTAAAGCTTACCCATAATCCCTATAGCACCACTGCAACTGTTTTCATTTTGTTCATTTTGTTTTCCAGTACTTAATCATTAACATACCTGCTTTTATAGAGCTATAATTATTGTGTGCATTCGTGTGGGTTTGAAAAACAAGTTAATGTGTTGCTGACCCACTGAATACTATTGTGTTGAGTTGATATACCACTAATCATTCAACTATTATTGGGCCTATTGTTAGTTCCAGCTTTTCATTATTATAGGTAATGCTACAGTGAATAATTTTATACATCTACTCTTTTCTCCTTTTGAATTATTTTCCTAGGATAAATTCTTAGTTGGGAGTAGAATTCTTGGGTCAAAAATCAAGTTTGACTACACACACACTGGAAGTCAGCCATGTTAGCTTTGATAATAAATTTAAATTTAGTGTTTTGCTTTTATTCAAATGAAGAGTTAAACATCATGCCCACTTCTGTTTTCCAGACAGGAAATCTTCCTCATTCTTATCGGCTCATTAGTGTTGTCAGTCACATTGGTAGCACATCGTCTTCAGGTAAATGGACATGATGATTTCAGCATTTTATACATGAAGTAGCCAGTATTTGCTCCCTATCAGCTTGCTCTGTGCCTAGCTTCATGAGCTGTAGGTTGAATGCATCAAGAAAAAGTCTTAAATCTTTTCTTTGATCACACTAAATGTGAATTGTGTTAAACATGCAACTTTTTTTTTTTATAAATGTCCCCAATTCCCCTATATATGTGTAAATTTATTTATCCAAAAAGTTGTCCTAGTGTATATTTCTCCCTTAAATTTCTGTATGTTTTCTGAATGGTTTTTAGAAACATTGTTGGGGATAGGGTGGATGGGGTGGCTGTTTCTCTCTTCAAAACTTCCTGTACCTGAGAAAAATGCAGTGTGTTTTAAAAACTACAATTTTAAGATTGTGTTTATTTTAGGTCATTACATTAGTGATGTGTACGATATTAAGAAGCAGGCATGGTTTACTTACAACGATCTCGAGGTATCTAAAATCCAAGAGGCTTCAGTGCAGAGTGATCGGGACCGAAGTGGTTACATCTTCTTTTATATGCACAAGTAAGAAACTACCAGGTCTGGAGCTGTGGGCTAAAAATCTCCCATACTTTTTTTTTTTCCTGTAAGGACAAATTGTTCCCATCACTTATTGATTGACAATTTTTTACTTTTGTTATTTTTTGCTAGGGCTGCTATCTTGATATCTTAACTCCATATTAATTACTTATCTCAGAGTAGCATGTTATGTGATAAAACTGTCCTATCGTAAACATTTTTGGTGTTCAAGTTATATCAGCTAGAAGATCTGAGTTACATGGATGGGAACTACATAGCATTGTTATCAGGGGTAGCCATTCTCCTCCGCTCACCCGCACCCCGTTTTCTCAAAAATCAGTACTTGGGGTTAAGACAGTGATCAAATGAATGAGCTGCTTATTTAATAAAATTTAGACACCAAATGGAATTGTGTAGGCTTTATCTCAGCATCTTCTGTCTATCCTTTGGCTTTGCTCACTGAATTTCCTGTTTTATTTCTTGTTTGTTTTATCCCAAGGGAGATCTTTGATGAACTGCTGGAAACGGAAAAGAATTCTCAGGCACTTAGCATGGAAGTGGGGAAGACCACTCGTCAGGCCTTGTGAGGAACAAACTCCTGGCTTGGCAGTGTGCACTGCGTATTCCCTCTTATTGCTGCCCACCTCACCTTTCCTCTGCCGAGGAGAATTTGGAATTCTACTTGATGCGGGAGCAACAAACAGCTCAGGGCCAAACCAAAAGACGAAAATTGCAATTATGTGGAACGCTCCATGCTAATTGTTTTTATGGAAACTTTGGTCTCACATCTGTAGCTGATTATCCTCTTTTTCTCCTACAAAAGTGGCACTTCCTTTTGTCTTAGGAATACATGTTGTACATATATATATACACATACATATATATATATGTACATACAAACACGTGCACACATATATGTGGAATGAATGGAGCCTTAAAGAGTTAGGAGGAGCCACCAGAGAATGCCTGCTCAAAATTAATAGCACAGCAGTTTGGAGAAGAAATGAAGGTGTCAAAGAGTCCATTCACCTGAGAGATGTGTAAAGATATACATATCAGTTGACATTTAGCTTTTCTGTTCCTTGAGTAGTTTCACTCAAGTATATAATCTTTCATGTGTGTTTCTTATTAGTAGAGTTCACTGGAAAGCCAGCTCTCCATGTTACACTAATGACAGTTTGTCCTCCTTGCAAAGGAGAGACATTTCTGCCACCTGGCGTGAGGAGCTTTTTTAAAAAAATTATTTCATGGATTTGTGATGCTTTTGCTGTTTACATGCAGTCCCAAGAAATGGATTGTTGGTGCTTTGGAATGGGTTATGGTCCCGTTTGGTATTTGTTGTATACTTTGTATTTTCTTTAAAGAGGTTCCTTCACACAGTATATTCATTGTATATCATCTATATTAGTATGGTAGTGAAGGTAAAATCTTTGTTTTCTTCTGTATCATTCTTCTGTGGAGCGAGCATTACCTTAATAGATCACAACCAAACTGTAAGAGGTAGGAAAATAATAATCCCAATTGGAATTCCCCAGCAAGGATATTTGGGATTAAGGAAGAATGCTGGCATCTGTCTCATACATGGAGGGGATCCAGATGATGATTCTTGTATTAAAGCTGAAAACTCTGGACCACTAGAAGCCCTACTGCAAGTGGGAAAATTAAGTACATCAGCTTAAGAGAAAGCTTGAACATTTAATCATTTGCTGTCTGGCTTTGCCCTTAAAACAGGGTGAGAATTAGAATGAGATTGGTTTAGGTAATCCCAAGAACTAACAAATAACAAAGGTGCATGATACATTTTATCTTTCTGGGTGCTTTGAGTTGAGACTAAGTGGGAGTGCAACATTAAGTACCACATTAGTCACTCAGCTGGCATAACCAGCTTGGTTATTAAACAGTTTATGAAACCATATAAAGAATGAGTTTGAGAGCAGAATTCTATCCACAAAATAATTTTGTAAGCCCAGGAATCCTTAGGCTCACACAGTGAAGTATAGCAAAATGCAATCTTCAGTATTTTCTTACATGTTTTTCTTGCTTTTATCATCAACAAGGAGGTAATTCTTAGTTCAGTTCTGAGGTAGGGACAAAACCACATCAGTTTTTCAGGGGAGGAAACATGTTAAAGTCCATCATCACAGAAGATGCAACATCTTTTCTGGAAGATTGCCTTAAGAGAGCTTCAGCCCCACACTTGGACATGTTCTGACATAGTAACTTGTTCTAAAATTTTCTGTTTTTAAATCGTAAATGGCCCCAGCACATTGGTTAACTACAGATGAAAGCTCTGCCTCTTACCATTTACCTATACACTACTATAGTGAATGTCCCGAAATGGTGTGCTGGTAGGTTATCCATGAGTAATATAGAGCAGAAGAAGATACTTGTTTTAAAAACTACAGCTTTTGCTGGAAAATAACTGGTTTTCTCCAGAATGAGTGAAGTGATGATCAAATTCTATAACTAATTAGGACTTCTCTTCCACATATTTGCATTTGAGAGCTTCAAGAGGTGCTGTTAAAAATATGACTGGAAATATTTTGAAGTGGGGGATACGTTAGGGCATAAAAAAATAGAAATGATGCCATAAGCCTGATTGTCCAGAAGTGCCCTCATTTGACTTGTTTTTTGTAGTGTGTGTGTGTGTGTGTGTGTGTGTGTGTGGTTGGTTGGTTGGTTGGTTGGTTGGTTTAGAAGTACACGTGGTTCAAAAACCTGGTTTGAAAAAAAAAAGAAAAGGAAAGAAACTTGGTTTGATCTTCATTTCTTGGTCTGGACTTGTTAGTTGAAAATAGGTTACTGAGGTAGATGAATTTTATCATTGCTCATGTGCTTGCAAGTTTGGGATATGAATTTTCCTTGGTAGCCCATGCATTGTTGTGGCCTGGTCAGCCTTCCTCTCTCCCTGCACTCCTTTATTTCCCCTTTCACTACACTTTATTTCTCATTTGGGTTCAGGGAAGGGTTCAGGACTACAGTTGGCGATTTCAGAGGGACCGCATTGTAGGGATTTATTGTTTTTTTGAGCTGGCTGTATATATTTAAAAATTGTAAGTAGATAATATATTATTTTTTTGCACAGTATGATCAGTTTGCTCAGAATCAGAGCAGGGGTGGGGGGACATTTGATGTGTTGGGGCCAGGAAGGGACAAGTCAGATAAGGACAGAGTGCTTCAGTCCCGGGCAGCCCACACAGCCACCTATTTTCTATTGAAAATACCAAATGTGGTTACATTACTTTAGATGGCATTGAATTGGAACTTGACAGCACTTAGTCCTGCAGACAACTGATCTTAATTGAAAATTTTTGGAAGGGAAAAACTAAAAGTCAAACTTACTGACTCTTATCCCCGAGTATTTGGAGAATTAGAAGTTGCATGTGCCCAGACGGCTGCTGTCCCTTTAGTAGCCATGACCTTAATCCAGGCCCATGAGAAGATAGACACTCTGATTTGTGGGCAATGTATTTATATGTGTGTGCTCACTCATCCGTTTTGTCTCAGCAGGATAGAATAAGAAGAAGCAAGTCCATGAATTGTTCTTCTATTTATATTTTGATTCCAAAAGCTATTTGTTTACTTGCCAGGGTCTGTTAATTTCAGGCCTAACTTAATGGCTCAGTAACAGATGTAACAAATGTAAATGTGTTTACATTTTTAAAAAGTATACAGTGATACTTAGAGATCAGCTGATTAACTCTGGGAGGCAAATATTAGACTATACATTTCTTTACTTCTAATTCAAGTGTAGAATTCTTCCAAAAGAGAAACTGTAAGAATTAAACCCTCACCAAGTGAATTCATGAATTTACTTATTCTTCTGTATTGCAGTTACCATTATGTAACTATATAAACATAGCTCTACACATGTACAGCTACAGATATAGTTGTATAATGAAATTTGGAAACACCTAAATTGAAGAGATTTTTGGCAGTGTCTATATAGTTAAGTGTTAGAGTATAGAGAGAGCATGGGAGTGAGGTTTGGAGACATACAGAAAAAAAGTAGTTGTAAACTCCATGGTCTGAAAAGAGTTTATATTAAAACAAATAAAAACATTACTCTTCTTCTTTCTTTGTCCTCTGAAATGACTGCAGTGGATACTCCTAGTCAGCCAAACTTTTTTTTTCTCTTTAAATTGGCATTCCCCACCCCCGGTGGTCTTTAGTCGGGGAAACAGAGCTAGATCTCCCAAGTACATTCAGATCTTGTATATATATATATGGAGATTTTTAGAATAATGAACAACCCAGTACCAGATGCAAGTCCCATGGGTGTCCCCCCAAAACACCAAAACAGGTGTATCCTTTCCTTCTCCCCATCTTGCTTTACCACTGAGTAATGCTCTCTTTAAGTGTGTACAAAACTGAATGGATTTCTGCCATCTAATATCTTTCAAATGCATTACTTCAAAATTCTAATTTTGTCTCTATTGGTATGTCTTATTAACATCTGAAAAACATATTTTATTGGGAAACTACAGTTTGGTCGGCCTTGAGAGTTTTGTGACAGTTTTTTGCTCTTGTCACCACAATCACTGACTCCTTTATGGCATGCTTTGATTATTAGACTTCAGGCAGTCTTTTCTGTTGTATCATATTTATACACAGTAAATTTTTCTTTCCATGTGTGCTATATGTCTGAGGTTTCGAAGTTTTTAATAAAAAGTGTGCCAGTATGAGTAAAAGCAGTTGATTTTAGAATATTGGACTTAAAGTACATTAAGAGGTTCAAAGTATAGGCGAATTCACTGGTGAAACAATAGAGGGGATGAGGGTCTGAATCAAGACCCAAGTTCAATAGGTCAAATGCCAAAACAAGAGCAATCAACTGACCTGGCCTGTTTCAAGAACAGAGGGGATGCAGGGAGTGAGACCACACACTTCTCGTCCCCAAGGCTTCCCTCCCTCTCTGAGCTTGCCCTTCCATCCCAATTCCTCTGGCCTGTTGTCAGTGTTGTTTACTATAGAGAGGAAAACCGAAGGAAGGGTCCTACACTTTGCCTAATTGAGCCACTACCAGATTTGCTGGCAGCTTTGGCCACATTATTTGTGAGGTGATTTTCTTTCTTTGTGTTCAGAGTGACTTGATTCTGATTCTTTATGTTGTTTCGTATGGAGCGGCACTTTATCTGTGTTTTAGCAGAACTGTTCCTCTGTATCCTTTACGGTTTTTCCTTATTTTTGTTTCCTTTTAAATTATGCATAGAGTTTTTTGTGTGTGTGAAATTAAAGCCTTTATTAACCTTGTGTTGGTTCGCCTGTTATTTCCGGAAAAGGACATAACCTTTCAGACACTTAACCATTGGTTGAGGTTGTTAAATCACTTTCTGTTGGCTTTCTGGTTTGGACTTCCATGCAGCAGCATCACACCTTAGAGGAAACGGAAGGGCAGACAGCCACATGGCTGGAGTCCACAGAGTTCTCGTTTTCACTGGAGGAGCCTGTGAAGCTTTGCAGAGGTCCTGGATGACAGTTTTAACTCGGCATTGGGCTTAGCTAAGCTCTTCCTTTGCCTTATTGGTACCAGACAGGCATGAAACGGCCTCCAATAGAGACATACCCAGTGGGTATGTTGCTTTTGCTGGGAACCAGTTAGTGTGAAACTTCCTAACTGGGCCTTTTCCCAGGCCATTCAACTCTTGCAAAGGAGTCCCCTTTAACTTGTCGCCTAAATCAGGAAAGTGTGAAAAGGAAAAGCCATTACTCTGGGAAAGATGTAAAACTGCAAAAGCTTCAATCCACTCTTCTTAGATAAAAATTAGTCACAAGAGAGGAAGACCAAGGGACCCTCAGAATTCAAATGTTTTGTGGAGTGTTTGCTCTTCTAAGAAGGGAAAAGTCTGAACAGGATGATTAAAGTGATGTTAACACCCAGGATGGAAACAATGTGACCAGCTTCTTAGCTGAAATTAGACCATAGTCTTCTTAGGGAGGTATCATTCTGGAAGTATAGTTAGGTTATTAAATAAAAGTGGCAATGCCACAGACAGCCACTCACAGATAAAATTTCACTTCAATTAGTACAGGACTAATAGGCCAGTCATGAAAACAATGAAACCGCAAACAAGATAGGGGACTGCTCTCCAACCACAACCATTTCTGCTTCTCAAAACAGGCCTTTTTCTTTCTTGAGGTTTTGTTGCTTCCATTTAGGGAGGGCAGAGAAGGCCGTGGGTGTCATTCCCAAGACCTTGGTGAAATCCTCGACAGACAGGTGCTCCTAGAAGAGAGGAACCAGAAGGCAACGGTCACCTTCTTCCCCCACGGTTTACTTTGAGAAGTCCTATAGGTGTGGTATAGTAACTACATGAGGGGCAAAAGCAGGTAAGGTCAGGAGAACCAGGATGGTTGGGGAGGAGTCAGGTGACACATGAGGTCTAAGAAGTTTGATCCCTGAATTTGGAATGTGACCAACATGAGGTAGATTGAGTTCCTTTAAAAAAAAAAAAAAAAAAAGATTGAGCTCCTTTTGACAAGTGCACCCTAGCACCCTAGCTCTGAAATAACTAGGACATTTGACTTTAGCTTGCTTAAGGAATTGGCCAACTAAGAGAATGTCTTAGTTTTCCTCTATAAGATGGGAGAATAAAGGCCAATTTTTGCTTCTTTGTAATGCTTTTATGGGGAGGAAAATGATACTACACAGGGAAGGGCACTGGAAACCAGTATCTTGTTCATCTGTCTTACTGAACCGTGGACCCAAGCGAGGGATCCTTTCTGTATCTGGCCCACAGGGTCAGCAGATGAGCCCCAGAAGGGAATCTACCCACGTCTGGATATACAAGACTCTGCTGTTACACAGGAGGCCCAGCTCTGCTAGCAAGAGTCCTGTGAGCCTGGGGAGGGGCTTGCCCTCCTGGGCCCCACCTTGCTCGAGATCAAGTGAGCAAGGCCGGCCACCCCAGCCCGAAGAGCAGAGCACGCAGCAGTCTGGCACACATGTACAGCTGCGGCACTTGCAGAAACACCTGGCTGTTCTGAGCGGAAGTGGATGACTCATCCTGGCTTCTCCCATCCTGTGAATGATCTAGAAGCTTAGCACAATTCTATCTACTTTTTTGCTCTTAGTTTAGAGATCATGACCTGGAAACCACTTTCTAAGCCCAGGATATGCTGCTTCATGAAATGAAGGGCTTGCCTGAGATGACCTTTGCTCCCAGCTAACTCGATCGTAGACAATACTGCTTAAGGCCAGCTAAGTGCCCTCAAGGCACATCGTGTGAGAACCCCAAATTGAAGCTGCTATGAAACAGCATCCCCCAGCCTTCACCTCTGCTCCCCAGGCCCCAAGAAGAGGACGAGGTAGTAAGAGCCATGGGTTCTTTTCAATGTGAGCCCCCCCAACTGCCACCCCAGGGGAGTGCTTTATCCACTCCTGCAGAGAGCCCTTAAAGAAACAGCTTGGAAAACATCTGTAGGTGGACTTCAAGCTCAGGTGGTCTGTTGCCTCAGTTCTCTAACCTGTCTTTAGGTTTGCCTCCTGCCTCCGGGCATTCGCTCCTCAAGTTCCCTGAGAGCCCTGCCCCTGCCCTTCCCCGCCCCTCCCCAGGCAGGGAAGAAGAGAGGAAAGGTGAGCGGTTCGAGCATCAGTGGCTGGGGAAGATGTGCCTACACCAAATTGGTTTGTAGCAAACCGCCACCCCAGGTCCTTCACCACTGGGGCTGCAGGTGCCCTCTCTGGCCCCACCCAGGCTGGCTCCACAGCTTGGCTGCAACTTCTGGACTCTGACCCGGAGGGTAGATAGCAGGAACTGCCCATCCCAGTGGACTTGTATCTTTCCACCAGTCCTGCTGTTGGACTCTGTGGTCCTACCAGCTGATTACTGGCCTCACCCATACCCACATCCGCCTCTCTGTGGTTTACTCATTGGTACTCAGATTATCCTCTTGCTACTGCCTGCAGCCAGGCCCACCACCCCACTCTTCATTGCCCCTGGCTCCCCGTCCGAGTTTGGAGCAGCCAGAGAGACCTGAAGCCCTCTCCTACTCTCCCCACTGAACATTGAACCTACAGCTCTCCCACAAGTATGTATGTTATTCCCATGATTAAAAACAAAACAAAACAAAAAAACGGGGCACCTGGGTGGTACAGTCGGTTAAGCGTCTGAGTCTTGTTTCGGCTCAGATCATGATTTGAGGGTCTTGAGATCAAGCCCAATATTGGGCTTCTCCCTGAGAAGAGTCCAGATTCTTTTTCCCTCACCCTCTGCCCCTCTCCACTGCGTGCCCGTGCTCTCTCGCTCTCAAATCTTTTTTAAAAAATCAGCCACAGGGACACCTGGGTGGCTCAGAGGTTAAGCATCTGCCTTCAGCTCAGGTTGTGATCCCGGGGTCCCGGGATTGAGTCCCACATCGGGCTCCTGGTGCATGGAGCCTGCTTCTCCCTCTGCCTGTGTCTCTGCCTGTCTCTCTCTCTGTATGACTATCATAAATAAATAAAAATTAAAAATAAAAGAATCTTAGATTTTGTAGACTGTGTCTACCATGGTAGGGTTGTCTTGATTCTGTTTGTCCCATTCCAAATGCACCATCCCTTCGGCCCCCTATCAATCACCTGGTTCAATAACACTGGCTCCCCCTCCTTTCGGAAATAAGGAAATACCATCACAAGATGGTAGCGGCAAGGCGGCAGGACTCCGAAGACCTGGTTCTTGCCCTGACTCTGCCACTAAGTAGCTTATGTCAAGTTACGTGGGGCAAGTCCCTTCCCCTCTCCAGTTTTCTCAGGCACTCATAAGAGCAGCTTATGTTTACAGAGCACTTGCTATGCACCAGGTGCTGGGCAAAGAATATTCATAATATCACTGTTACCAAAAAATATATTGGGACCATCCCATTATTCCAGCAAGGACACAGATGGGTACATCTGGGAGATAATGCATGGACTGGTCTCCAAGGTGAAGGGCAGAGCAAATGCTCTGGGAACAATACACTTAAACATGTATCAGGCCCATTTCTTGGAGAAATCGGGCATCTCTGTTCTGTGGACTCTTTAATCCATTAGTAACACTTCTTTACAGTTTCTTATACCCAGAGTGCATTTTCCCTCAATACCCACATCAGGCTAGATTTGCCATCTATTTTGGATCTTCACATAGCAGGAACGAACAGACATTGGAACTGTGTTTTTAACAAACTCTTCTTACCATACTCTCTCCCCACAAGTGACCCAAGTGGGACCTGCAGCTGCAGCCACCAGAAGCACCTCGCGCTGGCGCGCCTCTGAAGAGCCTGCCCACCAAATACACAGCAACTCCGATGTCTCCAGGCTGCCTCAAATGGCACAGCTACCACCAAACTCATTGTTGTCCCATCTAAGCTCTGCCCCAGAGGTGTTTCTTTTTCATCTCAGGAAATGACACAACTGCACCCCCACACACACTCCTTTCATCAGTAATTACCAAGTGCCATTGACTTTACCTCCTAAATATTTCTCTAAACCATCTCCTGTCCTCCGCTTCCCCAGCCACCGCCTATTCTACACTCCCGTCCACCACTCAGCCTGCCTATGGCTGCTGCTTTTGCCACCTTCCAGTCCCTTTTTCACTGAGTAGCTATAGTGATCTTTTTTATTTAAGGTTTTACTTTGGGGGTGTCTCAGTCTGTAGAGAGTGTGACTCTTGATCTCAGGGTGGTGAGTTCAAGCCCCATGCTTGGTGCAGAGATTACTTAATAAATAAATAAATAAATAAATAAATAAATAAATAAATAAATAAATAAAATCGGGTTTTTTCCTTAATATTTTAAAACTTCTTAAAAGTAAACTTTTTAGGGCAGCCCAGATGGCTCAGTGGTTTAGCGCCGCCTTCAGCCCAGGGCGTGATCCTGGAGTCCTGGGATCGAGTCCCATGTCGGGCTCCCTGCACGGAGCCTGCTTCTCCTTCTCCCTCTGCCTGTGTCTCTGCCCCCCTCTCTCTCTCTCTCTCATGAATATATAAATAAAATATTTTTTTAAAAAGTAAACTTTTTAAAAGTTCAGTCTACCGACTGAACCAGCCAGGTGCCCCATAGCGATCTTTTAAAAGCTTAAACTCGACTGCCACTCCCCTGCTCCAACCATGATGGCTCCTGTCTACTTTGGACAGACACCACGTTCCCAACGTGGCGTAACAGGCACTGCTCCCTCGGGCCCCCAGCCCCCGTGCCTGCTGCTCCCCAGCTCCGCATCCCACAGCCAGCTGGCCGCCCTGCTTATTCCCTGCCTCTGGGCTTCGTGCATGCTGTTCCCTTCTCCAGGAATAATCCATTTGCCTAAATAATTCCTGTTCCCCTTTCAGAAGGCAATCTTCTCTCCCTAAATCAGGTTCCTTTTTGGAATACTCTTCATGGCACCTGCACTTCACCTTTGTGGTCCTTATCTTTTTGTTGTTGTTGTTGTTGTTGTTTTGTGGCCCTTATCATCACTGAAGTTAAATGATACTATAACCAGGATCCTTTGAACCCACTGTCCTCACTGAGCTGTGATCTCACATAGAGGTGAAGACCAGTTCTGTTGTGTTCACCAGGGCACCCCCAGCACCTAATCACCTGCAGGGCACAGTCAGGGCTGGGGGTCAGGGGAGGGCAATTAGTGCTGTCCAGCAAATGGCAGCCAGCTCTCCTCCTCCTCCTCCTCCCCATCCTCCCCCTCCTCCTCGTCTGGCCTACCTCCTTCCTAGTGGGGTCTACACCCTCAGGGAGCTCCTCCACAGACTTGTTCACCAGCTGCTCCAGGGGAAAGATGGGTAGAGGCCCAGAAATGAGGCTGGTGTTAGCGGTGAACGTGTTCGGCTTAGGTTTGGTGATCTCCTAGGGAAGAAAAGGAAACCACTAGTCAATTCGACTGGTTTGTGATGACCTCCAAGGCTGCCTTCTTCTCTGGAGTCAATACTGATTCTAGAGCACCTCCTTCAAGAAGCCTTCCATAGCCCCCACTGCCCACCCACCTGCATGTACACAGTCCTCACAAGAACACACCATTCCAGCGGACCTGTGAGCAAAACCTTGCTGGGTTTGTACCCAACCAAAGCCAATGGGTGGAAGGTGATTATGTTGTTCTATGATTTCTGAACTTCTCCATGGCTTCCCACAGATGTCTGAGGTCCACCTTGGGCATTTATGGGCCTCTTTCTCTTATCTGTCATGAAACTGTCATCAGCTCGCTTAGCCTTGACCTATCTATGCTTTTCTGCCCAAAGTATCTGTCCACCGTGAAGGGTTTATTGAGTGTGCAGGTGTTCAGCCTGCGGGTGGGGCCAAGAAGCCTGCGTTATCTACTAATGACCCCAGCGTGCTTGTGAAACTGCTCTCGTGCCCTGGACACATTTCTACAGAGTCTACTTGGTCACGCCTCCCCTTGCCAGCCTGAGAATTTCTGGAAGGAAGGGCTTTGCTTTCGGATTTCCACATCCTAGGCCAATAGGCTCGATGTGGTTCTATTAACTAGGTGAGAGGCCACAGGTCTGGAGAGGGGACCCCAGGGTGACCAAGGCAGACAAATCATTCTTTCTCAAAGTGTAGCCCATGCACTAACAAATCACCTGGCTGTTCGTTTACAACAGGCATATTCCTGGGGCTCGTCCCAGTTCCACACGCCAGAATTCGGGGGAGTGAGTGGGACTTTGGGATCTGCGTTTTAACCAGCTGCACCCCCCTTGCTCCAAGCTCCCATCACCCAGACTGTTCTCTTAATGCACCATCATACTAGGAAGTGGAAGAAAAAAAAAGAAAACAGGCTTCAAAAGCTCGAAGTTAAATAGGGAGAAGCACTTTCCTGAGCCGTGGGAGGACATGGTGGAAAGGAAAGCCGGGGACCCTGCTATCGTTGCTAGAGCTTTCTCAGCTCCCGTGGGGCTGCGCGTCGTCAGCCTGCCACCTCCCCATACTCACAGCAGTGATCTGGCTCCAGTCCTCAGGGCTTTGGAGCTCCGCCTTCAGGTCCTCATAGGATTTGGTGTTCTGCACATAAAGTAAATAACAAGTTAGACCCAGCTCTCAGCAGAGGAGATGGAAGAATTTTTTTCCTTCCGGGGGCTGAAAGAAGGCTGGTCTCAGTCCTGGGGGTGGGAAGGGGAAGAGGGGGCCGGGGCCGGGACCTGGGCCTGGGCCTGGGGGAGGGACCCCAAGACAAGAGGCTAGATGGGGAGGATGGGCACCCACAGGGCGCTGGTCAGCAAAGTCCCCCTCAGCCCCATGTGGGGATGGAGACCACCCTCGGAGGCGGAGCAAGCAGCCACATGCAGCCTGGAGAACCTGCCTCCATGGTGGGGGCTCTGGGGACCACAGGGGTCTCGTCCCAGAGCCTGGAGGGGACCCTACCGCAGAAAGATGAAGCCATAGAAGGGACCTCGGCCATCTCCATACACCCGGGGCCTGGCCCCGCATGGCACGTCATGACTGCAGTTGCGCTGACCCAGAGAGAAGCCAGCGAGGACTGGAGGGGAGGGAAGGCCTCCAGAGTTGACACCGATATGAATTTAAGAAGTTCTGGCATCGGGACACTGGGTGGCTCAGCGGTTGGCCGTCTGCCTTTAGCTCAGAGCGTGATCCCGGGGTCCTGGGATCGAGTCTCACATTGGGGCTCCCTGCGTGGAGCCTGCTTCTCCCTCTGCCTGTGTCTCTGCCTCTCTCTCTGTGTTTCTCATGAATAAATAAATAAATTTATTTAAAAAAATAAATAGAATCTTTTAAAACATCTACTTAAAAATAAATTAATTAAAATAATAAAGGAATAAATAAAATCATAAAAAAAAGAGTTCTAGCATCTAGATTTGCAGCCTTGAGATTTGTTTCATCTCTCCTCAAGACTAAATTCAGCCCATCAACCACTGAACGGATGCCTTCAAAAAACAGTTCCGAGGAAATGAATCTAAGCTCTGTTTCCCTAAACTCATCCGTTGTGCAAATTTTCGTGCACCCAAAGCCACCGGGCCAGCACTCTCCACCTTAGCCTTCTCTCTTCCTGCAGAAACCTTGCACAGGCTTCCATCCTGAGGACCCTCCTTCTGCTTCTATGTGCAGCCAGTTCAGGAAAACCCTGTGAAAGTCTGACTCACTGTCCCCCAGATAAGGGCCACAGGTATGACCCATTTGGCTTAGGATGTAGTGCCAGGAAGACATTTGTCCTCAAGAACTGACGTGTCATTTCATCTGGCTTGAGGATTCGCCAGCACTGTCTCCGAGAAGTGTCTACGGAGATGGGAATGTTCCTTCTCTGTGCCGTCCAAATGGGAGCCACCAGCCGCAGGCGGCTATGAAGCACCTAGCTTCGGGCTTGTGAGAAATGGAATCTTTGATTTTGTTCAGCTTTAATTTAACTGGTCAGTACGGCTCTTAGCAATAACGTGCAGCAGCCCTGAGCTAAGTCTGGTACACAGGCAAGGCCCCGTCATCAGCCTGGGGGTTGACAGATTGCCTTCCTCTCCCTCACCAGGGGGCCTAATGGTCTCACACAGCCTTCCTCCTCACTCGAGGCCCCCTTGGGCCCCTTTAAAAATTTATCACTGGGGATCCCTGGGTGGCTCAGCGGGTTGGCCCTGCCTTTGGCCCGGGGCGTGATCCTGGAGTCCCCAGGATCGAGTCCCACGTCGGGCTCCCCTCATGGAGCCTGCTTCTCCCTCTGCCTGTGTCTCTGCCTCTCTCTATGTCTATCATGAATAAATAAATAAAAATTAAAAAAAAATAAAAAATAAAAAAATAAAAATTTATCACTGGTCCTCTCTCAGGACGAACAGAACAGCCTGGGAGTCTGGCCTGGCCCCGGGGGTGTGCACAGGGGCCTCCCGGAGAAGGCCGTAAGGGTGAGGGCCGGCCGGCCACTCACACTCCACTTGAAGGGATCCCACGCCAGGAACCAGCCGGTGAAGGTGGAGGGCTCGTATCCCTGCTTCACCACGATGATGGGGGTGTCGGGGTCACGGCCGCTGGGGTGAGTCTTGAGATACTCCTGTGCCGTGACGGCTGCGGCTCTCTTCTCCTCCTCGTTGGCGTGCTTCCCGATCCAGAAGAAGACCTGTGGAGAATGCAGAGTGTGGGCAGCCCTGCCCGTCCCCCCTGGCCCACCGGGCTCCGATGGCCGAGAGTGGGGGCTAAGTGACCTCAGGCAGGCCCCATCTGGTCTTGACTCTGCAGCTGGGACATGAACGGTTTGGACAGATGCCCTCTGCTTGGATAACCTGCCAGCCTGAGTCCCAGCCTCTCCAGAGCCACTGACCTCAAGAACATGCTTCTGCCGTGTGACAGAGGTGGGGCTTTGGGAAAATACATCTTGCCCCGCAGCCCCTTTGGGCACATTCCTCCCCACCTGCCTCTTTCTTCCTTAGGCTCTTGTTCACATCCCACTCCCAGGAAGGATGAATAAGGGAGCTGAGACAGTGTCAGACTTTGCCTGTCCCTAAAGTCATCCTTTCTCGGCTGTGGGAATGGAGCTGGTAGGAAGGGAAGTCCTCAGGCCCAGGTACCTGGTCCCAGACATCTAGCAGGAACACATCGTCCTCTTCCAGGTCATCTTGATTGAAGTCAGGGATTTCTGTGGCCAGAAAGCGCCCGGTCTGGTTGGAACATTCAAAGAGCCGGGGCGTGATGGCCAGGGTTTCCTCCTGCAATCTGCGGGATGGAGACAAAACTGTGTTGACAAGAAGGCAGGGAAAGAAAAATCGAGGACACAGAACTCCTACTTGGAAAGCCCAGCTTCTCAGAGAATGCTCTTTTTTTCCTGATCCCACAAAAAGTGCTCCCCTCCTCCCAAGAGTCTAAGAGTGCTCCATGGGAGAAACCCCCACCGCCTTTCCAGGGCGTGCATTCCAGAAGCTCTTCCTTAGGCCCGTTGGGAAGTTCTTTCTGATATCTTCCTTCTAGGCCTCCGACAGTAGCAGTAGGAGGCCTAGAACTACTGGGCCTCAACACTAAAGGGCAGGGCTCCGGCACCTTTTTCCCAAAGGGCAAGCCCTGTCCCTTTCTTTGAGTTGCTTCCTACTGCCATGAACTCCATTTGCCAAGAAAACATGCCCAACAGGCCCCAGGCATACTGCACAGACACAGCCCCTGTGCCCAAGAGGCTCTGAGGGCATGGGCTGCCCCTTACTCGTCTTCCAGCCCCAGGGACCTGGTACCCAGAGTCCACAGTCCATGCTTGCTGCAGGCTCTGGGCCATGGGATGGAGGTGCTAAGAGGCTCTCCAGCCTCAGGTCGTGAGCTGGAGGCAGAGGGTCCCCGTAGTTACCTCTTGGTGTTGGCATAGGGAGCCTTTCCACCCAGGGCTACCCAGAAGTTGGCCGGCTCCTGCCCTTCCACCACCACTTGCTTCTCTGTCCGGGAGATGGTGTCAGCAACCATCTTGGCCATCTCCCGCTCGTCCCCACTGCAGCCCTGGGGAGAGGAGGGGGTCAGCTCTTTGGGGCAAGGCCATCTCTACTGCCACACCGACTGCCACCCTTCCACCACATTCACTGGCCCAGAGCTCCTCGTCCAAGACGGCCCTTCTGCCTGGATCAGGACCCCGTGCACACCCCTCCTCCGTCCTCGACACACCAAAGAATGGCAGAGGGGACAGGAGTCGCCCGCTCCTTACAGGAAGGGAGAAGGGAGGCTGGCTAGACGTCACTGGGAAATGAGCCAGACCTACTGGCCAGAGGCTCCCAGGAGGCCCGGGGACCCCTAAGACCCCCTTGGGGAGGAGGAGGCCACCAGGCCCCGCACACACCTTCCCGCACCACAGATAGCAGCAGGACTGGGTCTTAAGGATGAAGACGTCATTGGAGTTGAGGGAGCTGGCCCGGGGCTGGACCTCAAAGGCCTTGGTGTTGTTGGCGCTGGTTCCCTGGACCTGGAACAGCCGTGTGGAGGGCACTGGCTCCTGTGTGTTGGCCCGGGAGGTGCCTCCCTGGAGAGTGTGGGGAGAAGGCAGAGAGAGAGACAGAGAGACAGAGAGCAACTTAGTGCAAACAACAGAAGATACGAGAAGGACACAGAGAACAGAGCAGAAGAGAGGCTGGGGTGGGGCTGCCCGCCCCCGGGTCCTGACGCATCATTACCAGACTAGCCTTTGAAGACATTGCTTTGGTCATGGCACAGCCCTGCTCCGAAATCTTCAGTGGCTCCCCAGTGCGTATAGGCTAGAACCCGCTCCTGAGCCCAGCCTTTGAAGGCCCCACAGGACGCAGGTGCAAATGGCCCTTCCAGACACTCGGCTCTCTCCAGACCCTCGCGTTTAGCTCGGCCAGGCTTCTCACGGCTCCATGTGGACCGCTCCCCTGGGCCTTTGTCCTTGCTGGTGCTCCTGCACTGCATGCCTCATTTTACCTCTGCTGAGCTCTTCAACTCTGACCCTGACGTCAAGGGCTCCTCCAAGCCCCACTTCTGCCAGGAACTCCCCGCCTGCCCGGCCTCTCGGGTTCCCTCTCCTGCCCTGTAAGGGCGCAGGCTCCCATTCACGCCCCCCTTTGGACTCAACCTGTGTGTCTGGGTTTAACCACACGGTGCCTGAGGCTGTTAGTCTGCTGCTGTCCCAACAAGACAGGCAACAGGAATGCGTGGCCTGTTCCTGCCCTGGCACTTTGAGGAGGCCCCAGGCTTCATGATGAAGGCCCCAGATGATCTCTTAAATGAGTGCGGGACATGCCTATGCCATTATGCCATTATGTTAGAGGGCACGACGCAGTTTGGGCAGGCTCATCGCTTGGGCAAATCCAGCCAAATGAACACCCGTTCTCATGTAGAGGATCCAGGGAGATGGGGTGCAGAGACTAACGGTACTTGCACACCCTGTGTACCCCTTGCATGTTCTTAAAGTCCTGAGAGGTTGTTTGTCTTGCCAGTTCCATGTACATGGTGGGGCCTCAAACAGTCCTGTCCCACTAAGGATGCGCTTCACCCCGGGCCCGCCCCAGGCCCTTGCCCCATCTCCTGGTGCCTGCCCCACCGCGATTGTGGGTACCGCCAGGAGCCTCAGGCCAGCAGCCACACCTGGTAAACCACCATTTGTCCCTTGAAGATGGCCATGAGGTGTGGTGGCTCCTTGCCCATCGGGACCCGGATCTGGACCGGTTCGTTGTTGTACTTCTGGTCTAGGGTGACAGCTTGATAGGCAGAGGCTGTTATTTCATCCTGGCTGGCTTGGCTACCCTGGGGACAAGCACAGTGGAAGGGGAGGGGGACACGGTTGGCCCGGTTCTGAGCCCGTCCCCGGCCGCGGCAACAACCCCATCCCCGATTCTCAACTGGCCCCAAAGCAACTGTCTGCCCCTCCAAACAGCGCCCTGGACATGGCCCAAACCAAACCTGACCCGAACCAAGTCCTTTCCCAGCTCACCTGCCCCGCACCCTGCCCCCCGCCCTGACCCCAGACCTCCTCTTCTTCTTTTTTATTTATTTATTTATTCATGAGAGACATAGAGAGAGAGAGAGAGGCAGAGACACAGGCAGAGGGAGAAGCAGGCTCCATGCAGGGAGCCCTACATGGGACTCGATCCCGGGTCTCCAGGATCACACCCTGGGCCGAAGGCGGTGCTAAACCCTGAGCCACCTGGGCTGCCCTCCTCTCCTTCTTACTTGGGACAACACTGTGGCTACCACACCGCTACCCCCAGCACCCACACATCTCTCTGCTCACTCATATCTGGACACAGAAACAGTGCTTTGAGCACAGGAAGGGAATGTTCTGGAAGCCATGGACATTGGAAGGGAGGCTCCGTGAACCCAGAGAGGGGAAAGGGTTGTGAATGGGGGTACCCCGTGCCAGTGGGATCTCATAGCCAAAGGAGTCCCAGTATGATAAAGGGGTGAGCTCCCCATCACTGGAGGTATTCAACTCAAGAGTCGTGGCCACTTAGCAGGGGTATACCAGAGTGGGAGCCAAGCTGGCGGTGTTCTGGGCAGGGCTGGGTGGGGCCTGACCTGCCAAATGTAGAGCAAGTAGTTCTTCTTCTCGCCAATGAGGTAGGTGTAGAGCAGCAGGTAGCAGTCACCCCCGTAGAAGTGGCCTAGCCACTTGGACTCCACCGGCACCAGCTCTAGGTTCTCAATGCGCCACACCTGGGGCAGGTAGCAGGCTGGCATGAGGGCCAGGACAGGTTCCGCTGACCCCTCGCCCCCCGGCCCGGCCTCCCCTGCTCACCGTACCTGCACCTCCCCGCTCCCGTCATCCACCATCTTCTTCTGGGCAGCCACCTGAGGCTGGACATGCATGGATGTGGCATCAAACTTCACTTGCTCCACCTTGGCTGGAGTGAAGGGGAATCGCGACAAGCTTGTCACAAGCTGAGGGCCTCCAGGTCCTCACAACAGCCCCGAGTGACAGCTACAATTCTTAGATCCGTTTTCCGGATGGGGAAGCCGAGGCCGGCGAGGTCGGCTAGCTTACCCAAGGTCGCAGGGCTAGAGAGCGGCAGTCTTGCGGCGGAACCCCATCTCCCACCCCCCACCCCCGAGCCTCGGGCTTCTGCAGGGCCTCCAGGGGAGCCCGGGGAGGGAGAGCCCGTTTATCCTCTTCCAGGGGCCCCGGTATTCAGTTTGCCTTCAGCAAACACTGTGTGGCGACACACTGACGCTGCCTGCTTTCCAGGGCGACAGCCCCATTCCAAAGGAAAGACAGGTGCTTGTCAGCTCCCTTTGAGTGACAGCCCCAAGGAAGGGAATGCAGGTTCCCTCGTGTCGTTCCCCCACCACCCCGCCCTGAGGAGCCCAGAGCCAGGGCGAAAGATCGCATGCAGGGGGGCAGGAGGCAGGTGCAGGTGCTCCCCCCGCCTCACTCCGGCTCCTGACCCCACCCTGCCTCGGGCCAGGCCTCACCCACGGAACCCACGGCATGGGTTTTGCCCAGGCCTGAAGTCCGATTGGGCAGGGTCCACTTCTGGAAGAGCTGCTGGAACACAGCTGACTCGGCCCCATCATTCTGCACCTCCACCTGTGTGCTGGGCGGGTACTGCTTTGCTTTGATAAAGTTCTGGGAAGAGAAAGGGGGTGGCTGGGTCTGTGTCCCTCTCCGAACCCCCCCAGACCCCCTCACGGCACGCCGCAGCCTGGCTCTAACCCCAACCCCACCACAAACTTACACCTTGGTCCCAAGCCCAAACTTGAACCCAACCCCAGTCCCAGTGCTGACCCCAAAGCTAAACCCTGCTTGGCCCCAACCCCAAAACCCAGCGAGATCCCAACCTTGACCCTACCTCAATTCTAACCCCGTTCACCAGCTGCCATCTCCAAGCTTGAACCCAACTCCCATTCTATCGCTGACCCCATGCCAACTCGGACTTTAGCCCTAATAATGACCCCAAACTCCGACTTGCCCCCACCCAGCCCCCTGTCGACCCAATTCTCTCTTGCAGAAAGTACAGCCTCCAATTCTCCCTCTTTCCTCTGAACCGAGATGGAGGTGGGAGCTCCCATCCTGAGGAGGCTGCGAGGTTGCCTGGTGGTTGGCCCCCCGGCATGCAGAGAACCCCCAAGATGGACAGAACTGACCCCCGCACCCCCGCCAGGTCAGGCCCAGGGTGGTCTGACCCCATCCCCTCTCCATCCCTATCTGTTCGTCTCCTTGCCTGCCTGACCCCATGCCCACCAGTGCCTGGTTCATGGCTCCCGTCTTCTCCTGGGCGTTGGCCCTCTTCCCCTTCCACACGTAGATCTTCAGGCCCCCCTGGTCCAGGATATAACAGTCCTAGAGGTGGGAGACAAGGGTGACGCGGGGTGGGGGCCCGAGGGCGCGGTCGGCGCTGGGCCGCGGGGAGGGGGGCAGACACCAAGGTGCCTCCAGGGCCTGGCCTTGCTCCCACCTGGGGTGGGGTGGGCAGGGTGCAGCGGGATGGGAGTCGGGGCTGGGGGTCCCCAGGCCCTCTCACCTCGTGGCTGAGCAGGTCTTGGGTGAGGGGCCTCGTGGCGACTTCTCGCACCACCAGCTTTCCCTCCGCGTCCGACACGCTGCGGGCCAAAGGCACAGCACAGGCCGGGAGGTCCCACGCCGCCCCCCGGCGCCCTCCCCGGAGCCCCCTCGCCCGCGGGGAGCCCAGCTGGACACTCACTGGTACAGCTTGAGGGCGGCCTTGACCGCCGGCTCCACCTCGTTGTCCGGCACCGCCGCCCTCAGGGTGCCGCGCGGGCCCAGCACGTGGGTCATGATCTCCATCAGCTGCGGGGTGGCCTTCTCGTTGTCCCCCTCCACCACCGCCACGTAGGTCCGCCCGCCGCGCTCCTGGTCTCGGATCTCCTTGGCCAGGGTCATGCCCTGCGGGGAGGCCGCGGTGACCCCGCGAAGGCTAGTGGGGCAGGGGGTGGGGGGAGCCGGCCCACCCCGCAGCGGCCCCAAGGGACGAGGCACCGTGAGGGGGGACCAGGCTCTTAAGGTGCGTGTGAGGGAACCAAAGCAAACCCCACTGGGAAGGCAGGTTTCTCGGTGGCAAGAGGGTGTTTGGGGTGCACATGCTGGGCCTTCGCTTTTGACTTTGAAATTTGTGATTTTACTTCACAGTCTTGGACAAAAGCGAGCCCTGGGTATCACAGTACTCAGTCTCTTTGCCCACGGTGAGCTCTCCTGTGCACACACATGCTCACACACACGTGCACACACACGCACCCCTGGCTCCCCCTCCTCGGCCCCGCGGCCCCTGCTCTGGGGACTGCCACTTCAGTCCCCAGCCCCAGTCCCGGGCCTGCTTCCTCTCTCTGTCACCAGCCCAGCTCTCTGCTCTCAGCTCATTTACCCAAGCCCCACGCCAACCCCATTTTATTGTTTTTTCCAACCCCATTTTAAAGGTGCCCCAAACTAAACCCTGTCCCCCGCAGGCTGTCACTCCTGGTCGTTCCCAATTCAGGAAATGGGACTCCAGCCCCTTCCCGGCTGCTCCAGCACAGCGCCCCTCTCTCCTCCACCCCGTCCACCACCCACGGAAGGCCGGTGGGTCCCCACCCCCTGCCCCCCGTCCTGTCAGGAGGGGCGGGGCACCTCCTCCCCTGCCCCGATGGCCACTGGGATCCCTGTGTCCCCACCACCCCTTGCACCCCTTCTCCATCAGAAGTCAGAACGCCCTTCAGACCTCCCAGGCCCTGAGAACAAAACCCAACCCAGAACACCCCCGAGAGCGAGACCCCTCTCCCCTCCCAGCTCCCTGTAATCCCCCCTGGTGCTCTGGCTGTGCTGGCAGGGCCCCCACCGGCCACTTCCCTCTGCCTTAGGGCCCTCGCCTCCCCAGCCCACCTCCTCCCGGAAGCCTTTCCAGAACCCCCAGGACCACGCTCACCCCTCACTTCTCAGCTGCTGCCTTCCTGTCTGTCTCCCCCACCCGACGGCCAGTGGAGGCCAGAGCCAGGGCAGATGAGCCAAGAGAACACACGCCAACCCTGACACGCCTGACACGCCTCCAGACACACACACACACACACACACACACACACAAACACACACACAGACACTCGGATCTACCTCTGAACATGTGGCCTAGGGTGGTGAGGCCTGGGGACCTGGGGGCAGGTGGGCTGGAGGGAGAGGGGAGGGGCGGGTGTGGGGGGCAGGTGAGGCCAGGTGGGATGGGGGAGACGGGTGGTGCCGCCCGGCCTACCCTGAGTCTCTCCATGCGGTTGCTCTCGGGCCCGTTCCACTGGATGATGAGCTTCCCCAGGTCCAGGAGGAAAACATCCCCGCGGTTGAAACTCTTCCAAGCCAGCTCCACCTGGAGCGCCAGGGGGGAGGCGCAGTCAGAGACTTGCCCCAGGGCATCGTCCCTTCCCCGCCTCCTCCCACCCACACCCCTCCTAGGCCTCTGCCCTCCACCCAGGCTGGGAGGGGAGACAGGAGGCCATGCCCCAGGGCCCTGGCCGGGGCCCACCTCTCCGGCCACCACGTTCCTCTTGCCCTTGACATGCAGCAGCCGCTGGATCTCGTAGGAGTTGGTCTCCACTTGCTTCATGCCGGAAGCCACACCCCCCTTCTGGATCCTGCGAAGAGAGGGAGCTAAGCAGGGAAAGCGGGGGGGGGGGGGGGGGGGGGGGCGGCATGACAGCCTGGGCGCCTGGCTGCATGGGGCCCTCTGAGGGCTGGCGCGGGACTAGGATGAGGTGCACAACATGCCACAGCTGCAGCTTTGAGGCCCTCGCTCTCAAGGTCACACAAGTTCCAGATTGGGCTTTTGCCTGCATGTGCGTGACCTTCCTCAGCCTCCTTAAAGTTTGCACCCCAGAGCCTTCCCTCCCCGCCCCTGTGGAAGTGTGAAAGGCCTGCCGAGGACAGGGGGCTGAAGGGAAGGGGAAGAGGGGAGATGCTGTGGGCTGAACTGTGTCCCCTGCCAAACTCCTATGTTGAAGCCTTAACCCCAGGGAGGTGGGATTTGGACCTGGGGTCTTTGGGAGATTTTGATGAAGTTTAGATGAGGTTGTGAGGCTGGGGCCCCTGTGATGAGGTTAGAGCCCTCAAAGGAAGAGACTCCAGAGAGCTTGCTCACTCTCTTCACCGTGTGAGGACACAGTGAGGAGTGGCTGTCGGCCAGCCAGGAAGTAGCACCCAAATTAGCTGGAACCTTCGTGGACTCCCCAACCTCCAGAAGTGTGAGAACATTCATCCCTGTTGTTTAAGCTACTCGTTCCGAGGCATTTTGTTAGGGCAGTCCAAGAAGGCTAAGCCGGGAGAGGCACCAGCTCTAATGCCCCAAAGGGGTGGACTGTTGCTCTAAGTGTGGGAAGAAGAGGAGCAAGACAAAAGGGAGGGGTGAGGACTGTGGCTAAGTGAAGAGCTTCTGGCCTATCCTGCTGGTCAGGAGCAACTTGGCTCTTGAGTGTGTGTTTCCATGGGCAAAGCCCAGAGACCAGGTCTTCAGACTTTTCAGGAAAAGCTAGAAATCTGGGTGTTTAGTGTGAAAGCCCTGCTTTGGAGCATGGAGAAGCAATCATTCACCCACTGGCCACAGGGAAGACTTGATGTGATGCCCCGGAAGGCCTGCTTTGGCACCGGGCTCTCCAGGACATTCAAAGAGGGGGTGATTTACAAAACTTATGGTGCACAGACTTTCAGAATGGCCACCCAGAGGAATAAAGACCAAGGACAGCGCAGGAACAGAAATGGGGGTGGGGAAGCACAAAGAACAAAAGTCTCCCAGAGCCCATGGTAGGTCTCCCCACCCCAGAACGCCACCCCCTTGTGGCCCCAGCTCTGCCCCTCCCTGGCCCTGGTCCCCCAGCCCCCGCCCACCCCGCTGGTGGTGTGCCCCTCCGTACACAATGCCCTGCTTGAAGTAGCCCCGGAAGGCCTCGCTCTCGTTGCCCTGGACCTCCCGGTGCTGGACAGCCCGGCCCTTCAGGAAGTCATCCATCTGTGTGGTGTAGATGGCAGCCGCCCCTTGCTCGTCCTGGGACGAGGCCTGGCCGATCCAGTAGTGGATGTCATAGGACAGATTGCTGCCCGTCTTGTGGATCTAGGGAGGAGAGCAGGTGTGCGGTGTGCCCGAGGCCCTGGCCTCCCACAGGCCTCTGCCCGCCTCCCTGCTTTGCATGGTTTCCCACACACATGGGCTTGGGCCACGGGCAAGCTGGGTGGGGAGGGCGTCTAGTGCACGGCCCTGGCGGTCAGGAGCCCAGCGTACTGGCCCTAGCTCCGCCACAGACTCTCTGAGACACGGGGCCAGTGGCTTTCCCCCTGGGTCTTGCACATCTCGGCTTGGAAAGCAGTTGGTGGCTGATAGCAGCACTTCCCGAAGTGATGTGCGGGCCCCGTCAGAGGCGAGGTGCTCAGGTGGTGTGCAAACAAATGTGCATACGGAAGGATGATGTGAATGTTTTATAGCTGCTTTCTGTCTGTGACATGGGACACCCCTTTCCGCTTAGGATAATGAGGCAGAGTTATGTTTTTAAAAATATGGATTTAAATTTGAAAAGTGAGTCAATATGAGGGCAAATACAAGCACATTAATAGTATAGATGTGGCCCAAACCATGATGGTGATACAGAGGGGACTATGGATTTCGGAAACGTGGACTTGAGGTAGGGTAACATCCTACTGGCTCAGAGGGTCCCCAAGACTATAAACTCAAAGGAGTTCAGCTCAGGTGGGAGCTCAGGGAGCCAAGGGCGGCGAGAGCCTGTTCTATCTCTGGCTCTGCAGAGCCGCTAAAGGCCAGGTACCTGTTGGTACCTGGGTGGTACTTGGGTGGTACCTGGGTGGTACACCCAGCAGATGCTGTCCAGGGGTGGAGCTGGCCAGCCCCCTTCCCACCCCCAGCCTCAGATTGTCCCTCTGAGCCAGAGACCTTTGCTGTCCGCAGCCCCTCCCGCGCCCACCCCCAACTCACAGCCAAGACTATGTAGCAGTCACCGTCAAAGAAGCTACCGAAGGTGCTGGAAGGAACAGGAACCATCTTCATGGCCTAGGGAGAGGAAGGAGCTCAGAGGGGCTGCCCTGGACCACCCAGAACCCCCAGCTGCCCCGCTGCCCTTGACCCCAGGGAGAGGTCGGAGAGGGGGACAGTCAGGGAATCTCAGGCACCTTCTCTCCCTCAGCCCATCCCAACCTGCAGAGCCCCCCACCCCCTGACAGACCCCGGCAGGCCTCACCTCGATCCTCCATATCTGCACCCCGGGGGTGGTGATGTTGAGTGAGTTTTTGACTTGGGTGGTCAGTCTGGTCATGGCGGATGAGCCTGGAGAAGGGGGTGTGGGAGCAAGAGCTGAGGATCTGGGGGCAGTTCAGGAGCTGCCCTTCCATCCCAGCCCTGGAGAGCTCCCAACAGCCCTGGAGGCCAGGGCTCAGGGGCCCTGGGAGGAGAGGGGTCTCTCCCCACCCTGGCCCCCGAATTGCGGAGGACCCGGCCTCCAGCCTTCCCACCCAGCTCGGGTCTTGTCCCTCTCTTGCTCAAACTTCTACCCTGACTTCCTATTACCCACTGAAGAAAGCCCCCCACTCTTTAGCCCCAAACAATTTTTTTTTAAGATTTTATTTATTTATTCATGAGAGACACAGACTGAGAGAGACAGAGAGAAGCAGAGGCACAGGCAGAGGGAGAAGCAGGCTCCATGCAGGGAGCCCGATGTGGGACTCGATTCTGGGACTCCAGGATCACTCCCTGGGCCTAAGGCAGGCGCTAAACCACTGAGCCACCCAGGGATCCCCCAAACAATTTTTCTTTTTGAAAATTTTTTTACAGAGCCAGGGATCCCTGGGTGGCGCAGCGGTTTGGCGCCTGCCTTTGGCCCAGGGCGCGATCCCGGAGACCCGGGATCGAATCCCACATCGGGTTCCCGGTGCATGGAGCCTGCTTCTCCCTCTGCCTGTGTCTCTGCCTCTCTCTCTCTCTCTGTGTGTGACTATCATAAATAAATAAAAATTAAGAAAAAAAAAATTTTGAAAATTTTTTTACAGAGCCATGCTGACTGGGGGAAAAAAAATCATACAGACTTAAAAAAAAAAAAAAAAAAAGGAAAACAAATAATAAATAAAGGCCAAAAGAAAAAACAGGTGGTCAAACAAAACCTTGTGCTTGAAATTCATAGCAGCTCTAATCACAATAACCAAAATGTAGAAACAACCCAAATATCCATCAACAAAAGATGGCATATATACAAATCTATTATCTATATCTCCACAATGGAATATTCAGCTGTAAAAAAGGGATGAAACCCTAATATGTGTCGCAACACAAATGACCCTGGAATACATTATGTTTCGTGGAAGATACTGGATACAAAAGGCCACCTGTTGTGTGAGTCCATTTATATGAACCATCCAGAACAGACAAGTCCATACCCATGACAAGCGGATTAGGGGCTGGCAGGGGCTGGAGGGAGGGGAGAGGGCCGAGCCTACTAGTAGGCCTAGAGCTTCATTTGGGATGGTGAGAAAATCCTGGAACTAGACAGTGTGATGGTTGTAGGGCACAGCATCCCGAATGTCCTGAACGCCACTGACCTGTGTACTTTGGTTAAAATGCTAAATCTCACGTGTATTTTTACAACAGTAGAAAAAAGCATACACAGCAGTTTCGTGGTCCCGCCTCGCTATCCCCGGACACCCCTCAATCACTGCTCAGGTGGCTCTCAAGATCCAGTCCCCACAAGGGCGGGGACCCTGTTTGCTCAGTCCTGAGCCCCCAGCATCTAAAACCATGTGGGCACTTGGCGAGGTGGGTGGATGGGTGGGTGGAAGACAGAGTGAACTCTCCCAGGGTGAACCAGCCTCCACCCACGGAGCTGAGAGAAACCTCGCCTCCCCAAGCTGCTTTTGCGGTATCTTTTATGGCTCATTCCATTTTCACCTGTAGCTCTGGTCCCTGCTGCAGCTGCTCATCAGAATCCCCTCAGGAGCTTTTAAACACTACCAAGGCTTTGAGGCGGCTCAGGTCTATCCCCAGGGATTCTGATTTAATTAGGCTGGGTGGGGCCCAGGCCTGGGTACTTTATTTTCTGCCTTTTGGGAGGCGGAGCATGGGTGCTTTAAAATCTGCCCAGGGAAGGGCGCCTGGGTGGCTCAGTCGGGTAAGCGTCCGAGCCTTGGTCATGATCTCAAGGTCTTGAGACCAAGTCGGTCTCTGGGCACCATGCTCAGCTTGGAATCTGCTTCCCTCCCTCTGCCCCTCCCAGCTCAGGTTCTCTCTCTCTCTCTCTCTCTTAACTTTAAAACAAAAAACTTCCCAGAGACCCTGATAGGAGCCAGGGTGGAGATTGGCTTGTCCCCAGTTACTCTCATCCTTGGTTTCCTGCCTCTCCCATCAGGCTGGAGGCCAACCCCATTCCCCACCGAGCCCACCTCCCCGCCTGGCACAGAGTTTGCCCTCCAGGAAGGCTCCTTGGATACTCCTTGAATTGACAAGCAATAAATGAAAGGTCAAGTGGCCCCGAGGGTCAGGCTTCATGCTCTGACAGCCTGGAACCTCCCTATCTAATCTCTCATGGCACCTTGACTCTGAGTCACCTCTTGGAACAAGGACCTGGCCCTTTACTGCTGGGAAACTCCCTCTTCTGCGTCCTGAGGGGTGACCTCTCTCCCTGGCTTTCCGGAGTTTGGGGCAAAGTCTCCCTGCCCAGCCTCTGATTAGCGCAGATTGGGGGACCAGAGCTCTGTGCCTGTAGGAACCCCTCCCTCACTGTGCTTGTAGGAGCCCCCCTGCGCCTGGGTCCTGTCCGATGCCCCTGTCTGCCGTGGCCCCTCTACGAGGGTTGCCAGGACTCCTGGGTCAGTAGGACTAATTCAGGTACAAAGGAGAAACCTGTTTCCTGTGTTACTTCATTTATCACCTTGGTCAACGTCTTCCTTTCTCCAAGACAGACTCTTTGGCACTCGCTAGCTGTATGAACACGAACCCCGCTTCTTCATCTCTGGGTGGGGGGATGGTCGGGTCAACTAGATGATCTTTAGGGACATGCTCTGATCCTGGGAGTGAGCAGCAAGAGGAATCGAGGGTGGACAGGAGGAGGCCCTTCTTGCCCATCAGATGAGTGGAGATTTGGGGGAGCAGGGACTTGAATAAGCCGCATGCTCCCTCCCTAGAGGAAACCCAGGATGTGGGGCCTCCAGCAGCCTGAAAGGGGAAGGTGGCCCTGCCCCCCACCGGCGTGGGGTGCAGGGGATCCTGAGGAGGGTGGACCTGAGAGGTGAGCTCATACTCCAAGCATACCTCCTGGGCACTCTCCAGCTGCTCCTACTCTTAACCCATCTTGTTCAGAGCAGAGGCCTCTGTCCCTCATCCCTGGAGGGCCCTCCCCAGAGAGGCTGGGGCTCCTGAGCCCGCGGGAGGATGATGGGCTCCTCGCTCCCCCGTGCCCACACAGCATGGCCCCAGGTTGGGATACGCACTGCCTTCCCCCTCAACTTGAGCTCTCTGGGTGCCCCCCTCTCTCCTGCTCCCTGGTATTCTCTGTCCCCTGCTCAAGGAAAGACACCATTACTCTCCAGACCCCAAAGTCAGCTATCTGAGCAGCACCCTGAACCCCTCCGTCTCCTGGCCCTCTGTCCACCTGAATGTCTCTCCAGCCTGCCCCCGCCACACCCCCTACCTCTCCCCGCCAGGCTCTGCCTCCTAGTGATGCTGTTCTGCTCGATGCCTGGCCCCCAGGCTGCTTCTCCCGGTCCCCATGCCCTTGCTCCTGCTTTCCCTTTACCAAGCGCCCTCCCCCCCTTCCTTCTCTGATTCCTAACAGCTACATGTTCCTCTAGATTTAGTTTCATTCTCACTTCTTCCAGGAGGCCTTCCCAAGAATCCTCAGGCTAGACTAAGGGGCTGCGGGGCATCCTGGCCCCAGGCCTCTCTTGGCCCTCTGACCACAGGGTGATGAAAGCATCTGTTTATAAATCTGAGGGGCGCCCGGGTGGCTTAGCGGTGGAGCGTCTGCCTTTAGCCCAGGGCGTGATCTCTGGGTCCTGGGATCGAGTCCCGCATCGGGCTCTCTGCATGGAGCCTGCTTCTTCCTCTGCCTGTGTCTCAGCTTCTCTCTCTCTGTGTCTCTCATGAACAAATAAATAAAATCTTTAAAAAATTAAAAAATATATCTGAGGTCTCCAAGGTCAAGGCCCTAGACAGTTTGTCTGTGTAGCCCTCAGCGCTAGCACATAGTAGGTGCTCAACAAATATTCGCAGAGTTTAAAGACAGAACTAAGGAATGGGGGCAGCCCCGGTGGCACAGCAGTTTAGCGCCGCCTGAAGCCCAGGGTGTGATCCTGGGGACCCGGGATTGAGTCCCACATTGGGCTCCTTGCATGGAGCCTGCTTCTCCCTCTGACTGTGTCTCTGCCTCTCTCTCTCTCTCTGTGTGTCTCTCATAAATAAATAAATAAATAAATAAATAAATAAATAAATAAATAAATAAATAAATAAAATATTAAAAAAAAAAAAGAACTAAGGAATGGTAGGGGTGGACCATGTTGGAGTCCTGGTGGGAGTTAGGGCTCCTGCTCCCCCCGGGTCCCATCTTTCCCTTCTTAACTGCTCCCCTGTTGCCTTCAGGGTTCTGGCTTCAGAGACCTGTGGGGTGCTGTCATGGCTCCCAGTCCCCAGTCATGCTGAACCGGACAGGGATGCGAACCCAGGACATCCTGCTGCTTCCCCAGTCCCCAGGCCCAGGGAAGCAGGGAGGGAGGACACACCCCAGCATCCCAGCCTGCAGACTGCCAGCCGCAGACCTGGAATGCCTTTGCAGGCTTTCTGGAAAGAGGTGGACGGGAGGTCCCAAAACCCTGGTCTGGACTTGGCTCCCTCCTCCCCTCCACCCGTTTCAGTTAAATGGAGCCACAGTGGCTGGTAAAGCCAGGTGACGGCTGGTGGCAGGGCGAAGACTGGACAGAGCAGCGTGCTTGGCCCGGCGGTCACCGGCCCCCTGCCCCTCTCTGCTCATTCAATGCCTGGTGGCTATTGTTCACCATCTCAGAGCGCCCAGGCCCCGGAGCGGTGGAGGGCAAGGCGACACAAAGAAAGGAATGATTTCAGATAAAAGAACAAATGGGCAAAGAGACCGGTGGGCGGGGGAAGGGGAGGCAGAGTCGCCTCCAACTAGTCCTGGTGTGCCCAGGAGTGTCCAGGTTTGAAATCTAAAGTCTCCAGACCCTCCCCATTCAGGGCAGTGGGGATGGTTGACACCCGCGTGGGCTGGGGGCGGTGTCAGGTGCGGGCCTGAAAGAGCAGCTATCTGGACTGGAACCCGTACAGCTCTTTCCTTGGAGGCCCAGGAAGCCACAGCGGGCTCCTTGCTCTTTCCAGACGCTCCAGAATGCCAAGCGTCTCCCTCCCTTCCGCTCCAAGGTGCTCCAGGAGGCCCTACGCTGCCAGCAAGAAGCGGGGCCCCTGTCTGGTCCTCTCCTACCACCTACTGTCCCCCCCCCACCCCGAGTCCCGCAGGGTTGCCTTACCTGTCTGGGGGAGGCAGCTGCCACCTGGGAGGTCTCAGGGAGTTGTGGCAAGCTGGCTGCAGGAGATCGACCTTTGTCCTCACTCCCCCCCCCAGGAACTGCCTTCACCATATAAGGGAAGATAGGGCCCCAGAGAGAGAGAGAGAGAGAGTGAGAGAGAAAGAGAAAGAGAGAGAGGGTGAGGGGGTGGGGAGGCAGGTGCCCGCCAGGTCCCTGGGAGCCAGTGGAGCCCAGCGACAGTCTGACAGACAGAGCCAATGGGCCCCACCCTTGGCTCTGAGTGAGCGAGCTCCCAGGGACAGTGAGCTGCCCAAGGCTCAGGCCCTCACTGCAGGTGGACAGCACTGCCCAGGGAAGCCTGGACCCTTCCTCCTAAAAAACCCAAATGATTGGGATCCCTGGGTGGCGCAGCGGTTTAGCGCCTGCCTCTGGCCCAGGGCGCGATCCTGGAGACCCGGGATCGAATCTCACGTCAGGCTCCCGGTGCATGGAGCCTGCTTCTCCCTCTGCCTATGTCTCTGCCTCTCTCTCTCTGTGTGACTATCATGAATAAATAAAAATTAAAAAACAAACAAACAAACAAAAAAAACCCAAATGAGGAGGCTCGGGGGTCCTCCCTCGTTCTCTGGGAAAATGGCCTTTAGGGCGGGGCTTAGGGATCCAGGGCCAGGGGTTCACACTTGCAGCCCCTCCTAGACAGAAGAGACCCTGGCACCCCTAAAGGTCTCTTTTACTTAGCATGCTCAGAGGGGGCACAGGTGCTCTTCTTGTCCTGCCCCCCACCCCCTTCAGGCACACTGTCTCCATCTGGAGTGTTTATTAGCTGCCATAAACCAGTGCCTTTGGACTCTGCTACTTTCTCCCAGAAGCCAAGGCTTCCATTCTCAACCCCTGACCCTAGAAGGGCCCATCTCACTGATGACCCGAAACAGATGCCACCCTTTCTGGGATGGCTCTTGCTCTGAAGTCGATTTTGCCTACAAACTCCGCACCTTGGGCAGCTGCCTCCCAACCTTGACCCCTACAGAAATTCCCCAGTCATCCCTGAACCCTGGTCCTCTGGAGGGGAGCCCCTCCTCCTGACCACACCTTCCCCAGAGGTCTGGAGAACAACTGCAGGCCTGTGTGTGCACACGGGAGCACGTGTGAGCATGCTCACCAACAGTCTGGTAAGAGGAATAAACACATGGCAGGTGCTACTCTGTTTTTTAAAAGGACTTCTTTTTTTTTTTTGTGAATAAAAAAGGAGTCTGTGTTTATTCAATTATACAGCCAGGCACGAAGGAAAGGAAAAATTCATTTATAATTTCACTACAAAGATGACCTACAAATAAATCAGTTAGTGATTTATTTTGGAGTGTCTCTTCCGAGCACCTGTGTTGTGTGTATGTACTACATGTACATAACTACTTTTCTATCTATCCTTTTTACTGTGACATGTTATATATTATTTCACAACTGCATTTTATTGTCTCCTGATAATCCATTAGGTAGCAGAGTTTATGTAACCGATGGTTCATTACTGGACTTCCAAATTATTGCCATTTATTTGATGCCACAAAGAATGTCATGGTGAATATTCTTATTGCTAAATCTTTTTTTAAGATTTTATTTATTTATTCATGAGAGACACAGAGAGAGAGAGAGGCAGAGACACAGGCAGAGGGAGAAGCAGGCTCCATGCAGGGAGCCCGACGTGGGACTCGATTCCGGGTCTCCAGGATCATGCCCCCGGCTGAAGGCGGTGCTAAACCACTAAGCCACTGGGGCTGTCCCTAAATCTATTTTTTAAATCTTTTTTAATATATTTTATTTATTTATCTGAGAGAGAGAGCACGAGCAGGAGCGGAGGGGCAGAGGGAGATGGAGAAGCAGAGAAGCAGACTCTTCCCTGAGCCGGGAGCCCACTGTGGGGCTCCATCCCCGGCCCCCAGGATTATGACCTGAGCCTAAGGTAGATGCTTAACTGACTGAGCCACCTAGGCGCCCCTCTTATTGCTAAACCTTTGCCATTCGATTGTATCCCTTATTATTGCTTCGAGATAAACTTCTAAAGTTGGGATTGCTGGATCAAAGATGTGAACAGGTAAATCGGCCTCTGGAAAAGTCACACTAATTTCTAGTATCACCTACAGCACAGAAGACTGCCTGTTTCTCTGCACTGTCCCCAGCAACGGGCTCAGCTTTTAAGAAAATCTCTGTCAATCTGACCACCGAAAAGAAATTAGTCATTGGGATCCCTGGGTGGCGCAGCGGTTTAGCACCTGCCTTTGGCCCAGGGCGCGATCCTGGAGACCCGGGATCGAATCCCACATCAGGTTCCCAGTGCATGGAGCCTGCTTCTCCCTCTGTCTGTGTCTCTGCCTCTCTCTCTCTCTCTCTCTCTCTGTGACTATCATAAAAAAAAAAAAAAAAGAAACTAGTCATTGGGCGCGTTATGTTATTTTGATTACCCATGGAATAGACCATTTTAAGATACATTTACTGGCTATGTCTTCTTTTGTGAATTTTTAGTTAATTTGTTGAGTTGTTTGTGTTTAATGTATCGAGGTTGGTAATCTGTCATTTATGCTGCAGTTTCTCCAGTTTGCTTCTTGCCTTTTAATTTAGCCTCAAGATTTTTTTGGAATAACATAGGTTTGGTTTGCTTGTTTGTTTTAAACTTAATTTTTTAAAAGATTTTATTTATTCATGAGAGACACAGAAAGAGAGGCAGAGATACAGGCAGAGGAAGAAGCAGGCTCCATGCAGGGAGCCCGACGTGGGACTCGATCCCGGGTCTCCAGGTTCAGGCCCTGGGCTGAAGGCAGGTGCTAAACTGCTGAGCCACCCAGGGATCCCAGTGCCTCTGTTTTTCATCTTAATTCCAGTACAGTTCACATACAGTGTTGTATCTGTTTCAGGTGTACAACATAGCGATTCAACACTTCCACACATGACCCAGTGCTCACACCAGCGCCCTCCTCAATCCCCATCATCGGTTTCTCCCATTCCCCCCCACCTCCCCTTTGGTGACCATCAGTTTGTTCTCTCTAGTTAAGAGTCTGTTTCTTGGGGATCCTTGGGTGGCTCAGCGGTTTAGTGCCTGCCTTTGGCCCAGGGCACGATCCTGGAGTCCTGGACAGGCTCCCGGCATGGAGCCTGCTTCTCCCTCCTCCTGTGTCTCTGCCTCTCTCTCTCTCTCTCTTGCTCTCTCTCTCTCTCTATGTCTATCAGAAATAAATAAATAAATCTTTTGAAAAAAAAAAGTCTGTTTCTTGGCTTGTCTCCTTTCTTTCTCCCCCTTTATTCATTTGTTTTTTCTTAAATTTCACATATGATTGAAATCATATGGTATTTGTCTTTCTCTGACTGGCTTATTTTGCATTTATACTCTCCAGCTCCATCCACATTGTTGCAAATGGCGAGACTTCATTTTTTTTTAAAGATTATTTATTTATTTATTCATAGAGACACAGAGAGAGAATGAGAGGCAGAGACACAGGCCGAGGGGGAAGCAGGCTCCATGCAGAGAGCCCAACACGGGACTTGATCCAGAGTCTCCAGGATCACGCCCTGAGCTTCAGGCAGCGCTAAACCGCTGTGCCACTGGGGCTGCCCGATTTCATTCTTTTTATGGCTGAGTACTACTCCATTTTATATATATATACCACATCTTCTTTATCCATCTGTTGATGAACTCTTAGATTGCCTCCATAATTTGGCTCCATAAATAAGACTGCAATAAACCTACAGATCCCTTTAATGTAGTGTTTTTGTATTCTTTGGGTAAATATGCAATAGTGTGATTACTGGGTCATAGAGTAGTTCAATTTTAAATTTTTTGAGGACATTCCATCCTGTCTTCCACAGCAGCTGCACCAGTTTGCATTCGTACCAACAATCCAGGAGGGTTCCTATTGGAGGAACACATGTATTAAAAAGTCATTTCCGATTTCTTTATTATGATAAATGTCAAATATAGAGAAAAGTATAAATAATAGCACAACAGTACAATACTCAATACTCAAGGGTTCGAGAATGAATGGAAATAATTATACTGAGAAGTGATTTGTAGATATCATGAACCTTGAGCCCAAAATATTTGTCACATGTATCCTAAGAGCGAAGACATTTCCATAACTGTAATATGATTTTCACACCTGAGAATATTAGCAATAATTTCTAACATCACCTTCTATCCAGTCCATAATTAACATTTTGCCAATTCGGGAATCCCTGGGTGGCTCATTGGTGTAGTGTCTGCCTTCGGCCCAGGGTGTGATCCTGGAGTCCTGGGATCGAGTCCCAGCTTGGGCTCCCTGCGAGGAGCCTGCTTCTCCCTCTGCCTGTGTTTCTGCCTCTCTCTCTCTCTCTCTCTGTGTGTCTCTCATGAATAAATAAATAAAATATTTAAAAAGAAAAATTTGGGGACAGCCTGGGTGGCTCAGCGGTTTAGCACTGCCTTCGGCCTAAGGCATGATCCTGGAGACCTGGGATTGAGTCCCATGTCGGGCTCCCTGTATGGAGCCTGCTTCTGCCTATGTCTGTGCCTCTCTCTCTCTCTCTCTCTCATGAATAAATAAATAAAATCTAAAAAAAAAATTTTTTTTTTGCCAATTGGTTCCACAAGGATGTAAACACCTGCTTTTATTGACTCAAGATCAAAAAAAGATCAAGCATCCCCTGTGAATGTTACATCTTTTCAGTATTTTGTAAACCTAAAACAGTCCCCCAGCTTATTTCTTGATATTGACTGACCCGAGTCAAGGTCACATGTCCTGTCCTGTGTTCACATTGCGGATTTGTCTGTCTTTCCCTGTGTATTACCCAATTGTTCCTCTTCCTCCACTATTGTCCACAAACCAAAAATATATCTAAATTCTTGATTAGGGACGCCTGGGTGGCTCAGCGGTTGAACCTCTGCCTTCGGCTCAGGGTGTGATCCCGGGGTGTTGGGATCAAGTCCCAAACCGGGTTCCCCCACAGGGAGCCTGCTTCTCCCTCTGTCTAGGTCTCTGCTTCTCTCTGTGTCTCTCATGAATAAATAAGTAAAATATTAAAAAAACAAGTCTTGATTGGGTTCTGTAAAGGCACATTCTCCCCTTTGCAATTAGAAAGTCATCTCGAGGTGACAGTTTGGCATTAGAAGCACAACAGTTTTAAATTCCTTACTTGCCACTTTTTACTTCTTCTGTAATACTCATTCTGTAATTACAGAAAAAGTAATTACTTTTTTTTTTTTTTTAAGGTTTTATTTATTTATTCATGAGAGACACAGAGAGAGGCAGAGACACAGGCTGAGGGAGAGGCAGGCTCCCTGCCGGGAGCCCGATTCAGGAATCAATCCCAGGGCCCTGGGATCACGACCTGAGCCAAAGGCAGATGCTCAACCACTGAGCCCCTGTAGTTACATTTCCCTACTGTGTCTGCTTAGCTCACTGCTGAACCCTAGTGCTGGGTATGTGGTAGGCATGCAATGAATGTTTGAAGGAAAGAAATAGAATGTACGATTTCTATCTTTGATATTATATTTAGCAAGCTGGGTTTTATTTTTAAAAGACTGGATTTATTAATTCATGAGAAACACACAGAGAGAGGCAGAGACACAAGCAGAGGGCGAAGTAGGCTCCTTGAGAGGAGCTTGATGTGGGATTTGATCCCCAGGACCCTGGGATCACAATGTGAGCCAAAGGGAGGTCCTCAACCATTGAGCCACCCAGGTGCCCCTGTGTTTTAAATTTTAAACTGATTTTTAGTTTTTTTTTTTTAAGAGTGATTTTTAGTTTTAAAAATTAATAAATATGTCTGGTGAAAGGATTCAAATTAGATGTGTAATAAAATGTGTCCCTTCCATGGTAGATGACTCCCACCTAGTCCCCCAAGCCCTGTTCCCTGGATTGGCAACAGTTCTCATTTCTTGTGTGCCCAATTGGAGTATAAGCAAGTATATATTTGTGTGTGTTTTTGTATTTCTCCTTTATGGAAATACACCATCACCCTTGTTAGAACCCTTGCTTTGCTTCATTTACCAGTCATCTGTCTGGGAAATCATCCTGCATCTGCTTGAATAGTTCCAACTCGTTTGTTTTCAAGACTGCATGGTATTCTCTGCTCTAGATACAGCAATATTTATTTAACCAGTCCCTTACTGATGGACACTTAGGTTATTTCAAGTGTTTGGCTGTTACAAACAAGGATGCAGTTAGTACCCGTATACATACTAGTTTATATGTACATACATTTTATACACAGCACAAATTCCTAAAAGTGGAATTGCTGGATCAAAGGGCATCTGCATTTAAAAAATAATGCTTTAAATATTTCTGTATTTATTTGAGAGAGAGAGAGAAAGATAGCATGGGGGGTGGACAGAGGGAGAGGGAGAGAGAGAGAATCTCAAGCACATTCTCTGCTGAGCAAGGAGCCCGGAGGGCAGACCTGATCTCACCACCCCCAGATCATGACCTGAGCCAAAATCGACTGGCACGCTTAACCCACTGAGCCACCCCTCAAAAATGACTTTGATAGATGTCGTCAAATTGCTGTCCAAAGAGGTTATAGCAGCTCAACACGCCTGGCAGCAGTGTTTTATCGGTGCCCTTCCCTGCACCCTCTCCTCCTGTGTGTGTAACAAGCAAATAGTGAATATCTGCCCACACCAGGCTCCCGTTAGATACGTTTTCACAGCTGACATCTCCAACGCCTTCCTCCAGCCCAGCGTCCTTGCCCCCACCCCCCACCCTCCCGGCCGAGCAGCCACAGTTTCCCCCAGGGTTATCTCGTCTCCCACATTCATCCCTTCTATCCTCTTCTTGCTTCACTCCGCCTCGGCCTGAGTTCAGGCTTCTGCCCCCCATGCTTGGGATCACGGCTGTAGTCTCCCCGTGTGGTCTCAGGTCCCTGCACCCTTAGGTTTAGGTTCCAAAATCCAGCTGCTGGCTTTGAGCACTGCGCCCTCCTATTGGGTGTTCCTCGGTGGCACCCACCGCCCCGCAAGAGGGCTACGCCCGTGGACTCCCGGAAGACCCACATCCTCTGGCCTCTCCTGTCCGCGCCAACGCTTCCCATCCTTTCTCCCTTGTGGGCCATCCCCAAATTCTCATTTCCCACGCTCCCTTCCGTGGCTGTCCTCGGATGCTTCCGCTTCCTCTCCTGTGCACCTCCTTGCTTAGGTCACCGGTTCCCGGAATTGCTCCTGTTTCCCAAACCCCTCTGAGCCGCAAGGCAGCAGGAAGCGTTTTCCAGACCTCCCGGGCCCTCCCAGGTGGGGTGTGGCGTCCCCTGCGCCCCCCACCTCCCCACCTTCCAGTCTCTCTCTTCCTCACTGCGCCGCAGCAGGTCAGGTTCTAGTCTGCTCAGGTGTCTTTCTCTGCCCTGGAGTGTGAGTTCCTTGAGAGCAGAGGCAGGGCCCAGTCATGGGGTGTCCCTGGGTCCTGGCACCCTGCCTGGCACCCAGCCAACGCGGATGCGTGTGGTTGAGTTGAACTGTGTGGGTGCCGGCTGTGTGGGCAGAGGCTGGCTGTGGTCAAGTTCAAAGCCCGGAGCCCAGCTGACTCCCCGGCGTGTCATTTGCATCCACTGGGATGCAAATCCCGGGGTAACCGGTGTGTGCTGGGAGGGCAGGACCTCCCACGGGTCAGAGGGGGGAGGAGGAGGGCAGAGGCGGGCCGGGCGGCCTTCACCCCCGGGGGGCTCGAGCGGAGTGGGGCTGATGGGCGCCGCGGGATGCTCTTCCCAGGCGCGGGGGGAGGGCAGGGAGGCGCTGCACGCACGCTGCCCCGGGCCTGGGGGGGGATCCCCGAGCCGCGGGGGTGGGGGTGGGGGTGGGGGTGGGGGGTGCGGCGGGCGGCGCTGGGGCACAGACACCACCTCGGGCCAGGGCAGGCCGCGTGCGCCGCGGGGAGGCGGGTGGACGGCCCCGACCCCCATCTTCGCAGCCCCGGGGGCGGCGTCGGCGAGGCGGGGAGGCCTCTAGCGGCCACCGCGGGGAGCGGGGGAGGGCGGGCCGGGAGGGCACTTCCTGCGGGGCCCGGGGCTGCCCGGTTTTGCAGAGGAAGTGCTGCCAGGGCCGGAGGGGCGGGGGCAGGAAGTGGGCCGGAGGCTCGTGCAGGGGCGCGGCCGGGAGGGGCCCGAGGCCGCCGGGGGCGGGGGCAGCGCGGGGCTGGGGGGGCAGGCGCCCGCCCGCCGCCTCCGGGACACCGGGACGCCTCCGCGGCCGAACTGGGCTTCCCAGGAGGCCCCCCTCCCGCCTGCCTGCAAGTACCCGGCAGGGGCCCCCTGGGGGCGCGGCCGCCCTGCAGCCCCCCCCCCCGCCCAGCACTCCGCCTGGGGGGCCCCTGCACTTGCGGGGCGGACCCCGAGGCCGGGAGGGGCGCACGCGGCCCCACGTCGCCCTCGCACACCTGAAGCCCCGGGACCTAGGTTGGCCGCTCCCTCCCCGCGCGCCCCTCGGGGAGGACACACAAGCGCTCCCCCAGCGTGCCCCCTAATGACCACAGAGGCAGGATGGGGTTCTGGCTTTCTCTTTAGTTCCCGTCATACCGTGGGGCACTCAGTCACAGAGAAGGCACTTCAAGGGAAGGTCACCGATTCCGGCCAACCTTGTCCTCCCGCCCGCCCCCAGTTCTCGGAGGTGGAGGGGCAAGGAGATCTCCGTTTGACATCCCCCTTGGCACTGGTACGTGGGTCCCCTTAACAGTTAGGCCGTGGGCAGAGCCCAAGGCCTAGATCTCCAGACTCAGCATTTGGGGAAGGGGTTCCAGACACAGAAGTCAGAGCTGGAAGGCAGGAGGTCTTGGGAGCTGCCCCCAGCCAGCAGGGGGTGAGGCGGGGGACGGAGTCCACAGGGGTGGGTTGGCACAGTGGAGGGGGGACAGCTTGGCCAGGCTTCCTGGAGACCCCCAAACCCCACAAGAAGGGTCCCACCTCCTACAGCTCCCCTAAAGGCACCGGTGAATGGAGTGGGTGGGGGAGGCACCGATGGGGTGCAGAGACCCCCCCACACACACTCAGCTGGTGGGCCTAGCACAGTGCTGGGCACAGAGAAGGTGCTGATGTGTTTTGAATTAATGAATAAATTGGAGCAAAGAGGGTGTGAGGGATAGAAGACAGGGCCTGGGGCCCCTTGGCCCAGCCTGTTTCATTCAGAAAATAGCAGTTTAAAAAATGTAAAAATCCTTTCCCTCCCTCCCCGCAATTTATGGGTCCAGGAAAGGGGTGAAGGGGGGTGTCTCTACCCCGGCTCTTCCCTCTCCCCTTTCCCTAAACATCTATATACACATATACATATTTATATGGCACCACAAAGGGGTCCTGCCTCTGCCCCCACGAGGAGCTGGGGAGCCAAGCCCCAAGGGCCTTGGGGGGTGGTCAAGGCAGATGTGAGGGGTCAGGGCTTGGTGTGGGGAGCAGCCTTTGGCAGCTGATGAGCCTAGAGAGGCTGGACTCTGGTCCCAGAGGACACACCCGGAACCCTTCACAAGTGGTAACAGATTTTCTCCCCTCCCTGCCCTGGAGGCAGAGATGGGGGGGGGCTGTATCGATCCCAAGGGAGGAGGTGGGGAGACTGCGTCCTCTCCCACCAGCCTAGACTGCAGCCACTTGGAGACTGTTCCAGGCAAGAGCCCACTGACTGCGGCCCTGGAACCCGGGCAGGGACAGGGGCTCTACGCAAGGCACTTGGGTGTCCACCATTCCCAGGCTGGGGGGGCCCCCGAGGCACAGAGCAGCAGGAAGCCTGCCCCTCCCCCAAGTAGAACCAGAAAGGGCCAAGGGGCCCAATTTGGCAGCAAAGAAACATGGCAGCAAAGAGAGAAGACAAAAGGGGGAAGTGGCACACAGGACCCCACAGGTCCCCCAAGGAGGAGGTTCTAAGGCACTAAGGCACAGACACAGGGGCCCAGAGGCTCATCAGCCTCCGTGTGGCCGGCTGTCCCCTTCGCAGCCAAGCTGGACAGTTGGGGAGGGCCCACTTCCCCGTGACGCTGAGGTGGCGGCCGTGGCCGCTCAGGATTCTTCAGGAAAAGTCCACGGGTGAGGGGTGTGGGCGTCGGTCAGGGGCAGGTCCTGGCCCCCGGGGCGCCTCACTAGCTGCCGGGCCGTGGCTGCCTGAGCACTGAGTACACGTCATCCACGCGGCTGAGCTGCTCAAAGAAAGGCAGGAGGTCGTGGAGCTCCGTGTCACTCATGTTGTCAAACCAGGAGGCCACCGGTACCTGGGCAGATGGATGCAGGCCCGTGAGGAGGGCAGGTGGCTCTGGGCGCAGGATGCCCAGGCCAGCCCTGAGCACCCCTGCCTGGTGGGCCACCTGCCCCACTCCCGGGAAGCCCCTTACCCATGACTTTCAACCATTTTGACGGCAGCCCACAGTAAGTCACGTTTATGCACAATAAAGCCAGAGTTGTACAAAATGACACTTAACCCTTCTGTATGCAAGGCACACTGATGTTTTCTATTCTATTTGTTTTTTTTAAACCTCCAACTAGGACCCGCCGAATTATTTCTGTGACCCACTAAATAGGTCACAATTGGCAGGCTGGGCCCCCTCTTCACACAAGCAAGTGGATCGAATGATCAAGAAGGTATGAAAAGCAGCAGCGGTGGGTAGATTAGGCGAGCGGGTGGCAGGCACAGGTCACTCAGGGCAGGGAGGAGGACCAGGAGGGCACCAGGCCCCGGACACCACCCAGCATGGCAGCGGGGAGGCCAAGGGGGCCCCCGTGGCCAGACCCTCACCTTGGCTCTCGGCCCCCAACCCGGTCCTGCCCGGCACTCACGGCGTTGTCTGGATGGAAGACATAGGAGGCGGGCGAGTTGTCGAGGATGAGCACCCGCCGCAGGTCTCGGCCCAGCCGGCTCAGGTCCTTGACGTAGTTCCCTCGGTGGAAGACGCAGGACTCGCGAAACAGCCGCGCCCGGAAGGCCCCCCACTTGTCCAGCAGATCGGCCACTGGATCTGCATACTGCAGAGTGGGACATGCGTCACCCGAGGCCCAAGGGGACCCAGGGGTCCATCCGGCTGCAGGCTGGAGGTGGGGAAAGGCCGGTGGCCCCAGGAGCCCTTGGGGGGTGGGGATGGGGGGCTCACCTTGGCAAGGCTGGCAGTGAACAGCACACACTCAAAGAGCTCGCCCATTCGCTGCAGGAACTCATCCACGTGGGGCCTCTTCAGCACGTAGACCTAGGGGGTGCACAGGTGAGGGGCCTGCAGGCCCAGGGCCCACGGGGAGGGGCGGGGCAGGGCGGCAGAGGAGCACAGGTGGGGACTGGTCCCAGGGCCAGCGGGGCACTCCAACTGTCCTTCCAGAAGAGGATTCAAAACGAACCTCCAAAGTCTAGCTTCAGGTCCTACTCATGGGGGAGCACTAATTCCCAGTCCTTCCCCTCCCCCCACCACCGCCTTAGCCAAATGTAGGGGCCTGGGGGCAGCCCCCTCGCCCCAAGGCTGCAGGGCGCCGGCCCCCGAGCCAAGTAATGGAGAACAGGCTGGACAGCACACAACCTATCCTGAATTACTTGAACTGGGTCCCGGGCAACGTGGGGCAAGGGGGCGCCGAGGAGGAACCCCACTCCCTGCAGGCCTTGGAGGTGGGCCAAGTCCCTGAGGGACCTCGTGACCTCGGGCAAGTCTCACACCTTCTGGGGCCCTTGCTTTCCACATCTACCAAAGTCCCACCTGGGGTTCTCAGGACTGATGAGAGGAGCCTGGGGTCTGGAAGGCAGATGCCAAGCCCGCCGCCTCCCCCCCCCCACCAGCCCCTCACCTGGTGGACCACCCCATCAATCTCCACAGGGATGATGAAGTCGGCGTTGTTCACAGGCTGTGGGGGGGGAAAAGGAGCTGCTGGGGCGGGGCCCGCAGAGACCACCCACCCCCAAGTCCAGGGCAGGCCCTCTCCGAGACCCCAGGGCTGCGGGCTGCTGGGCAGGGCCCACCTTGAAGGAGCTGTGCACCAGGGTCTCGTCCAGGTCGATGACCACACAGATCTTGTCCGCGTCCTGGGCCTTGGCCTCTGGGAGCAGGTACTGGACTGGGGTCTGCTGCAGGGATGGGCGAGGTAGTTGGGGGCACCTCCCGCAAGGCCCGGTCACTTCTTCTCCCCCAGCCCTCTACCTGGGGAGACACCACCCCCTTCCCAGCTCTGCCCCTGCCAACTGGAGCCTGGGGCAGGCCACTTGGCTCTGGGCCTCACTTCCCCACCTGGGAAACCAAGGGAGAGAAAGGCTTTCATCTTATGGGGGAAATCCAGAGGTCCCTTGGTTGAGGGGCCCTCACTTGGGTGGCAGTCTTGGGGGATTCAGGGCCAGGCTGGGAAGGCCTGGAGGGCGGGTCTAGGGCTTTGGGGGGGGGTCACCTTCTTCCATATCCTACAGGGCCTGCAAATGGGTCATGAAAAGATCCTTCCTCTAAACCTCCTCCAGGCTGAGCCCCGGTGCCCGGCCCTACAGCTCCCAGCTGGCCATCACCCACCTTGGGGACAGCTCCGTTCTCCTCCACCAGCAGTGGGGCCCCACTGTGCGCAGGCAGGGCCTCCCCATCGTCCCGGCAGACGCAGCAGAAAAGCGAATGGAGGATGCCCCGGCTCCGGGGCTTCTGAGAAGCTGCTGACTTCTGCTCACCTGAAGCAGGGAGACCCAACGTGGGGGTGTCACGTATATGTGCCCAGGTGCGAACCCCTGCGCTGAGAGGGTCTGGCCATGCCCCCTCCGTCCAGAGAGATCCACCGCCATGGCTTCAGACCCTCCTGGCAGCCTTGACTCCAGGCCACCCCTCGAGTCCCCACAAAACCTCCCAGCGTGGGCACAAAGGCACCCTCATCGGGAAGTGGGCCGCCTGGAAGGGGCCCACGTAGAGTGCCTTCTCTTTTCCTCCCAGCCTTCATCGCTGCTGAGGGATGAGCCCCACTGGGGACACTCACCTGGACACCCACCTGGACGCGCGCAACCCCTGCTCGGTGGGGCCCCTACCCAGGAGGGCTGGGGCCTGGGGCCCCGCCGTCCACTCCCGCGCTCCTCCCACCCTTTCCGCCCACGTGGGTCCAAAGTCCTCAGCAAGGCTGGGCCCAGAGGCCGGGAGTGGGGGCCCCTGCCAGTGTCCCTCAGCCATCTGCCGGCCCCGCCTCCTCCGCCCTCGCCCCGCCCAGACCTCCGACCTAGAGCGGGGCATCCGCCGCCTGATTGACGGGCCCACCCTCCACCGCCCCTCTCCCGGGCCCCTGCCTTCGGGCGGAGCTAGGCCCCGGGCCCGAGCGGGGCGGACCCGGAGGGGCTTCCCGGCCTCTGGGGTCCGCCCCGGGCCGCGGAGGGGCAGACCCCCAGCCGAGCCCTCCAGCCCCGGGGGCCCGGCCGAGGCGGGCGGCACCGCTTACCGGGTCGGGGCGCGTGTGCACGGGCGCGGCGCCCGCGGGGCCCGCAGCCGGGCCGGGTGCTCAGCCCCACGCGCGGGGCTCCCCGTGGGCGCGCCTGCGACCCTTGAAGGGCTGCCCCACTCCCGGGCCTCCGAGGGGCTCAGCGCTTCCACGCGTGACGCGGAAGTTTGTTGGGATCGTAGCTGAGTGTTGGCGGGAGATCCTCCCAGCCCTCCCCCGCCCGCTGTCACCTCGGCGCCCCCTCCGGCGACCCAGCCGGACCGCGGCCCGGGGCGGAGCCTCAGCGGGTGGCCCGAAGGCGCCCTCTTCAGCCCCCCCCACCTCCCAGCCTCATGGGCGCCAATGGGGGGAGGGGGCGACTGTCGGGCCCGGCGCAGTGCCAGCCCGGGAGGCCCGGAAGGAGCCCACGCTCTACCCCTGCCTCAGTTTCCCCACCTCGAGTACTCGGGACGCCAGCGGCTGCAGGCCCCGCCCCGCGTCTCTGAGCCTCGGGAGTTCAGACTCGGTCCCCGCTCGCTCGCGGGCGGGCAGCTGAGCGGCCCCGGCAGGTCTCGGCCCCCTCCGCCGCCCACGCCGCCGCCGCGCTGCAGCCCCTCCGCGCAGCCCCAGTACCTTTGCCCCGTAGCGGGCCCCGCGCCTCCTCCTTGGTGATCTGAGTAATGACGGCCGAGCTGTCCATGGGGCCGGGCGCGCTCCGCTCCGGCCGGACTCTGGCCCGGGCGCCCGGCCTCCCCCCCGGCTCGGGCCGGAATCGGGGCGCGGGGGGGAGGGGAGGGGTGGGAGGGAGGGATCCCCGCGAGCTTCGGAGGGGAGGGGAGCCAGGTTCTAAGGGGGAGGGGGAGGGAGGGGGCGCGGAGGAAACTTTGTTACAACATGGAGTTTCCTCCCCGCGAGGCGGATGCAAACATGGAACCCGGGCGCTGTTTCAAGGCTCCCCCTTAAAAGGGCAACGGCTTCGGCGTGACCTGGACTCGGCCGCGGCTTTCATCACCGCTGGGGCCGGCGCGGCTGGGCTCTGCTGGCGGGGAGGCGGGCCCGGCCGGGTTCCTGCCGCGCTCCAGGGGGCGTCGCCTCGCTTCCTGCCGCCCGCCCGCGGGGCCGAGCCTCTGCGGCTGCGTGGCAGGACCGGCACCCGGCCCGCGGTTGCAGCCCGCCGGGGGCCCGGGGCCGGGGGCCGGGGGCCGGGACCGCCCCGCCCGCCGCGAGCGCCCGCGCCGGGGTAGAGCCCGAGGGCGGCGCGACTCCACCTCCGCGCCCGCGGGGGCCCGGCACTAGCGGCTCCTCGGCGTCCCCGTCTGGGGACCGGGAATAACGCTGTCTGGGCTGCGAAATGGGTCTTCGGTGGTTGCGGGCGCCACCGGGCAGGAAAGCCCCGAGCCCGGGAAGGCTGGCTGCCGGCTCCAACAGGCTGCGCAGAGCCGCAGAGCCGACCTTTTGGCCCGACTGTGGCGGTCAACACCACCCCCCGCCCCGCGCCCTTTCGGGGCCAGGTGACCCGGATCTGCAGGGCGGGAGAATGACGACCCCTGCCCCCGAGTGCCCCCTGCGGACCTCGCGCAGTTGCCCCACCTGGCGCCCCGCGCGTCTGCGCCCACGGCCGGGCACCAGGCTCCCCTGTGCCGCAGGGCCGTCGTGTGCGCTGCTTCCCTCTGCCTGCGAAGGCGCTTCCAGCCCCTTTACGGAGCCAAATCCCACTGCCCTCGACGACAAGCCACCTTCTCCGAGGGGCCCTCCTAGACCCTCCCTCTGCCGCCCACGCCGGCCACTCGGTAATCATCGGGGCGGAGGGTCCCGCGGGGGCCGCACGCAGGGGGCGCTGAGTCCCTGCGGGCCCCGTTCCTGACGGGGGGGGGTGGGGGGTCCACACACATCAGCTCTTGGTACGATGTAGAGCACCCGCCCCCTCGGGGCGCGGGGCCACGGCTGGAGCGCGGCCCGCACTTCCACGCGGACCCTTCCCGGGGGAGGCTCCCGTGTGACGCGCCGCGCGGTCGGCGGGGTCGGTTCTGCTTTGTGTCTCGGCCCCACCGAGTTCTCCCCCGTGTCCTTACTACGCTGGCTTCGCGGCTTAAACACTAAGCCTGACGCCGGGGCCTGGCGGACACGCCTCGGCACTTCCTTCCCCCGCGGGGCCGCGGTGGCGGGCGGAGCGGGCGCGTCCTGTCCCGTCCCGCCGCCTGGTGCGAGCGCGGCGCACGTCCTCCGGGCCCGGGGCGGGCGGGAAGGGCAGGGGAGGGCGGGCAGGGGAGGGGGGGAGGGGGGAGGGGAGGGAGGGGCCGGGAGGGGGCGGAGAGGCCCGCGCGGGGCGGCCGGACGAGAGCGGCGCCGGCCCGAAGGCGCGCCAGCTTTGTGCCCGGCGACGGGGCAGAGGGGAGGCGGCCCCGGGCTGGGACTCCCCCTCCTCCCCTCCTCCCCCTCCCATCCGCCCCTCCCCGCCCAGCGCCCCCGCCGGAGCCCCGCGGCCTCCTCCGGCCCCCCCTTCCCGGCGCCCCCACCGCCGCCAGCGTTGCGTTTAATGGTGATCGTCGCAACGTGTGGCGAGCGCTTGTCTGTGTCCTGCTTCGGCCGCGCCCCCCATCTCGTTCACTCCTCAGAACCACCCCCTGCTTCTCCCCATTTTACAGATAAGGAAACCGAGCTCCGAGAGGTGAAGGACGTGACCCAGCCTTCCGGGCGAGGGTAGAGGTGGGGTTCGGGCCACCAAGCCGAGACCCCTCCCCTTGGGCTGAGCCCCGGGGCCGGGCCGGGGTGTCAGCTTTATCTCCGGTGGCAGGGCTCGCACTGACCCCAAAAGGAAACGTGTGGTGAGGACCCAGTGAACTCCTGGCCTCGCCCCCGCCTGAGCAGGGCGGCTCAGCGTCCTCTCCTTTTGTTTCTCCGGCTCTGGAGGCTGGACCCTGGACGCCTGTCCCCTTCCTCCCAGTCGAGTAGCAGAAGGAATGCACAGGGCACCGGGCAGGGGCGCAGCCCACCCCTGCCCATGGCCCCAGACCTCCCATCCCTAACACTGGCCCCCTCCCAGGCCTCTTCCCCTGGGAGACTTTCCCAGGCTCCCAGGCCTTCCAGGTGGACTCCCCCCCGCCCCTCGGGGTGGTTAGCAGTGAGGCGCCCTGCACTGCAGGGTCTGGGGGGATCCGAGGACACAGAGGGGTGTGTGTGTGCTGTAGGGTCTGGGGATTCTTTGGGCTTCTCCCTGGGGAGGGTGGTGTTCACACTGCGCTGCTGCCCCCTAACTGCTAGGCCCCAGCAGCTGGACGTCACCTTACCCTCATTTATTTTTCTCCTGGCACCCCAGGAGGAATCAGAGGGGCTGTGGCTCCAGAAACACCAGGGCTCCACTGCTTCTGACTAGCCCCTGTGGACAAGTGACCCCCTTCAGCACCTCAGCTTCCTCATCTACCAAATGGGGTTGGTGAGAGTCCAACCCTGGCAAGTGAAGTGGGGGGGGGGGCGGTCAGCGCCGAAAGGGACAGTGGCCTCCACAGGCCCTTGGGGAGAATCCAGGTGCTAGGCCCCTTCTTGACCAGGGGGGACCAGAGCTACTTGGGGGTGGAGGCAGCCCCTGCCCGGCAGGGGACTGACCTTGACCTGACCTCATCCCTAACCCTTGCCCAGGCCCAGGGTAGCCCCGTGGCTGACCCTTTGGTCCCCCTACTTCCTTACCCGCACGTTCTCAGTGCTAGGCTTAACTATTCAGATGACCAGCCTGCTCCTTCCTCTGGGGCCCCCTGTCCTGCTCACAGGACTCAAGAACTCCCCACAAGGCTGCAAGTCTGTTTTGCACACACCTGCTCCCCCTCCCCCACTCCTGGCAGGTTCATTCTCCCCTGGCTGCTCCCCCTCCCCCATTCAGCTTTCAAAATCCTGCTCAGAAGTTACCTGCTCTGGCCCTGGCCTCGCTCCTTTCCAGGGGTGCCTGACAGGCACTTGGGTGCTTCTGTCCTCCCACCCTAGGCCCATTTGCTGTCACTCACTAGCCGTCTCCCCCTACTGGAGTGTGAGCTCCTCCAGGGCTGACGCCTTTAATGGGGACTTTGCTTCCTTCCCCCACGTCTAACACAAGGATGGCACCCCCTGAATAGTGAACTGACTGGAGAAGGCTGTGCAGGGGTTCGGCAGGGGACACCCAGGAAGCTGGAGAGGAGCACGGACGAAGCCTCCTTCTCCATTACCAGGCCCCCATCCATCCCCCTCTTCCGCGAGCGTGGGTCCCACCTTCTCCAGGGCCAAGCCCAGATCGCGGATACAGCGGCCTTCTGGCTCAGGTACCGCACCCTCGCCCACCCCTTCTCTGGTTGGGCCAGAACCTGTCCCATCCCGTCCCTCCTTAAGGGCCCCACTCGCATCGTTGCCCTTTTAAGAAAGAGGAAATTCTTCTCATAAACAAGCGCCCCAACCCGAGCGCGGAGCTTGCCCCGCCAGATCCCCGGGCACATGGGGGTGCTCCAGGCACAAAGCCCGCCCCAGCCTCAACCCAGGGCGAACGCCTGGGGGCCCCTTCTCGCCACCGCTCTCCGCGGCTCCCGGGCTGGGGTCCGAGGGACCCGAAGAGCCTTGGAGGAGGGACTTGGGGGAGCCTAGAAACAGCCCAGGGAGCGTCTGTAAAGTGCAACCTCTGCACCGAGCGAAGGGGTGCCGGGCGGCTCCCAGCGGCCGAAGGGGTTCCCCGCCCACCTCCCCGCCCCCCACACCCCGCCTCGCCGGGCGGATTCCGAGGCCCCAGGGCGCGAGGCGCCAGCGCCCGCCTCCTCCTCCTCTTTGGCCGGGAGGGGTGAGGCCGCGGCGGGGAGCGAGGGCGCTCGGGACCGTCCCTGCCCCTAGGGGGAGCTGGGAGTCAGCGCCGAGGGAGCATTAAGTGCGCCGCGTGGGAGTCCCGGCCGCCCGCTCCCCTGGGGAGATGGCAAATGAATTGCGCCTCCGAGGCACGGACTCTTGGGTTCCGCGACCTGGCGCCCGAAGAGGGGGCAACGGCGCCTCCGTTTTACTGCCTGGAGAGCGGGTTGCGGGTGGAACCGAAAGTCTGAGGCTAAACCAGCTTGATAGGAACATTCGAGCACAGCGCTTCTAAGGGTTCAAGGATGTCGCGCTTTCCCAGCTTCTGCTCTCCTGCTCTTCTTTTGGACAAGAGAAGTGAACTAGCATTTATTGAGCACTCAACAGCATTCATTCGCCCCCAACTGGGTCCATGGGTCAGGTCGCTCCCATAGGGGTCCAATAAATATTTTTGGAATTACTATTATTTTTAAGTCTCAAAATGTCAGGCACTGTGTTAAAATGCTTTATGTCCATTGCACAGTTGGTGTTGTCCCCATTCTACAGGTGAGGACACCGAGACTGGAGATTAATCACTCACTGGAGCTCGGAAGCTGCAGGTCCTGATGGTACCCAGCTTGGCCTGCCTTCAAAACTCCCACTCGGTCTTGCTGTCTTCACACTCACCCCAGCAGGCCAGTCTGCCCCACTCATTCCACCCCCTAGCGGGGCACTGCGTGGGAGTTCACCCAGAGATCTTCCCTTTCTCCTCCACATCAGGAAGCCCATACAGGAAGTGTTGATGGGAGCTGTGGGCCAGAAGGGTGACTCCATGGGCAATGAAACAGGTCCAGACCTGAGGGAGGGGAGGCAGTGAGGCCCAGGGAGAGCAAGACCTCCCGGGAAACCCCCAAGCATTTCCTTCCCCCAATGCTCTCCATCCCTTGCCTCCTTTCCTTGCCTCCCCCACCCTCTAGGCACCCTCTGGCCCTACAGTACCAGATAGGTGGTGAGGCCCAGGTAGACTATAGCCAGAAGGGCTACGAGGATGAAGTAGGCAGGGTGTGGGAGGCTGGGCAGGTAGATGACCACGAAGTAGAGGTTGATGGCACAGACCAGGGCCATGATGAAGGATGTGATGGCCTTGCTCAGCCTGGGAGACAAGGAGGGAGGCTCAGGTCTGGCTGCACCTCCCCCTTCTCCCCACTGCCCCGAGCTCCCCCCGCAAAGAGTGAGGGGATACATAAAGCCACTTTTTCTGGGCTGTGGGACCTGGAGCACACCCCTTGCTCCCTTCTGTCCCCCCCCCCCCGCCCGCCCCCCGGCCCTCCATGCCCCACACTGGCAGGATTTGGCAAGAGCAGAATCTGAGATGAGACAGTGAGGAGCTCAGGCTCTAGATCCCAGTCCTAGTTCCCCACACTTGATAGTTGTGTGGCCCTTGCACACGTTGCTTAACCTCTATGAGCGTAACTGGATAGTAATGGCAATTCCTACCTCTGGGTGGTTGTGAGGATCAAATGCAGACTTGCACGTCCAGTGCTTGGGACGGGAGTACTCACCGGCCATTGGCAAACTCCTGCATGAGGGCTGGCATGCTGGTGAACGTAAGGATAGGCAGCACCGCAAAGGGAAGCTGGGGAGAAGTAGGGGGACGTGGCTGAGGAACCCTGCCCTCAGAATACAGCAGGGAAGGGAGGAGGGGAGCAGGGCTCCAGTCATCCTCTGCCTGTGTGCCCTGGGCAAGTCTCTAACCACTCAGGGCTTCGGTTTCTCCAGCTCTACGCCCTCCAAAGATGTGTGGCTTCGAAGCAGGAGAAAGCCTTGCGGGGCTCTCTGGTCCCAGCCTGCCTGAGTTTGAATCCCAGCTCAGCCACTGGTCGCTTGACTGTGTTCATCAGTTTTCCAATCTGCCCAGTGGGGACAGTGGTGGGTCATGCGGGGCTTGTGAGAGCCTTAGAGGCAAGGTGGGCTTAGACCAGTGTTAAGGGTGGGGGGCAGGCTCCACATGGGGGACACCTGCGGTTTCTGCTTAGCTCTGCAGGGGCAAGGGTGCTAGGGACCCCAGGCTCACCAGCAGGCTCTGCAGCACGTTGAGCAGGTCGTTGAGACCTGACAGGTCTTTCAGGTCCCTGAAGACTGCCACGAGCACGGTGGGCAGGATGGCGCAGGAGCGAGTGAGGAGCACCCGCGCGAAGCGTGACCACCGCAGCCGCAGGAAGCCCTGGGGGAGGAGGGATGGGCACTTTGGTGGTGGGGTGCAGCCCTGGGGAGTCCAGAGGAGGGATCCTCCGGCGTCCCTCAGCCCATCTCACACACTGGGGGTGGGGGGGACCCTCTGTCTTTCCGTCTCTGAAATGGGGTAGCTCTGACCCTAGTGGCAGACAGCACGGATGAGGAGCAATGGGGGGCGAGGGGGGATCCCGGCTGTACTCCCGCGGAATGCTTGCGACTAGAACTTGTGGGATGAAGGCTGCTACTCGTGCTGGGTCTGCGGCCTTGGGCGGGTCGCCTCACCTCCCCGCATCTGCCTTCTCGTCTATGCAGCGGGGCTTCCAGCAGCGCCCTGTGGGCCGCCCTAGGAGCAGGGAGGCTGGCGGCTGAGCCCCCGGGGGTGCTCCCGTGACCTGGGGCTCCCAGGCCCTCCCCGGCCGCCCCAGACCCCACCTCCATCACAAACTGTCCCGCGTAGGTGCCGGTCATGGTGGAGCTCTGTCCCGCCGCCAGGAGGCCCACGGCCCAGATGTAGAGCGCCGCGGGCCCGAAGACGCAGCCCAGCATCACGCCCTGCGGGGCGGGGCGGGGCGGGGCGAGGCGAGGCGGGGTGAGGCCTGGCCCCGCCCCGAGTGGGCGTGGCCCGAGCCCGCGGGCCCGCCCCGCCCCGCCCCGCCCCGCCCCCCGCGCCCGCGCCCGCTTACTCCCTGGTAGATGTCCACCTCCACCGTAAGGTTGTTCCTGGGGAAGATCTTGGCGTAGTCGTGGAGGCTGCTGTTGGCGCAGACGTTGAACTGCGGGCACCGGGGGGTGGGGAGGGGGAGGGAAGGGTGGGCTCTCAGAAACCCAGCCCCCAGGCCTCCAGGCCCAGCCCGGTGACCCGCGGTGAACCGGCCCGGTACAGGGTACAGTCTGCTCGACTAACCAGTGTGTGTCCTCCGTAATGTGAATTGGCCGCCAACGGCTCAGATTGGGGAAGAATTCCCGCGGGAACCGGGTCTCCGGTGTTCCGCGGGGCTTGTCAGGGCCTGGCATTACCCCAGACACAGCTGGCCGGCAGGGACTCAGGCTGCCCCACGGCCTCCTCTCCCTTCACCGGCCCCACTTAACCACAGCTCCCAGACCCGCCTGGTCTTTAGGGCCGCACAGCAAGGCAGTGGCAGTGCCTGTGGCCCCCGAGGCTTGGCCAGTCCTCCCCGCCGCAGTGCTCAGCATCCAGGAAGCACCCACCCCTGGCTGGCAGTTGTTAGAGCCCCGTGACAGACACCTGCTCAGAAAGGAGACAGGCACAGGTCCCAAACCCCAGGGGGCCAGGGAGCAGCTTTGCATCCTTGGCTGCTGTATCCCCAGGGTCCAGGCACTGCCTGACCCAAAACACATAGTCGGTAAATCTTTGCTGAATGAGTGATGGTTTATCTGCTAACAGTGAAGATTATCAGGAGATCGGACTCAGGGAAGAAAAGAGCCGCCTGCACATCCCCAAGTGTGCGCTCTGGCTCAGGCAGGCAGGCACCTGCTCCCAGAATGCCCTCCGCGCAGTTTGCTGGACAAATCCTGGCCCCCCTTCAAGGTAGAGCTGGAATGCTAGGTCCTCCAAGACTCCGCTCCTCCCTCCCCCATCACCTCCTCTGGGTGTCTGTGCCTTGCAGCCCCTGGGGTGGGTCTGACTCTCTAGGAGCCTGTGAGGGGGGTGGAGGCTGCCGTGACTCCCCAGCAGAGTGGGGAAGGGGTCTCAGCCAGAGGCCAGGTCACGCACGCCCTCCCCTACCAGGGCCAGATCTGCAGGACAGACATCAAAGGGCTTAGATGTGCTGCCTGGGGGCTCCCACAGAGCCTGTAGAGCGTGGGGGGGGGTGCGAGGGGGGCAGCTGTGGCTGTGTGGGGATGTGGGTCTCACCGCAGCCTCGTTGGTTTGCTGGTAGAAGGCCTGCCCGAACACCGCTACAACAAAGAGATTGATGAAGAAGGAGACAGACAGGGCGATGCTGGCCTCAATCAGGAAGTACATGTTGGCTTCTCGGATGTCCGGCCGGCGGGACCGGTCTATCTCTCGAGACTATGAAGGTCAGAGGGGGGGAAGAGCCAACGTTCCTCAGAGCTCCCTCACAGTTTTCTACCCTCACACTTCTCCCTATGTTTTCTTCAGACCCCAGTTCTTTCTAAAGCCCTCTCCGTGGTGCTTTGGGACAGGCCTTGGTCAGCTGACCCTCCTCCTGCCCCCCCCCCCCAGTGAGTGCCCAGTTAATTTCAGAAATTAACTGCCTCAGGGCCCTTGCACTTGCCATCCGCCCTGCTTGGAATATCTTCTCCCCTGATCTTCCTTCCCATCTTTCATGTCTCAAAGCTTACCCCCTTGGGCCTTTCCCGGCTTCCTTTTCTAAAGGAGCTCCTGCTTAGTCATTCTCTATCATACTTCTGTGTTTCCTTCCTTCAAAGCACCTTTCACAATCTATAATTCTTTCCTTTACCTGTTTACTTGCTCATGGTCTGTCTCCTCCTCTAGAATACAAGCCCTAGAAAGGCGGATGACCTGTCTGCCCTCGTCATCACTGACCCCCGCTCCCAGCACACAGTAGCCGCTCTCTTGCTACATGTTGAATAAATAGAGAATGATTCACTTCCCGCCTAAAATCAGGAAGGCAGGAGCCAACGGGGTGGGGCGCCCGGTTTGGAGGTGGGGGGGGCGGGGCAAGGGCATCTCGCCCTCCCCTTCGGTCCCTGCTCACCTTGACCAGGGCCGAGTGCAGGTAGATGTTGTGGGGCATGATGATGGCGCCGACGATGCCCACGGCCTGCAGCAGCTCCGGCCGGCCGCAGCCGGGGCACGAGGGCAGGAGCAGGCCCTGGAGAAGCGCTACCTGGGCGGGACGTGCCACCACGTACTGTAGGGGAGAGGCCTCGTCAGGCTGAGGGGGGGAGGGGGGAGGGGGAGGGGGCACTCCGCCCCTGGGCGCTAGGGGGCTCCGCTACGAGGGGCACAGAGGAACCGCCTCGGTGCGGGGTGTTGCCGGCCTGGGCCTCCCACCTCGTAGCCGAAGGTCAAGGCCATAATTGTAATAAGGATTCCGAAAAAGGCTTCCAGCTTCCGCAACCCTAGGGGGAAGCAAAAAGGTCACAGTAGCAACAACAACAAAAATTGTAGCACGAGCCGGTTAGTGGCCAATATCTCTAGTGCTTTGTGCCCGGCTCGGTGCCAAGCGCTGAACATATATTCCTGCGTGGATCCTGGCCACAGCCCCAGCATCTGTGCTAGGAGCATCCCCGTGGTGTAGACGAAGAAACAGAAGCCCAAGGAACTTGCTCAAGGCCGCGCAGCCAGAGCCAGGGGGCCCGGAGCCTTGCTCTCCCTCTCTGGGTCCAGCAGAGTGTGGTTTTTAGGTTCACTGGCTCCCCCAACCCAGGGCCCTCCGAGGTGAGGGGCACACCCACCGTAGTTGTCAAGGAAGAGGAAGAAGAAGGTGTCCACGATGGTGATGAGGACGCCACCCCAGAGTGGGATTCTGAAACCGGAGGGACGAGGGTCAGCCCAGCCTGGGCCAGGGATCCCGGACTCCCACCCTGGGGCGGGGGGTGGGGGGACGACACTGTGGAGTCTGGCCTCCTGGAAGCAGGGACCCAACTGGCCCCAGGCAGCCAATGGACAGGGGCGCTGGATATGGGGAAATGGCACAAAACGCTAGGAAGGGCCAAGCAGGTGGGGAGGCATGACCCCCGAGGCCCTGAGCTGGGGGCTGCAGTCCTGAAGCCTGTGTGGCCACTTGCATCTCTGTGACTTTCCACAAGTCACTCTACAATTTCAGCATGTCTCAGATGCTTGCCACCGGCAACACAGCACAGCAGCTCTAAGTGGGAGGAGCCTGCAAGGTGAAAGGGACTGGGAGGTACAAGGCCCTGGACGCCAGCGCTGGGGCCCCTGGGGCAATACCGGCCGGCTGACAGCAGGCTGAACGCGATGGCCGTGCCGATGACCTCCTGCATGTCCGAGCCCACGATGGCTAGCTCGATGGTCAGCCAGAGGAGGGTGCGGGGCACCTGCGGGGAGGAGGTCACCCTTCACCAAAGCTGGCCCACTTGTCCTTGTTACTTGTTGGTGCCTGATGGCTTTCCATTCCCGGCACTCCCCTGTTGGGCTGGAGGCCTGCAAACTACATGTGCCGGCCTCGCCAGCTGGCTTCCACTTGGGGTTTGTAGGAAACAATTAAGGCAGATTGAAAGGCGGGGAAATGTCATTTTCCCCCCTACTTCTAGTGGTGTTTCTGGCAGTGGTGCCAGCAAGGGCACCGGGCAGCCTGGGCTCCCGCGGTACTGGTGGCGGTTTGGACGGCGGTGGCCATGCTTCCAGAAACTTGGCAGCAGATGACGGCTCTTGGGCTGCTGCCCAGCAGCTCTCTGATCTCCGGGTAACATCCCTTCCCTGGCTCCCCCAGCTCTTCCAGCACCTTTGTGACCTCATCCCTGCATTAAACACCTTTGAAGTCCCTTGTGCCATGGTTTCCGTTTTCCTGCTGGACGCTGACAGCAGCCGAGTCGCCAGTGTCCACCCCAGCCAATGACCATCCCAAGCCAATGCCTACCCATGCTGCACCTTGGGCAAGTCACTTCCCCGGGGTTTTAACGTCCCCTCCTATAAAACAAGCAGGTAACTCTAACATCCCTCTTGGTCTGTGACTGGTAGTTTGAGCCTCAGTCTTCCCATCTATCAAATGGACTTGGGCTGCCCCACTTGAGATGGTGTATTTATTTGATCGTGGAAGCTGTACATGGCTGTTTGGGGTGTGGGGGGCCTGTGAGTGCTCCCTGTGCAGGCCCCCGAGCTCACCTTAGGGTAGTAGAGATGACAGATCTCGCCCAAGTCCTTGCCTGTCACCACACCCAGCCGGGCAGCCAGGCGCTGGCAGAGCAAGCCCAGCACCGTGGCCCATAGCAGCACCCAGAGCAGCTGTGAGAAGGCAGGGGAGGCCTTCAGTAGGGAGGTGGGGGTGCGGCTGCTCCCGTGCCCTCTGACGGAGGACGCCCCTTGGGGAGAGAGTAGGGGAGCCAGAGCGAGACCAGCAAACCCATGCACCCTGCACCCTGGTAGGGCAGCCCTGGGGACCCGTTTCTGGCCCATTTGAACCTGACGCCTGCTCCCCCCAACCCCAGCCATGTGGCCCACCCTGGGGAAATATGGCAAGCTAGGGGGTCTCCTCCGCCCTCCCCGTGGTGCCCCCACTCAATCACTTTGAATCCAGCCACGGCGCCAGCCTGAAGATCTGACTCGATGTTTCCTGGGTCCAGGAAAGCGATGCTCATGAGGAAGCCAGGCCCGGTGAAGGCCCACAGCTTCCTCAGGCTGAATGTGCCCTGTGGGTGGGAGTGAAGCGAGGAGGTACTGGGAGCAGTGGGCCTTGGCGCGCTCCCTGCTGCAGCCCTATGGGCTCCTCAGCCCAGGCGGCCAGCCCTGCACTCATTCCGTTCCCCAAGCCCGGAGCTGCCACCCCTAGGGATTGGCGGAGGGGGGGGGGGCGGCTGAGAGGGAGGAAGCAGCAGGATTTGCTGAGTCATAGTGGATCCGTCTGCTTTCTGGATCTATCCAATTTGGCAACCCGCCTGCACCTGACTAGTTGGCCTCAAGCTTACCCTGACTCAGCAGATCCTCAGAACCCAAAGGGGGTCTTTCCTGGGATCAAGTTCCCCTGGTCCTGGTCGTTCTTCCCCAGTCCCTTCTCAGGCCACAGTGTCTCCTCTCTGGAGTCCGCTGAGCCTAGGGTCTCCCTCCATCCCATTCCAAGACTTGGCCTGGCCCCAAATCCTCGAGGCTCCAACCTGAACTCGCCCCAGGACCCTTTCTGTCTATAAGAAAGCTGGGGTTCATTCAGAAAGCCACATGATAATTTTTAGACAAAAAAATAAGCCTTCCCCCACCCCCGCACCCCGCTGCCCCAGCTAAGAACTAAAGACAGAAGCAGGAAAGGGCAGGTGCCGCTGTCAGTTACTGCTGATCAGACCTGGAAGGGACTGGCCATGGTCTTCAGGAGACCTCTTGCCCCCCGCCTGTGAGAGCCCACAGCATCCTGTCAATCCTGAAGGACTCCAGGAGGTTTCCAGCATTCCTACCGGTTCTGTGTCCGGGATGGGGATCTTCTCACTCAGGTAGGTTGTTCTGAGAGGTTCTTGCTGTGGCTCTGAGCTGGGTGGGTGGGAGATGGAGCCATAGTTGGGCCTGCTTAGACTTTGGGGGTCCTTGTCACCTGCAAAGGGCCCCAATGAGGCTTGGTTAGTGACTGGTTCCTTTCTGGTGGCCCAGGGCAAAAGCCATCTGTTCCCTCTCCTACAGCCTTCTGGCCAAGTGGGGAAATTAAGGCTCACATGAACAGGGCCCCTTGACTCCCATCGTGGGCCTATCACCTCCACCCTTCAAACGAATGTTTCAAGATATTTATTTATTTATTTATTTATTTATTTATTTATTTATTTATGAGATAATGAGAGAGAGCATGAGGAGGGATAGAGGGAGAGGAAGGGGAGAGAATCTCAAGCAGACTCCGCATTCAGCACCCAATCTGGGGCTCAGTCTCACAGTCTTGAGATCATGACCTGAGCTGAAATCAAGAGTCGACACTTCCCCAACTGAGCCCCCCAGGCGCCCCGACCGACCAAATGTCTCAGAAGATGTGTAGAAATAGAGCTTCTCAAGTTACTCTCCTTCCATGTGGGCACAGAGATTCCCAAATCCAGAGCTCTCCCGCTACAAAGGCTGCAGAGGGGGACACTGGGCTCTGAGGGGCGCATGCTGATGCCAGTGTGCCAGCCCCGTGGCCTCGCTCTTGCTCCTGCATCAGCCAGGTAAGCTCCAAACGCACAAAGAGGATGCTATGCCCTTGGGGATGCAAGGAGCCCAGGCCCAGGCTGGTGTCCAGAGTTTGGGTCAAGACAGGACACCCACGGGGGTTTCGGGGGCCCCTTTGCCTCCCTGACTCTCCCCGCCTCCCGCCACCCCCGCTCCCAGACTCTGACCCTGGAGGGACTACTCACCTGTCATGAGGACGGCAGGCTCCGGCACCGTCTGCGTGTGAGTGGGATGCTGGCAGCTACTCAGCACATGCTTCCCCTCTGAGTGCCGGTGCGCGCCAGCGGGCAAGCTCACGCCCTCCTAGCCATCCTCAGCTGATCTCAGCTGTCCTCATATACATTGTGAAACACTTTCCAAAGGCAGAAGTGGCCAGCTCTGGCGGAAGAGTCTAGTTGACCAAAATGCAGGAACTTTCGTTCCCCTCCTGGCCTGGGGCCCACAACACTTTTGGCCTCCTGCCAGGCGCCGTATATTCTGTGTCTCCCAAGCCAGCTCTGATTTCAAGACATTTCCTGCTACTTGGGCGTTCATGTCCAGATCACATGGCTGCCCCCCCCACCCGCCCCACACAAGCAGTCAGGCCCTTCACTTCAGTCTGGAGTTCCTGGCAATGGGAGTCCTGATGGCTACCAAGCCTCAGTTTCCCCTTGAGTGCCTCAGAGGGGAAGACCGTCAGGCAGTGCCACAGGGACGTGCATTGATGACTCGGGCCAGAGAGAGCCTCAGAAGAACGTGGCGCTGGAATTCTGGTCCCGATCCTGCCACTGACTCACTTAAGATTGTCACCAGGCCAGCCCTTTCTCTAAACTTGTTTCTTCTGTTACATGAAGGGCTCAGACTAGCTGAGAGGTTAAAACTAGATGCCCAAGAAGGCCAAGCAGGTAAGATAACCTACAAGACAGGTAGGGAGTAAGAAAACCAGTGCTGGTGGTTCAGTGTTAAATGAGAAATGGTGCTGAGCCTCATTGTTGGGGGTCGGGGGGCGGCGGGTAACAGGGAGTGGTGGTGACTGTAGCTACACAAGGGACACTGCCTGAACAGGGCAGTGCCTCCAGAGTTCTAGCCAATTGTCATGGGGGAAGGTGTGCCCACTGTCACCACATCTTCTGATTTGTCAAGAATATTGGAAAGTTTTGAGTTTTATGCAACATATGCTTTTTGAATCGTAGGCTAAAAACATTGAAAATACTGTGTAATCTAAACAAAAGATTCCTTTAGGCTGGCTTCCACTTGAGGGTTATCATCTGTAAGCTCTGGATGAATGGGGGGGGGGGTGGCGGGTAAGACTCTCCAGGTCCCGACTGCTTCTCCTTGCCTGTCGTGTGCCCCCACCACTTAACTCCCTTAGGGCCTTCTCCTTCCCGTGCCCACTCCTGTCCTCTCTCCTGTGGCCTTCTTTTTCTGCCAAGAAAATTCAAAACCAATCTTTGGGGTTTCCAGCTCCAAGGTCTGAGATCTCAGGATCCAGAGAAAACAGGGCCAACCTCTCAGGCCCAGACCTGAACTAGGACATGATGGATCCCCATGTCATGTCAAACACTTTAGCCAAAGCTTGGGAGTCGGGTGGGAGGCTTTGGCAACCAATTTCCTGGCTCCTCAAGGATGGGGGAGGTTGGAGGGGATGGAGAGGTGGGGGTATGGGAGGAAGAGTGAATGATAGGTCATTCATAGAGGAGAGAGGAACGTCATGGTTTGTCACTGTGCAATCCTATTGCTCAATGAGCTGCACAGTCTCAAATTTCCCAATCACTATCTGGGCTTGTAGGGGATGGCTGGGGTTGGGGCTGGGGTAGGATGTTGTGATGGTTACTTTTATTGTCAACTTGACAGGGTCACAGTGTGCACTGACACTTGGTCAGATATTCAGGGTGTGTCGGCGAGGGTATTTCTGGAGGAGATTAACTTTGGAATCTACGGGCTGAGTAAAGCAGATTTCTCTTCCCAATGAGGGTGGGCCTCATCCAACCCACTGAATGGAACGAAGGGCTGAGTAAGGCAGTGTTCACTCTCTCTGCCTGTCTTTGAACTGAGAACTTCTCTTGCCCTCAGGCTTGCCTTGGACTGGAACTTAGACCATTGACTCTCCTGATTCTCGGGCCTTCGGACTCAGACTGGAATTGCAGGTACCGTCAGTGTACCTGGGTCTCCAGCCTGCAGATCTTGGGACTCCTCAGTCTCCATACTCATGTGAACCAAGTCTTTAGTATCTTTCTATCTATCCATCTTTATTTTCTTCCTTCCTTTCTTTCTTTCTTTTCTTTCTTTTTTAAGATTTTATTTATTCATGGGAAACACAGGGAAAGAGGCAGAGACACAGGCAGAGGGAGAGGCAGGCTCCTCTGCTGGGAACCCAACATGGGACTCAATGGGGACCTGAGCTGAGGGTAGACGCTCAACCACTGAGCCACCCAGGCACACTATCATCTATATTTTTCTGTTGGTTCTGTTTCTCTGGAGAACACTAGGGTAGACTCAGCAAGGATAACTGATTAATAACTGATCAATACCTGCCCAACCTCTACCTTATGGAAGAGGCAGTGCAGTGTGATAGTTAAGAGCAGAGTTTCCTGGCAGAATTATCAGCAAGTGAGGAGCTACTGAGGTAGAGCTCCAGAAATCTCCATGGCAGTCCCCTTGGGCCTGGAACTGCCGCTGAATCCTAAACCCTGTGGGTTTAGGGTGAGCTTTCATGAAGAAATTTCCTCAAAATGGATTACAGACTTAAAAGTAGATATAAAACTAAAAATTTTAAGATAAAAGTTGGAGAAAATCTTCAGGATCTAGGACTAGACAAAGACTTAGACTCAACACCAAAAGCATGATCCATAAAGGAAAAAAATGGATAAATTGGGCCTCAACAAAATTACCAGCGTTTGCTCTGTGCAGGGTCCTTTTAAGAGGATGAAAAGACAAACTAAATACTCAGAGAAGGGGGATCCCTGGGTGGCTCAGTGGTTTAGCGCCTGCCTTAGGCCCTGGAGTCCCAGGATCAAGTCCCGCGTTGGGCTTCCTGCATGGAGCCTGCTTCTCCCTCTGCTTGTGTCTCTGCCTCCCTCTCTCTCTGTGTCTCTCATGAATAAATAAATAAAATCTTTAAAAAAATACTCAGAGAAAATATTTGCAAACCACATATCTGACAAAGAGAAAAATCTCTTCCTACTTACTTAACAGTGAAAAACCAAGCAATTCAGTTAGAAATGGGCAAAAATCATGAACAGACATTTCACCAAATAGGATGTACAGATGGCAAACAAACTCAGGGAAAGATGTTCAGCGCCATTAGCCATCAGGGAACTGCAAATTAGAATCATAATGAGATATTGCTACACTCCTATTGGACTGGCTAAAAGAAAAACGAAACAGTCACAATACCAAATATTGACAATGATGTGGAGAAACTAGATCCCTCATTTGAAGGTAAAATGCTACAGCCACTCTGGACATAGTTAGGGGATTTCTTAAAAAAATAAAAATGCAACTTACCATATGATCTAGCAACTGCACTGTCGGGCATTTTTTCCCAGAGAAATGGTTCATGTTCACACAGAAATCTGCACACAAATTCTTATAGCAGCTTTATTTGTAATAGCCCAACGGAAGCAACCCACATTGTCTTTTACTAGGGGAATGGTTAATCAAACTATGGTGTATCTAAACTGTAGAACATACTCCTGGGCATTTATCCCAGAGAAACTAAAACCAACATAGGTTTGAACATAGGTGTGAACATACACACAAAAATCTGTATATAAGTTGCAGTGTTATTTTAAAAAAGATTTTATTTATTTATTAATGAGAGACACAGAGAGAGAGGCAGAGACATAGGCAGAGGGAGAAGCAGGCTCCACGGAAGGAGCCTGATGTGGGACTCGATCCCGGGACTCTGGGATCATACCCTGAGCCGAAGGCAGGCGCTCAACCGCTGAGCCACCCAGGCGTCCCTCCAGTGTTATTTGTGATAAAGATTAGAATTAGCCCAAATGTCCTTTGACAGGAGAATGGTTAAACTAATGGCTGTACAGACCATGGATTACAGCTCCACAATAAAAGAAATGAACCATTGCTACAATTACTTGGATGAATCTCCAGGAAATCATGCTGAGTGAAAAAAAGTTTGTCTCAGAAGGTTACAAATATATTGTTCCATTTACAGAACATATTTGCAATGACAAAGTTTTGGAAGTGAAAGTCAGATTAACGGCCGCCAGTGGGTATGGCATCTAGCTTCAGTTCAGGTTGTGACCCTGGGAACACAACCTGAGCCGAAGATAGTTGCTCAATCGACTGAGCCACCCAGATGCCCCTAAACCCCTAGTTTCAATACAACCAGGATACTGACATTGACATAATCCACTGATCATTTTCAGATTTCCTGTTTTATTTCTACTCATCTGTGTGTGTGTGTCTGTATGTGTGTGTATGTGTGAAGTCCTATACAATTTTATCACGTGTGTAGGTTTGTGGGTCCACCACCAAGGTCAAGATACTTGAACAGTTCTAACACCAAAAGGATCCTTCAAGTTACCCTCCCATAGACACCCTCACCCCTCTCTCTACCCTCCACCATACCCATTGGCTTGCTCTCTCCTCTCTCTGTCAAATAAGTAAATAAAATATTATTAAAAAGTTAAAAAAATAAAAATAAAAAGGAAAGTCTGGTACATACTATAACATGGATAAGTTTTGAAAACATTATGCTAGGTAAAATAAGCCAGACACAAAAGGACAAGTATGAGTCCATTTACATGAGTACTCAGCATAGACATATAGAGACAAAAAGTAAAACGATGATTTCCAGGAGCTAGGGGAAGGGAGAAGGAGCAGTTCCTCTTCAATGGGTTTAGAGTTTAATCTAGGACACTAGCAATGTTCCGGAAATGGATGATGGCGATGGTTGCACAACAGTGTGAATAGCCTTAATATCACTGAATTATACACCTAAAGAGGGTTAAAGGGTAAATTTTATATATATCTTGGCACCTCCCAAAAAGTGGGAGAAAAAAAGTCCTGGCTGTAATATTGTATAACGAGTCTGCAAGATGTTAGCACTGTTGGGAGGTGGGCAAAGTGTACATGAGATCTCTCTATATTTTTTTCCTACAGATATGTGGGAATTTGCAGTGATCTCAATATTTAAAGTGGAAGAAAAGGATGGGTTTTATTGAATGGATATTACACCTCAATAACGTCGATTAAAAACAAAACGAAAAGCAAAAAACCCAAAAAAACAAAAAAACAAAAAAAATAAAACAGAGCTTCTGGAATTAAATGGCCTGGGTTTGAATCTTACTTTTACTAGCTCTGTGACTCAGGTAAGTTCCTTAGGCCCTCAGTTTCCTTGCCTGGAAAGTGGTGATAATAAAAGTACTCACCCCAAAGAGTGTTTATGAAGCCCAAGAAATGCACCTAGCACTCTGCAGCTGGCTGCTCCCTGCCCGCCACTTTTTTTTTTTTTTAATTTCTAAGGTTTTATTTATTCATGAGAGACACACAGAGAGAGAGGCAGAGAAGAGACATAGGCAGAGGGAGAAGCAGGCTCCCTCCAAGCAGGACTCGACCTCAGGACCCCGGGATCACAACCCGAGCCAAAGGCAGACGCGCAACCACTGAGCGCCCCCCCCCCCCCCGCCCCCGGGTGCCCTGATGGTTGCTCCTATAAATGGGCTTCCTTAGTCCGCAGCCACCACCAGTCCTTCGGAACCCGAGATGCGTTTTCTGCTGCAAACGTTGCTGCCTCTGGTGGTTTGGTTCCCAGACTTGCCCACCCAAGCCTTTGGATTCGGCAGCTAGAACATTCAGGGCTCCCTCCCTCTCACCTCTGGGACTCTGCACATGCTGCTTCCTCCACAAGCACCCTTGACACCCTTTGTCTGGCAAACAGCCTTGTGTCCCTCAGGAGGCAGCACTGGGGTGACCTCTTCCAGGAAGCCCTCCTTGATTTCTCCAGAATTGGGCTGTGGGCTCCCTCAGCGCAACGCCCTTGCCATGTGCCGCAGGAGTGAGGCTGCTGTCCGGGAGAGCGGGGAGGGGATGGGCAGTTTCTGGGAGCTCGGGGAAGGGGAAGGACGGGGTACAGCCCAGCCTACTATGGGAGTATCTGCGGCAGGAAGATACCTCTTCTCTCTACTGAGATCTGTGTCTAGAGAGTCACATCTGATCTGTGTATCAGAGTGAATTTGCACGCGTACTCGAGCCAGATCCCTGGGCCCAAATCCTGGCTCTGCCACCAGCCAGTGCATGGTCTTGGCCTTAACTTTCCTGCATCTGTAAAATGGGCACAAGACTAGATCCGCCCTCACACGGCTGTTGTGAGAATCTCACAAATTACCGTGTGTAGAGGGATCAAAACAACACGTGCTACCTAGCACTCGCTCAGTAATAATATTGTCGTTTGTTGCCCACTGCCCTCCACCCCGGGCTCCCACGCCTGGTCCCGTGCACGTTACACACCACTGTCCCAGGTATGTGTTTCCTTCTCAGCGCTTCCTGTGGTCTGGGTCCAGGCTGAGTGTGGGCCACGCGGATCGGGATGGCCCTGATGCTCCCACGGCACCCCCAGATCCTAGCCCAGTGCTTGGAGCCTCGTAAGTGCTCAGTGCTTGGTTCTTCTCCGCCCAGAGACATATACGCCTTGGGGCGAGGGAGCGAGAGGAAGGGGTCATCGAAGTTCTGGGGGGCAAATGATAAGATGGAAAAACGAACCCGTTTTGCAATGGATGTCACGGGGCGGGGGCAGTGGGCTCCTTCGTGAGTCGCTGGACACAAGGGAGCTCAGCAGAGGAAGGATGTCAGTGGGTCAGATGTCACTGGCCTCCTTCCTGCCTGAGCATTGGGGACTGGAGGGGACTCTCAGGAGCCCTGTGGGAGTGTTCTGGGTGCACTGGGCTGAGCCCTTGGGTTTCAGTTCTGCACAGATGAAGTGAACTTGCCCGGGAGGGGAGCCCTCTGCCACCCGGGCCCGTCTACCTCACGATGACTGAGCACTCTGTCCCCCCACCTCTCCTGCCCTATTGTGCTCCAGCCTTCCTGGCCCTCTGACTGCAGCGGGCCATGCTCAGGAGCCCTCGTCCTGCGGTTCCCTCTGCCTGGAGTGCTTTTCCCACAGCTCTCCACAGGTCCGACCCCTTGTCATTCATTCAGGTCCCAGCTCACCCGAGACGCCAGGAAGGCCCTCTCTGAAGTCTCCACCCTCAACCCTCCAACTCTGAGTCACTTTCTACCCAAGACTTGGCCTTATTTTTCCACCCCATAAATCTCCAAAACTGCACATATGAAATTACTTCTTGTGTTTATCTGTCTCCCCATGCCACCTGTAAGCATCATGAGGACGGGAGCTTTTGTCCTGTCACTGCTGATCTCCCACTGACCAGAACGTTCCTGGCACGTGGAAGGGACCTGGTATTTGTTGAGCTGAGTGTCAGGTTGGATGGAGACACCTTACCCTCTAGAGCTGTTGCCGTCCAGTACGGCAGCTGGGGGCCACATTTGGTCAAATTGAAACCAAAATTAAAGCAAAGTCTAGTTCCTCACTCATATTAACCACATTTCTTGTGCTCAGTGGCCACAAAAGGCTAACGGCTATTGTGTGAGATATTACAAATACAGAACATTCCCATCATTGCAGAAAGTTCTGGGGCACAGCACTGCTCTAGACCATAAATACACATTGCCTTCCTACTTCTACTCTTCATTCACACCACTTTCTCTGCCTGGAATGCTTTAGCTGATCATTAATAAAAATCCTACGTGTCTAGTTAGGGGCGCCTGGGTGGCTCAGTAGGTTAAGTGACCGACTCTTGATTTCGGCTCAGGCCATGATCTCAGGGACCTGGGATCGAGCCCTGAGACTGGCTCTGCGCACTGTGGGGAGTCAGCTTGAGGATTCTCTCTCTCCCTCTCCCTTTGCCCCTTCCTCCCACCCTCTGCTCGTGTTCTCTCTCTCAAATAGATAAATAAATCTCTAAAAAAATTATGGTAGGGGGACACCTGGGTGGCTCAGTGGTTGAGCACCTGCCTTCAGTTCAGGTCGTGATCTGGGGTCCTGGGATTGAGTCGGGTGGATCCACAGGGATCCTGCTTCTCCCTTTGCCTGTGTCTCTGCCCCTCTCTGTGTGTCTCTCATGAATAAATAAATAAAATCTTTGAAAAAAAATTACGGTAGATCCATCAAAAATAGAAGACTGTGTAATGCCATGGAACTCTTTCAAAATATATTGTTAAACGAAAGAAAGCCAGCTTTAATACAGGGGGAAAATGTCACAAAACATGAGAAGATTGGGGCCAGAAGTTTCCAGCTTTATCTGGAATGTTTAAAACTTTTAAGGAACATAATTAAGTATGTAATTATCAGTTAATGAGCATGTATTACTGTATGGTCTCATTTTTGTTTTAAAAAAAGTTCCCTTGGAATTTTAAAGACCAGATCAAACGTCTTACATAAAAGCGCTTGACGTGGGGGCGCCTGGCTGGGTCAGTCAGAAGAGCATGTGACTCCCAATCTTGGGGTCAGGAGTTTGAGCCCCACCTTGGGTGTAGATATTACTTAAAAAAAAAAAAAGAATTTAAAACAAGTGCTTAACATGAAGCTAATATAATGCTGTACCTCAACTACAAGAATAAAAAAAAAAGGTCGTGTCCAAAAACTCCTTGACAGAGTACATGCTAAAGGAACACAGGCCACTTTTACACATCAAAAAGAGTAAAGAGGATATTTGCCAAAAAACCTCTAGGTTGAGAAATTGGGGTGATTTCACTTTCTTCTTTTGGTTCAGATTTCTCTAGTGAACATGAATTTCTTTTGAAATAAGGACTGGGGACAATAAAAGATCTTGTTAAAAATTCTTTAAGGCTCAACTCAGGGGAGAACTCATGGGCCTTGCTACCTTGAGTCTGGAGTCACGGCCACCGTCATCACGGGTAGAGCTTCTTGGTGGGGGGGGTCCCTCAGCTGGAAGATGCCTGCCCATGAGTGCCTAGATGGAGGGATGGAGACTGCACCCCCCTTGCCAGCTGTCCTGGAGGGGGTTGTCTAATATTTGCCGATGAGCTGTGGCCAGCCCTGCGCAGAAACAAGCCATTGGCTGTACTGACATTGTATAAGGAGGAGCTTAAAGGACCCCATGATCCCTTGCCTCTCCTTTGTTCTCAGGGAGTCATTAACTGGGGACCTTGCACGCAGTTTGGGGGTTCCTGTGTGTCAGGGGAAAAAAGGAGGTGGTGTGTGGACAGCTGGAGAGCCGGGTGTTTTGGGAGGCTTCAGAGGTGAAGAGCGAGGCCGCTGGTCATCCAGATCGCCCCCAAGCCCTGCTCTTTTTCTTGGGTGGGGGGATGGGGAGGTGGAAGCAGGGTAATTCATTCTATTAGTGGCATCCAGAAGGATTCTGAGTGCCCAGAAGCCTCGCCCCTCCGTCCCTACTAACCTGGTGACTAAGCGTGAGTTTTGGCTCTGGTCCGACTCCCGTTCCCTAAGTACTAAGCCTCTAAGCTACTTACTTAACCTTTTCCATGCCTCTATTTTCTTCTCTGTCAAATAGGGATATTGATGATATAAGGATATTGATGTTATAGGGATACTGATGATACAGGGATTTGATGATACCGCCTCAGAAGAAGCCCGAGATTCGCTGATGAACCCTGTTAATTTAACCCTGTTCCTCTTTTCAAGCCAAGACACAAGACTCTGGCCAGGGAAGGTTCCCGCGCCCACAGCGGAAGCGCGGGGCCGGGGCCCATTTATTCCCCCCTCCGCCCCCCCGCAAAAAAACCCCACAGCGGGTAAGGCGCGCCTCGGGGGAGTCCCGCCCGTCCCCGCTGCGTCCCCGCGACGCCCGGCCTCGCGCACCCGCACCCGCACCCGCACCCGCACCCGCACCCGCAGCCGCAGGCCCTAGGCGGGGGGGCGCCCCGGGCTCGGCGAGCGGAAGGGGCTGCGCCGCGTGGAGGAGCGCAGGGCGGGCGGCGGCGGGCGGCGGCTCGCGAAGGGCCCGAAGTGCTCGGCGGCGAAGGCGACCACGTCGCGGGGCTGGCGCAGCAGCAGGAAGAGCAGGAAGTCGGCGACCAGCGCCCGGGCCTCGGGGTGTTGCCGCAGGTAGCCGGCGTGCCTGACGCGGAGCTCCTCCTGGCGGGGCCGAGCCTGAGCGCGACCCGGAACCCCGCCCCCGCGCCCCCGCACCCCGCACCCCCGGCACCCCGCGCCCCCAGGCACCCCGCACCCCCAGGCACCCCGCACCCCGGCACCCCGTGCCACCCCCGCACCCCGCGCCCCCAGGCACCCAGCGCTCCCCCGGAACCCCGCGCCCCCCCCCGACACCCCGCGCCCCCCGCGACACCCCGCGCCCCCCGCACTCCTCGGCACACCGCACCCCCGCGCCCCCCGCACCCTGCGCCCCCCGGCACCCCGCGCCCCCAGGCACCCCGCACCCCAGGCACCCCGCGCACCCCCAGCACTCCGCGCCCCCCGCACCCCCCCGGAACCCCGCGCCCCCCGGCACACTGCACCCCCCGCGCCCCCGGCACCCCGCGCCCCCAGGCACCCCCCGTACCCCCGGCACCCCGCGCCCCCAGGCACCCCGCACCCCCCGGCACCCGGCGCCCCCAGGCACCCCGCACCCCAGGCACCCCGCACCCCCGCACCCCCAGGCACCCCGCACCCGGCACCCCGTGCCACCCCCGCACCCCGCGCCCCCAGGCACCCAGCGCTCCCCCCGCACCCCGCGGCCCCCTGGCACCCCGTGCCCCCAAGCACCCCAGGCCCCCCCCCCCGGCACACCGCGCCCCCCGCACCCCTCGGCACACCGCACCCCCCACGCCCCCCGCACCCGCGCCCCAGGCACCCGCAACCCCCGCACCCCGCGCCCCCAAGCACCCCGGGACCCCCCGGCACACCGCACCACCTGCGCCCCCGGCACACCGCGCCCCCAGGCACCCCGCATCCCCCGCACCCCCAGCCCCCCGTGCCCCCCGCGCGCCCGGCACCCCGCACCCCCGCGCCCCCGGCACCCAGCACTCCCCACGCCCCCGGCAACCGCGCCCCCCGGCACCCGCGCCCCCAGGCACCCCGCACCCCGGCACCCCGCGCCCCCCCCCGGCACCCCACACCCCCTGTGCCCCCGGCACCCCGCACCCCCCGCACCCCGTCACCCCGCGCACCCCCGGCACCCCGCGCACCCCCGGCACTCCGTGCCCCCCGCACCCCCCCCGCACCCTGCACCCCGGCACCCCGTGCCACCCCCGCACCCCGCGCCCCCAGGCACCCAGCGCTCCCCCGGCACCCCGCGCCCCCAGGCACCCCGCGTCCCCATCTCGGCACCCCGCTCCCCCCTGGCACCCCGCGCCCCCCTGGCACCCTGCGCCCCCAAGCACCCCGCGCCCCCGGCACCCCGCGCCCCCAGGCACCCCGCACCCCCTGCACCCCCGGCCCCCCGCGCCCCCGCACCCCGCGCCCCAAGCACCCCGCGCCTCCCCGGCACCCCTCGCCCCCCGCACCCCCCGACACACCGCACCACCTGCACCCCTGGCACACAGCGCCCCCAGGCACCCCACATCCCCCGCACCCCAGGCCCCCCGTGCCCCCCGCGCCCCCGGCACCCAGCACTCCCCGCGTCCCCGGCACCCCGCCCCCCGGGACCCCGCGCCCCCCCCCCCCGGCACTCTGCCCCCCTTGGCACCCTGCGCCCCCCAGGCACCCCGCGCCCCCCGCACCCTAAGTCCCCCAGGCACCCGCGCCCCCACCTCCTCACCCCGCGCCTCCCGGCACCCCACGCCCCCAGACACCCCGCCACACCCCGGCACCCCGTGCCCCCCCTGGCACTCCGCCCCCCCGGGCACCCTCCGCCCCCCCCCCCCCCCCCCCCGGCACCCCGTGCCCCCGCCTCGGCACTCCTCGCCCCTCGGCACCCCGTGCCCCTGGCACCCCACGCCTCCACCTCGGCACCCCGTGCCCCCCCCCCGGGACCCCCACCCCTCACCCCTCGCCGCAGGGCCTCCCCGCCGTGCATTTCAAGGAGGCTCCCCGGCGGGAGAGGGGGACCCCAGGTTGGCTGCAGCACCCCCTCACCTTCCGGTCCAGGAACCTCGAGGAGAGCTCCAGATCCTCCTCCCACACCAGGGGCTTCTTCTCAAATACGGGGCGGGGCTCAATCTCCTCTGGGTGGGCAGAGAGGAAGGCTGCACAGGCTGGCCCCAGAACCTTCCGGGATACACAGGGGCTGCCCCAGAGCGGCCACACCCGCCACACCGCAGGCTCGGTAAAGTCCCCGGGTTCTGCTCAGATGGCTGGAAGGCCTTCCCTGCTCAACGAGCCTCCCCTAGTGGCCTTGGGGTCAGGGGCTGGGGGGCAGAGCTTCCCCCACCTGTTTCAGGTTCTGATCCCACACTGAGCCCAGCCTCTGCACCCTGGGGGGCCCCAGGATTTCCCACCTCTCCCTCACTCTCCTCCAGCCAGAGGTTTCACTCACCCTTCTCCCTCAAGACAGGCATCTTGGGGATCATGCAGTAGCCGGGGGAACCCACCTGGATTCTCTTGGCCAAGTGCCTGGAATACAACTCGGGTGTGAGAGTGGGAGTCTTCCCAGACCAGCCCGCTCCCCTGAGGGGCTGGGGGCCTCCCTTTACTGCTGCTTCCCCAACACCCCTATTTATCTTTCAGTTCCAGGGTTGTGTTCATGTCTAGGCCCCCAGATAACGGCCCCTGCTTTTCAAACTGGGTCTTGCTCATGCCCTTGGACGTGTGTGCTGGTGTGCCAGGGCTGGCATGAGAACTCTAGCACCAAAAATACCATGAGCCTCCAGCTAGGGGACACTCAAGATAGAAACAACATGCCAGGGGCGCCTGGGGACTCAGTGGTTGAGCATCTGCCTTCGGCTCAGGTTGTGATCCCAGGGTCCTGGAATTCTGGGATCCTGAGGTCGAGTCCCATTTGGGGGCTCCCTGCAGGGAGCCTGCTTCTCCCTCTGCCTGTGTCTCTGCCTCTCTCTGTGTGTCTCTCATGAATAAATAAATAAAATCTTAAAAAAAAAAAAAAAGAAACAACATGCTAAGTTATCAAATAAAGAAAGCCAACAATCCAATTACTTTCCCCCCCAGTGTAATGATTATTATATGAATACCTCTTTGGAAATTTCAAGAAGTAAATTCTTACTCCCCACCCCCACCCCAAATTATCTCATAATTTGGTGCCTGTGCCGGGCTGCTGACGGCTTGGCAGTGTGCCAGGATGCTTTCCCCCAGCACATGGATTCCATCTAATGTCAAGTTGTTCAAAACTTGTTGCTTTTCAGCATTACGCCCCCCGCGCCCCGCCCCGGCAGCTGCTTGGGCCTCTAGGCCTTAGGCCTGGGCCGGTCAGCATTGACCTCAGCCATTCAGGGCTCCTTGGTGAGCATCAGGTGAATGCGTGGGCATTGCGCGTGGTGCAGGAGGAAATACGTGAAGGAAGAGTGAGTGGTGTGGATCAAGCAAGGGGGCACGCTTCCTGGGGGCGTCCCACAGACAGTAGTCCCCCTTCAGCCTGGGCCGCCCCGCGGTCCAGCACCCACGCTCCCGCTCCACACTGCCCCCTGGCCGCCACTGTCAGTAGCTCACCCGTCCGAGAGCAGGTAAAACTGGCAGGAGCTGGGGACGCCTTTCACCGAGTGGACGGTCTGCTCCACGATGAACACTCGCACCTGCTGGCGGTCCACTTCAATGGTCTGGAAGCCCAGGGCTTGCTGGCAGCAGCCAAAAAGGAGGGAAGGAGGTGAGGGGGATGCCCACCAGGATCTCCCCCAAATCTCACCCTGGCCCTTTTCCACATCTTGCCACTTCCTTCCTTGTTTATCAGTGATAAGCAACTCTTGGCTGTCCAGACCCTCAGGCACCACGGGATTTCAGTTGCACTTAAGTGGGTGCAGGCCCCCCCCCCACCGTTGCTGCACCCCAGCCCTCCCCGCATCATCTCGATGACCAACTGCTTCTAGTTGGCAGATTCAGTTACAGGGATGAGGGGTGAGGAAGGGGGGCGGGGAGAGTGGGGAGTTGGGCTATTTGAGGGAGGGGCACTTGATGCTTTGCGGGGGTGGGGTGGGGTAGGGTGGGGTGGGGGGCGGTGTTGATTGAGATCTGTGGCTCCAGGCAGGCTGCTCTGTTGTGAAAACTTAAACCCTTGGAGCAGCTACGGCCATGGGCAGAAAGTGCTGATATAAAACATGTGTTTCAAAGAAGGTGGGGTGGAGGGGGGAGTGACATGGCTTGTTAGTGTCAAACACATTGCTGTTTGTCACGTTTGTCATGATAGAAAAGAGTAGAATGTCATTTTCAAATTAGCACCCAGAATGTGTGTTTAGAGGCACAACTTTAAAGATCCCACATTAAAAAAAAAAAAAAATCCCACATTGTAGGGCACCCGGGTGACTCAGTGGTTGAGCAACTGCCTTCGGCTCAGGGTGTGATCCCGGGGTCCTGGGATCGAGTCCCGCATCAGGCTCCCTGCAGGGAGCCTGCTTCTCCCTCTGCCCATGTCTCTGCCTCTCTTTCTGTGTCTCATGAATAAATAAATTAATTAATTAATCAAAAAACCCTCCCACATTGCAGGAAGTCCTAGGTATGTTGATTATGAAGTTTTAACCACAAGAAAGGGAAAAAAAAAGGGAGGGGATACCCTTCAGGTTTGAGACATAATCAAAGAACATTTGAGCGCAGTTGGAAATGGTGCGTTAAAAAAATATATCTTTCAAAGCAGCCCTCTGCTGTGTTTCTGTCTCCTGGACTGACTTCCGTGCGACAAGCATTGCTTCTCTCAACTGCTCCCAGCTTGGGTCCCTCCTCTCCAGGCCTCCTGCACCACTCGTGATGGTGATCGGCCGACAACCGTGCAAGTCCCACTTGCACGGGCCCAGCCCACCCCCCTCCTACCCCAACCCCCCTCCCCACCCCTTCGGATTTTCCCCAGGCCAACTCCCTGACCCGGGGAAACCCCTCACGTAAGTGGAGTAGCACAGTTTGCCCTCCGTGTCCAAGGCCAGGAAGCGGGCATTGTTGGGCACCGTCTGCCGCCAGGCCATCACCCTCAGCAACACCAGGTTGGCAGCCTGGGAGATGAAGCCTACGGTTGAGCTCCCCGGGAAAAAAGTCACTTCCGTCTTCATTTCCTGTTCAGGAGAGATCTGGGTTGGGGACACGGATCTGGGAAGGGGTGGGGAGGATGGGAAAGCCAAGCGTGGGCACATCTAGGGTCCCTGCTGAGTCTCCCTGCCAGGCTCCTGGCCTGACCCAGTCCACACCCCCCTCCCCTTGGCTTCGAAGAGGACGCAGGGTACGGCTTCTACCTGCCTCTCAGCCTCACCTCACCCTCCTTGACGCTCCTGGTCATGGTCAGCTGGTCATCCTGCTTCACCAAACTCATCTTGTGCTCCATGGGGAGGATGTGAAACTAAGGGCCAAGGGAAGAATCAGGAGCTCACCCCGCTGCACCCGAACAGCGCCCCCCACACCAGGTCACTGTGCCTGTTCTCCTTTATGAATGAGAAAACAGGGAAATTTGTAGAAAGATCTTCCCTATGTAGTGAGGTTCAAGAACAGAAGGCATGTGATCATGTCATACAAAGTGAAAAGGCAACTGCGCTTCAGAATACAGGTTTTCAAAGATGGGGATGGTTTCTGTGGGAAAGTTCTTGGGCATCAGTGGTTTCCAGTGTGTAAAACCGGTTGCGTTCCAGAAGAGGTGGCTGGGCCTGGGCACGGGAGGAAGGGAGCAGGAGGCCTTGGAGGCGAGATGGTGACAGGCCCTTGGGAAATGCCAGGCTCTGGGAAAGGCCAGACCATGGGGCCCCCAGAGAGATGCTGGGCTTTGGGCCTGGAGGAGGCCCCGGGTGGACTGGACCCAGGGTTCCTGTGTTAGGAGGTCATGAGAAGCAACTTGCTGCCACGGATGGGTTGGTTTCCACGTTATGCATGGTGAGGATTGCAGAGGAACCAGAAGAGAGTTGGGGTGACCTCCACTGAGCCCCCGGCCCCTGCCCATGTTCTTTCCTCCCTCCCTCCCAGGGTCTCCATTCTCTCACCCCGGTTTGGGGTCCAGGCCGGGACCCTAGGAGGTACCTTGATGAACTCCTGACTATGTTGCTCCATGATATGCAGTTTCCACGAGAGGTAACCTGGGGCCGGGAGGAGAAGGTTGCTGTCACCGTCACCCTGTCACCCCATCACCGGGGACAGGCCAGGCGGGAAGGTGGCAGGAGGCTGGACAAGTCAGGAGGAGTGTGACCGCAGGGAAAACTAAGTGGCTTCCTTGTCCTAAGTCTGTGATCAACTTCCTCATCACCCCCCTAAACACACCCGCTTTGCTGCCTTCTGGTCCCAAGGTGAAGCCCAGGGTGAGTCCTGAGTGAGGGTCCTGGGGTGGGGGCGGGGGAGCTTGCCCAGGAGGGAGTTCCCGCAGAGCATTCTGTCCATGAAGCCGCGGCTGAAGGCGTGCACCAGGACGCACGAGGACATCATGCCCAGCTCGTCTTTGTATTTTCCTCTCTGGACCTCAATGGTCAGCTCTCCCTCGGGCTCCCCCGTGTCCGAGACCATGGCCAGCGTCTCGGAGAACATCAACATCTGCAGCTCCTCCTGTTCTGTGGGGGGGTCCCGTGGGCACAGATGAAGCCCTAGGTCCTGGGCCTCGACTCCCTGACTGTCCCCCCAGCAGGGCCCCACAGTCTGCACCCACCCCTTCCTCATCCCCCATGTCCCAGGCAGCTCCTGCCTACCCTCTGTTGGCCCCCACAGGTGAAGACCTCCCTGCCCCCCCCCCCCGCCCCGCCAGTCCCCGTGGCCTTGGGGTCTTCCCTCCACAGTTATCAATACTGGGTGTTATACTATATGTTGGCAAATCGAACTTCAAAAAAATTATATATATAAACAAATAGGGGGTCTGGGTGGCTCAGTTGGTTAAGCATCTGCCTTCGGCTCAGATCATGATCTCAGGGCCCTGGGATCAAGCTCTGCCTGGAGCTCTCTGCTCAGTGGGGAGCCTGCTTCTCCCTTTCCCTCTGGGCTCTCGCTCACTGGCTCACTGGCTCACTCTCTCTCAAATAAACAAATAATTAATTAAACAGTAAGTCTTTAAAAAAATTATCAACAAATAGGCCTCGCACCCTTTCTGAGTGCCAGGGCCAGCAAGGCTCAGCGAGACCGGCCGGGCCTGCACCCTGCACCCCCGCCCCCCACGCTCCCACCGCCCCCACTGTCCAGGCTCACGGAGGTTGCTGAGGAAGTGGATGGCTTCAGCATTGGCCTCTGGGGCTGCCAGGCTCCCTTGGGCTGGAGGCTGGTGGTCCTTGGCTCTGTGGCCTAGGGAGGGAGAAGAGGCTGAGATGGCAACCTTGGGGAGAGGGACAGGGGTCCCCAAAGCAGAATTCTCCAAGGCCACCCCAGGGAGGAAGAAGGAGGAGAGAGGGAGGGAGAAGAGGAGGAGATGCCGCTCCAATATCCATCCCAGCGGCCTCTTCCCACCTGTGGATTGAAGTTTAGAGGACATGCTGCCTTCAGCTACCCGGTCAGTGTCTAGTTGTCTCCCTGGCAACCGGATGCCAGTGACCGCCTCTTAAAGGGCCATCAACACACCTCACAAAACACCCAGACCTTGGAGGCAATGGTAGGAGCTGTGGGGACTGGAGCTCAGACCATGCCTGGAGTATTATCTTGCAGAGGGAGCATATGACACAGCAGGGAGGTGACATGGGTCATTAGGATGACTTTAGGGAGCACCTGGCTGGCTCAGTCAGAGGAGTATGTGACTCTTGATCTCAGGGTGGTGAGTCTGAGCCCCATTGTGGGTATAGAGATTACTAAGACAACAACGACGACAACAACAACAATAATGATAAGCTTTAAAAAGCCAGATTGACCTTGGAAGTTGTGACCTTGAGTCAGATATGGCCTCACACGCGTAGAACCCACTTGGATGTCATATGAGAGCAATGGTGGTAACAATGACAATCACAGCAAACCTTTCAGCCTCGCTCACCTGAGGCCTGGCACTGTTCTGGAGGGCTGCACGTGTGTGTGCAATCATTCAGTATTCAGACTAACCCTGTGAGTAGGATCTTTTTTCCCTGCACTTTATGGCTGAGAAATCGTTGGGGTCTTTCCTAATGTCACACAGCTAATACAGTTGACCCTTGAGCAGCATGGGTTTGAGCTGCCTGGTCCACTAATATGTGGATGTTTTTCAGTAAATATGCTACAGTGCTCTAACTGTAATCTCTTTATGATTTCTTTTTAAAAAATAATTAATTAATTACTTTATTTTTTGTGGGGGGACAAAGGAAGAGGGAAAGAGAGAATCTCAAGCAGACTCTCTGCCAAGCATGGAGCCCAATGGGGGCCTCCATCTCATGACCCCGAGATCATGCCCTGAGCCAAAATCAAGAGTCCAACACTTAACGACTGAGCCACCTAGGCACCTCTCTTCCTTATGACTTCTTCTTCTTTTTTTTTTTTTAAGATTTATTTATTTATTTATTTATTTATTTATTTATTTGTTTGTTTATGATAGACATAGAGAGAGAGGCAGAGACACAGGAGGAGGGAGAAGCAGGATCCATGCTGGGAGCCCGATGTGGGACTCAATCCCGGGACTCCAGGATCACGCCCTGGGCCAAAGCAGGCGCCAAACCGCTGAGCCACCCTTCCTTATGACTTCTTAACAACATTTTCTCTAGCTTACTTTATTGGAAGAACACAGTATATAATACATAGATCATATAAAACATGTGTTAACTGTTTCTGTTATTTGTAAGACTTTGGGTCAATAGTAGGCTACGAGTAGTTAAATTTTGGAGGAGTCAAAAGTTATACTTAAATTTTATTTTTTTAAACACAGTGCTCAATTTCATTTTTTTGTTTATTTACTTATTTAACTAATGTCTACACCCATTGTGGGGCCCTAACTCATGAACTTGAGATCAAGAGTCGCATGCTCCTCCCAGTGAACCAACGAGGTACCCCTATGCTGGAATCTTCAACTGTGCAGGAAAGAGGGGATTGTCAGCACACCTCACCCCCGTGTTGTTCAAGGGTCAACCGTAATTGACAGAGCCACAACTCAACCCAAGGCAGTGTGGCTCCTAGAGAGAATTCAAAGAAAAATGAAACAGCAAATAGACAATACACTGAATCCAAACAACCGGTGCCATAGAGTAGGTAGTGATTAGTGACAAAGATGAAAATTGAATTATGATAGGTAGGACTCAAGCCCCAGGCTGTGGGCTATCTGGTCCACACCTTGTAAGTGTTTGAGTCTACATCATAGTGGCTCTAAAAAGGGGCTCAACCTGACAGAGTTACAAAAAAAAAAGAAAAATAGTGTCCAAAAGCCTCAGTCACCTAAGGAATTGCCCTCCATCCCCGACCTTAGTACTCAGGAAGATAATTTTCCAATGTCTTCTCATTGGAAGGTAGTTATCTATCAACTTCAGGAAGATTTAGAATCACATGCAGAATTGTTTGAGACAATAAAAGTAGCAATATTAATTTGTATGTTGTCACACTGTGCATATTTGGTATTTCAAATTCTTTAAAATAATTTGGCATGGGAGGGGGCTTAAAAGATAAGACATGAGGGGCACCTGGGTGGCTCAGCGGTGAAGCATCTGACTTTGGCTCAGGTCATGATCTCAGGGTCCTGTGAGAGAGGTCCTGTGAGGTCCCCTCTCTCTCTGCCCTTCCCCCTGCTTGATCTCTCTCTCTCTCTTTCTCTCTTAAATAAATAAATAAATAAATAAATAAATAAATAAATAAATAAATAAAATCTTTTTAAAAAGAAAAGAAAAGTTTTGAGATTCTAATTTATATCAAGCAGTTGAATGGCACTTGGCTGGCTCAGATGTAGACGGTGGAACTCTTGATCTTGGTGGTTGTGAGTTTGAGCCCCACGTTAGGTGTAAGAGAATACTTAAAGAATCAAATAAATAGGGATGCCTGGGTGGCTCAGGGGTTGAGTGTCTGCCTTTGGCTCAGGGTGTGATTCTGGGATCCAGGTTTGAGTCCCATATTGGGCTCCTTGGGGGAGGCCTGCTTCTCCCTCTGCCTGTGTCCCTGCCTCTGTGTGTGTGTTACGAATAAATAAACATATTTTAAAAAGGAATAAAATAAATAAAATAAAATATTTAAAAAATAAATAAATTAGTTGAATAATTTAATTATTTTAAAAAATATTTTATTTATTTATTCATGAGAGACACACGGAGAGAGGCAGGGACACAGGCAGAGGGAGAAGCAGGCTCCATTCCATGCAGGGAGCTTGATGGGGACTCAATCTCGGGTCTCCAGGACCACACCCTGGGCTGAAGGCGGTGCTAAACCACTGAGCCACCCGGGCTGCCCTGAATAATTGATTTAAATTGAATTCTGAAGTTAAATTCTTACTGGAATTGAAAGTAGAACCAAAATATTTTTTAAAAACCTTAAAATTTGCTTCATTCATTCATTCATTCATTTTATTTAGTTTCATTCATTTATTTTTAAGTAAGATCCACACCCAGTATGGAGCCCAACCTGGAGCCTGAACTCATGACCCTGAGATCAAAACTTGAACTGATACCAAGATTATGTTCAACTATATAGCAACAAGTTAGGCAATCTGGGAGAAATGGATGCATTCCTAGAGATGAATAAACTACCAAAACTGAAACAGGAAGAAGCAGAAAATCTGAACAGACCCTTGCTGAATAGAGAGCAAGAAAATTGCAGCAGTCATCAAAAGCTCCCAACAAACAAGAGTCTAGGGCCAAATGGCCTCCCAGGGGAATTCTACCAAATATTTAAAGAAGAATTAACCTATTCTTCTGAAGCTGTTTCAAAAATAGAAATGGGAGGAAAACTTCCAAACTCTTTCTATGAAGCCAGCATTACCTTGATCCTAAAACCAGACAAAGACCCCACCAAAAAAGGGGAATTACAGACCAATATCCCTGATGAACACGGATGCCAAATTCTCACCAAAATACTAGCCAATAGGATCCAACAGTACATTAAAAGGATTTTTACCACAACCAAGTGAGATTTATTCCTGGACTGCAACGTTGGTTCAACATCCGGAAATCAGTCAATGTGATACATCACATTAATAAAAGAAAGGACAAGAACCATATGACCTTCTCAACAGATGCAGAGAAAGCATTTGACAAACTACAGCATCCTTTCTTGATTAAAACTCTTCACAGTGTAGGGATAGAGGGAACATACCTCAATATCATAAAAGTTATATATGAAAAGCGCCACAGCAAATATCATCCTCAATGGGGAAAAACGGAGAGCTTCCCCTTAAGGTCAGGAACATAGCAGGGATGTCCACTGTCACCATTGCTGTTCAACATAGTACTAGAAGTCCTAGCCTCAGCAATCAGACAACAAAAAGAAATAAAAGGCATCCAAACTCGCAAAGAAGTCAAAGTCTCACTCTTTGCCGATGACATGATACCCTATATGGAAAACCCAAAAGACTCGACCCCAAAATTGCTAGAACTCATACAGGAATTCAGCAAAGTGTCAGGATATAAAATCATTGCACAGAAATCAATTGTATTTCTATACACTAACAATGAGATAAAAAAAAGAGAAATTAAGGAATCCATCCCATTTATAATTGTACCCCAAACCATAAGATACCCAGGAATAAACCTAACCAAAGAGGCAAAAGATCTGTACTCAGAAAGCTACAGAACACTCACGAAAGAAAAGGAGGAAGACACAAAGAAATGGAAAAACGTTCCACGCTCATGGATTGGAAGAACAAATATTGTTAAAATGTCTATGCTACCCAGAGAAATCTATACATTCAATGCAATCCCTATCAAAATACCATCAACTTATTTCACCGAATTGGAACAAATAATCCTAAAATTTGTATGGAACCAGAAAAGACCCCATAGAGCCAAAGGAATGTTGAAAAAGAAAACCAAAACTGGTGGCATCACAATTCTGGATTTCAAGCTCTATTACAAAGCTGTGATAATCAATACAGTATGATCCTGGCACAAAAACAGACCCGTAGATCAATGGAACAGAATAAAGAACCCAGCCATGGACCCTCAATTCTATGGTCAACTAATCTTTGACAAAGCAGGAAAAATATTCAATGGAAAAAAGACAGTCTTTTCAACAAATGGTGCTGGGAAAACTGGACAGCCACAGGCAGAAAAATGAAACTGGACCATTTCCTGGCATCATACACAAAAATAGACTCCAAATGGATGAAAGACCTAAATGTGAGACAGGAATCCATTAAAATCCTAGAGAACACAGGCAGTAGCCTCTGTGATCTTGGCCACAGCAGCTTCTTGCCAGACACTTCTCCAAAGACAAGGGAGACAAAGGCAAAAATGAACTATTGGGACTTCATTAAGATAAAATGCCTAGTGGACAAAACCAAAAGGCAACCTATAGAATGGGAGATGTTTGCAAAGGCATTATCAGATAAAGGGCTAGTATCCAAAGTCTACAAAGAACTTATCAGGGGTGCCTGGGTGGCTCAGTCGGTTAAGTGCCTGCCTTCTGCTCAGGTCATGATCCCAGGGTCCTGGGATAGAGCCCCGTATCGGGCTCCCTGCTAGACAGGAAGCCTGCTTCTCCGTCTCCCTCTGCCCCTCCCCCTGCTTGTGTTCCCTCACTCTCTCTGTTAAATAAATAGATAGAAATATTTTTGAAAAAGAACTTAATCAAACCCAACACCCAAAGCACAAATAATCCAATCAAGAAATGGGCAGAAAATCTGAACAGACATTTCTCCAAAGAAGACAAATGGCCAACAGACACATGAGAAAATGCTCATCACTTGGCATCAGGGAAATCAAATCAAAACTACAACAATATACCACCTCACCCCAGTCAGAATGGCTAAAATTAACAAGTCAGGAAAGGATAGATGTTGGCGACGATGCAGAGAAAGGGGAACCCTCTTAAAACATTGGTGTGAACACAAGCTGATGCAGTCCCTCTGGAAAGCAGAATGGAGGTTCCTCAAAAAGTTGAAAACAGAGCTACCCTACGACCCAGCAATTGCATACTAGGTATTTACCCCAAAGATAAAAATGTAGTGATCCAAAGGGCACCTTGCAGTGTTGTCCACAGTAGCCAAATTGTGGAAAGAGCCCCAATGTCCATTGACAGATGAATGGATAAAGAAGATGTGGTAAATACATGCAATGGAAAACTACTCAGCCATCAAAAATGAAATCTTGCCATTTGCAATGACATGGATGAAACTAGAGGGTTATTATGCTAAGTGAAATAAGTCAATCAGAGAAAGAGTTATCATATGATCTCATGAGGAATTTAAGAATCAAAACAGAGGATCATAGAGGAAGAGAGGAAAAAATAAAGCAAGACGAAATCAGAGAGGGAGACAAACCATAAGAGACTCTTAATCACAGGAAACAAACTGAAGTCGCTGGACAGGAGGTGAGAGTGGGGGAATGGGGTAACTGGGGGACGGGCATTAAGAAGGGCACGTGATGTGATAAGCACTGGGTGTTATATAAGGCTGATGAATCACCGAACTCCACCTCTGAAGCCAATAATATATAATATGTTAATTAATTCAATTTAAATAAAAATTTAAAATAATATAAAAACATTTAAATTTGCTTAATTACTTAATTAATTAGCTAATTTTTAAGCAGGCTCCACACCCAGTGTGCAGCCCAACCTGGGGCCTGAACTCACTACCCTGAGATCAAGACTTGAGCTGATACCAAGATTTGGACACTGAACCAACTGAGCCATCCAAGTGCCCTCAAATTTGTTATATGTTTACTTTTTCTTAGATTGCAGTTAAAGTACTTGGGAGGCTGGTTTCTCTCTCTCTCTCTCTCTTTTTAAAGATAATTGAATTCTTCTTATTTTACTTTTTCCAGCTTTATGGGATATAATTGACATATAACAATTATTTGCTTTTAAAAAGGAAGTAGAATATCGAGGATGAGTAAATACAACATAAACTGCTTAAACCTTTTGCAGTTTTTAAAAGAGGACCAATTATTAATCAAAGCCCTCTTAAAAGTCATCATTAACATGTGCTAGATTTCTGATTAAAAAATGACTCAGGGAATGCCTGGGTGGCTCAGCGGTTGAGCGTCTGCCTTTGGCTCAGGGTGATCCCAGAGTCTCAGGATCAAGTCCCACATCGGGTTTCCTGCATGGGAGCCTGCTTCTCCCTCTGCCTGTGTCTCTGCCTTTCTCTCTCTCTCTCCCTCCCTCTGTGTCTCTCATGAATAAATAAATAAAATCTAAAAAAAAAAAAGAAATAACAGTGTTGGATAGAAGCATTATATTTAACAACAACAAAAAAAATGACTCAGAAGTTGAACTTAAAAGTTTAAAAAATGTTTACGTTTTAAAATTTGCAATTTGAGAAATTGAGCCACCCAGGTGCCCCTAATTTTATTTGCCATTTAAATTTTATTTTGAGTATTCATTTTTAAAAGCGAAAGTGAATTCTGAAGAAGCCTTTCTCTGCACGTGAGATACTGTCAGTAGCATTAAGAAAACTCACAACTACTTTAGGAGGTGGTTTGTTACTTCCTCAAAAAGTTAAATGTGGAGTTACTATATGACTCGGCAATTCCACTCCTAGGTCTATACCCGAGAGAACTGAAAGCATCTCTCCGCACAACAACCTGTACACAGATGTTCACAGCACCTGATGCATGGTAGCCGAAAAATGGAAACAACCCAACTGTCAACTGACAAATGGATAAACAAAATGTGGTGCATATCCCCACAATGCAATATTATTCAGCCATAAGGAGAGTAGATGTGAACTACTGCCATGTGCTCCGATGTGAACCTTGAGGATATGCCGAGGGAGAGGAGCTGGTCACAAAAGACCACATATTGTCTGATGCCACGTATGTGAAACGTCCAGAGCAGGTAAATCTGTGGAGACAGAGAGATCAGTGGTCGCTTGGTGTGGGTACGCAGAGGCGTGGAGTCACATCAAGTGTGCACAGGCTTTCATCTGCGGGTGAATGAAAATGTCCTAAGATTAGATTGTGGGGTCCCTGGGTGGCCCAGTCAGTTCAGCGTCTGACTCTTGGTTTTGGCTCAGGTTGTGGTTGTGATCACAGGATTGTGGGATCAAGCTCCATGGTGGGCTCTGCGCTCAGCGCGGAATCTTCTTAGGTTTCTCTCTCTCCTTCTCCTCCTCTCTCCCCACGCATGCTCTCTCTGTCTCTCTTTCTCAAATAAATATATCTTAAAACAAAATTAGGGATCCCTGGGTGGCGCAGCGGTTTAGCGCCTGCCTTTGGCCCAGGGCGCGATCCTGGAGACCCGGGATCGAATCCCACATCGGGCTCCCGGTGCATGGAGCCTGCTTCTCCCTCTGCCTGTGTCTCTGCCTCTCTCTCTCTCTCTCTCTCTCTCTGTGTGACTATCATAAATAAATAAAAATAAAAAAAAACAAAAAACAAAAAAAAAACAAAAAACAAAATTAGATTGTGATGGTCACAAAACAGTGCATATACTAAAAACTACTCAATTGTACACTTTAAAAGGATGAATTTTGTGTTATGGAAATGATAGCTTGATAAAGTTGTTAATAAAAGAGAGAAGAGGGATCCCTGGGTGGCGCAGCGGTTTGGCGCCTGCCTTTGGCCCAGGGCGCGATCCTGGAGACCTGGGATCGAATCCCACGTCGGGCTCCCGGTGCATGGAGACTGCTTCTCCCTCTGCCTATGTCTCTGCCTCTCTTTCTCTCTCTCTTTCTGTGTGGCTATCATAAAAAATAAAAAATAAAAAATAATTTAAAAGAGAGAAGATTTTTTTTCAAAGATTTAATTTATTTATTCACTAGAGACACAGAGAGAGAGGCAGAGACACAGGCAGAGGGAGAAGTGGGCTCCCCGGGGAGAACCTGATGCAGGACTCGATCCCAGGACCCCAGGATCATGACCTGAGCTGAAGGCAGATGCTCAACCACTGAGATACCCGGGCGCCTCAAGATAGAAGATTTAAATAAGGTCTACAAAAGCAAACTCTATCGCTTTCCTATGTAAATTATATAAAATTGGAAACATTTTTTTTTATTATTAGGACAAAGTCGGAAAATAAAAGAAGCACATTATGGTCTAGATGCTCTTTATTTTATTTTTTTTTTAATTTTTTTTAAATTTTTTATTTATTTGTGACAGTCACAGAGAGAGAAAGGGAGAGAGGCAGAGACACAGGCAGAGGGAGAGGCAGGCTCCATGCACCGGGAGCCTGATGTGGGATTCGATCCCGGGTCTCCAGGATCGCTCCCTGGGCCAAAGGCAGGCGCCAAACCGCTGCGCCACCCAGGGATCCCCTAGATGCTCTTTAAGGGGTGCCCACGTAGCTCCGTCCCTACTGTGCACCCTCTTCCTGGCCTGAGGGCAGATTCGCTCCCAGAGCCCTCTACCCTTTAGAGTTGCCCCCCTCCTCCCTCCCCTTTCCTTGGTCAGGCCCTTGGAGCTGCACAGGACTGCCACCTCCCTGCGCACACAGGCTCCCAGCCCTGGGAGCCCAGGTTCTTTCTCCCTGCCCCTCCCAAGAACCCCCCCATTCATGCTGGCTGTTTCCTACTAGAAGAGAAAGAAGTTTGACAGAGTGGTTCTAGAAGGATCAACATCCAATTTTTAAAAAAAGATTTATTTATCTATTTATGAGAGAGAGAGAGAGAGAGAGGCAGAGACCCAGGCAGAGGGAGAAGCAGGCTCCATGCCAGGAGCCCGACGTGGGACTCGATCCCGGGACTCCAGGATCGCGCCCTGAGCCAAAGGCAGGCGCCAAAACACTGAGCCACCCAGGGATCCCCAACATCCAATTTTTTTAATCTAATTTTTAAACCTCCGAAAGAGAGTCGCTGCAGACCCTTGTTACCGGTCCCCTTAGGGCCTCGTAGGCCAGCGGAGGGACCCTCTGTAGCAGGTAGATCTGCGAGCTGTGCAGCCCTCCTGGGCAGGTTGGCCTCTCTGAACCTGTGACAGGGACAGCCTGCGTCCTCCCAGCTGCTGGGATGGGCATCTATGGCATCATGAGCTCTGCGGGTGTGAACTCACTCATGTATCACAATCAGCTCCCAGGGTGGTGCTACCCATGTCCTCAGTGGGCTCAGGAGAAATGGAGGCACAGAAGGTTAAGTAACTTACCCAAGGTCATCTGGTTAATCAATGGAAACCGTGGGGCTATCTGGGGGGCTCAGTCAGTTAACTGTCTTTAATTCAGGTCACAATCTCGGGGTCCCAGGATGAAGCCCCCACATTGGGCTCCCTGCTCAGGGGGGAGCTTGCTCCTCCCTCTCCCTCTGCCCCTCCCCACCCGTGACTGTGCTCATTCCTCAGTCCCCGCAGTCACTCCAGAATGGAGCTGGGTGACATGAGATGCCCATCTGGCGTCACTCACGGTCAACCAGAGGCAGAACCTATCCTATCCAGCCTGGTCCCTCTCCAAGTCCTCTCTCTGCCACCTTATTATCTATTTGTCATCTCTATTATCTGTCATCTCTATTATCTATCATCTATCTATCTATCTATCTATCTATCTATCTATCTATCTATCATCTATGATCTCATTTTCTAGCGGTTCTGTCCCTCTGAAGAACCCTAAGACAGGTGCCTTTCTCTGCATCTCTTGTGGGGCTTTGCCTATGTTTAGGATCTCAGTAAATGTAACTGCCTGGGGTTTACTGACCCCAGAGTTAGGTTCCCACCCACTTTTCAAGGCTCCATGTGTGGCTAAGGCCTTGGAGGGCTGAGACCATCCCCAGCACACACGGGTAGGCCCAGGGCTCCTCGCCTCCCCCCTTCCCCATCTCCATTCCTCCCTGGAACGCCCGGGGCTGCCCACATCGTGTCCCCTCCCTTTCTCCTTTCCTGCCCTAGAGACAGCCAGCCTGTGACTCAGGAAGAAACAAATAGCTTACTGGTTATTTTTAAAACTACGTATTATTCAAATACCTTTGCGGCCACACATCTACCTCCATGTCCTCTGTCTAATGAATTATAGCACCAGGAATCTGACGTAACATTTTCCAAAGTGACTTCACATGCCTTTGCTCATAATAGCCTCTCACAAGCAGAATTGTTGGTGAACCTCTATGATTTTGCTGCCTTGCGTCATTTCTGTTACTCTGGGGAACATTTTCTACACTCTCAGCACACCTTTCGGTTGCTTGGGTCTGACACTGCCCTTTCCAAGAGTGGTCATAGGACCTAACCTGGCAGGTGAGAAGGGCCCATGCCCCTAACTCCTGATTGGCTCAGGGTAGGGCACGTGGCTCAAGCTGAACTGACGCAGCTGGATAGACCCTGGGAGGTTGTGCTAGGGTTTGCTGAACTAACTAGCAGCCTGCAAGCCTAGCACTTCCAGACGTGATCTTTCCACCTCAGGGAGAAAGCCTGAGGCAGACTGATCCCAATGCAGAAGAAAGTTAAGCTGAATGATAAAATTGCCCTTTGAATCCATGGATCCTGCAATGCCCGAAGCCACCATGACCTAATCCCCCACTTCTTAATTTCATAAACTGATAAATTTTCCTCTTGGTCTAAGCTTAGTGTTGAGTATGTCACTGGCCCCTGAAAAGCGTTCGGACTCATTCAAGGTTGTCACCTCCAGGGAAGGTGAAGAAACAGGTTGAGGAAGTGACATCTGCCCAAGGACACTTGGATGTTGAATGACAGAGCTGGGGATGGAACTGAAGCCTCTAAGGCCGGTGACACCTGCGGTCCCGTAAGCAACGGGCTGGGAGCCTGGTTGCTGCTGGTCATTGCCAGCACCACAAAAAGCACATGCTATCCTTTGGGATGATGTCCCAGTGGGGGGATCACAAAGGCCCTAGGAACATGCCCCACCAGCCCTAGAGAACTGTCACCAAGTGCCTCTTGAAGCTGGGTAGACCCCAGGAGACCTGGCCCTGGGGCTTGCCCGTTCACGGCAGCAGGGACCCAGAGACAACCACAGACACAGGGAGCTACTCTTCTTCGGGAAGGTAAGGACCACAGCCCCTTCCTCCATGCCCACCCTAAGCACAGCCCTGATCCGGCATAGCGGGGGACCAGTGCCAAGGTCCCTTGCTTGGGGTGAGGGCGCCCATTGTGCCAAGGGGTGGGAGAACTGCGCCTTGGCCTGGCCCCAGGGAAATGTGGAGTGAAGCCAGTGCTGCCCGGCCCTCAGCCATATCAGGGCCACCTTTAAAAGTTCTGCTATGGGGGCGCTTGGGTGGCTTGGTCTGTTGAGCGGCTGGCTCTTGAGTTTGGCTCATGTAGTGATCTCAGGGTCGTGGGATCCAGCCCCAGCTTGGGCTCTGTGCTCAGCTTGGGGACTGCTTGAGATCCCCCTCTCTCCCTCTCCCTCTGTGCCCCCCCTTTCTAAATAAATAAATATTTAATAAATAAATAAATCTTAAAAAATAGGAGTTCTGCTATGGTCAAGTACCACCTTTACTTCACTCCTATTTCAATACACATCTTTAATTACTTTCATGAATTGAAGACTGCTATCACTTTGAAAAAAGAAAAAAAGAAAACTGCTGTCACTTGTCAAAAACATTGACTCCAGGGGCACCTGGGTGACTCAGTCAGTTGAGTGTCTGACTATTGGATTTCGGTTCAGGTCATGATCTCAGGGTGGTGGGATCAAGCTCCACGTTGTCATCGGGCTCCGCGCTCAGCAAGGAGTCTGCTTGTCCTTCTCCCTCCCTCTCTGCCCCTCTGCATGCACCTGTGCTATCTAAAATAAATAATACATTTTTAAAAATATTGACCCCAAAGGTAAATACAATGAAAACAAAGCCACAGTGTTAACGTTTAACTCAAGATAGTTGGGGGCGCCTGGGTGGCTCAGGGGTTGAGCGGCTGCTTTCGGCTCAGGTCGTGACCTCACGGTCCTGGGATCGAGTCCCACATCGGACTCCCCACAGGGAGCCTGCTTCTCCCTCTGCCTCTCTCTGTATCTCTCATGAATAAATAAATAAAATCTTAAAAAAAAAAAAAGCAAAAAACCTCAAGATAGTTGACTAAGGTACAGACCCGGAGTCTGGCTCTGTTAGAGACGCACTGAAGGGAAGCTGGTGCCAAGGCCTGGCTTCCCGGTGCTATTCCTCTGCTCTGCAGCCGGTGCTGCGCCCGTGACTCTCGAGCTCCGGGAAACACTGAGGTAAGCTCGTCGTAACCCCAAACGAGTGCACACAGGCCACGAGAGGATGTATTTCTAGCACTGTCTCTGGCCAAGGCTGCGGCAGGGCAGTAACTCCAAGTTAGCAGGCTTGTAACTCAGACGGGAGGACGGAACGGGCAGGAAAGCTGATCTCACTGAGTGACCGAGCCCCAGTTAAATTCTTCATTCAAGATTTATTGAGCGCCTACTGCGTGCCAGGCACCGTGCTAGGCGCAGAGTTACAGAGATGCATAAGATACAGTCCATGCCCTGAAGGGTTCACAGTCTAGAAGGGGAGACAAACATGTAAACAAGTAAAATACAGTGTGAGAAGTGCCACGAGAGAAGCATTTACAAAGAGCAGAGGTAGCCTGGAGGGTGGGGGGGCACGGGGTTGTCTTCCTGGAGGAGGGGGCCTTTGAGGGGGATTGTGAGAGGTGAATGAATGGGTGTTTGCCAGGCAGACAAGGCCGGAGGAGCAGGGGAAAGGCATTCCAGTCTGAAGAGACAGCATGAGCAAAGGCACAGCGGCATGAAACTGCAGGTCTGGGGGGTGGGGAGCTCTATTCTGGCGGTATTGCTAGAGCTGGTACCAGAGGCTGTGGCTGGAGAGGGAGGCAGAGGCAGGGCGAGGAGGGAAACTGAGGGCAGGGGGCATCTCGGAGGCTCACGAGAGGCGGGCATAGGCCCAGAGGCTTGAACACAGGAAGAGAAGGCTCCCGGCTGACCCCAGGTAGGCCTGCTCCAGGACCTTGGGCTTCCTCTCTGTGGCCCCAAGGGGACCCGGACCAGAGCCCAGAGGAGAGGCTGAGCTGGGGGTAGGGCTCAGGCCTGGGGTTCTGGGGGCTGCTGCTCCCTCGAGGGCTGACGGCTTGCTGCTCCCGTCCCCAGCCAGGATGGGGCCTGGGATCAACGAGAAATGACATGGGGTGTTCTTGGCAAACTGCTGAGGGCCAGATGAATGTCTTTATAAACTAAAAGAGGAGAGGGACCGAGGATAAAGCAGGAGTTAGAACAAGGCAGATGTTCCTAAGGACGAGGGCCATCAGGAGAAGACCGCTCTGGCCGGGGAGGACGGCTCTCTCTCTCTCTCTCTCTCTCTCTCTCTCTCTCTCTCTCTCTCCTGGCAAGGGGAGTCCTCTGGGCGCCAGGCAAGGGCAGAGGCCAGCTATGCAGGGAGCCTATGGGGCTGCAGTCCCAGCTCCTGGTGTCTCCTCAGCCTGTCACCTCGGTCCCGTCTGTGGCAACCAGGAGCCTCCGTCTTCCAGGCCGTAGGGGAGGCGCTGAGGCCCAGACTGTCCAGACATGCAGACTTCCAGCCCTTTCGTCTTTCCCAGAAATGGCTCTGTTCGAAAAATGCCTTTGGGAGGCGGGGAGGCGTGGGGAGGAGGGCCGGTGCCTCAGGACACCCGAGCCCAGCCACCTCCCCGAGTGACCACTTTTCCAAGGCACCACACCTCAGGCCACTAAGGGGGCCTGTGCTTCCCAACCCTGTGTGGGAGAAGGGGGAAGGGGACTCAACCTGTTGGAGGCTCCGGCTGCCCTGGGTTCAGGGGCTACAGGGAGAGTGAGGCGTCCTGAGGGAGGGGTGACTGGCACTCTCCATGTCCTCGCTGGCAGGAGCAGGACAGGGGAGGAGGCACCCTCCCAGCTGGGTCTGGAGGTGTCCCAAGGCTCCCCTTCCCTCAGCCTCACCCCCTGGGGTCTCCATGCCTTTGACCAGCCTCCAGCCTCTGGCTCTCATGGCCTCGTCACCTTGTTCCTCCTCCGACAGTGTTGGGGACTGATGCCCCCTGTGGGCGCCGATGGAGGTGGTGGTGGTAGTGATGAGAGGGATGGTGTGGTGCGGGCGACGAGACAGGTGGCCTCCCTGCCGTGCGGGGTGGGCTGCGCCGGGGAGGGGCTGTCACTTGCTCTTGTGCAGGTCTTTCAGCTGCCGGAGCTTCTCCAGGAGCTGGGCCCGGGAGTAGCCGTCATCCCCAGTGGGGCCTGGGCCTGGCCCCAGAGCCTCCTGCAGCACCAGGCAGTGGGTCCTCAGGAATGGGTTGTAGGAGCGCTCCTCTCCCAGGGTGGACGGGCACTGGGGGATGAGAGGTACCGGGATTAGCGGGTTTGATGGAGAGAATCTGGAAAACAGATCCCATCGGGGAAGCCCCCCACCGCACCCCCTCCCCTGTCTCAGGGACCAGAGGGCCTCACTCCAAGACCAAACATGTGGGGGCTCTGGGGAGGGGCCTGCAGGCCGCAGCTCAGCCGGGAGGGGTCCCTACTGGGGAAGCACCCTGGGGGCCCGCCTGGACCCCGGCCCTGGCCCCGCACCGTGCTCTTGCGCTCCATTCGCTGCCTCTGGACCCACTGCATCTTCCTCTCCCGGGCCAGGTTCTCGGGCTCCACCACACCCGCAAAGCCCAGGTTCTCTTCCGCATACTCATGACCTAAGGGCCACCAGGGGTGGGGGGTGGCGGGCAAGATGCAGGACACAGAGAGAGGGGAGGTGCCGTCAGGAAAAGTCCTCCCTGCCCCAGGCCTCTGGGTAACCCGACAGCCAGGGGGAGGGGTGGCACTTCCAGGAAAGGCCCAACCCCACAGAGCTGCTTCTCTAAATGTGGGCACAGGTCAGCCCCGAGTGGAGGGGCAGAGCAGTTCAGGGGTAAAACCACGGGACCTGGAGCCAGACGGCCTTGCAGTCTTAGTCCTGACTCTGCCCCTGCCCGGCTGTGCAGCCTTGGCCGAGTCGTGGAACCTCTCTGGGCCGCAGTTTTGTCATCTGGAGAAAATAATGCTACTAGAACACAGACGTGTCCCTGGTGCCTAGAACAGAGCCCGGTAAGTGTCAGGTGTTTAATCAAGTATGATCAAATGAATGGATGGATAAATAGATGTTTTGAGGGGGCACCTGGGTGGCTCAGTGGTTGAGCATCTGGCTTTGGCTCAGGGCATGATCCTGGGGTCCTGGTATCGAGTCCTGCATCAGGTTCCCCACAGGGAGCCTGCTTCTCCCTCTGCCTATGTCTCTGCCTCTCTCTATGTCTCTCATGAATAAATAAATAAATCTTAAAAAAAAAATATATATATATATGTTTTGAGGATTACCTAACATCTTAGTGATGTGTTTTAGGAACCACGGACATCCCAATGCTCGTGTATGTACATAGGGACATGCAGAGTCTGGAAGGATGGATGCATGGACATGCCACGTACATGCATGGGGAGAGGCGCCCACGTAATGTGTGGTACGGGTGCATGCGGGTGATACATGGAGAGATACTGACTTCTCTGATAAGCAAAGGCTATTTTCTGTTGTTGGCTTTGGCTCTAAAATCTCAGCCATCTCTCTGGGATGCACCGGGACCAACAAAGCTCCCAAGAGGCCGAGGGCTGGCTGTCAGGGGCAGTTGGCGTGAGAAGCAGAGGCATTCGGAGCCAGCACTCTGGAATGAAGGGGGCTCTGTGCTCAGTGCTAGAGTTGGCTCCCAGGAGCCACCAGAGGTGGGGTTGTGTCGCCTCTGGGCCAGAGGCTGGGGCAGCCAGGACTCCAGGGGAGTGAGGGAGGAGTGGGAGGGGCACCTCACCAGGCCACAGCAGAGTGTCATCCTCCAGCCCCAGCACCGTGTCCAGGGAGCTCAGCATGGTCTCTGCGGTACCCTCAAAGGTCCGTCCTGGGGAGGGTCAGCGGGCATGTCACAGGACAAGGAGAACACAGCTTGGTAGCGGAGGGGGTGAGGACAGCTGGGGCCGGCCACTGGCCCTCAACCGTGTCCCCGCCATACCCACCCCCAGGTTCTCCACCCTCCTTCCCATGGCAGCTGAGCCACGTATTCACCCCCCAGCCAAGGCCTCCATCGCACATACTGACACGTGGACGGAGAGGGGACAGGAGCTTCAGGCTGAGTGCCAGGGGCCCCACGCATGGTTGGTGGGTGGTTGCTCTTTTCCAAGGCGCACTTCTTTGCCTGCGCCGCCCTCTGAGACTCACACAGCCCGGAACTGTGATCCTCCCCTGCCCACGGGTCACCCTCTCATTCGAGGGTTCTCCACCTTTTGTGACCTAGTCTCTCCAGTTACTGTGCCAGAGAACTAGGCTCCACCCAGTGGAAACCAACACCCTGCAAGGTCTATACCCAGTTCCAAGCATTGTCTCATTCTGTGCATCCCCCGTGCGAAGTCGCGAGGGTATTAAAACAATGGGCTGACACAGATGAGAGTAACAGCGAGGCAGTGTTTGTGCCGACAGCAAAGTTTTCATGTGCTGCATGGGGCTGTGGCCATCCTTGGGTCTCTGCTGTGACCTCTCCCCCTCCTTCCTGCCTCCCTCCTCCTGCATCCCTTTGGTGGGGGGGGGGGGGGCAAGACTCACCACAGCCAGAGAGGAAGAGCAGGTCCCCTGAGAAGAGGCAGGAGGGACCCTTGTAGGGCTCCCCGTCCAGCAGGTAGACCAGATGGCCTTGCGTGTGGCCAGGGGTGGCCAGAGCCCGGATCTGAAGCCGTCCCACGCTAACCACATCTTGATGACACAAGGGACTGAGAAGCAAGGCAGTAGAGGAGAGAAGGTGCTAGAGCTTGGGCTGTGCTAATCCTTGCCCTACCCTAGGCCTCAAGGGGCTGGGTGATTTGAAGGAGGCAGGGCTTCCAGACTAGAGAGGGGAGGCACTCACAGTCCCCAGGGCTTCAGATCCAAAAACCTGGCCTCTCCCCACTTTGGGGACCATGGCTGGATGAGTTGGGGGGCAGACAGTGCCGGTCTTCAGACGGGCTGTGATCTGCCCTCTAAGGAAGGGGCAGGAAGGGCACCAGCACAGATCCAGCTGCTGGTGGTCCTGCAAGACTCAGCTGAAGGATGGGGTGTGGCAAAGGGCTCACAGAGGAGCCACCCACCCCGGGTCAGGGCCTTACTGGGTGAGGTAGGGGATGCCGTCCTGAGGGCTCCCATACACCCGACAGTCCTGGTGCCGCCGGCTGAGGTCACGGTTCCCTCCACTGTGGTCCCTGGAGGACGGCAGAGACAGGCAGGGACTTTGAAGGACAAAGGGACTTGGGAGGCCCCCTTGCCTTCCTCTCTCCAGGTCTCCAGACCTTTGAGTCCTGAGCCCCAGGCTTCTGAACTGAGCCAAGCCGTCCACACCTCTAGGCCTCTGTTCAAGCTGCTGCCCTGCTCATCCCCACGACTTGCCCCCCTGCCCTGGACTCTCTCAGCCTCCGGGTCACTGACCTCTAATTCTCCCAAGAGGATCTGGTCACACTTCACCAAGTACCCCCCACCTCCCATCCCTTGTGCCAACTGCTACCTAAACGTTGGTTCTCGTACGCTGGAGTGCAGGGCTGTCTCCCCTATTGGACTATACTCTCCTTGCGGAAAGAACTCACAGGGTTTGCTCATGTCCCGAGCACAGTGGGCATCTGATATGTGCCCAAGGAATGAAAGATAAATGCCCGCCCTGCCCTCCTCCAGGGCTTCAGGGGCCTGATAAGTGCCATGGGGGGAGCCCCGCCCCTTCCCTCCTCTACTGGTGCCCCTGCGACTTTATGAAGAAGGCGGGTGCCCTGGTATCCTGACTCCCTGCCCCCCAGCCCGGCCTGTCCTCACTGGGCCTCATCCTGCCAAGCCCACTAGGGCCAGGGACGGCCAGAGAAGCTCATCTGTCCCCCAGCCCCCCATCCCAGCCCCTTACCAGTGCTTGTGGGTGCAGAGGATGGCAACCAAATTAACACCCTCCTTTTCGATGGAAGCCTGGGGGAGAGAGGAGGTGCTGAGACTGGGTAGTGCTCTGCGAGCGGCAGGGGCACAGGTGCTGGGTGAAGAGGGGGAGAGCGGGGAGGAGGAGGGCCAGGGAGGTGACGCAGCTAGAGGATGAGGGGGTAGGGACGAGAGGGCTGGGGGGATTCGGGCAGCTGAGGCTGAGCCAGCACACAGGGGAGAGGATGGGGAGGTGCGGGGAGGGAGACCGAGGGGCAGGGAACACCCAGGCACACACGCACACAGGGAAATAAGAAGTGGGAAGGAGAGATGGAGAGACCCAGAGACCGACCGACACAGATGAGAGAAGAGGGTCAGAAAGGGGCCACAGAGAGTGAGAGACAGAAGAAACCCCAGACCAGGGTCCTGAGTGAGCATCCCTCTCCCTAGGGTTCCCCCACGACTGTCCTCCCCCGCCCAGCCCTGCCCTGGGTGGTTGTGGGGGTCCCTGTGTGTACTTGCACGGTGGGGTCTGTGTGTGCAGGCACGTCCCACTGGCAGAGGGATCAGGGAGGGAAAGCTGCCAGCCGCCCAGGTGGCCCCAGGTGGCCCCAGGTAGCCCTGCCCCCCTCCCCTCACCTGCACGGCCTGAGGGTCAGAGGGGTCCACAGCCACAGCCAGCCGGGCCTGGGTGTCGATGATGAGGTAGCTGTAGTTGTCTGAGAGGACGGGGATGGGAAGCACCTTCACTCCTGGGGGACAGAGATGGGCTGTGGGCAGGCTGACGGGCAGGGAGCCCAGCGGCAGTGGGGGGGCATATGGGGGGTGGGTGATGGGGGGTGATGGGGCACAGGCAGGGGGCGGTGCGGGCCCGGGGCGGCCGGAGCTCACCGTTGAAGAGGCGGGCCTGGGTTCTGGAGTGGCCTTTGGGGTAGCGATTCCGAGCCCTGCGCAGCTGCTGGCGGTAGAAGAGGTACCCGAGCCAGGTGCGGGTGTACAGGCTGTACCTGCGGGTTGGGACACCGGCGCTCAGCCCCGCTCCAGGCCCGGGCCCCTCCGCGAGGCGGCCCTCACGATGCCCGGGCCCCACATCTCCACTCCCGTGGCCACCCCCGAGGCAGCGCATCTCTACCGTCACTTATTATGTGCCTACGGTTTGCCCTGCTCGGTCCCCAGGCCAAGATGGACAAACGGGACAGATGCACCCTAAGCCCCAGGCCCATCCGGGGACAGGTGAACTGAGGGATTCGCGGAAGGGACTCGGAGGCGGAGGCCTTTATTCCACAATGAGGATGTAGCAGTTAAGAAGCTGACATGAGGTGGAAAACGTATTTCCAAAGAGCAGTGGGCATCACATGGCGCCAGGCAGCCACTGGACCTGATTCTTTGTCCCATCCCCAGCCTCCCCCATTCGGCAGGTCTGGGGTGGGGCCCGGGAATGTGCATTTCTAACAAGCTCCGCAGGATGCTGGCTGCGGCTGGCCCAGGGACCAAAGTTGGAGAGCCTCTGGGGGCACAGGAAACAACAGGCCCAGAGGCAGCAGACGGCAGGGCTTGTTTGGGGAAACTCTAGAAAGTTCTCTCTGGCCGGTTGGTGGAGGAAGCAGGGAGAGGTGAGGCGGGATGGATGGCCTGAGCACACTCCCTCCATCTTCCTGCCACCATGTCAGGCCATCCCAGGCTACCTATGGAAAAAGCGGAAAGGTGGCACAAGACACAGAGGGGACTTGTGACCAACAGAGTCCTCCAAACACAGGATGCTGGCCTGCAGGGTGAGCCTCCCAGCCATGCGACCGGCACAGTCATGGGGGACCCACGCTTGGTTCAATGCTCCACTGTCACCTTCGTGGAATTCTTAATGCTTTTACCTTTGAGTTTGCGTCCTGTAAGTGAAGTGTGATAGGACAACGGAACATGTGCTGGGCGGAGGAGACCCCCACACCTGCACGCTCTGTCCCGGGTGGCCCCACGCCTGCCATATTCAAGCTGTCCCCGCGCACAGGATGCTGGTGGCCCCACCATGCTGGGGATGCGAGACTCAAAGTGGTCGCAAGGTGAGAATACGTCCACGACTGAGCGAGGGGGCTCGCTGCCTGGCCTGGCAGACCAGAACTTGCTTCAAATGCAGAGAGAAGGTGGTGTTCTAAGAAACACAAGCGACCGAGAAACCCTGCCCCGTCCTTCTTCCTTGTGTTGTGTCCCCGTGTGATCCGTCTTTGCAGCAGACGATGCCACAGGAGGCAAGCCATCTGTCCCGTCCCTTTGGTCCCCCCTCATTCATCAGTAAGCCGAAGGCAGACAGGGTTGGCGGAATGTGCGCGAACCAGAAGGGAAATAGAAACAGGTAATTCCGTAGTGTGCGCATTTCCACTGCTCGGGTGAGATCAAAATACTATCCGTGTACGAGCTGGGGAACGTGAATTATAGTTCTGGTGATTTCACGTGTGACTTAAATGTCACATGTTATATTTGCATTTGAAACTGGAATTGTGTAAAAAAAAAAAAAAAAAAAAAAAAAGAAACTGGGATTGTACAGGGGCTCCCGGGTGGCTCAGTCAGGGGCCTCAGACTCTTGGTTTCAGCTCAGGTCATGATCTCAGGGTGGTGGGATCGAGCCCCGTATGGGCTCCGCGCTGCATGTGGAGCCTGCTTGGGGATTCTCTCTCTCTCTCTCTCTCTCCCTCCTTCTCACCCACAAAAACAAAAACTGGGATTGTACAGTAAAAAAGCCAAAGGCAAAATATGTGCTAATGGTTTAGATTTTTAATTTTTCTTTATTTAGGGGGATGTCAAGTAGCAAATTATTTTTTTTAAAGATTTATTTATTTATTCATGAGAGACACACAGAGAGAGAGAGGCAGAGACAGAGGCAGAAGGAGAGGCAGGCTCCTGCAGGGAGCCCGATGTGGGATGCTCAAAGACTGAGCCACCCAGGTGCCCCAGGCCTGATGTTTTTAATTTGCTACTTGAGGGGCACCTGGGTGGCTCAGCAGGTGAGGGTCTGCCTTCAGCCCAGGGCGTGATCCTGGGATCGGGATCCAGTCCTGCATCGGGCTCCCGGCAGGAGCCTGCTTCTCCCTCTGCCCATGTCTCCACCTCTTTCTCTGTCTCTCATGAATAAATAAAATCTCTAAAAAAGAAAAAAAAGAAAAAAAAAAAAAGAAAAAAAGAAACATCAGGACAAGTCAAAAGAGAAATCATAGAAGAAAGGAAAAGCTTTCTTTTCCTTTGAACAAGAGGCTCCAAATTCCATTTTACACCGGGCTTTGCCAATAATGTGAGCAGCTCAGCATGAGCCTCCTCGAGCTGTCTCACGCCCCGGCCACTCAGAAGGGAAGATGAGACTAGGCTGGGGGGCTTGGGGGACCCTTACAAACACCTCCTGTGTCGATGTTTAGGGCTGTGCAGCAAGTCAGTCAGAAAAGGGGCAGGAATTCTAGGTGATTGGATTGAGACAGAGAAGTCGAGGTGCAGGGTTGGGGTAGACGGTGTGCCCTAAATCCCTACGGAGGTTTGTTGTGTTGTTGGGGGGGCGGGAGGCAGGGGCAGCCGCTCTTCAGGCCTCTTGGCAAGAGCTGGCTGATTTGTCTACAAACAAGTCAGCCAAAAATGAGCAGGTTTCCATGATTTCATCTAAGCATTGCGGTCCCTGCCTGGGTGCCCGCGTGCCCATATGTGTTGGGCATCCGGACACCCGATGGCAAGGTTGTGCCAGGCTTTCTGTGTCTTTGTACCCAGTTTCCTTAGGCCCCCTCTTTCTGTTCCGTTTTCAGATCGGTTCCAGGTCTTCTCACTTTGACCCGTTCACCAGGATTCAGCGAGGTCTGGCTCCGCTTTGGGCACAGAGTACAGGGAGTCAGGCAGTCGCCGCCTCTGGTGCTCGTGGGGCAGACAGGATAACAAATAATATTGTCAAGTCGAGATGACATAATAAAACTGAAGAAAAAAATAACAAAACTGGGCAACGGAACAGAGAATGGTGACATCAAGGAAGGCCACTGTGGAGGTGACATTTCCAAGAAGCGAAGGCAGCGTGCTGTGCCAGAATGTGGGGAGGGCTTACCAAGAAATGGATAGGCGGGAAGTGTACAAGTCCCCGGAGGGAGGGGGGGGGAGCCACGGGGGTGGGGGTGTTGCTGGTTCTCTGCGCTGTGCTGTTGTAATAACAGAGTTGGCACAACGGATCTGCCCAAGGGGAGGGGACTGGGTGAGACAACATGAGTATCCCGGATTGGATTCTAGGCCAGAAGAGGAATGTTAGTGGGACAATTGGAAAAACTTCAGTAAGGAGAGTAGTTCAGGGTTTATATGGACGTTAGCATCCTGGTTGTGCTGTCTGTGGTGGTGGAAGATGTAACATTCAGGGGAGCCAGATGAGAGGTATGTGGGAGCCCTGTGTGCTGTTTTTGCCAGTCTGAAATTATTGCAGAACGAAAACTTACACAATAAGTACAGAAACTCACTCTTTGCTCTGTGCCCCGGATAGCACCTCGCATCCGTTCTCGGAGTCCTGTTCCTGACCTCACTCCCTCCTACTGAGGCTTAAGGAACGTACAGAGGCCCTGGCAAGAGAAAGCTCTGGGTTCCAGTCATGGCTCGGACCCCCAGCCTGGTGTCCTTGGGCAAACTATCAGACTCTTCGATCAGGTTCCTTGTCTATTAAGTGGCGATACCATGACTTACTCCTCCAGGACCATGTGAAATTAAGTGGCCATACAAGATGACAAATGCTAATAGTCGGGGGCCTGGTGGGTGGAAGGTTTGGCAACTGTGGCTTCCTTCCCGAATTCAACGGGGCACCCCTCACAGCTGTTAGAACGCGGTTGTCCACACTTGGGAGGCAACGTTCCCTGGTAAACGTTCCCTGGCTTCCTTACTGGTGCTTATTATACGTGCTTTCTCCACCAGCAAAGGTCAAGATCCACCGGGGCAGGGGCTGTGCACTGAGAGGCTGCAGGAAACAAAGCCTCTTTCTTTCATTCACTCTCTTCGGCGAGCATTTGCTGCATGTGCCAGACCCGGGGCACAAGCAGAGCACAAGGCAGGCCCTGCCAGCAGACACCGAACCAGGAAACGAATCGATCGCAGGTGGGCAGTGAAGTGCAGCTGGCGAGGCAAGAGAGCAGCAGGGGAGAGGGGAGGCAGTCTTGCTGCAGTGGGGGGCTCAGGGAAGGCCTGTAGCTTCCCTGAGGGTCACCCCGGGGGAGGGAAACTGCTGGGAGTTTGAAAGCCGGGGAGGCACATGCTTTGACTTCCCTTTCTGAGAGCTTGCTGGCCTGGAGTGTCAGTGTCGGAGGAAGCAGCGTGGCAGGTGGCAGGAGGAACTGAGGCGCCAGGGGTGGGGGAGATGACAAGGGCCTGAGCTGGACTGGAGGGGGAGCTGGAGGTCGGTGGGGATGGATGCCAGACCTGAGATCTCAGATGGGTTGGTGTGCCCTGCTTGGCTGCAGGGGGAGGTGGCCTTGGGGGCCTGAAGTCCGGGTCACTGTACAGAGCAGGGGAAGGCTGGCCTGCGGCAGGAGGCGGGGGTGAGGACCTGGTGACCCTGGGACCCTGTCCCCAGGCCTGCTCTTTCGCTGACAGTGACTTCTGTGTGACGCTCTCCAGTCCCAGACCTGGGGCACCTTCTCCATCTGCCCGTGGCGCTGGTTAGGTGGGTGTCACAATCACCAGGTTCCAAAAACCATGCTTGTCAGCTCCTCCCCTTGTGGCCTCTCTGTCTGGAACAGGCCCTGTCACCCTCCCAGTGACGCAGCTTGAGCTCCCAAACCGAATCCTCTCAGTTTCGGCTCCCCCTCCCCCTGCCCCCAGGGAACAGGTCCCAGGAGCCCTGCAGGAGGCCTCCTCCCCTTAGCTCTCCGCCCAAACCGCAAACCACTGGAAAAAGTTAAGGTCTTAAAGTGCCACCTAAATGAGCCCTGCTCCTGCTCAAGAGGCTGGAGTGGCTCCCCACTGGTGACAGAAGAGTGCCTGACAACCAGAATGATCCAGAGCACCAGGTCTCAGCATGCACAAAACTCAAACACGCAACCTTAAGCTAGCAGACACATTCAAGGAAAACAGACAATCTGACAACAGCTTTTAAAAATGCCAATGCAGGGGCGCCTGGGTGGCTCAGTCGGTTCAGTGTCTGCCTTCGGCTCAGGTCATGATCTCAGGGTCCTGGGATCAAGCCCCACATCGGGCTCCCTGCTCACTGCTCTGCTTGTCCCCCTCCCTCTGCCCCTCCTTCCTGCTCAGTCTCTCTCTTTCAAGTAAATACATAAAATCTTAAAAACAACAACAACAACAACAATAAAACAAATATATATGCCAGAGCATGCAAAGCCATTATCTATATTGTTTGGGGGGTACAGATGGCTGTGGTGAAAAAATATGGGCAGCTGGGGGGATGGTCAGTAGGCAGGTCAGCAGGGTGCCCTCAGAGGCAGGAAGGAGGCAGGCTGGGGAGGTGGGCCCAGGGCCTTCATGGTGTCAGTAATATTCTGATCCTTAAGCTAGGAGGTCATGGGGATTGTTCTATTATCTCTGTCCTTTTGAATGCCCCCAATAACGCCTTCAAATCTCAGGCTACCCTCCTGCCTCAGCTCCTGCATGGCTCTACCCCGAATACCCTCCAGGCCTTCTCTATTTGCTAGAATCCTAAGTATCCTTCAGACCTCAGTTCAAACCCACCTCCTCGTGACCCCAGCAGACAGCCGCCTTCCTCTGCTCCATCTAGAGCATTCGGCCTCTCCCTGCCCCTGGGGGTGGCAGAAGCTGCGCCCCTCAGTGGCAGGGCCTTATCAACTTCTACCCGATGTCTAATCAGTGCCACACACAGTCTAGGCAGACTTGGCTGGTGACACGGCCTGTGACCTGGCCTGCTCCTCGAGGCTCCTCTGCGCCCCCCGGGGGTGCCCCCAGCACCAGCACACCGCAGAAAGGGCCTTCAGAAAATGCTGGCTTAGTGCCCAGGAGAGGTGGGGGGAGTGGGGGCAGCATGCAGGTGTTACAGCCGTCAGCTCAGGGGGCCCCATGTGCCCGGCTCTGGGCCTTGCAAAGCCCAGTGGGGGCTTGTGAGGCCTCTGCCCCTGCTCTGCCTTCCCCTGCTCACTCATCTGCTTCCCCAGTCCCTCCCTCTCTCTGTTGCACCCACACACCTGGCCAAGCAGGGTGCTCTGATAACCAGGTCACCTAGACCCAAGGGCATGGGTGCGGCTGTCACAGGCACAAAATCCCAACTTCCCAGGCCCTGAGGTCTGGGCCCAGGACCCCCGAAGGGAGGAGATGGAGGGAGCGCTGGATGGGGTCTGCACACACAGGTTAGAGCATGTGTCTGGAGCTCCCGGGCTCTTCTTTCCCCAGCCTCACCTCAGAGCAGCCCTGAGCTAAGTGTCTCCCAGCAATCCTGTCGGCCTCCAAACAACCTGGAGGCAGCCACTATTAGTTCCTCTGACAAGGACACTGAGGCCCTGAACCCTGGGAAGGGGTCGGCTCAGGGTCACACCTGAGCGAGTGGCGGGGCAGAGATTCATCCTCTTAACTGCTAACATCCTCCCCAAACCCCAAACGCAGGGGGAGGATGACATGAGGGGGCCTGAAGTATTCTGGGGGAGACCCACCTCCTCTGAGAGCATCTGTTGAGAAAATGATATGGCTTCAGTGACCCAGACACGCAGCCGCGGATCTGGCCGCTTGGACCTCTTGGACCTCTTGGATCACTGCTTTGGCTTTTCTGAGACCCAGACTCGGGCCAAACTAATTACATGTGCTGTATTTTGCTGATGAACGCAGAGGGCCAGAGACCCCGTGGGCCCCCGGGTAAGACACCCTGAACTGGAGAATCCTGAAGGTCCCTTTCCAATCTAGGCTCTGATTCCTCATCCTGGATTTATGACAGGGTTGATGGTTCCATGGGTGGCATCGCGAGCCCGATGCACGGGGTAGGAGAAAAGAACAGACCCTGTGGCCAGGCAAAAGTGAAGGGGAAGGAGTCACGGGGAAGAACCTGTCCCATCTCCTGGACCCCACCTAGCTGAGAGGCACTGCCCCATGTAAGGGCCCCTACAGCTCCCTTTCTTCTGTTGCTGGAGGTGAGAAGCAGAGCTCACTCCCTGCCTCAGTTTCCCTCTCTGTGAAACCAGGTGCTCCCCCTCCCTGAAGGCAAGCAGCTTAGCCTGGAAAGGTCACAGGATTTACAAAATGCCGCTGACATCTGGGGACCTGATGCGGGATTCGAACTCTCTGCCCTGGGGTTCCCAGGCATCATCAGAAAACTCGGATCTTGGCCTTAGGTCACTGCATCAGAATGATCTGGGGGTGCTGGTTAAACAGGAAGATCTGTACCTTTTCCTCCTCTTCAGCTTGCCCCCCCCACCCCCGCCCCTCACCTGGATTCTGACTGAGCAGTTCAGGGGCTCACTACCCACTGTGCTCCACCAAAAAGAAAAGGAAGTTTCCTAATTGGTCCCCTGGGACTCAGAAAAACCACTGCGCAGGTTTGGGTGGCGGTGGGGGCAGACTGCCCGGGGGATCCCCCGCAGCGGGCCCAGCACCAGCCACCCAGCGAGGGTCGCGGGCACCCCTGGAGGAGCGGGGCCTGCGGGACAGGACAGCTGGGGACTGAGGCGCGGCCCCTCCCGCGGAGGCACACAGTGGAGCTCTTCTTCCCCTCCTCCCCGAGGGCTCAGGCCCACCTCCAGGGCACCTCCTCCCGGGCGCCAGGACACAGCCTGTCCCGGGCTCTGCACCTGACAGGACACGCTGTCTATGAAACCAAACCCAGAAGTGCCTGCGAGGGCCACCGGGTCACAGCTCGGCCGGGGCCTGCTCCCAGGACCCTGAGGAACAGAAAGAGGCTCAAGGTCTTACGCTTTCTCAAAATTGAGGAAACCAAGGAAGATAATGAGACAGCAAAAAAGGCCCTGGAGAGGGAGTTTCCTGAAGCTGCCCGCAGGCCTGGAGTGGGGGGGCACGTCCCCGTGCCCCGGAGAGGGCCAGCGTCTGCATGGGGATGGGGGGGACAGGCCTGCCCGGGGGACCACGGGGCCTATCTGCAGCCCTCGCAGCCCTCCCTGGACTCCGACCACCTTCTCCAGAGGGAGGATGAGTCGCTGCTGAGGGCCCTCGGGGAGGACAAAGGCGCAGCCACTGCTGAGACCCCCTGGCCTGGACTAGCTCTACCTCCCTGCCTGCAATTCTTGGCCACCTGCCCAGCCAAGGCCCCTGGGTTTTGTTTGATTTGGGTTTTGGTCTGTTCTTTTGGCTTTCCCCTGCTCTCCCTCACCCCGGTGCCAGTTCCTCTTCACTCAGCCTGTTCCCTGGGCTAGGAGTCCAGTGGGGGGGGACTCCGACCTGTGGACACCTAAGCAAGAACAAGCAAATGTGCAATGAAAGCTCTAAGGGGTGGGGGACACCTGGGTGGCTCAGCGGTTGAGGGTCTGCCTTCAGCTCAGGGCGAGATCCTGAGGTCCTGGGATCGAGTCCCGCATCAGGCTCCCTGCAGGGAGCCTGCTTCTCCCTCTGCCTGTGTCTCTGCCTCTCTGTGTCTCTTCATGAATAAATACATAAAATTTAAAAAAAAGAAAGAAAGCTCTAAGGGGGAAGCCAGTGCCAAGGGTCACACTAGAGGCAGAGATGAGTTTTGACTGGTGAGCCTGGATGGGCTTCATGGAGGAGATGGTACCTGTGCCAAGCTTTTCATCCATTCAAAAAACTTTTAACAAGGGCCAACTCTGCCTGGCACTGTCCTGGCCCTGGGATACATTAGTGAGAGAAATCTCTTCCCTCCTGTGGCTCATATTCCAGTTGGGGGAGGAAACCAATAGACAAATAGACAAATCAATATATAGGATGCCCTATAGTGACATGTACCATGGACCACAATAAAGCAGGAGAGACGAGAGAGAGTGCAGGGGTGTGAGCATTGCCATTGTTATAAAGGGTGGTCGGGGCAGGACTCCCTAGTAGGGTGAAATATGAGCAGAGACCTGAAGGGAGTGGGGCAGCAAGGCATGTGGCCATCTGGGGGAAGAAGGTTCTAGTGAGAAAGACCAGCAATTGAAGGGCTCAGAGGTAAGACTGTCTTGGAGCATCTGGAGACGAGCCAAGTGGCTGGAGTAGGCACTTTGCCGAATGAGCAAGGTGAAGAGCATTAAACGGTGAGGAGGGGGATGGGCTGGTTCCACGGGACCTTAAAGCCATTCTGGAGGGATCTGAGCAGAGGATGGCACATTTCTGACTTAAATCTTCATGGTTTTGTTCTAATTGCTGTGCTGAGAATACTTTGAGGAAGGCGGGAGTAACAAATGCCAGGAAGCAGCCAGTTTACGAGGCCAGGCAAGGAGATGACCATGATTGGCCCAGGGTGATAACAGTGGAAGTAGGGGTAGGTGTTTTCAGATTTGGGATGTATTTTATTTTTATTTATTTATTTATTTATTTATTTATTTATTTATTTATTTATTTAATAATAGATTTATTTTTTATTGGTGTTCAATTTGCCAACATACAGAATAACACCCAGTGCTCATCCCATCAAGTGCTCCCCATCAGTGCCCGTCACCCATTCACCCCCACCCCCCGCCCTCCTCCCCTTCCACCACCTCTAGTTCATTTCCCAGAGCTAGGAGTCTTTATGTTCTGTCTCCCTTTCTGATATTTCCTACCCATTTCTTCGCCATTCCCTTCTATTCCCTTTCACTATTATTTATATTCCCCAAATGAATGAGACCATATAATGTTTGTTCTTCTCCGATTGACTTATTTCACTCAGCATAGTACCCTCTATTTATTTATTTTTTAAAGTCAACTCTACACCCAGCATGGGGCTTGACCTCAGGACCGCAGAGTCGTATGCTCTACCGACTGAGCCAGCCAGGTACACTTGGATATATTTTGAAGGTGAGCTTCGAGAATGCAACAAAATTTGACACAGGGAGGAAGGAAGGTCTGACAGTTCCCAGACAAAAGTACAGAAATTGCTGCGGGCCTGGGGAAGACAGCATGAGGCAGGTCTGGAGCCGGTGAAGGAGGGCCCCAAAAGCCTGTGCAAGGGGCGTGGCAATGTGGCTTGGGCAAGGCGACACCCACTCAGAGCCATGGTTTGGAAATGACCCTACAGCCCCTGTGGATGCAGGGGCTGTAGCTGCCCAGGGCGGAGGACCCTGCTCCCCTCGTGCAGGCTGTGCTGGGCTGGGGAAGGCGCAGCCCACTGCCTCTGCCCGGCCTTCGTTCAGGGTTCCGGTCACGAGCAGGTGGCTCACTTCCTCCAGGGCCCTCAGCTCAGGATTCGGGCCTCTCCCTGAAATGGAGCCAGTGGGCCTCACCGGCCCCAGAGAAGCGGTTCCTCTTGCGGAAGTAGAGCAAGCAAGGTTTGTCCTGGGGACAGTTGGCTTTCCTCGGGTCAGGAGAGTCAAGAAAGACCCTCTCTGCCTAGGAATGAAGAGGAGGTTTGGTCAGGGAGGGAAGAAGGGCTCTGGCAGCTAGGACTGCCTACCCTCAAGGCCAGCTGCCATTTGCTTTCTCAGTTCTGTAAGACATTCGGAGCCCTGGGCAAGCCCAGACTTGTTCCCCATTCACCCTCTGCCCCTGCAGACAGATGCCCTGCTCAGGGCCCCATTCTGCAACACCTTCTCAACTACCACTGAGAAGGCGAAGGGAAACTGAGGCACGAAGCAGGTGGCACACAAAGGAGAGTCCCATGCTCCTGATCCCAGCCTCCACAGGCAAACCCTTGCCACCCCTTGGGGAACTTGTCGTGCCCTGCCTCCTGCCATAGATTGGGGGTCTCTGTTCATGCTCCTTTCCCCGTATTCCTTGAGAGCAGCAAAGCAACGACCAGACTCCGTTCCTATCTGTGGTCCCACGATCCCAACCCAGAAGAGTTAGGAGTTCACTGGATGAATAAAGGGATGTGGGATCTCCTGAAGGATGGGTGCATAGGATAGGCTTGGAAAACAAGAGAAGAAGAAAGGAAGCTCCAGAAGGAGGCTGGCCAATGCCACCTTCCCACCCATTCTCCATCCTACAGAACGAGCCATTGTTAACATTTCCCAAGCACTTGCTAGGAGCCAGGCCCTGTGCACTTATATGCACAATTTCATTCAATCCCCAGAAGATCCCCATGAGAGAGGTACGATCACCATGCCCATTCTACAGATGCAGACCACCAAGGCACAGACAGTTTGAGTTATCTGTCCAAGGTCCCATGGCTACTAAGCAACAAACCTAAGCTTCAAAAGCAGATTTGCCCCACGTTCCGTGTGCTTCCCGTACCCGGCACAGTTCCAAATATGTGTGTCTATCTCAGGTTAGCCCAGATGTACCCTCCATCAGCCATCCCGGTCCCAAGGCAACTGTGGTTATGTTTGAGGAAAGCCCTTTATAAAATTGTCACACGCCAGTGATTACTGCTATTAATGATAACAATTGCTCTTCTCTTAGTATTTCCATCACCTGCTTTCCAGCCCCCAGTGGAACCTTCTATCTGTGGTCCTCTCAGCCACATATCAGGGGTGGAGTGTGCCCCTGCGCTCCCCCTTCCCATCTCGACCTGTCCCGTCCCACCCCACCCCCTGCCCTCTCCATCCTTCCTGGAGGCAACCTCCCAGCAGCAACACCTGCCCATTTCCCCCAGACCATTTCCTGCTCACACCCCCTGTCCCTCCCAGCAGCCAACAGTCTCTCCCCCAGGGGACTGAACTGATTGTTTCCCAGACCCTGGATTCTGATTCTAGGCACGCCCTTGTGCTCTACAAATTTGGGGAGCTGATTCCAAGGCAAGAGTGAGATCCAGACACAGGGGAGCCCAACAGGAACACCGAATTCCAAAGAAGCTCTCTGAGAATTCCAAGTTTTGGGTTTTGGAAACTCCCAGGTCCTAAGTTCTAGGAACACCCAGACCCTCGGGATTCAGAGAAGGCAATCTTGGGAATTCTTATTTCAGGACTTCTGATTCCAGCTTCTTTGTGGAAACCTTCATTTTCCACTTCCTCAGGCCATTTGTATGACTTCAACATTACTGATTTTGAAAGTCAGAAGTAAATTTTAAAATCCTTTCCCAAATAGAAAGGAAATTCCCAGAAATTTTATGGGGAACATATTTTTTAGGTCCCAAATATGAAATTATTTAAACACCTGTAAATCTCATTATTTTAACACCATTTGCAGAGCAATGGTGACTTGGCTGGAGCATTAGCAAGAATGTGACCAATGTTGGGGTGCCTGGCTGGCTCAGTGGGTAGAACATGTGACTCCTGATCTTGGGGTTGTGAGTTTGAGCACCGGGCCCTACATTGGGTGTAGAGATTACTTTAAAAAGAATCTTAGAAGAAAAAAAAAAAAAAGAGTGTGACCAAGGTTTGAGCCATTAGAGATGTGAATGCCCCAAAGGCACCCACCCAGGATTCTCTCTCCCCTGCAAGTTTTTCCACTTTTCCCCTCACTAGCCCTTGTATCTCTACTCCTTGGACGGAGTTTGGGAAGAAGCCCAGGGCCGAAGCTTCTTGGAAGATCTGGGGTGGTCTGGGGAAGAGGGATAAATTGTACAATGTCCTCTCTGAAGCTCAGGAAATTCCCAGACTTGCGCCCTCCCCCAAACCTGGCCAGTGGCCAGGGCTCCCACAGTTCCCGTCCCTATCATAGCTGTCCTCAGGCTTGAGGTCCTGCCCCCAGCAGCTGCGGGAAGGGAACAGGGGCCCTAGGAAGGCTTCTCGTGGTTCCCTCCCTGCCTCTTAGTGTCTTCGTGGCAGATGGGAGCTGGTTACCCTCCCTGTCTGGCTCGGGGCTAGGGGAGAAGTAGGGGGAAGGAAAGAGTGAGGACTGGGGGGAGGGGGTCGGACAGAAAAGTCCTTGGAGGTCAGCGAAGCTCCACACTTCTGGCTGAGTGAGTGGGGTCGGATTTCACAGCCCCGGGCTCTGGACTCGGGCCAGGCTGGGGGAGTGGAAGGAGAGACAGACCTACAAAGTTGGGACTCTCGCTTGGGACAGAAGCGCTTAGGTCGTGTGGTGGGGAGCCGGGTGATGGGGCGCAGGATGGGGACACTTGGAAGGAGCGGGCGGTTTCCAGTGACAGCTTGGCGGGCAGAGGCATCCCTTCTCTCTTGCACCTGCCCTCCTTTCCCAGCTCCGTCTCTCCGGCCCCTCCTCGGGCTCTTTTCTCCGGATGCCCTCCCTGCCGCCTTCCCCGGGCCGCCCTGGCCCGCCGCTCCGGTCCATCCCAATTTTCCAGCCCCCCAGTTCTCGCTCTCCCTCAGTTCCCCCAAACCGGTGGCTTCCCCTGCCCGCCTCTCGGATCGCTCCGTGTGGCCCTGGATGCCCAGCCCCGGCTCGGTGCGACCCAGCCCCGCCTCCCCGCGCCCCTGCCCCCGCGCGCCCGCGGCCCGAGCCCCGCATCCCGCCCCGGCGGCCGGGCACTAACCCGATTCGGAAGAGCAGCCGCTTGCTGCGCGCCATGAGCAGGCCGCGGAGGGTCCGCCGCGCTCGGCGGCTGCGGGGGCTCGCGAGCAGGACGCCGACGAGCAGCAGCAGCCCGCAGCCCGCGACCCACAGCCACAGCGCCGGCCCGCCCGGCCAGGCCATGCTGGGGGCAGGCGCCCGCGGCCGAGCGCGGCGGGGGCGGGGCAGGGGCGGGGCGGGCGGGGCGTTGCTAGGCGACGGCTGCGCCCGGGCGCCCGGCGGGAGTCGGCGGGGCGGCCCCGCCCCCGCTGCCCGCGGGCCCGAGGGGGGCGCTGTGCCCGCCCCGCCCCTCGTCGCCCTCGGCCGCGCGCGCCCCGGAGGCCACCGCCGGGGAGGGGACGCGGGGCCGGCGCAGGGTAGGGGCCCGGGAGGGGACGGACGCTCGGCGGGTCCCGTCCCCCGTCCGCCTCCCGTCCTCCCACCCTCCCCCAACAGGGCAGCCTGGGAGAGGCCCTGGAATGGTCCTCTGGGCGGGAAACCAAGACTGGGACTCTTGCAGCAGGAGGGAACCTGGAGGAGCGTGTGGTCAGCTGCCATCCATCCATCCATCCATCCGTCCGTCCGTTCGTTCGTTCGTTCATTCACTAAATGACCGTTCTGTGCCCACCTTTGTGCCAAGCACTGTGCTAGGCTCTGAGGATGCAAGGATCAAAGACACACAGCCTCGGGCAGCCCGGGTGGCTCAGCGGTTTAGCACCGCCTGCAGCCCGGGGTGTGATCCTGGAGACCGGGAATCGAGTCCCGCGTCGGGCTCCCTGCATGGAGCCTGCTTCTCCTCCTGCCTGTGTCTCTTCCCCCCGCCTCCCCCCTCTCTGTCTCTCATGATTGAATACATAAAATCTTAAAAAAAAAAAAAGGACACACAGCCTCTTCTTGGAGCCTACAATCTAGAATCTGGCAGTGAAACAAACCAAATAAGCAAACATAATTATATATGCATTTACTTATATTTATATACACACACATATATACACACACACACATACATATGTACGTACTTGTGTGTAATTACAAAAATGTGCTGTGATAGGGACGCCTGGGTGGCCCAGTGGCTGGGCATCTGCCTTTGGCTCAGGGTGTGATCCCCCGGTGGTGGGATGGAGTCCCATATGGGACTCCTGTAGGGAGCCTGCTTCTCCCTCTGCCTGTGTCTCTGCCTCTCTCTCTCTCTCTGTGTCTCTCATGAATAAATAAAATCTTAAAAACAAAAACAAAAACAAACAACCAAAGTGTGCTGTGCTAAAGGGAGCAAGCACAGAGGGCAGTGACAAGGACAGAGGAACAATTTAGGTAGGGGAGGCACTCCCTAAGCAGGTGAAGTGTAAATCATGCCCTTAAGGATAAGAAGAGGGCACAGAGGCTCAGAGGGTGTGATTCAACCAGGATTATGCAACAATGGGTGGCAGAAACAGGACTAGGACCTTGGTATCCTGCCACCCAAGCCCAGTGGGATTTCCACATCATTGTCCCCCACCCCCTGCTCCCGCCCCCTGCACTGCTGCCCTGCCGGGTTCCAGAAGTTGTTGAGGTCGGTGGGAGGAAAATAGATGCAAGGGCGGGTGTGGTGACATCGACAAATATGGGCAAACCTTCTGCTCCAGCCCTAGCCCTGGCCCAGCACAAGAAGGGAAGGAAATGCTGCCAATGGTCAAATTAGCTCTCTCTCCTGCTGGGAGATGGTTGTGGGGGGAGGGAAGCAGGGGAGGCAGATGCTCCTGTTTTCTTTCCTGCAGCCTGTGCTCAGGTCTAAGACCCTGGATAAGCTTCCCCCCCAATCACACACACTCTGTCCCTCTGATGGCCAGCTGGGTCTAAAGGCTGGGTCCCCAGTGTGGAGAGCATAGAAGTGTAGGATCATTACTCACAATGAATTGGAGGCCTCATCCTCACCCTCTGAAAGAGCCAAGACATGGATTGATTTATCCCCAAAAGGAATTGTAATCACAACACCTAATCCTGCTTTCATTCAGAAACCCTGGACACGGACTTCCTCTTATGTGGGTACAGAGCCTATGGCCCGCTCCCTCCCTGTCTCCTGGCCCACAGTCCGGCTCCTTCTCAGGCTGGGGCCTGGCACACCAAGGGGCTCAGTAAACAAGTATCAGATAGAATGGAATTAGGCTCCGGCTGACAGCCTCCCACCTGTGGGCGCTGAGCCTGAGGGGGAGGGCACAGGACTGGCAGGCTACTTTGCAGAAGGCCCTTCCAGGCCAAGGGAGTCTGCATGTCTCTAAGTCTGCGTCCATGCAAAGTGAAGAATTGTGAAACCTCATAAAAAATCATTGTGAGGGCAGCCTCCAGCCCGGGGTGTGATCCTGGAGTCCTGGGGTCGAGTCCCACGTCAGGCTCCCTGCATGGAGCCCGCTTCTCCCTCTGCCTGTGTCTCCACCTCTCTCTTTCTCTCTCTCTCTGTGTCTCTCATGAATAAATAAATAAAATCTTAAAAATAATCTTTGTGAACACACTTTTCTGCAGGTAAGGCTGTGCCAAGCATTATACTCGAAATTAAAATATAGTCTCCGTCATCCGAAACAGGAAATGCAGGCTCAGGCATGAGCCTGTGGAGGATACAGAGTGATCGAATCCTTAATCTCCAGCCACACACACGTTGACAAGATTACAGATAATCCGTCCAAAATGCATTTCACGAGACATGGAGCCAGGACAGGGCTGGGGATGAGTGAGGGTGGGTGTTTTAGGGGCCTCACATAGGCTCAGGAAGCCCTCCTCTCCTTCCCTGGACTATTCTGGAAGATTTCCAACATCTGCTCCGAATCTGCTTTAAAGATTTTACTTTTTAATGTAATCCTTACACCCAACGGGGGGCTTGAATTTACAACCCCAAGATCAAGGGTCTTAGGCTTCTCTGAGCCAGCCAGGCGCCCCCAAATCTGCTTTAGTTTCATCTCCTCTCCCATGAGAATCTTCTGTCCCAGCCAGACCAATGCCTCATTATTTACCTCCTCTTGCACTTTGTACCTTATATTACCTAACTAGTTATTTTTCCCTGAATCGATCATATTGCCTCACACCCCTGTGACTTTGCACAGGCTGTGCCTTTTGCCTGGAGTGTCATTCATCCTGTGTTCCCTAAAGACTCAGCTCAGATGTGCTCTCTTTAAGAAAGCTGTTCTCGAACCCTCCCTCTCCAGCATGGGCTGACTCCGCATGGCGCCCCTTCTGCCAGCTGTAGGTCTTGGACGTAATTCCATCTTTCAATGCGATACCTCATGCCATATATATGTTTGTTTACACGTCTATCTCAGAGTCTAGAGTCTTAAAGACTTTACTGTTTTCCTGAAGAGTAGGGAGTATGATTTAATTGATTCATCTTTGAGTCTCCAGTGTCTGGCGTGGTACCAGATGCATGCTAGATACTCACAAATGTTCTTTGAAATGTCCCAAAGCCAAGACCCCTGATTGATGGTGCCAAGCCTACCTCTTCTACCTTCCCAGGTGTCATTCTTCCCCTTGTCACCAAGGACCAGGCGCACCATTCCTCAAATGTGCCAAGCTCATTCCCACCTCAGGGCCTTTGCCCACGCTCCCCCTGGAAACCCTCTTCCCTCAGTTCTTTAGCAGCTTCTCATCCATTGAGTCGGAGCTCAAAAGTCAACCTCTCTGTGATGGGAATAGCCTGTATCTTGAGCTGACTGGTGATGACATGATGACATGGCTTATCGCAGGGGGAACTGCCCGCAGGGGTGATTTTGCCTCACAGAAGACATCTGGCAAAGTCTGGAGACATTTCTGATTGTCACAAAAGGGAGGGGGAGGAGTGCTACTGGCATCTGGCAAGTAGAGGCCAGGAATGCTGCTAAACAATGAACGGGACAGCCCCCACAACAAAGAATTATCCAGCCCCAAATGTCAATAGTGCAGAGGTTGAGAAGCCCTTGCACCTGCAAATGTGAAAACTCACCAGATTGTGCCCTAAAAATGTGTCCACTTACCATGTGTAAGTTATACATCACATTAAAGAAAAAAATGTTACCCTGAGAGGTCTTCGCTGACCACTCCATCACTGTCCATCGTATTGCTCTGCTCGCTGCCCTCACCACACTTTTCACAATATGACATTATTTGGTGATTCTTGCCTGCCACCCCGCTGGCATGGAAGCCCTGTGAAGTCAGGGAAGGATCTGTCTGCCTTTGCACTACCGTATTCTCCGTGGCGTGCACAATACCTGGCTCAGGGTGGGTATCTAGTTAAGTGTCTGTTGAATGAATGAGTGCATGACAGAAACAAGGAATAACTTGGTTGTTGCCATCGAGTCCTGTGACTGTCAGAAGACTAGAGTTCTGATTGGTGGCTTGAGTCCCTGCAGGACTGCTGTGCCGAAACCATGTCCTACCCAGGAGGGCGACTAGTGAGCAGGGACTTGGGACAAGCCTGGTGGCTGCCCGTGTGTCCTAACATTAGGGCGGGAGAGCCAAGTCCGAAGAACCCCTATTCGCCCATGATCTCTTCCACTGAGCAACTTGGGGTACCCTGCCACGGCTAAGGTTTGCCTCTGCGACTCCCTTAGGAGAGACCCATTGGGGCCTCTGGGTGGCTCAGTGATTGAGTGTCTGCCTTCAGCTCAGGTCATGATCCCAGGGTCCTGGCATTGAGACCCACATCAGGCTCTCTGCTCAGGGATCCTGCTTCTCCCTCTGCCTGTATCTCTGCCTCTCCCATGAATAAAGAAAATCTTTAAAAAAATAAATAAATAAAAGGAGAGACCCATTCATCACCTGGGTCAAGTGACTGGCAGCTGTGCAATTCTGGTGGTTTCAGAACTTAACTCACAAAAAGCAAGCTTCCTCATGGGTTCCTGGGGCGGGGTGGGGATTCTCAACTCTGCCCCTTATTCACTTGCCATTGTAGTTTGCCTGTCCCTGGTGTCTGAGTCCTGTCTTCCCAATTGGCCCGGGGACCTTCCATTAGGATTGAGCCTGCCTTCATCTTGTATCATAGCTCAGCCTTGATGCCTGGCGCTTGGCTGGCAGTCAGGACATCATGGTATTGATGGTGAGGATGGTGGTGATGATGATGATGATAACGACGATGACGGTGAGCAGTCATGAAGGAGCTGAGATGGTTGGAGCTGTTTGAATGTTAGAGAAAAGAGACATCTTGTTGGACCAGGATGCAGAAGCAAGTTCAGTGTAGAAAAGTCAGCCGGATGCACCAGTGGTGGTGAGGCTAGCCTGGCCCCACTCAGCCCAGCCCCATTCATATCCGTCCGACCCCATATCTGCTGCCCCCAGGCCAAGCCCACCTTCCCACTGTGGGCCTCCCTCCAAGGTGCTGTGCTGTACACCCTGGAACCCTGGTTTGTGTGAAAACGAGGCCCTCCACGACATCCTTTGCCTCCTCACACCCTGCCCTGTCCTGACTGAATATGACCCCTATCTTCTATTTCTTTCCTCCATCCTGCTGCCCTGCCTTCTGGAGGGGAAACCTTCAGCCTCCGATGTTTGTCGTGTGCCATTCCAGGTCAGGATCGCTGCTCCACCTGCTTCATGTGAAAACTTCTCTCCAGCCGTCCTCCTCACTCCAGCCACGACCCAGCCCAGACTCTGAGGGCTTAGACACCTGCTTTTGGTCTTCCTGCCTGCCTCCTGCCTTCAGGGAATTCCAGCCAGCATGGCTCATTTGAACTTTCAGCTCAGCAGGGAACCTAAGAACCACTCGGGGAGCCTGTTAACATGCAGAATCCTGGGCCTCTCCCTAAAAGAGAGGTCTGGCTTGGTAGGTCTAACTAGGGCCCAGGAATCTGCATTTAGCATAGGTAACTCTGAACTGTGCCTTGGCCTCAGTTCCTGACCCCATTTCCAAGGCCTTCAATGCAGTTTACTAGCCCACTCACATGGTCACACCCTGGCTCCCCCTGGAACTTCTCTACCTCTGAAATCCTCCAGTCAGTTGCTTCCTGTTGACCCCTCAGCCCCACTTCCTGTGCTCCTCTGTCTCTAGTTCCTCAAACTGTATGTTTTCTCCCAGCCCCTTCAGCTCCTCCTGTCCACAGTTTCTTCCCTCCCAGTGAGGACCTGGGTTCAGTCCCCTGAGCCACTCACCAGCTGAGGAGGCTGTCAGCTTCCTCGCCCCCTTGGCCATCTGGACCAACCTGGACCAACCTGGACCAACCTGACAACCCACTGTTCTGATCCAGCCTCATGGAGGGGGCTGGAGAAAATGGCCATCCCATGTGAATCAGGACCTCTACAATTCAGGCCCTACTGGGAGCCCCCAAGACCAACACTTGACAATGCTTTGACTTTGCTGAGATGCCTACTCATGGCCCCTGGTTGCTACTGGAAGCCTCAGGCCCACCTCCAATTCATCTGCTTCCAGCCAATATACTTCTTAGAGGAAATAATTTCCGTGCCCCCCCACCCCTCCCCCTACAAATTTTGCTGCTTCCATATCCATGTTTAGAGGAAATGGTATTAGCCTTGCTCATACCTTCAACTGGTGTTCCTCCTGACAACTGTCCTCCTCAACCAATGAACAAACTTGAGTACCTCATTGCCTTAAAAACACTTCCTTTGACTTCGGATCACTTTCTAGACTCTGTTCTGCCATTGACCTCAACACGACTGAGTTTCCTGAAAGTTTGTCTCCATGGGTTTGTTAGACTGCATTTCAGTTCTCAATTTTTTTTTCTTCCAGTTCTTAATTCTTCATCTCTCCCTGTAAACACATTCTTTGTCATGTGACTACGTACATTTCAATAAAGGTGAAATATATTGCCCCACACCATTGAGGTTGGGCTTGGTCTTGAGATTCGTTTCTGCCAGTGGAACGTGAGCAGACATGATATAAGCAGAGGTCTTTAATATGCAGTTGTGGTTGAATTTGGTCCCTATATCTATGCCTTTTGCCGTGAGGACATCCCTCAGGCAGTTGCTGGTCTAAGGGGGATGAAAAACACACGGAGCCACCTTGACCCTACTCACAACCTAGAAGCCAGTTCAGCCCCGCAGAGCCCAGCCTAGATCAAACTCAGCCTGCCCACAGATGCATGAGAGAATAATAGTTGTTGCTGCATGCAACTCAGTGTTGGATTTGCTTGTTTTTCGGTGTGATTGCAACATTAGCTGATGGAGACAGTGGGGAGCAAAAAGATTAGTTATGAATGGTGCTGGAAACCTGATGCTTGGATAACCGATTAGCTACTTGGACAGCAGCAATTTAGATCAATGTCTGGTAGAGTATAACAAAATAAATTACAAGTGAATGAAAAGTGTTAAGGGCATAAAATTAAACCATACAAAATTAGAGGAAATTTAAATACACATTCAACCTCTGGACAGTGGAAGACTTTCTAGAGCTAAAAGCAACAGAAGTGTTTTTCTAATTTTTTAAATAGGCATATAGGACTCTTAAACTTGGGCAAAAAGCAAGTGAAGGCCTAACAAAGGGAGCAATTACCCTTTTAGCTACTTAAGAATTTAAACCTGGGACTCCTGGGTGATTTAGTGGTGGAGCATCTGCCTTCAGCTCAGGTCGTGATCCATGGGTCCTGGGATTGAGGCCCACATCGGGCTCCCCGTAGGGAGGCTTGTTTCTCTGAACTCCGCCTATGTTTCTGCCCCTCTCTCTGTGTCTCTCATGAATAAATAAAATCTTTAAAAAAATTTATATCTTTTGTATATTGAAAGAAAAACCATGCACACACACACAAAGAAAAAGCCAAAACCAAAAAACATGGAAAATATTTGCTTCAGATGTGTCACAGAGTTAATCTACTTGGTAAATAATAAAGACCTTTATAATATAAAGACCTTAAATAAGAAAATACAAAGAGCCCAATTAACAAGGGGATAAATGGTTAGTATGCATGAAAAAATGTTAAACTCTTAACATTTAAGAGTTATTAAATTCCTTAAATTAAAAAAATCTAGGAAATGTAAGCTAAAGAATGAGATATGGTTTTCATCTGTCAAAATAGAGAAGATTAAAACTAATAAAATCTGGGGAGTCAGACTCTTAATTTCTGACTGAGTCCCTCCTCAGGCTCTCTCTGGGTGTGGAGCCAGCCTGGAAGTCTCTCCCCTCTCTCTCCCTCTGCTCCCACCCCCATCTCTAAAAAAACAAAACCAAACCAAAAAACCTAATAAAATCTGAAGATTGGAAAGACTATGGGAAGGTGGATATTTGCACACTGCTTGTGGTGGTATCAATTGGTATAATTTTCTACATGCTCAGACGTGGGGCCTGAACTCACGAACCTGAGATCAAGATCGGAGCTGAGATCAAGAGTTGGATGCTTGGGATGACTGAGTGGCTCAGAGGTTGAGCGTCTGCCTTGGGCTCAGGGCGTGATCCTGGGGTCCTGGGGCCGAGTTCCACATCGGGCTTCTGAGCCTGCTTCTCCCTCTGCCTGTGTCTCTGCCTCTCTGTGTCTCTTGTGAATAAATTTTTAAAAATCTTAAAAAAAAAAAAAAAAAAAGACTTGGATGCTTAACCTACTGAGCCATCCAGGTGCCCCTAGTCTTTTTTAAACAACACAGTTGTGGGGTTGCCTGGCTGGCTCAGTGGGTAGAGTACAGGCCCTCTGGATCTCAGGGCCAAGAATTCAGGCCCCACATTGGGCACGGAGCCTACTTAACAAAACAAAACAAAATACACACACATACAAAACAATACAGGTTTTGGCAGATCCTGCTGGTTGGTTGACACCCATTTTGCCAGCTCTCCAGGGAACTGCCATGGCTTCCAAGTGAGCCCCGCCCCAGCCCTGCTGGGTGAAACTTGACTGTCCAAGCCAGTTGGTGCATTCTTTGCCACGCCATGTAATTGGTTGGACCCAGGAATGTGATATAATTCCTGCCACTAGACAATAATGGCAAATATTTACTTTTTTAAAGATTTTATTTATTTATTCATGAGAGACACAGAGAGAGGCAGAGACACAGGCAGAGGGAGAAGCAGGCTCCCTGCAGGGGAGCAGGACTCGATCCCAGATCCTGGGATCACTCCCTGAGCTGAAGCCAGACGCTCAACCATTGAGCCACCCAGGCGTCCCATGTTTTGTTTTGTTTTGATAGTTGCAAGCCAAAAACATTCAAACTAATATTGTGGGCAAATTGTCTATTTCAAGTGTGGGGGGGGACAGAATATAAACGTATACATTTTGTATCGTTAATAAGACTGGTGTAAACAAAAATGCATAGAAGAAAATCTAAGATGCTACCAGTGATGACTGTTGATTAATGAACTTATGGGACATCGCTATGAATAAATAAATACAATCTTAAAAACAAAAAAAAAAAACAAAAAAAAAAACAAAGAAAGCAGGGACGCCTGGGTAGCTCAGTGGTTGAGTCTCTGCCTTCCGCTCAAGGCGTGATCCTAGAGTCTTGGGATTGAGTCGCCCATCGGGCTTCCTGCACGGAGCCTGCTTCTCCCTCTGCCTGTGTCTCTGCCTCTCTCTCTCTCTCTGCCTCTCATGAATAAATAAATAAAATATTAAAAAAAAACACAAAAAACAAAGAAAGCAGTCCTCTTTCCTGCTGTTACTTTTCACTTTGCACTGATTCTTAGGCCACTCAACTGAGCTCCTGCCCCCACCATCCCATCCTAATTTGGCTGTGACTCCTAGAACATCAAACCCTTAGCCTGGCCAGTGAGTAGAGTGAGTGACTCTTTTTTTTTTATTTTTTTTTTAGAGTGAGTGACTCTTGATCTCGGGGTTGTATGTTTGAGCCCCACCCTGGGTGTAGAGATAACGCAAAAAATAGAAAAATCTTAAAAAATATTAACAAACAAACCCCTCTGTCACTGTTCAGTCCTGGTCACCTAACCTTCCCTGTCACAGTCTCTTCTGACTGTCCTCCCACAAGCATCCCCTTCTGCTGCCGTCGTTCCCCAGAGCTCACGACTTGGTCCTTTTACTTCCCAAGCCACATGGACTGTTGCCCCTGCTTCAGCTTGGCCTAGAATGCATCGCTCCCAAAGAGGGACGTCCACCTTGGTTTCCCTCTCAAGCTCCAAATCAAAATGCCCATCCTCCTTCTGGTCATTTCCAGGTGTGGCAGGGCAGGTGTAGGGGATCCTCAGTCTCTTTCTTGGCAAAAGGGACTGAGGATCTGTGCAGAGCTCTCCTGAGGATTAACCTTGGTTCCCCCAGGAAAGCATGCAGTACCCGGTTCTTTGCAGATACTCATTCAGTGATGTTATTGAATCTTGGATTCAATTCATTGCAACATCAATGTCTGGTCTTTGTGGGTGCGCCAAGACACATTTCAGGAATGGGCGCAGAGGGTGTGAGCCTACCCCTCCATTTCCCACTGCCATCCCCCAAATTTGGGCTGAGTCCTCACGCCTGGTCCACCGCAGACACCTCCAGCCTCCATCCAGCTTACAAACGCTATCAGCAAAGCCTTTGGAAGCCGGGCTCTCAACCAGGTCTGCTCCCCCGCTGCTCAAAGCCAGTGTCTACACCATTACATTCACATCGTTTGACTTGGCAATATGGCTTCGACCCAGTTTTCCAGCATCTTATGCTCCTACTGCTCCCTTCCATGTGCCCCCCACCGCTTCAGTAGGCCTGCCCTGGTCACTGTCTTGGATTTTCTGTCCCCTACCTCTGCCCCACCAAGCCTGGAGAAATCCCCCGAGGCACCCTTCTCGGCTACCTTCTGTCCCCGCATGGCCAAGGTGATCTAATACACTCCACAAGTCGCTGTAACTAATTAAGGCCGATTCTCAGTCTGGGGAGTTCTGCAGGCTCTCCCAGGAGCAGGAAGGGAGGAACGTGAGGTCAGTCCCCAGGGAGATGGGTATGTCCTACCTCGGAGCACAGCTCCTTTAAAGCTAAACATAAATTCAATCTCCCTCCCGAAGCCCCTTCTGATCACCACAGCTTATGCCTGGTCACTACTCTGTCTCCAGACTCTGGAAAAAATACGTGCCACATAGTTGTCAAAAAAGCAACTTAATGAATAGTTGAAAAGTAACCCTCATGATTTCTTTCTTTTTCTTTTAAAAAAAATTTTATTTATTTATTCATGAGAGACACAGAGAGAAAGGCAGAGACACAGGCAGAGGGAGAAGCAGGCTCCATGCAGGGAGCCCTATGTGGGACTTGATCCAGGACCCCAGGATCACACCCTGAGCCCAAGGCAGATGTTCAACCACTGAGCCACCCAGGTGTCCCCCTCACGATTTTCTACCTTGAACCATGGTGGAGTCCGACTGGGGGAGCCACTGTACTTTGTTTCCAGGACTGCGGCCTCCTCAGCCTCCCCCTCATCCCAGTGCAGAGTAGGAAATGCTTGCTCAGTCGCCGGGGGAGGAAGAACAGAACCAGCGTGGATGGTCGTCTACCCGGCACAAGGCACGAGCCACACCCTTGCACGTGTTCTGTCCCTGTCCTAGCCACGGTGTAAGCAGGTAAGGGTGTCCTCACGTTGGAGATGAATGGACTGAGGCTCGGCAGGCTAAACGAGGCACCCCATCACAGAGCCAGTGGTGACAGAGCCGGAATTCGGCCCTGGTTTTATCTGACCCCAAAGTCCAGGCGCATCCCACTGATGCTGCGTTGCCAGCTGGGGGAGAAGGTGGTTGGGTCCAAGTCGGCCAGGAAATGGAGGACACACTCAAATTAAGGGCCTGAGGAGAGTGTTGTGAATGGATTACAAGGCAAAGGGACACTCCTTGTACAGGAAGCACGAGGGATTGTGCAGGTCCCCAGGGCTCTGACAGTGGGGCCCTAGCACTAGTTCTCAGCCTGGCAGGTGAGGGGATAAAGCAGGTGTAGAACTTGGAGGGACAGGGATGTGTGGACAGGACCACAGGCCCTTTGGTTGAGGGATGAGCCGGTTCGTGGTGACCCTTTGGGAAGGGGAACAAATATCCTGACTTCACTTGCTCCTTGACGCCCCCACCTCCATTGGCCAAACCCAGCTGAAGTTAGAGGACGAAGGGCCCACGGATATGTCACCAAGGCCAGCTCTGAGCACAGTGAAGGGCAGAGATAGTTGAGGGAGGGGGGCAAATGAAAGCTAGCCAGCCAAATGAGGCCAAAGAAGATATGTGCGTTTGGGGTGGCTGTGGGTGGAAGTGCGCTGATTCTTCAGAGGTAAGGCCCACCACCACTTCCATCCGATGCCTGAGACACCTCCTAACTGGCTGCCGTGCTCTCATGCCCATACCCCAGCCCGTTCTCCACTCAGAGCCAGGGGATTTTCTTTCTTTTTTTTTAAATTTTATTTATTTATATTTTAAATTATTTTATTCATTCATGAGAGACACAGAAATAGAGGCAGAGACACAGGCAGAGGGAGGAGAAGCAGGCTCCATGCAAGGAATTCGATGTGGGACTCGATCCCAGGAGTCCCAGATCATGCCCTGAGCCAAAGGCAGATGCTCAACCGCTGAGCCACCCAGACGTCCCAGGGATTTTCTTAAAATGAAAACCAAATCACATCTCTCCTTTGTTCAAAACCATTCAGTGGCTTCCCTTTGAGGTAACATTCAAAATCTTTAATGAGGCCCAAGAGGTCCTGCGGGTCTGGACCCTGCCTCCACTTTGGACACGCCCCAGTGCTCACCTCACCTCAAAGTTCCCCAAGCACCCCAGGCACTTTCAGCTTCAGAGGAGCTGAAAGCCACCTCCACACGGCTTGTTCCTTCAGTGGAGAATGAACACAGCATGCCCGCCACTTGTCCCCCCCACACACCACATATGACACGCATACAGATACACATACACACATACCACACATCATCTACACACATCCACACCACAAAGCACACACCATACGCATCTGCACACACACACACACACCTCACACCCATACGCATACATAAGCAGCCCCCAAACACACACACAAATATACCATACAGGTCCATACCCCCCTCTCCCTGCCCCCGGTCATGCCCTCTTGCACTGTATCTCTGTCTTAACTCTGAAGTAACTAAATATAATCTAAAAAAATAAGACTCACACACAGGGGTGCTTGGGTGGCTCAGTTGGTTAAGTGTCTGACCCTTGATTTTATCTCAGGTCATGATCCAGAGGTTGTGGGATGGAGCCCTGGGCCTGCTCCACACTCAGCAGGAAGTTGGCTTGTGATTCTCTCCCTCTCCCTTTGCCCCTCCCCTAGCTCACGATGTGCGTGCTCTTTCCTTCTCTCTCTCTCTCTCTCAAATAAATAAATAAACCTAAAAAAAAAAGACTCATACACAAAAGATGTATAAATAAAACTAAAACTCAGGCAGCCTGGGTGGCTCAGCGGTTTAGTGCCACCTTCAGCCCAGGGCCTGATCCTGGAGACCGGGATCGAGTCCCACATCAGGCTCCCTGCATGGAGCCTGCTTCTCCCTCTGCCTGTGTTTCTGCCTCTCTCTGTGTCTCTCACGAATAAATAAAAATCTTAAAAAAAAAACAAAAACCCTAAAACAAAATTACAATGTAACAATAATAGTGCTTATATTCTCATTTTTATCTGGTCTATTTTTTTAATGTTGGTATGACGCACTTAACTGACTTCACTAATGGGTCACGATGAGCAATAAAAAACACTGCACCAGATGATCTTCCACCTGTGGAGACAATTGTTAGGGTTCTCTTTTTTTCTTGCCAAGAGATGATAGCCAGATCCTGCCGCCTAGTGGTCATCTTTGGGAACTAAGCGGGTCTTCCTAGAGGTTTATTTTTGACCCAGGAATAAATTTATTTCAGTAAAAAGTGGTGAGTTCAGGTCCTTGGTCTGGAGAGAAAGGGAGGGGGATTTCTGAGATGAACTACAGCATAGACCTTGACCCTCAGATTCTTCCCCCTGCTGATGACCAGCATGACTGCCATAATCTGTGCCGTCCGACATGGTGGCCACAGGTCACAAGCGGCTAGTGAATATTTGAACTTTGGCTGGTGCAACTGAGAAATTGAATTTTAATTTTATCTTATTTCAATTCACTGAAAGATAAATATAAAAATCAACACTTATTTCAGGTACCCAAATATGTTTGGAACAACCTGGGTATGTGAATCTAACCTTTTCAACTGTACATTGTTTATAAGATCTAGACAAAGTGTCAATATTTCTGATGAAAGTTTAACATCCAAATTGAGATGTGCTGTAAGTGTAAACTATGCATCAGACTTCATGCTTTCCTAGCATGAAAAAAGTCCTGTCAATGATTTTTAATATTAGGTTAAACATTGAATAATTCTTTTAGACAAATGTTGTGTCAAATAAGTTATTAAAATTCATTGCACCTGTTTATTTTTACTTTTTAAATGGGCCTATTGGAAAATTTTAAATTGCTCATGTGGCTTAAATCATATTTCTCCTGGACTGGAGTTCCTTCCGGTGTCCCTCCTTGCAGCCCCTTCTGTGTGTCATGCATCCTTGATGGAGATGAAGATGCTAGAATCCTCAATCAGGCTGGGTGGGGATGGGGATGGGGATTAGGGATAAAGTGTTGGCCAAGTTAAGCCTGAGATGCCCATGACCTCACCTGGAAGACCATGGGCCAACAGGCAGCAGCATCACCTGAAGCTCATTAGGAATGCAGATGCCCAGGTCCCACCCCGAGAAGCAGAATCTGCATGTAGACAAGATTCCCACATCATGTGTTTGCACACTGAGGTTTGAGAGCCCCATGGAGATGCAGGTGGTGGTTCTCTGACTGCTTTTGCTCGCTCAGTGATGTAGGAAGCAAGGCCAAGGCTGAGAGTGATGCTGGGGGTAGTTGGAGCTTTGAAGAGATTGATGGAAGTGTGGAGTAATTATCTAGGGCGTGAAGGTCAAGATCAATGCCCAGAAAAATCTAAGTCTTGATGAACTCAGTGAGATCCGTCAGCGCCTTACATGTCTTCCTTCTTCCTTTCAGCTATGTGTGGGCAGCGGGCAGGGTGCTGAGCTCCAACAGGCAGGGGGCAAGGAGTCCAGGGATTCCCATGGTGTGTGTGTGGGGGGGTGGACAAGGAAAAGGAGATAAGACGTAGAAACTGTCAATCCTGGTGTGCTCAGAGTTGTTGCTGTTGGGGTTTGTTGAGCTGGGGAGACAGGCAGTGGTCAGAGCTTGGGAGCTTGACACTGAGATTATGGTGGGGGGTGCAGTTATTGGCAACGGGAGGTCCTAGGGAAGCTACAGTCTCAGGCTGGGAATAAGACAAGAGGAAATGGCTTGTTGGCTTTTTGGATGCGGAGTCGTTTAGACAAATGTAGGTAAAATATGAGAAAGGCTGCTTTTATGCGGAGGCTGGGAATCCCTTGACAGGTGACGGTGACCGAGGAGGCCAAGGTCCACCGTGGCAGTGGGCAGGGCGAGACGGCAAATTCACCTGTATTCAGGTCCTGTTTGGTCTTCCAGATGCAGCCACATTGCTGGCTAAACTGCAGTGTGCTCATCACTGAGTCACTGGGCTTCTCTCTCACCACCGACTGTAACAATTGACAGTTTTGCTAGGCCCCAAGCACCTGAAAACTGCCATTTTAAAACCTTACATCCTCTATTGTTACCTCCCTTTTTTACAGATAAGGATACCAAGGCTCCGAGAAGTGAAGTAATACGCCCCATGTCACACAGCCACTAACGCAATTTGAACAGAGTCCAGATCTGTCTAGCACCAAAGCTGGCTGAGAATTGGGTTCACCAGGGGGGTGTTTCTTTCAGCCTCCCCTGGAGATTCGGATTCACATTTCTGATTCTAGAAAGAGGTATCCCCAAAGGAACTGACATGTTTTCAAAAGGCCCTTTGGGTGATTCTGATGGTCAGGGAAGACTGGAAAGCATTGCCCTGTGTCCTGGCTGTGGCACAGTGGATGCCAGGCCGGTTCCACAGCCCAGCCTCTGTCACCAGGTGACACACCCAGGGAAGGAGGACCTCTCACCTAACCTGTTTCCAGTTCTACTTAGCTGGTAAGATCATTAACAACAGCACCACGTGCATGCCTTTCTCAGGGCTTTTCATGTAGATGACTTCATCTGAGGCTTCAAAAGTGTAGGAGATAGGAAAGAATGATATGATTAGACTCATTTATGAATAAAGAGATGGGCCCCAGGCCTGACAACCCTTCAGTGGCAAAGCTGGGACAAAACTCTTGTTCCTGGGACATTCAAACCCACTATTCTTTCTAGTCCTGCTATCTTTATGAAAAAAATAAAAAGTTATGACTCATGTTGATAGACAATAAGACTAATCTTTAGGGGAAAGAGTGCCAATGCCTCCCCACCCCAATTTAGCACATTAGAGTTTTAATTTAATTCAACAGATGATGGGGCAGGGCTGTCTGAGGCTGGGGATGAATGAGACTTTGTCCTTGCCCTCCAGTGACAAGAAGGAGGCATATTTACTCCCATATTTACCTGTGAAAAACAAAAGGGAGCTTTTTGGAGAAAGCTAGTAATACATGAAAAGAACTTTCTCAGGTGGAGTAATGGGTAAACTAAGTAATCAGGTACAGGGCAGGAGGAATTTGTAGGATAGATTAGTGGAGCCCTGGGACTGGCTGCAGAGAAAGTCAAGCTTTCCCCACCCACTCCTTTCTGGTTTCACCTGAGCCCCAGGGAAACCGCTCCAGGGGCCCAGTCCCTCCAACTTCCCTTTGCCTCCAACTACTAGGCTTTGGCTGCTTCATCTGTAAAACAAACAGCAGCCTGATTCCTTTCATTCCCTCTACCCGGACTCCTGCTGCTGCCTCTGGTTTGACTGAACTTCATTTGACTTTCCTCTCAGGGCAGGGTTGCCAGAAAAATGCAAGATGGCCAGTTAAATTTGAATTTCAGATAAGCAACGAACACTTTGTAGTGGAAGTATTCCCAAATATTATACGGGACAAAGATGCATACTTACCAAAAAATTATTTGTTGTTTGAAGTTCAAATATAACTGGTCATGCTGCATATTTATTTGCTGAAGCTGGCAACCTCACTCCAGGGGTACCACCAAGCCTCCCGTGACCTTCCCCAAAACTTCCCTCTAGCTGGCTGTTAACAGACACATGCCTCTCATTGCCCTGGAGATAAAATCTTAATTCTGACCCCCTGTCTCCTTGTTCAGTCCCATTTTTTTTTTTTTTTTTTTAAGTAGGCTATACCCAGTGTAGAGCCCAGCATGGGGCCTGAACTCATGAACCTGAGATCAAGACCCAAGCTGAGATCAGGGTCAGATACTTAACTGACTGAGCCACCCAGGCGCCCCCTCAGACCAATTTCTTAGCACTCCCACTCTACTTGCTCGATCCTAGATTACTGGGATCTAGGGGCCCTAAACCCTTTGCTTAAGATGCTGTTCCCAAGCGAATACTTCTTCATCCCAGCACTTGCCAAGCTGTCAAAATTAGCATTATGTGGTCTTTAACCTTCTCTCCTGGACTGTGAGTTTCTTGAGGTTGGGGGGTGGGGGGGTGGGTGTTGCTGTGTCCTTCAGTTTTGTTATCTCCAGAACCAGAAATTCCTGTCTGCTTGACAGACAGTAGGGGCTTAGTTAATAATCTGCTAAGAGTCTTATAAATAAGACCCTTATTCCTTTTATCCAGGGATAAAAAGGGGTCAAGAGAAGGAGACATCATTTACTGAATGCCCATGGTGTGCTCTGAGCTAGGTGCTTCGTTTCGGATTCTTTAGGATTAAGATCGTGATTCCATGATCAGAAAATGGGCTCAGGAGAAAGCACGCAGCAAAGCTTGTGTGGAGCTTGTCAGTGCGTGTCTCCACATTCCACTTTCCCACGAGGCGGATGTGATTGCTGGCCGGAAAGCAAATCTCCTTGGAGACTGTTCTGGCAGTTCCAGAAAGTGGAGGGTGCTTTCTGGAGAAGGAAGCTAAGTGCAGAAGACATAAAGGGGGTGTCCAGAGATCTGGCCAGATTCTGCGGGGCTTTACATCCCACCAAGGGCTCTATTCTGCTGTCAGGGAACTTGCTCTTGTGAGCTCTGGCGGGTAAGCTCACACTTTGGGAGGGGACTTCCTAAAATGAGGTCTGTGGCTCCTAAGAACTAAATTCATATTGAGAGTTGGGGTGGCTGGGGGGTGGTTAGCCTGCCAAAATGTCCACCAGTCCCCCTAAGTAACTCCTACTTAAATTATATCTGTACAAATAAACATACAAACTGTGTGTGTGTGGGGGGGGGGATGCAATTTTAAAAACATCTGTATTTTAATTGGTTTGAAATATACAATCTAAGAGGTAATTTTGCTTACTGAGCTTGCTAGTAGGCACACGGCTTTCACTTACGAGCTTCCAGGTAAGTCCATGGGCCCTTCCTTCCTAAGTGTTGCTCTATGACAATGCCTGGCGGGCCACCAGAGGGAATCACGTCAAGAGAAGGGCTTAGTGATGGGTCTGGAATCCGGAGGGGTTCTGCTTGTCTTGGTGGTCTACCGGCACTCATTGCTAGCTGTGCTTCCTCAAGTGTCCCGGCCCCATCTCTGCCATTCAAGAGGTTTGCACCCTACGGCTGGGAAAGACATCCAGTGGTGGTGTTGATTTGTAGCTATTAGCACTAGATAAGCACCTGATATCGACTGGCAGCTTTGGCGTAATGGAAAAAAACATGGACTTTTGCAATTACACCAACTCAGGCAATGTTTCAAAAATTCGCATAACCCATTTCCTGGTCTGTAAAATGTCACTAGGAGGAAATCCTTGCATTAGGTGGCGGGGTGGGAGTGGCGTGGGGGGGCTGCGATGACAGGCCCATGAATGCTAGTAACCGACATCCCAAGTCAGGGATGAAGTAACTTCAAGCAGGAAATGTCTTAATTTCCAGAGACAGAGGGATTCTAAGCCCCATCTTCAGCGCGTGAAAGTGCGTTGGGTTTCAAAGAAGAGAATTGTCACGGATGTTCACCACGGATTTATGGCCGATAATGAGAAATGGGAGACCATTTAAATGTCTTCCAGTAGGAAATTGATTTAATAAATCAGCATGGCTAACGTGATAGAACGCTCTGCGGCATTAAAACTACGCTTTTGAAGTACGATCTAGTGGCAAGAAAAACGCTGGTGGTGCAGCGCTGGGTGGAACGCGAGCAAGCGCGCAGCGCGCCGGGCTCCAGGGGCGAGGCCGCGCTGCAGGGGCGAGGCAGGGCGCGGCGCAAGCCCGGCCGCAGGCGTCGGGAGGCGTGGGGAGGAGGCTCCCCTCCCGCGTTTTTGTGTCTCCCAAGTTTGCATCAACCATCACGTGTCGCTTTTAAACCAGAGGGCACGGGACGGGGGTCGCGGCCTCCGGAGGCGCGCGGCGCGGGGGGCGCGGAGCCGGGACCCCGGGCGGGACCCCCTCCCCCGCCAGCGCCCCCTGGCGGCGCCCCGAGGCCCCGCCCCACGAGGGCCGGCGCGGCGGGGCGGGGGGCGGGGCGCGGGCCCGGGTCAGCCCAGCGCAGCCCAGCGCAGCCCAGGCCCGGCCGCGCGCTCCGTGCGGGACTCGCTGCGCCGGGGCCAGGCCGGGAGCCGGGAGCCGCGAGCCGCGAGCCGCGAGCCGCGCCGGGAGGGAGCGCACGGTCGGAGCGGCCAGGCAAGCCGGGGTGCGGGGCCGGCGGGGTGGGGGGCCGCGGGCCGGCGGGGACGGACCCCGGGCTGGGGCGGCGCCCCGAACTTTCGCGGAGGGCTCGGCCCGGGGCCCGGCAGGCGGCGCCGCAGGAGACGCCGCGGCCCTCGCCCGGGAAGTTTTCCTTGTCCGGTGGCGCCCGGGCCCCGCGCGCGCAGGGTCTGGGGGCGGCGCACCCCCTCCTGGCGCGGGGCGAGGGCCGCGGGGCCTGGGCCGGCGGGGGGAGGGGAGGGGCGCGGCGCCTGGGGGGCTGGGGACAGGTGGAAGGGCACGGGGTGGAAGGGACGGCCGCCCACCGCGCTGGGCATGGGGAATGGTCACCCCGTCGCCGCACTTCGCTTCAGCCCACCTGCTTCCAGCCGCCGCCCCCCGCCGGCCAGAGAGGCGACAAGGAAGTACCGCAGCCTCCGGGTCATCATGAAAACCCAACAGGAACTCGGGAAAGGGAAAACAAGTGGAGCGGGACGGAGCCAGGAGCCAGTGGAGGGCAGGGCTGCTGGGAGGCTCGAGGCTGATCCCTGGGCCCTGCATCAGCTCTTGTCCTCTGGGGGTGTGCGTCCCCTCGCCCCACTGCGCCTCGGGGTGGTATCCAGGGGGTGGCCTCCTACCTGAGGCACTTAGGACGTGGGATAAATGGAGGTAGGCCTGGGAACTAAAGGGTCAGAGCCAGATGTCATGGCAGGTCCCCCGGGTGTCCAGTTCCTTGGGGCTCTGAAATATTCATCTCACTGGTGAGAGCTTTGGTTTCAAAGCTGGCGCCTTTGGCCTGGCCAGTGGTGGCAGGGGGAGCCAGGTGCTGCCTGGGGGCTGCTTTGGCTGGGGCAGAGCCATACTTCCTCTTCACCTGCCTGCTGTCCCTGTCTCTCTAGGCTTGGGACCTAACCAGCGACCTGGTTTGTAACGTAGGAGCAAGTGATGGGACCACACAGTGTCGAGGGCCCTGACTTCCTCTGTCTTCTGGTGCTATGACCTCAGGGCCTCACTTGTAAAAATGGGCCTGTCAGAGACGTAATGATGGGTTACACCATAAGTGTGGGGAGCGCTTCATATCACGAGTTGGGGTAATAGCCATCTCAGCTCGGCCTCCTTCCATGGGAACGGGGCCTCAGCTGGAAGCTGTCTCCCTCAGAGCACTTCCACCCCTCGAACTTCTCACCCTGGCTCCTTCGGAAAGAGCAGAAGCCCCAGAGAAGGAACACACACTCCTGCCTTCGGAGGGCCGACGGGGGAGGGCCGGAGAGTGAAGGCGCAGACAGCTCTCTGGGAAGAAGGCCTCTGCTAACAATCCCGTTACCGCTGATGTGGGCTTTCTTGAGTATTCTGTTGGGAATGCCGTGGAGGGGATGGCCTTGACCCGGAATCCTCCAACCCTAAGGGTCGGGGATTCTAGACTAAAACCTGGGTCTTGTTTTGAAGAAGCTGTTCAGAACTCCACAGGCCACAGCGCCAGGTACTGAGAGTACTCAGTGCACTGGTCAGGGAGGAAGATAAAAATGAGTCCTTGTATTTAATGATCTCTATTTTTTCTCATTACATAAAGGTGAGGTTCGGGGATGCCAGTCTCCTAGTTGTGCTATGAAGATGTGCCCCAGCGCTTGGCAGTAAATCCCATCGTGGAGATTATAATAGCGGCTGTCTTGGGGGTGGGGGTGGGGGCGTGGGCAGTGGATGGAGAGGACAGGAAGGGCCCTCGCGGGACCGTGGCACTGAGCTGACTCAGAGTGAGGGGGCCTGCCCGTCCTTCATGTGACTGCTCTGAGGGCTGGCTCTAAGCACAGGGACTTTAAGAGTTAGGACGTGAATCATTCTCAGGGCTGGATCTGATCTGTAAAACAAAGGTGGACTGGTCAGGATCCCACAGGATAGTAATTAGATGTGCCCTGATAAAAATGTTTCAGGCGTAAGGAAGTTTGGAGGGAAAGTGGGTTATAGCAGAGTTGAACAGTTGTGCTCACTGCAGGACGGCTCAGAGGCGGAGTATGCCTTCTTGTCCCTGGGAATTTCCAAAAGGGGTATGGATTGTTTTTCAGACTTATCTGTTTCAGAGCTCATCCATTAACATCTCCTGGGGGTGTGTTCTTTAGAGCAGTCCCAGAAATGCCTGGCTGGGTCATTTTAGCTCTTGGCTCCATGGTTCTGGGTAGTGGGTCCCTCCCTCTCTTCTCCATGGGGGCTGAGGTGGGGGAAAACTTGGCCAAGGGAGGTCATTTGCCTGGTTGGCAGGGTTAGAACTGGAGCCCACCTGGAGCCCATGTCTCTTGACCTCCCTCCTCCCTGGTCCTCTTTATTGTCTACAGTGTTCCATTGTTTCTCTGCAGGCTCTGGGGTAAGCTTGGCCGTAGGTTCCAGAGGGCAGTATGAGGGCAGTTTGGGAGGAGAGGGTGTGAGGGTCACTCCCATCCCCTGAACATGCCACGTGCCTCTGCCTCCGTAGATGTTCTACATTGGTAGTGACCCCAAGTGTAGATCCTTTAGGAAGCAGGTCGTTTTGCCCTGAAACCTGCTGTGCTCTGTTAGGTTGCTCCTTCAGAATCAGAGGCTGTTGGAGTTGGAATGAACTTGACCTTTTGGTTCAGTGTACCTGTGTTATGGAGGAGAAAAGTGAGTCCGGGGATGTGGAGTGGCCCACCCTGACTCTCGGTGGAGTTAGGACCGGGACAAGAACGGACCAGGACAAGAACCCCACTCCCTACCTTCTAGCCCAGGGCTCTGGCATGGACTGACTGTTTACAAGGAGATGGTCTTTATGGCCTCAGCCCACCCCAGGTGCTGGCCTGTTCATGCAGGGGGGCTGGTGGGGGTGCCTCAGGGGCTTACACTCAGCAGGTGTAAAAGGACGGGGCATGAACTTGAAAATCAGACATCAAATCTGGGTTCAAACACATCTCTGCTGTTTGCCCGCTGTGGGTCCTTAGATCTGTTTTTCTCTGAATTTCAGTTTTCTCCTCTGGAGAGTGGGGAGAAGGATACGCACCTCATCAGAGGGCTGCTGTCAGGCTCAGACCTGCCTTAGTAGCCAGTAACAGGTACCCAGTACTCACTGCTGAAGGTTCTCTCCCTTCCCTGCCCGTCCTGCCCACCGCAGGGAAAGGTCAGTCTCCCTTCTCCACTGTGGGTGGCTCATTACGTCTGCCTCTCCTCCCTCCTGACCTGGAAGTCTGATGGAAATGCTGGAGATGAAAGGCAGAGGAGGAGGGGGGCTAGGGACTGTGTTTCTGAAGCCTCCTTCCTTATCTGCATGTCCAGGCCATTGGGACCAGCAACGTGGCTGGGGTCACTGAGCTTGCCTGCACTGGTGACACACTCCATTCCCTCCCACTGAAGGGTGATGGAGCTGTGGGGCCTGGGTCCTCCCCTGCTCTCCAGGGTGTCTCCCCAACCCTTCTCCACCTCGGATGGGAGAGAGGCCACCCTGGCTTGAGACCGGAGGCCAGGAGGGAAGTCGTGGGTTGGCAGTCTTCTTATCTATTTCTGAGCAGGAGGGCACAGAGGACGGGTGTGGGGGGTTGGGGGGGGGCAGTGTGACCTATCCTGGCTCCGCCTCAGCTGTGCGTGTGCTTGCGTCCGTTACTGGGTTCTCGGACATTGGGCAGGGCTGGGAATGGAAGTTCTAAACCCCATGACTGAGAGGGCCTTTCATGGGCTGGGCGGGAACTTTACTGGCGTTGGGGTTTCTTGTCTGTCAGACAACCAGATGATTCCTAAAGGCCACGCCAGCTCTTACATTTCAGGTTTTAGATTTAGATCCCCTCCGAGTCATCCTGTTATTCCCAGAAGCCCGGCAGACAGAAGGATAAGTTGATTCTGGGCCTCTTCGTCCGTGTGCCCGTGTGCAGCAGGCCTGGTGACTTGCCCAGACACTCCTGGGTGTATCTTTTTACTCCTCTGCCCTGGTGGCTCAGAGCTGGGGTGGGGACGGGAGGGGAGTTCTTGGGGGTGGGGGAGAGCTAGGGGAGTAGGGGGGTAGGTAAAGGAAAAGGGAGGGAAGGAGACTGTCCTGAGAGCCCAGGGGCTGTGCTCCTGGGCCTGCTGGGTGGGGTTTCCTGAGATGCATGCTCTGAGCTATTCTTTCCATTCTGGCTCTGGGCATCCGTTCCTGGCAGAGAGGAGGGCAGGCTGCCTGGACCAGTCAGCTGTTCCTTTCCGCCCCTCCCTCCAACAGACACACACACACACACACACACACACACACACACCCTCACCCTCTTGCTGCACTACCCTTCTCTGTGGATTCCAGAGCCTTAACCCTTCAGGTGCCCCCAGGGGAGCGTGACCTCAGCTGGCAGGAGTATGGTGGCCGCACTGAGATGGCTCCAGCGGAGGGAGACGCTTCCCCAGGGCTGAATCTGAAAACCTGCGTCTGAGCCCACCCACTCTGCTGCCCGAATGCTGGGTCTGGAGGAGAAAGGAGAGCTTCTGGCACCCTCCTGATGGGGAGGATTGGGGTCATGAGGATGGGGGCGGCGCAAACTTAGATCTGTAACATGGCAAGGAGGAGGGAGAGTTAGGATGTCTTGATGACAGGCGTGGTGAGGAGGAATGTTCTAATGATTCAGGCAGGCTGCTCACAAGTGGAACAGCCTTGCTTCCTGTTGTAGAGTGCGTTTAGGAGAAAGTGAAGGCCTACTGTGTTTTAGGAAGATTCTGGTTCCTTTTAGTCCCTGGAGACTGAGCTCCTCCACCAGCTCCTAGCAGAACCCAGACGACCTGATTCCTGGTTTCTAGGCTTTGGGCACCAGTCATCCCCCCCACCCCCCTCTGGATTGTCTCTCTCCTCTTTCCCCTCCTTCCCTTTGGACTTCCCGTTCTCCAGCTCCTACCCTTAGTCATAGCTATGAAAGTAAATATTGACCACTTCCCCCTTTCCCTACTATGTAGGCAGAGGCCAGCCCTTCATCCTTAGCTGAGGCCTTGATGGCATGGAGGTGGCCGGGGCCCTCGTATAGGTTGGGCAGCAGGCAGGGGGCAGGCCTGGCGCTGGCAGCCCTGGGCTGGAGGCTCCTGCCCCACGAGGCTCCTGCCCCGCCGGGCCCTGCTCAGAGGGGCTTGTGGCTGAACTTAGCTACTCCCCCGACTCACCTGAACACTATCTGTCCTTTTCCTATTACTCTACCTCAGAGAGCCCTAGGCCCAGCTCCACGACCGCAGATAGGTCAGTGTACTTCCCTGTCTGGTTGGTAAAGTGAAGGGGTTGGCTCACCTTCGATGAGTGGGTTTGCTTTCGGCTCTGGCAGTTAAGAATCTCTATCTCTGACGACCCTTTTCACCTGTTGCCAGTTGTCTGGAAATGGGGTTGGGTTGGGAGGGACAGAGAGGGCGCTGAATGGCCCAGTGTCCACTTGCTATGTAAGCCTTCTGTTGTTAGAGTCTTAGATGGGTAGCCGTGACAAGTGGCGAGAGGCTTAGATAGACGGACGGGGGCCAAATGTGGGATGAGAGCATGGGCTCTGGAGTCTTGGAGCTCGGGGGTTGACTTCATCACACCCTAGCTAAGTAACCTTGGGACAGTGGCTTTTCTTTTCTTCGTTTGTAAATAGGGATAACACTTACCCACTGTGTTGGACTACTGTAAGGATACTGTAAGGATTAATAAAAATAATCACTAAAAATAGCCACCGTTTACGGTTTTTATCAGGGGTCAGGTACCCTTCTAAGGGCCTCGTGCATATTTTTACAGTTCTCTGGAGGGTACTATTATAGTGTTAAACCCATTTTCCAGGTGGAGAAATGGAGGCAGTGCGAGGTGAAGTGGTCCAGTGCCAGTCTCTGGGGAGCGAGGGCTGGTGGCTAAGCCCTTGGAGAACTGGACTGTGACCTGCTGTGTCCTCAGCAAGCAGGTTTACTGGTGAATTCCTCTGAAACCAGAATAGTCAGAGGGAGTCCTTGTGAGTCAACAGCCTTCTGAGCTGGAGGGGGCCCCTGGAGTCCTGGTGGCCCATCCAAGGCTGACCCTCCTCTCAGTGATTCACCACTGGGGCCCCAGCCCTTGTGGTCTGGGAAGGGACCTGTTTGCCTGGCTTGGCTTAGAGGAAGGAGGGAGAGCCAGCTGCTGGCTGGGCAAAGGGCAAGCCCCACGTAGCTGGGTGGCTCAGATAATTCAGTCTGCTCGAGCTAGAAATGAGCTCACAGATCATTTGGCCCATAACACCTCATTTTACAGAGGTACACCCTGAGCAGGAGACAGGGCCAGGGCCTGGTGACATCACCGTGTGGTGGCCCAGCTGGGGCTTCCAACCACAGGGCCTTCCCTGCCCGTCTCCTGGGTCATGTGTAGCCAGTTCACCTGTGTGCCACCAGCCAGGTGGGTGAGTATCACAGGGCCCCGGGCTGAGATGGCCATAAAATGACTGGCAGCCTTGTTCCCTAAGTGACCTGTTTGTACCTCTTCCAACAAACAGGAGGTCATTCATTCTCTTGGTGGAGTTAGACCCGGTGTGTGTGGGGGGAGGCGGGGGTGCTCCTGGAGAGGGGCGGGAGATAGGGTGGAGGGAGAAGGAGCCAATTGCCTCAGGGGAGGAGAGCCAGCTTGCATTTCTTCCTTTTCAAACATCTACAGAAATTTCCATATTACAACTATTTATGCTTATTTCTCTACCCTTACGTGAGACCAGAACATTCCTAGAGCAGTTAGTATATCTGTTTCTGAAACTCCCAACACTCAGTGTTTGGTCTTCGCCTGCTCTCTTTTGGTCCTCAGCCCCTCGGCGGGCTCTGCTCCACCGTGCAGGCCACACCGCAAGCCTGCTGTGGGCGCCTCGGGTCGCTGTGTCCCACCTTCACTGCTAGAAAGGTCTTTCTTATTTCTAACCTGACACATCCTTGCCGTGCTGGTCTGTCTACTTTCCTCAAAGTAACCCAGTTAGAGGCCTGGCCTGGTACTCCATGCCTCCCCGCTGCCGCTCCCTCCCACCTTCCTCTCGGAACTCCCCCACTTCTCTTAAGAGAGAAGAGATAAGATAGCCCCCTGTCTGCTCCCTAGACTCCGTGGGGTACCCTAAAAAGAGAAGCTGGTTCTCCCTTCGGGCAGATGTTCGGAGGGTGTCTGGCTGCCTGGATCTGGGGGTGCTTCCTCCCTTTGGGGCCCGAAGGTCTGCCCCTTGGGAGATGCTACAGGACGAGGTCATGGCCCTGTCAAGGCCCCTCTTTACCAAGGACATAGGCCTTTCTGGGGCCTCCTTAGCTTTTCCAAGCCCCCATCTTTGCCGCCTCAGGGGAACACCAGGCCTGGAGGACAGTTGTGGGGCCTGAGAGGCATCAAGAACACAGTATAGGGGTGCCTGGGTGGCTCAGTGGGTTAAGTGTCTGCCTTTGGCTCGGGCCATGGTCCCAGGGTCCTGGGATCCAGCCCTGCATCAGGCTCCCTGCTGTGCTCCCTGGCTCGCTCTCTCTGTCAATTAAGTAAAACAAAATAAAAATAAAAATTAAAGAGCACAACATAACACACAGTGTACCTAGGACCCTAAAGGCCTCAATTCTGGTTGTGCTTTCACCTGCTAGTTCTGTAACCTTGGGGGGTCATGAGGCACTGCACTGTTCTGTGCCTCAATTCCCTTATCTGAATGGAGCATTTGGAGCCACACCACCTGAGGGTCCCTTTGAGCTGTTTTTGGGGTTTCCTCCTCCTCGTTCCTCAGCCCTCCCCTTCCTGATACACAGAAGGTACAGGCTGGACCTGGTGGCATGACTCCTTGGCGCTCTCTCCTCCCCACGAGCCATGGCCCCTGCTGGGGAACATGGGGATACCAGAGGCCCCAGGGGTCAAACATGTGTCTGTCCCTTCAAAAGAGCTTCAGGGCCCTGCACACACCATCCACTCCCCAGCGAGGCTGCTCCACACCCATCGGATGCGCCTTAGTTATTATTCGAAGGAACCAGAAAGTCCTGTCCCTGGCCTGCCCTTTTGTACAGCTTCCCAGCCCCGGGTGGCCAGCCGAGGGCACCTCCTGGCCCAGGCCTCTCAGGCGTCCCCTGACTCAGCTGCTGGCCAGGGGCCCGCTGCCACTCGGCCTGGGGCTAGCTTGTTGTCCTCCACCCCCTCCCGCTCCACGCTGAGCCTTGGCTCCTCCCCAGCTCTGCCTTTCAGGCCTGCGGCTCCTGCCAGCTGCCCTGGGGGCTGGGTGACCCCTTCCATGGGTCCCAGCTGGCCTTGTGACTCACCCCACAGCTTGGCTGGGGCCACCCGGCTTCTTCCTGGGTCACTGGAAGCTTTTCTTAAATGGGCCCGGGGGGGTTCCCAGGCCCCGTCCCCCATCTCTCACCCCCATTCCCCTGTGCCCAGTGATGGCTCTGGGCTCCCACACAACCCCGGCCTTCTGCTTTCCCCGGGCGCGAAGCTGCACGGGAAGGGGGGCAGGGGCTGAGCTGGTGGGGCAGGCAGCACTGTGGGGATGGGGAGGGCCTGTGGGCACGGGATGACATGCTGGCCTCATGATGAAGGGAGGAGATACGAGGGTCCCCTCTCCACGGAGCAGCGTGGACGGGGCCTGCTGAGCCAAGTCTGGGCACCCCTGATTACTCTTCTCTCCGTTTCAGGTGCCAGCAGCGGGGTCTCCCCTCAGGCCTTGAGCAGCCATGTCCCACCCCAGCGCGCCCCCTCCATATGAGGACCGCAATCCCCTGTACCCTGGCTCTCCGCCCCAGGGGGGCTACGGGCAGCCCTCCGTCCTGCCCGGTGGCTACCCTGCCTACCCTGCCTACCCACAGCCTGGCTACGGCCACCCTGCTGGCTACCCACAGCCTGTGCCCCCCATCCACCCGATGCCCATGCACTATGGTGAGTCCCTGAAGGGTGTCAGTGGCGGGGGGGCGGGGGAGGGGGACATGGTGGCACTTGTACCACATGAGCCACTTCTTTTCCTTCCATCTCAGCTTCCTGTTTCATCCCTTTTTTTCACCTCCTTTAGAGCTCTCCTTCTGTTTCCCTGTCTTTGTTACCTCCCCACCTGCCTTCTCTGCACCTAGGACTCCTGACCGCTACCTCCTTACCTGCCCTCCTCAGCACCTAGGATCCCCCCACTGGGCCACCTGCTACCTCCCCACCTGCCCCTCAGAACCTAGCACCTCCCACTGGGCCACCTACTACCTCCCCACCTATCCCCTCAGCACCTAGGACCCCCCCCCACTGGGCCACCTGCTACCTCCCCACCTGCCCCCCCATTGGGCCACCTGCTACCTCCCCACCTGCCTCCTCAGCACCTAGCCCCTCCTCCCAGGCTGCCTGCTAGCCTCCTTATTCAGGAAGGAGACTGAGTCCATATTACACACCAGAACTTAACACAGTTCATGGCAAAGTGGCAGGGTGAAGTGACCAGTTACTTGAGAGACACTACCTTAGGAGGCCACTTCCATGTCCTAACTAGACAGTTGCCACCTCTGTTCCCAGACTCCTCTCTTTGGAACTGCCTTTGGAACCTGAAGCCTATTTTTTTTTTTTTTTTTTTAATATTCTCAGTGCTGGACAGCCCTGGTGGCTCAGCGATTTAGTGCCGCCTTCAGTCCAGGGCCTGATCCTGGAGACCCAGGATCGAGTCCCACATCGGGCTCCCTGCATGGAGCCTGCTTCTCCCTCTGCCTGTGTCTCTGCCTCTCTCTCTCTCTCTCTCTCTGTGTGTGTCTCTCATGAATAAATAAAACAAAAATCTTAAAAATAAATAAATAAAAATAAATATTCTCAGTGCTGACAGGCCCTCCTTTGTTAAGGTAATGGCTGAGGTTTGCAAATATCCGGAAGTCATTTGGATGTTTGATAAAAGTCATGGCAGGTAAATGCTCTGTCGGTCAGAAATTCCAGGTTAGAGGCAGGGACTTTTCTTGAATGGCTCATGTGTGGATTCTGAAAGCAGTTCCCAAGGAGGCACTGATGGAATGTTCTGAGCCCTGCAGCCTCTGAAATGCTGGAGCGTGGCTGGTTTTTAGCTGCCCATACGTGTTCATACGTGTTCCGGTGGGAATGTTGGCACGTCAGTCACGTTCACAGTCACGCCTTGTCCTCGGCACGCAGAGCCCTGCCATCCCTGAGCACTCGTGTTTGCTGGATGGAGATCACAGGCCCTCAATCTGTTCTCCACCCTCCACACATAAGCACTGTGTTTCTACCTTCCTTTTCTTCCTTCCATCCATCATGTCCCTGTCCTGACCCTGCCAGCTCCTCTGGCTGCTACTCCAAGCCATGCCCCTGCCTGGCTTCCTCACTAGGTCGTGACTCCTAGCTGGCAGGGACCACGTGTGTTCATGCCCCAGAGCATCCAGGTGTGGGCTAGACACCCTCACCCAAGGAGCTCTCAGTGGATGCGCACTGATGGACTGGTGCACACCTAAGCCCCTTCGTGACAGGGACACATGGCCCCATATGGTGCCCAGGCCAGCACTGGGTCACTCAGAGGGCATCTAGAGGATCTGGCTGGATGAGCAGGTCCTGAGTTATGGCACCTGTCTTTTGGCTGGAGATACCGGAGGCTCTGAGATAATGTCATGCAGGCTTCGGGATTGAGGCCACAAGTCCCAGGCCTCCGTTGGTCATATGTGATTTGTCCCCAGGCCCAGGCCAGGGCTATGATGGGGAAGAGAGAGCAGTGAGTGAAAGCTTCGGGCCTGGAGAATGGGATGACAGGAAAGTCCGGCACACCTTCATCCGAAAGGTGAGATATGGGCCCGGAGGCCACCGTAACCAGGCCCCTTGGCTGTGGGAATGGGGTGGGTGGCCAGGCACCGTGAGCCCCGGGGTGCTCATTCCTATGGAGATCTGTTGCCACCTTCTGAATTCTCTCCAGCTCTGCCCTGCCCTCAGAGGGGCCCCCAGCTCCTCTGACCTATGTTCCCTCTCACTCCTCTCCACCATGACCTTGTGGCAGGGGACACATTCAATCTGGGAAAATCTAGATGGGCTCTGCCAAAGTGTTCTGGCCTCTGCAAACTTCTTTCTCCTTTGAGACCTGAAGCAACCCGAAGGCAGAACGATCCTGCTTTTGTATAGCCTTCCTCCCTGCCATCTCCCATCTCTCAGCGCCCTGCTCTGAGTACGCAGACACCCGCCAAATGTCCCACGCAAGTGCTGGATGAGCTGGAGGCCGTGGCTGCTAGTGCAGTGAGGCAGGGGGAGTAGGGAGGGAACCCAGGCGAGACGTGGGACAAGCAGGGGGCAATGTCAGGGGGCAGCTGGAGGGGGATGGTCAGCCCTGAGGGTGTGGACAGTGTCTGAGCCAGACTCCTCGCTTGCGGGTGACCTTCGGGACGGGCTGCAGCAGGGGAGGGCTCTCGGGTGGAAATGAAGTAAGAGTACAGCCTTCGGAATTAAGGAAGAGAGCCCCCTCCCCACCAGTAAAAGGTGGTCTTTTGGGCTCCTGAGTTGTGGGGGGGCTGCTGCCTTCTTCCTGGGGAGATGGGCGTGATGGTGACCGGGCTGCCCCTCCCCTGACTCGCGTTCCAGGTTTACTCCATCATCTCTATCCAGCTGCTCATCACGGTGGCCATCATCGCTATCTTTACCTTCGTGTGAGTCTGAGGACTCTGTCCCAGTCTTCCCAGTGGGGAGCGTGGGTGGGGGTGGGTCCTGTGTTGGATGGACTGGGCAGGGAGGGGGCCAAGCCAGTGTGTGACTCCTCCCCTTCTACCCTCCCCTGTTCCACAGGAAGCCAGTCGGTGATTTTGTGAGGAGAAACCTGTTTGTCTACTATGTGTCCTAGTGAGTCTCTGCTCCTGTCCCTGTGTGTGTGTGTGTGTGTGTGTGTGTGTGTGTGTGTGTGTTAGGGGAGGGGGACAAGGAGATGAGGGGGGATCATTGACCAGCTTCTCTCCAGGCAGGGATCAAAGTACTTTTTGAGAGGGGCCCACCAAGCTGTGCTGGGAAGTATGGGTGTGTGGAGTGACCGGGGGAGGGGTACCAGCACCACAGAACTCCCGAGAGCAGGGGTGGGGTGTGGGTGGCAACACGCATACTGCCAAATGGTCCCCAGGTTCTCTTAGTCCGTCTTCCATAGTCTCCTTCAGTCTCCTTCCTGGCCAAACCCCAAACCTCTCAGAGGTTCTCAGTGTCCTTGGCTGGGTAATTTTGTCCTGGGTAGCTTCCCCTCAGACTTCCAGACGGTTCTGTGGGTCTGCCACCTGCCGGCCCGGTGAGTGCTGCCAGATGGGGCCCGGAGGGGGCCAAGGGGTGTGCTGGGCCCATAGACTACTTCCTCATCCATTTCTTCCAGTGCTGTATTCCTGGCCACCTATCTGACCCTCGCCTGCTGCCAGGGACCCAGGTGAGTCCCAGACAGACAATGAGAAGGGATGATGGGGGGCGAGGGGGGAGGGCCAAGTGTCTGGGGAAGAAGGGGGTCCCCCTCTAGCAGCTGAATGGTGGTGGGCACAGCTGGAATTCAGGTGTGTTCAAGGTCTCCTGCCTGTGTGGGATCTATTCAGCTATGTGGCTGTTACTTTTACGGTACGTCTGCAAGGTATGTAAGAGTTTAACTGTTTAGCAAATAGGAAGAACCCAAGGCTCAGGCAGGCAGCGTAAGAGCTGCAGATGGATCCAGGTCTGTCCCAGTGGCCCATGATGTGCCTGCAGAGAACACCTGGGCAGGTACCAAAGGCCACGCCAGCCTCCCCTCCCCCAGTAAGGGCCTAATTCTCTAAGCGCCTGAGCCAAGAACTTCCTTCTGCTAAAGGAGTCTGATACCAAGCTGGCCCCAGTCACTTAATCACGGTCTCTTTCCCTCCAGACGCCGATTCCCATGGAACATCATCCTGCTGACCCTCTTTGTAAGTCTAGAAGGGGCGAGGGAGGGTTGACCCCAGGGAAGGGCTGGGGACACAATTGTGGAAGTGGCCTGTGGCTTCCTCTGCACCCTAACCTGACCCACCCAAGCCCTGGGGCTCCTCTGGCCACTGCCCTGGCAGTCCCCCACCGCCACGCCTCCAAGGCTGCTATCTATCTATCTATCTATCTATCTATCTATCTATCTATTTATTTATTTATTTATTTATTTATGATAGTCACAGAGAGAGAGAGACAGAGGCAGAGACACAGGCAGAGGGAGAAGCAGGCTCCATGCACCGGGAGCCTGACGTGGGATTCGATCCCGGGTCTCCAGGATCGCGCCCTGGGCCAAAGGCAGGCGCTAAACCACTGCGCCACCCAGGGATCCCCAAGGCTGCCTTTCTTATGTGTTTCGCTCTTGTCTCTGTCTTTCCCTCAGACTCTTGCCATGGGCTTCATGACCGGCACCATTTCCAGGTACGTTCAGGGGCAAACTACCACACTCTTGTGAAGTGTCTATTATGGGGGACTGGGGGTGTCCCTGGGCTGGCAGTCATCTGCAGGGGGTGGGGGATGCTGGGCAGGATCCTTCTAGAAGCAACTGTTTGGAAGTCATTCCTACATGACTTATGTCTCTGGCCTCTCTGGACCCCTTTCCCTCAGTGTGTATGAAACCAAAGCTGTCATCATCGCCATGATCATCACTGCTGTGGTGTCCATTTCGGTCACCATCTTCTGCTTCCAGACCAAGGTGAGGGTATGGGGTGGGGGGGCCTTCCCTGGCCACATCATATCCCTTTCTTATATAAACCTGGCCCTCCAGGTTTGGCACTTCAGCAGGCTTGCGAAGGCCCAGACCCCTCTACACCAGAGATTTCCCTTAGAGACCCTAGTCCCCTCCCCCTCCTGTCTGCACCTACAAAACTCTTTCTGGTGTCTGTCCTCAGAGTGGCATGGTGAGTCCCATGCCTGCTAGGAGGCAGCACTGGGACTCCCTGGTTGGGGAGCCAGGGCAGTGGTTGCGACACTTATCTGACAGCTGCCTCGTCTCCCTTCCTGGCAGGTGGACTTCACTTCATGCACAGGCCTCTTCTGTGTCCTGGGCATTGTGCTGATGGTGACAGGGATTGTCACTGCCATTGTGCTGTCCTTCAAATATGTGAGTGTCTGGGAAGAGCTGGGGTCAGCTGATATATAAAGGCTTCCATATAAAGTGTTATAGGAGGCCCTGCCCTGGCCTCTGGGCAGGCTCTGACTTCTGGAAGCTCTCAACTGGCTAGCAAAGGTGCCAACACGGGCGCCGTTCTTGGGGCTCAGGTAATCTCTGTTTGGAGACAGAAAGCCTTGAGAGCCGTAGAACCTGAAGCCCTGCTCGGCATCACAACTCCCATGCGAAGTAGTGGATGAGATCTGCCCCACAGCTGAGGTTAGGTTCTAGAAGGGAGCTGGGCAAGGCAGATGGGCTGCCTGAGAAGATGGGCTTGGATGGAGGGGACCCATGAAGAGGGGAGCACAGTGCTGGGAGGGCCACCTGTCTACTGGACCAGGGCTGGCCCTGTCCTTCTGTGAGCAGGCTGCCCTGGGGGGCTCCATGATTCTGACAGTCCTTAGGGTGGTTAGGGGGCTTCCTTCCCAGGCTGGGCTGAAGGAAACATGACTGAGTGCTGTGACCGGGGGGAGTGACAGGGCTCTTTAACCAGTACCTGCCTGGCTCTGTCCCTGGCAAGAGCTACAACTCAACCACCTGCTTTTTTTCCAGAAGGACAGTGGACAGTTCTATACCCTGACTTTGGAGATTGGTTTCATATGACCACTGGAGGATGGCCTCTGTTTCCTCTGTCCAGATTTGTTGCTATTCTTTTTTTTAAAAACCAATCTCTATACCCCATGTGGATCTTGAACTCAACCCCGAGATCAAGAGTCGCATGCTCCACCAACTGTGCCCCAGGCATCCCAAATGTGTTACCACTCCTAACTGCTTCCAGGATCTAAGAGGCAGTAGTCCTTTCGTGTAGCTAGCCTCCTGGGTCTCCCTACTCAGACGCCAGAATTCCAGGGGCAGCTGGTCCTGAGGGACTGCCTGGGTCCATGCTTTGCTAGGATTTCTAACCCCATGCCTGTCCCATCTCTCCAGATTTACTGGCTTCACATGGTGTATGCTGCTCTGGGGGCCATCTGCTTCACGTTGGTGAGTAAGGCCCTGTTCGCTCTAGGGAGGGGAGCTGAAGGGCTGGAGGAGGAGCAACTAGATGGATGAAGCCTAAATTTAGGCTGCTTGGGAGGCAGGGAGTGGGGCCACAGCTACCCTTCCCCGTCCCCACTGTCAAGAGGTGACAGATTTTCTGGGCATTCTTGCCACCTCTTGTTCACCCGCCAGCTATAGAACACACCCAGCAGGCCGTGTTACAGATGAGGGTGTCTCTCTCCCTTTCTAGACTCTGAACCGCTAGAGGGTAGAGACCATGTGTCCTGCTGTTCGTTCATGTGTCTCTAAGCACACTGCATGGCCCAGAGCCTCCCAGGACAGATCTGCTCAGGCAAAGGAGAACCAGAAGGAGGCTCTGGCCACTGAGCCGCCCTGGGTCCTCACTCGTGCCTTCCCTGTTCCTACAGTTCCTGGCTTATGACACGCAGCTGGTCCTGGGTAACCGGAAGCACACCATCAGCCCAGAGGACTACATCACTGGCGCTCTGCAGATCTACACTGACATCATCTACATTTTCACCTTTGTGCTGCAGCTGGTTGGGGATCGCAATTAAGGAGCACCGTGTTCCGCCCCACCGCAGGCTCTCCCTTCCCTAGAGGGCTGGGCCCTGTGACCCGAGTCTGGATCCCAGATCCCTTTCCTTCTCCTCCAGTAACATGCCCAGTTTCTTTTCTGCCTTGGGATGGGTGGCCTCTCTGGCGGCGGATGTGCAGGTCCTGGGCGGGCTGGAGGAACTGGGGACTAACTCTTGCCTTCAGCAGACTCAGTGAGAACGAGGCAGAAGATGGGCTGGCTGCCTACCTGCTACCTGGCACCAAACTCTTCTTAGCAGCTGGGGTTGCAGGGAGGGACAAGGAGAGCCTATTCTATAGCCAAAAAGGAATATGAGAGGTAGAAGTGACTTTGAGGTGCTGAGGTGTCCCCTCCCACCTCTGCCTTAGGCTTCTGGGCTCTACATAATAGCCAGAGCTATTTCTGCCCTCAACCCCCAACAAAGCCAGAGAGCTCTGTCCCTAGCCTCCTGTGCTCCTAGGCCACTGTCCTGTACTCCTTTGACAACCCTTGGCACCTTCCAGCTTACAAAGATAGACAAGATCTGTGCCCATGGGTCTCCCCTGCTTCAATCCCTCTTCTTTTGATGGCATGTATGTGCTGTTTGTTTGGAGTGGGGGAGGAAGAGGAGAGTCAGCAAAGTCAAGCACAGGGGGCAATAAAAAGCAGCATCTACCCTGGGCTTCTCATGGCTTCTGGTGGTAGAGAGGACAGGCCGTGTTGGCAGCTGTCTGGTCCCCATTCTCCAAAGCTGCCTGGGGCCTCCCTGGGTGCTTCTGAGATCTCTCATCAGACACCTCTTGCTTCTTGTTGCCCAGGTTGCTCAGCAGAAGGTGAGGAGCGAAGGTCAGGAGGTGGGGTGGTTTGTAGGATCCTAAGTGTGGCCAGGGAGTAACCAGGGTAAAGAGAGGCCAGGGTGGGGGCAGGGAAAATGCCCTGGGGGTTCTCTACCTGGTATGAGGGAAATGAAAGCCTCCTGTGATGTCCATGGAAACTTCTATGTTCTTTCTTTACATTAACCTGGGGAGGACCTTGAGCGAAAGATTTCCCCTCAAAGTTTGTGCTGGGGGATTTTAGACTTGAGCCTTAAACCTGCCTCTTTCTTTGTGACACCAAGTGCCTCAAGCGGGGAAGGGGGAACAAGAGTCACTGTTGTGGGGGTGGAAACCAAATCAGCCCGAGGGTGTAATTAGGACTTCTCTTAACTACTTGGTCCTAAATATATCACACAAAAGGACATATCTAGAAGTGTAATAAAGTTTTATGTTTAGAAGTTAAAGCACTGTTTGGCTCTGGTTTCTTTTAAGGTGTGAGCTTTGGGAGTGCTGGTCTGGCTCTGCCCAGAGCATCCGCTTCCCACCTCTGCATTCTGGCTTGGCGTCTTCGGCTTTTTCTAAGATAACCGAATATGTTTTGCCCCAGTGCTTCCTGTAATGCATGCAATACTCTGGTACAGGTTCAACCTTGCAAAACTGGGTCTGGCAGGGACTGGTCAGAGCAGTGGCATCTCACGGACCCTTTACAAAAGCCCAGGAGAGCTATGAACTCTCCTCCCCACAGAGCTGTATGTGTACACACAATTTCGCCCGTAGGGGGGCGGGGGAGATGGACCACAGGTTCAAGTTTTAGAACCCATGTCTTAGAAATCACTAGTTCAATCCCTGTGACAACCAAGGAAACTGAGGCCCCGAGGGGCTAAGTCACTTGGACCGGACCAAGAGGAGTCCTGCTTTCTCCCCCTCACACTCTGAATGTCCTTTTTCAGGTTCTCTTTATTTTTTGTTAGAGGCTCAGTGGGACCCCACCCTCCTGGCCAGCAGCTCTGAAGGCTTGGTCCCCAGGGCCTGAGCCTAGGCCTGTTGTACTTAAGTCTCTGTAGTCTCCCCAACCATCCAGCCAGGAACACTGAGGGCTTCTGTGAGAGGGAGCACACGTGAGTAACCAACCCCTCCCTCTGCCCCTCCCATCCCAAGGGATGCACAAGCCCACTCCTGGTTCCTTTCTGCTTGAAACACTCGATGACTTTATTTGCCTTTGGCTGGCTTCTGGGAAGGGGCAGGGCAGGGCAGGGGCCGGCAGCGGCCTGGGCTTCATGCGCCCTCTGGTGGACCTCACAGGCAAGGACCAGAATCCGGCCAAACCCAAAGGGCTTCACAGTCTGGAGGCCACAGTCAACAGTCTAGGGGAGGGCTGCAGTGTTCCTCAGGCCTGCACTCCCCGCCCAGCTTCAGGAGATGGGGCATGCTGGGAGGAGGCCCTGAATCTCTGGCTCTCATACTCGCCCGTGTTGGATGCCCGCATGTTCTGCCGAGCCTTCATCTGCTTCAAACGGTCCTTGTCCACTTCCCGCTTGGTGAGGATGAAGAGGAGGATACCACAGGGGAAGCCGATGGCCCTAGGGGTGGGGAGATGTGCATGGGGTTTGGGGAGGGGCCAAGCCTGAGCCAGAGTTGCTGGGGGAATCTCATTCCAGCTTCATCGATCGCACAAATACTGCAATACCTCTTGTGTCTATGCAGCCTCCGCACTGGCTGCTGGAAGGCCCCAAGCAAACCAGGTCCTGCTGCTGCACTGCTTAAAACTCTGTAACAGCTCTCCGTCACTTCCTGGCCAAATCCAAACTCCTAGGCACAGCACAAAAGGCCCCGTGTGGTTGGTTTTCTGCCCACCTTTCCATTCCTGTCCCCAACAGCTTGACGCTCTGCTTGACATGAGCCCCTGCAATCCCGCCGTGCCAACTATGCCAGATTCTCCAGATAGCCCACCCTCTTTCCCTCTCCAAGTGTCGGCAAAGGTTCCTTCTGCCTTAACCGCCCCATGTCGCTTCCCAGACCCCTGTTCTCCATCTGAGTAACCACTACTCGGGAGGCACTTTGGTGTGGGGGAGAGGGCATGGAGTCACAAGACCTGGCGAGGATCCCACCTCTGAACCTTAGTTCCCTCCTTTATGAATTGAGATGTAATTTTTTTCTTACATGTTTTCATCTTTTGGATTTAGGAGATGTAACATTTATCTCAGAAAAACTAAACATATTACACTGTAAAGTACAGGCACACCTCAGGTGTGGGGGAAAAAACATTAATTTCCCCCTCCTTTCCTTTTAATATTGATCAACGATACGTATTAAGGTCAGAATCAGATCTAAGTAACGATACACTGAACACCTTCTAGATGCTCCTTATTCAACTAATACACACTCTCTCACGTGACCTCAATGAAAGCTCAATTGCCTTTCACCCCAAGCTCCCAAAAGAGAGAATAAAGCCAGGGACCCAAATTCAAATCAGATTAGCTCAGCTTACTACTACACAGAAAACTCACTGTGTCTCCAATTCCACATACTTTCCCACCCCCCTTGCCTCATTCCTCCGAGTCCAATCCTCACTCCAAGCAGTTCCATCCCCACAACCTCAGATTCAACTCACCACCTGAAACTTGGAGAAGTTTCTGGGTCCCGCCCTCCCCTGTGCCACTCCCCGTTGGTGGGCAAAGAGTTAGTTAAAACTCACCAGGCTAGTCCCACAGCTTTCATGGGGTTCTTGCCCCTCTTTCTGGGGATGTATTCCAGCTCAGGGGATAGGGGCTCAGGCTCCTCCTTGCACTCTGGAGAGCTGTGGCTTTGCAGTGCCCGGGTCCTGCTCTGGGAGGCTTTGTTAGCTGTGGCTCCTGAAAGAATCCCTGTGGATGGAAGGAAGGAAGGAAGGTCAGTAAGAGGAGGAGAGCCCAGGGGAGGAAGGGGAGTGACTGCGGTTTGGAGTAACAAGTGCCAGGGAGAATCCAAAGGGAAATGGGAAAACTGCCATCGAGGTGGCACCTTTGAAAGCCACTTCCACGTCACTGCGGGCTCATCACCCCGGTGCCAGGACGGCGAGCTTCGTCGCTCTTCATCTGCTCGGACGACAGGAAGTGAAGGACTGCAGTGGGGCTCACATAAGACGTATGAAGGGAATCGGAGAAAAGGTTTTCAAACTGCAGAACGTTAGCACTGGAGCTTAAAGGTAGTCTACTCCTTCCCCTCGTTCTGTAGAAGAGGAACCTGAAGCCCCCAGAGACGAGCTGCTTCGCCCAAGGTCAAACTGCCAATTATCCGGGGCTAGAACCCAAGCGTCCAGAAGCCCGGGGCTCTATCCTCTGCACTGCGGTGAGTGTGAGACACCTGGAGCGCGGGAGTCTAAAAGGCTTCCTCGGAGCTCCCTCTCGCAGCATGACCCTGCAGGTGTCGCGGAACTTGAGGGCAGGGGATGGGCTGGGTGACCTCCAGAGAGCATCTTTTCTTAGCCCCCAGACTCTTTATGATCCCGCAGAGAGGTGCGGGCAGGAACCGACAGCCATGACCTCCTGCTATCGCTGGTCGGGAGTATATAAAAAGGGGATCCCCTGCAGCCTTGCCCTCCCCGGGGTCCCTCTCCTTACCCCGGAGGACGCGGGCATTTCTCGCCCCCCGGCCCTTCAGCGCCGTAGCAGCTACCACCGCCGCCATGTTCAGATCCCACCCCCCTTCACCGCGCTCCCCGCCGGGAATTGTAGTTTGCGTAAGGGGCCTCCCCCGCTCCTTCCGTCCTGCCTACAGACCAGAAACTACATCTCCCAGAAGCCCGCGAGGGGCCCCGGGAGAACTACTCTTCCCAGGAGACCCCGGAGGCGCGCACGCTCGCTTGTTTCCCTCCTGTTGGAGGCGGAGTCAGGCCGGGCGGAGTTTGGGTTCTCCCCGCCACGGCCCGCCCCCTTCTCCCAGCTCTGCCCCGTGATTGGTGGGTCAGCCGGGTAGCCCCCTTCGCTATTGGGCTAGCGGCCGTCGCTCTTCCTGCCGGGGAGTCGCCTACGCCTACTTCCTCCCGGGAGGAGGGGCTCGAGTTCCGCGTCGTCGCGCAGAGCTGACTCTGGGAGGCGTTTGGGCCCAGAGAAGTGGATCGGCCGCTTGCGCCGCATGGAGTCCGAATCGGAGAGCGGGGCCGCTGCTGACACCCCCCCCCTGGAGACCCTGAGCTTCCATGGTGATGAAGAGATTATCGAGGTGGTAGAGCTGGATCCTGGCCCGCCCGACCCGGGTGAGAACTGCCGCCGCTCGGGCCGCGGGACGGGAGGCGCCCCCCTGGCCCCCGGCCCCTGCTTCTCCCCCCGGCCCCCCTCCCCTCCGGCCGTTCCTGCCGCTCCCCGTCGCCCTTCCTCCCTGCCCTGCCCCCACACGTAGTTCCCAGGCCTGGCAGGGGTGGGGGTTCCCCTGACGCCTCCTCCGGCCCTTCCCCTCACACACCCCCTTCCCGTCATCCCCTCGGTCCTCCCTTCCCACACGGCCCCTGGCCGTGCCCGGGTCCTCCACCTCGGCGTCCTCCGCCCCCAGAGCCCCCCTCCCCGCCGCCTCACCCCCTCCGTGTGACCTCAGCCGACCCTCTTGCTACACCCCAGCTCCCCACACTTCTCCGCTAAGCCTCTTCTGGCTGCCGAGCCCCACCTTTTAACCCTCTCCCCAAAGCAGATGATCTGGCCCAGGAGATGGAAGACGTGGACTTCGAAGAAGAGGAAGAAGAGGAAGAGGGCAACGAGGAGGGCTGGGTTTTGGAACCCCAGGAAGGAGTGGTGGGCAGCATGGAGGGCCCGGACGACAGCGAAGTCACCTTCGCGCTGCACTCAGGTAGGTCTCTGGTAAACCCCGTGCGCCGGCGCCGCTGAACATCAGACGCCTGCTGTGCCCGGAGCCTTCCCCGGGGCAGGGAGAGGGCCCGGGAGGAGCTCACGCCCCATGGCCTGGGGGAGAGCTGGGCTGCTGGAGCCCGCCCAGGCACCGGGCGTCGGATCTGCTTTTGCTCCTTACAGATCTGTGGTCTTTGTAGCGTCTCTAGGTCTTTGTTTCTTTTCCAGAAGTTACCTTGTCGTAAATTAGAGGTAGCAGTACTTTTTCTGAGCAAATTTTGTATACTATTCTCAAATACTGGTCCGTAATAAGGCAAGTGACGGGGTGCCCTCACTCCGTGCTCAGCCCGGTGGCAGCCCCGGCTGAGCCTGTAAGCCCTGCACGTGTCCACTGCTCTGGTCTGAGCGTCAGTCTGGGGTGGTGAAGGCAGCAGCCCTGCAGAAGGACTCGGAGCTTGGCAAGGGTAGAGAGGGATTTCTCCAACAACCTGATGCTTGAAACTTAGAAGAACTTGGATGCACCCTTCTTTTCTGGAGGAAAGACATGGTGCTCTGGGTGGAAGCGGGTGGGCTTCCCGAAGGACAGGACCCTGGGTGGCAGCCCTGTCCGCTCACTCGTGGACTCTCTCTTGGGACAGCGTCTGTGTTTTGTGTGAGCCTGGACCCCAAGACCAACACGTTGGCCGTGACGGGGGGTGAAGATGACAAAGCTTTCGTGTGGAGGCTCAGCGATGGGGAGCTGCTCTTTGAGTGTGCAGGTGAGGGAGCACGGCTGAGGTCCTGTTCTCCTGGAGGTCTTAGGGGGGCTAGCCTGCTGTGCTCATGCCTCCAGCAGCTACTTACTGATCTCCATCCTGTGCTGGACCCGAGGACTTCAAAGCAGATGATCTAGTCTGTTTTGGGTGCAGGGGAGGGAGCTGGTAGTGGCCAAAGGAGTCTGGGCAGGGTCTGCGAGGAGGTAGCACTGGCTTAGGCAGAAAGGGGGAGCAGGTATTTGGGGCAGAGGTGTGGAGGTATTTGGGGCAGAGGACGTAAGCCTGAGCGAGGCACGGTTGAGTGGGAGGCTAGCATTGCCACCCCTAGGGAGGCCTGGGGGTATTGGCGCCTGGCACGGGCAGTGACTCGAGTCACCTGTTACGGTGGGAACCCCCCCTCTTTCCTTCCCAGCTGGTCCTTCCTGGGGGCCGGACGCCTGGGTCGTGTGTCACCAGCACCAGATACCCTGACGTTCTCCTCTCTTTCTACCTACTTTGCTTTGCAGGCCATAAAGACTCTGTTACTTGTGCTGGCTTCAGCCACGACTCTACCCTAGTGGCCACCGGGGACATGAGTGGCCTCTTGAAAGTGTGGCAGGTCGACACCAAGGAGGAAGTGTGGTCCTTTGAAGCAGGAGACCTGGAGGTGAGATCGTCAGAGTGGTGTTTGGCTGTGTGGGGCCTTGGGTGGGAGGTGAGGGCTTGGGGGTCCGGTGTCGCCTGTCCCGGACCCAGCCAGCTCTGAGCCAGTGCGCTCTCAGGTTGCAGCAAGGGTGTCTACTCCGTTTCCCGTCCAGGCCCCGCTGACCTCAGCAGCAAGGACAGCTTGGGGGGAGCTTAGGGGACAGGCTCCTAGGCGGGATGGGGTGACAGGCGCCTCCCTGCTGACCCTTCCTTTCTGCCCAGTGGATGGAGTGGCACCCTCGGGCACCTGTCCTCCTGGCGGGCACCGCTGACGGCAACACTTGGATGTGGAAGGTCCCAAATGGTGACTGCAAGACCTTCCAAGGCCCCAACTGCCCAGCTACCTGTGGCCGCGTCCTCCCTGATGGTGAGGGCAGCTCTCTGTCCGTCCTTCCCTGGGTGTACAGAGGTTGGCTCCAGGTGTACTCACCCTCCTGGGCTCCCTCCGGGTCCTGGCCGGCCAGCTCCGAGGTCCGCCGTCCGGAGCGTGGACCCAGGCCCCAGAGCAGACCGCGTCCCCTCTCCGGCCTGGACTGCACACTCTTCCTTCCGTGGGGCAGGGTCTGCTCCCTTACTTTCCTGTCTCCCCGCCCCCCTCATTCCCTTGCTGGGTGTGCCTGAGGGTGCCATCTGACCACCTCTGTGCCTGTGGCCCTTCAGGGAAGAGAGCTGTGGTCGGCTATGAAGATGGCACCATCAGGATCTGGGACCTGAAGCAGGGAAGTCCGATCCACGTACTAAAAGGTCTCTAAGGCAGGGGAAGGGTTCGCTGGGGGTGTCTGTGCGGGAGACCTGGGGCAGGACTCGGGGCCTGGGGGGCAGCCTGACCTAGCTGTCTGCCCCCTCCTAGGGACCGAGGGTCACCAGGGCCCTCTGACCTGTGTCGCCACCAACCAGGACGGCAGCCTGATCCTCACTGGCTCCGTGGACTGCCAGGCCCAGCTGGTCAGTGCCACCACTGGCAAGGTGAGTGCGACCTGCAGCCTGTCGCTGGAGCCTCTGCTGCCCACGTCCCCTGTGCGTCTCCTGTTGCCTTGCCGCCCTCTCGTCAGCCCTCCCGTCAGCCCTCCTCCCGTCCCGATTCTCCCCCCATGGCTTACAGGTGGTGGGTGTGTTCAGACCCGAGACTGTGGCCTCCCAGCCCAACGTTGGAGAGGGGGAGGAGAGCGAGTCCAACTCCGTGGAGTCTTTGGGCTTCTGCAGCGTGTGAGTGTGAGAGTGAGAAGGGCCAGGGCCTGGGCCTGGAGATGAGGACAGCTGTAGAGAAGGGGGTGGGGCGAGGGGCGCCTGGGCCGGGGAGCCAGGGAGGAGTGCAGGGTGCGTGAGCCCACGTCCCTCCATGAGCCTTTCTTTAGTGGTGCTCCCCTCTGCCCAGGATGCCTCTGGCAGCTGTTGGCTACCTGGATGGGACCTTGGCCATCTATGACCTGTCTACGCAGACCCTCAGGCATCAGTGTCAGCACCAGGTACAGGCAGCCTGGAGCTCTGGTGGGGCCTCTCTGTCACCCGCCCCCTCCTTTCCTCCCTCCTCCCCTCCCTCTGTCCCTGAGAGTCTGGGGCAGGTGCCTGTCAGCTTCCCCAGCCCTGATGCTCTCCTTCTCTCTGGCACCCGGGTGTAGTCGGGCATCGTGCAGCTGCTGTGGGAGGCAGGCACCGCCGTGGTTTACACTTGCAGCCTGGACGGCATCGTGCGCCTCTGGGACGCCCGCACCGGCCGCTTGCTTACCGACTACCGGGGCCACACGGCCGAGATCCTGGACTTTGCCCTCAGCAAGTATGTGAATTGGGCCAGGGCCAGAGCCCCTGTGTGATTGGGAGGTGGGACCAGCACGCGGGGGCCATGGAGTCCTTGGGCCGTGGGAGGGGATTCCTCAGGGAAGCTGGACCCCAAGGCCTGGTGGCGGCCGTGAGGCAGACGCACTGGGAAGCCCGAGGGAGTTGCGGCTTCTGGTTGACGGGGACCCGCCTGGGCTCTCCCATCTCAGTTCAGGGCTGAGGGGCTGGGACTGTCCCCCATGTGGTGGCTCTTCTCTGATCCCCTTAGTGGTTGCTGGCTCTAAGCGTGTTCCCTCCACGTGGCACATTGGCCCGGTGCCAGGCACTGGGGATCTAGAATCAAGGCTGCACTGGAGGTGGCCACCCGAGGGCCCCAGGTGGTGGGCTTGGGCCAGGCCCCGGGCCCTTGGTCCCGGCCCCGGGCCCTTGGTCCCGCCGACCCGCACTTTCTGTCCACAGAGATGCCTCCCTGGTGGTGACTACGTCAGGAGACCACAAAGCTAAAGTATTTTGTGTGCAGAGACCTGACCGCTAACGGCTGCGGCCTCTGCTTTGGTGTTGAGGGGTGAAGGGAGACCCCACCAGCAGAGGCGGTAGGGCCCGGGGAGGAGGAGGGGGCCGCGGACTGTGTTCCAACCCCTTCAGCCGACTTGCCCCCTCCGTCCCTTCTCTTAAGAGACCCATCCCTTGGCCCCCCACCCCACCCTCACCCAGACCTGCGGGTCCCTCAGAGGGGGGTCAGGCCTCTTTCTCTTTCACCTTCATTTGCTGGCGTGAGCTGCGGGGGTGTGTGTTTGTATGTGGGGAGTAGGTGTTTGAGGTTCCCGTTCTTTCCCTTCCCAAGTCTCTGGGGGTGGAAAGGAGGAAGAGATATTAGTTACAGATTTTAAAAATGTAAATAAAATATACTTCCCAGAGACCGTGTGTGTTTGGATCTTGTGGCCTCTGGGCAGGAGGAACCGGTGAGGGAAACGTCAGGGTGAGGCTCCCAGCAAAATCTCATTTTCGAGGTACCTCAGCTCACCACCTGGGGTGGTGTCTCGTCTCCCCCCCCCCTCCCCAGTCAGTTCTGAGGGAGTCGGGATCTCCGCAGGTGCGTGTCTGGCTCTAGTTTCTTTCCGCTGGTGTCCCTCCTGCCTCCTGCTCAGGGATGCGGAATGAGATAACCAGGAACTGGGCCCGATGGGTTTATTGGGTCAGGGTGGAGTTGGATAAGGGCAGGGCTTCTGATCCAGAGGCGTGGGGACGAGGAGGCCGGCTTGGTGGCCGAGATGGACAGATGGTTCTGGCAGGAGCCAGCAGAGGCCCGCCCCTAGTTCAAGTCGAGGTCCACGCTGCTTTGGCTGCCGGTGTGGTAGGCGCTGCCCGGGCCCGGCCCGCCCCGGGGGGCTCTTCCCTGCAGCCCCTGCAGCCACCTTCGGGCGGCCGCCCTCCAGGGGGCCGTGTAGCGCTGGTCCCCCAGGCCCATGGCCACGGGCACGGCCGCCGCGCTGGCGCTGCCCAGCGACATGAGGGACAGCAGGGTCCCTGGGCCCAGCGGCGGGCGCTGCTCATAGGCCAGGACCGAGAGGAGCAGGGTGGCCACGTAGGGCCCCCAGCACAGCCCGAAGAGCAGCGTGGCCCCGGCCTGCGCCTTCGCCTGCCTCCAGGTAAGGGCCCGGGCCAGGGCCGAGGGGGCGCCGCGACACACGGCCCGCTCCAGTCGCCGGATGTCCTGCAGCTGACGGTGCGCCGCGGCCAGCACGCGGGCCGAGAGCAGGGCGGCGGCCCCCACGGCGGGCAGCAGGAGCCCGTAGACCTTCCAGGTAGAGGTAGGGGGCCGGGAAGACGGCCTGGGAGCTGCAGTTGGCGCCGGGGGCCCAGTGGTTCCAGCCCAGCGCGGGCAGGCTGGCGAAGAGCAGGGGCCCGGCCCAGGTGAGCAGCAGGGCCAGCCGCGGGCTCCCGCGGGGCCGGAGGGGCCGCAGCACGGCCACGTAGCGCTCGCCGTGCACCAGCAGGAGGTTGGCGAGCAGGGAGAGGAAGGAGAAGTTGGGCGCCAGGTAGAGGAAGAGGCAGGACCAGTAGCCCCGGCGGCTCTGGCTCCAGAGGCCGGGCAGCGCGGGCAGCGCCAGCCCCGTGAGCAGCCCGGCCAGCAGCAGGCTCAGGAAGAAGCAGCCGGCGGGCGGGCGGCGCAGGTGCCGGTCCCTGGCGATGCCCAAGGCCAGGAGCAGGTTGGCAGCGACGATGAGGCTGGCCAGGGCCAGGGAGAGCCCCAAGGCCCCGGCGGGAACGGGGCTGGGCTCCTCCCTGGTGCTGTTGGGTGTCATCGGGACGGGGGAGGCCTGGGGCCGCGGCCGGCGAGCCTGGGTGAAAGACGGGCGGCCGGGATCAGCCGGGTGGGGGGGCTGCGCGTCGTCCGCGGGTTGCACACCAGCCGCCGCCCGGCCTTATCTGGCTCGCGGATACGCCCTTTTATTCATGAGCGGCCGGTTACAGTTTGCGCAAAAATCCACGATTTGGGGCTTCTCTTAAAAGTCACATCCAGCCAGCAATTCTGTCCTGCGTGGTAGCAACTGTCGGGCGCCGAGCGCGGGCTGTGTCCACCCGGTGCCCCCGTCCCCGCCCTGCCGCGCCGGCCCTTGCTATTACCTGTCCCCGTCCCACCCGCTCCCGGCAGCTGTGCTGAGGCCTCTGTTGAGACTGCAGGGCCGCCCCACGGGGCCCCGGGGCCCCAAAGCCCCAAAGGGTCTTGTCCGGCGGCCTCCACCAGCCGAGGCCTCTAAGTTGGCTGAAAGGGAGGACGGGGTCTGGCGGGGGTGTCCTGGTCTTCCGGCCAGGCCAGCACGTGAGGGGCTCCTTCAGGTTGGGCTGGGGCCAGTGCTAGGGGTGGCTGCTGTGACGGAGAGGGGTCCCCGTCCTCTGGCTGGGGCTGGGGCTTTAGGGAAGGACCTGGAGGGGTGGGCAGGGCAGGCGGGAGGCAGAGGCAAAGGCAGGGCTTGCTCAATGCCTGAGTTAGTGACAGGCCAGGGCCAGGGTGGCAGCAGCAAGTGGGGGACCCTGTCCCCTGAGCTCCCCGCCTCTCTCCCCCGCCTCACAGGTTACAGCCCAGTGAGCAGCCTCCGGGTAGGACTTCCAGCCCATAAACTTGACTCCTCCTCACCACACTAGCAACAGGGCCCTTTCTGGGAACTGGAGGCAGAGGGGAGTCACTGGGGAGGATGAAGGTGCCAGCAGGAAGGGGGACAGTCCCCACACCCCGGAGCGCTGGACTGAGCCCAGAGCGGACGCAGGAGGAGCTGCCCGTTTCGTTTCGTGACTCTGATCCGGGCCTGTCCTTCCCTTTCTTGGTTCTATGTCCTCAGGCCCCTCAGACACCCTGGCCCCAGGGCCACGCCGTGCGGAAGGGGGGGTCCCGGCCCTTGGGGGAATCTCCTGCTGCTGTCAGCTGGGGAGCAGCCGCCGTTGCCAGGGTTAAAGTCAATAAGGAATGGATTCCTGCCTGCCCCCACCTCCTCACCCCGGATCTGAGGGCATCACCGCCACCCTGAGCTGCCACCCCGAGCCCTGGAGACGAAGGCTGACCCCTTCTCTTCCCAGACCCCTCCTCCCCCCAACTCTGGGCCCGCCAAGCCCCGCCAGGCTGCCTCCTCCCTTCCCCTCCCCGCAGCCCGGTTCCTCTTCCTCAACCTCCCCCGCTCCTCACCCCTGCGCTCTCCCCAGGACCTCCTTCCCTGTCTAGCAGGCCCTTCGGTTTCTGTTCCTTCGTCCCTGCGCCAGGAACTCTATTAAGCCCCGGGAGACCTCGGGGGCTGTTAGTCAAAGCTGGACTCTGGGGTCACGGCTGGAGCTCCCAGCACTCAGCCTGGAGGGCGTCCTCACCCCTCCTCCCCCGGAGCAGCAAGGGGGCGGGGTGGCCCCAGGGCCCCCTTCCCACCGGGAGGCTCGGCGGCTTGGACTGGGTGCAGGCGCTCTCCAGGGTCCCGGGCTGCGGTCTCCAGGTGAGGCTCGGTGCTACTCACATGCTGTGGCAGGTGTCGCTGGGCCGGCCTGGGCCTTGCTCCTCGCGTCAGGGACTGGCTGCGGGCAGGCGGGCAGGGCTTCGGGCGCGGTCTGCTGTGCCTCCGGGACCGCGGGGCCCGGGCTCCCTGCTGCCCAGGCTCTGCCCCCGCCTGGGTTCTGGAGGGACGGAGCTGGGGCTGGTGGGGCTCGGCCTGGCCCCGCCTCTGGGGGTGGGACCTGGCACACCCTGAGCCGCGGCAACGGGGAGGCCTTCCCATCCCTGTCCAGTGCCCTCTCCTTATCCTCCATCAGTGTGTCCCTTCCCCGGCCGCAGCTCGCCACCAAGGCGGCGGATCCCCTACGTCAGGTCACCCAACTTGGAGCCGGTCACCGGCCAGCAGCCTAGCTAGTCTGAAAATTGCTTTCCAGTCAATGAGTAATCATGGTTTCGTCTACCCCCTCCACTTCCCATCTGAGCTAATACATTTACATTTTATGAGACTTGAACCCTCGGAGTGGCCTGCCGGCTGACAGCACGTCCCGGACCCGTGCACTGCAGAGTCGTGTCTGATGGTGGCAGTGGCGGGGTTGTTTGGAGCTTGCGGATCTTCCACATCCTTGTCACCTGGTGGGCCTTTCAGCTTAGAAAGCCAACCTTGCCTTCTAGAACCTGGGGTCATCCTGCACTTTTCTCGATGACTTTGAGTCAAGTTCTGAGCTATGAGGTTGAAATGGCTCTGGGGGTGTGTGGCATTGGGCCGGCTACCCTCAATTTTCCCACCTGTAAAATGGGTACAAGTACACCTACCTCTCTGGGCTGTTGGGGCATATCATGGAGTAACACGTGACTGCATATATTCTGGTGCCGGACACTTGATCGGGTCGGGGGGAGGTGTTGGTTCTCAACAAATGATTCATTTCCTTCCCCTCCATGGTGGTAAGAGGTGCAAGTCAGTATTGGGACCAGAAGGCCTGGATTTGAATCTTAGAATTCCGGCTGGGATTTTTTTTTTTTTTTTTTTTTTTTAAGCTGTGTGAACTTGGGCAAATTACTGAAGTTCTCTTGCCTTTGTGTCTTCATCTGTAGGATGGGGCTTATGTTGCACTCACCTATGGTGAGACTAACGGAATTAATGCGTGATGAGGACTTGGATGAGCACTAGGCACACAGGCACTCCATGAAAGGCAGCCGTCATTACCATTTTTAGGATTCCTGCCCTTCTCTGCATGTCACTTCCCTCCAGCCACCAGTCCAGTCCGAGAGAGAGAACTCTGTAGGGAAAGGCAGATAGAGAGCTCATGGAAAAGCAAGAGGAGAATGGGCACTTCTGCTCCATGGGGATGCTGAGGAAAGTAGGTACAGGAGAGGAAGGGCAAGTAAGTTCAGGTAAGGCAGCCAGGAGGTGTGATGCTCTAATTTTCGCTTGTATCACGCGAGGCCTTGGGGTGCTGGAAAGAAGCTGGCTCAAGTGGGAGGGAGCAGGTTGGAACTGCAGCAAGAAAGCTGGAGATGAGACACAAGGAAAGACTTCCCTGCTCAGGAGCACAGGCAGACAGAGCCAGGGGACTTTCGGTGCCCTTGGCAGGGGGGTGGGAGACCCAGGTGGGGGGTGGGGGTCCTAGGGATCTAGCTCCACCCATCCTGCACAGTGGCCAAGGGGTCCTGGGGAGGCAGGACTTCTGTTGGGACAGGAGGGGAGAGGAGGAAAGCATCCAGCCCCAAGCCCATCCTCAAGCGGGCAGCCGGCCCTCCGACCCACGCTATCTGGCGGTAGAAGTCAGAGGCTCTGGGAGAGTTCAGCCTGGGGCCCGGACAGAAGTGGGTGTGGGGCCCCTCAGATGCTCGACTGCCAGGAATAAACAGACCTCCTTCTGTTCCCAGCCCTGGCCTCCTCCCTACGGGATCCAGGATGTCTGTGTTTCTTCTTCGCTGCTTTGTCTAAACACTGTGTGTGGGATGACGTATGAAGGGGCCGGGAAGCCTGGGTCCGGTCTCTTCCTCACTGGACCATCCAGGCCTTCTCGGCTCCCCCATCAACCTCTGGCACGGACTCATCCCTGGCCTTCTCCTCTTGCCCACAGGAGGGCTCTGGCACCGACAGTTTCCAGATGCTCCATGTCAGCTGCAGGCTGGAGAGCACCCTCCGTGGCCCCCATTCTCCTCTCCTCAGGCAGAGCCTCTATGGGGGGGCTTCAACCCTGCCAGAGCATCCTCCTGGCCTTCGTTCACTGCTCACTCCATTCTCTGGGATATTTGAAGCTCTTTGCTGACCTTGGGGGCCCAGGACTGGGTGGGTGTGGTATGCAGGGGCTGGGGTACGGGTACAGGGGAATGGGATGAATGGAGGCAAGGAGGCTCAAGGCTTTCTGGACCCTGGCTGGCCTCCAGGAGCCGCTGTCAAAACTCTTCAGTCTCCATAGGCAAGAGCAGACAAGCCCTTGGGAGCCTCTGGGGGACTCGGCACAATCCTGGCCAGGAACTTGGCTTCAGGAAGCCTGGAGTCAGGTCTATGGGCCGAAGAAACCCCAGTTCCTCCCTGTTGGTGCTTAACCAGATTCTCCACGGCCCCCTCAGAGCCACACTGCACTGCTTTTAGCAATCCCCAGAAGGGGAGCATTGCTTGAACTCAAAACAGCCCCCAGAGCAGACGTAGGCTTGGGTCTTTGGCCTCAGGAGCTCTTAGGATGAGGGTCTTCACACCACTGAGACTGAAGGGAACTGCAATGGCAACTACCAAATACTGGCTTCCCAGGAGGCAGGCTGCTGCAGCAGCCAGCACTTCCTTTTCCAGGTTTGCCAGCCACCAGAAGCAGGTGACAAGGGGCCGCCCCGTCAGCACCAGCACTTCCCCAGTACACACGTTTGTTGGGATGGGCACTTAGCTACTAAGTCCTGAGCTAAAAGCCCATTTCAGTGGAGTCCAGGTGACTCAATGACCTGTGGCTTTCAGACTTGACTCACAGCAAAAAGGCATTTCATAATCCAATCAAGATGTATGTACAAAACTAAAACACATTCCCAAATCAATACTTACGATTGAGAAGTGTGATGTATACTGATCTATACTATCCCATTAAAAAAAAAAAAAAAAAGAAAAAAAGCTGGGGCACGTGGGTGGCTCAGTTGGTTGTCTGCCTTTGACTCAGGTCATGATCTCGGGGTCCTGAGATCGAGCCCCTGTTCAGTAAGGAGCCTGCTGCTCCCTTTATCCACCCCCGCTACCCTGTTCATGCTCTCAAAAAATAAGATCTTAAAAAGGCCAGTGATGAAGTTACACATGTGACAGACACAGAAATACACCACACACACACACACACACACACACTCGTGCGCGCGCGTGGGTGGGTGGGTGAGTCAGGCCTGGACCACAACATGGTCCTGGCTAAGACGTTGTACTACAGTCATTCGAGATGCTACCACTGGGGGGAGCTGGGTGAAGAGCACACAGAATTTCTATATTATTTCTTATAACTGCATATGAATCTCCAGTGATCTCATAACGGTTTAGGAAATAAAAACGTGGGCAGCCCCGGTGGCGCAGCGGTTTAGCGCCGCCTGCAGCCTGGGGTGTGATCCTGGAGACCCAGGATCAAGTCGCACATCAGGCTTCCTGCATGGAGCCTGCTTCTCCCTCCGCCTGTGTCTCTGCCTCTCTTCACTCTCTCTGAATGAATGAATAAATCAATCTTAAAAAAAAAAAAAAAAAAAAAAAAAAAAAAAAGGAAATAAAAACGTCAGGACAATTCATGAATGGGTCTCAAACCAGCCTGAAACTCACTTCACTAGGTGGAGACAAGTTAAAAGGGAAAGCAAGAAGCTAGAAACCACTAGGATGGCCCTCAGACCATTTCAGCGGCTCCTAAAATTGCCCTGATAATTCTTTACCGAATTTTCTGAACGCTTTCATTTTTGGGATCAGTGTCCTGCTAGGGGACAGCATGCTTTGCTAGACCTGGTGAATGTTAGGTGAGCATCTCCCCAAAGGTAATTCTGTGGAATGCCAGTCTTTTGGGCTACTGCGTGAGAAGAGAAAGGGCGGCCGCTCAGTCTGCATTACGTCCAGACATAATACCCATCAATGTCCTGCAGAACAACACAGGCCACGCACGGAACACATGTTTTGGGAAATGCTGTGCGTTAATGATAAAATAAGAAGCCAGAAAACAATATGACTGTCACGGTCCCAGAAACTACTTGGCCACAGCCAGACAGACTTTGTCACCAAGGTTTACAGGAAGCCTGTTCACATATACTCAGAACCATTGACCAGAGCCCACTAGCCAGCCATCCTCTTTCTCTCCTCGAAGTGGGAGGTTAGGGGACTCCTGAATCTAAGGTTTCCCAGATGGAGTCTGTAGGTTCAAAGCGTCATGTGTACTCTTCCTCCCTTCTCCTCTCTCTTTTGGACTGTCTAGAGACCCAGCAAATTCTCATGTAAGATAGAAAGATTTTCTTTATTAATGACCCCAACTGTATTTCTTTAGATACAGGAGTTTTGAACTCAAACACTTAGGAGAAAACAAGTTAAGATTGCATTATCCTGCAACTCATTACCAGTAACATATTGCAAAGCGCAACAGCTTGGAAGAGGGGGAGGAAGGCAAGGGGAGTGAGGGAGGGAAAGTAAAGAAAAGGAATTAAGTTGATCAAGTGGAATTGTTTTCCTTTTTTTTTTAATTCTTGAGAACTATGAAGTCCTTGCAAGCACAGCTCGTTTCTGCAGATTATTTTCCAAACGTATACAAAATGGAACCCAAACGGAGAATCCCTTAAGAACCTGGAGAGGTGCAACATTAAAAGCTACGATTATCCAGTAGCAAGTGTTCCAGCCTTCAGCTGCCAGCCGCCTCCTCTTCCTGTTCCCCAGAGTTAGCGGGACGAAAACGTCTTCCCCCTTCAAGAACAGAGAGAAGTGTGAAGGCTGGTTTTGGGCTCACCTGTCCCGCCACCCCATGCTCCTGGACTAGGGATGGGACCCCAGAGACACTGAGACACAGGGTGCCAAGGCTCCTCAGAGGATGTGGGAACTCTAGGCCCAGAGAGATTTCATCAGCTTTCTTCCTGTCGAATACTTTTGGGGTAACAGGGAGCATCTAGGCCAAGCCCACAAGGATGTTCAATAAATATCAAGTTAAGACAAGAGAGTCCCTTGCCCACAACTTCTGGATGGCCAAACCTACTCGAATTTCAGACTGGGCTCAACCTTCTTCCCGGTTGAGAGCTCCGGCTCCTCTTACACAGCTTATACCTCTTCAGGCTTACAGATAACAGTTCCTTCATTTCCACCATGGGAGGAGGATAGGATGCTCAAAACTTCCAAGTACAGACCCTTCATGCTGCCATGTGGTGACCACACTCTGGGTTACAGAATGCTCGCCTGACTTTAGGCTCCTGAGTCCTGGCCTTCCATCCCACCCAGTATTTCTCTGGGAGGGCCATTTTTGGGAACAGGCTGGTTCTCAAAGACAGAGGTAGTAATTCAGTCTAGGGCTGAGAACTATGGGAAATTGGGGCAAAGACATGGGAGTTAAATATTCCTGTCCTGAAGGTCTCACCCACCCTAAAATGAAATCGTGTTTCTTTACTCCCATCCCCACCTCACCACACAAAGATCATTGAGTGTTCGATTCTGGCAGAGGCACCAAGCCAGGCCTGCCATCCTATTCCATGCAGCATCCCCCTGTTTCTGTTGTCTGTGGGGGTCCTGGCCTCCTCTACTCATCCTTAGTAACATGACTTGGTTTTCAGCTCAGATGTGGTTGTCTGCCTCCCCCTTCTTTCTGGGACCCATCTCTGCTAAAGAAAGGTCACAGGGCAGAAAAAAGCAGAGCTACTTTCTCAGTCCCAGGAAGGAGGTTTATGGATGCCTGGTTGGTTTCAAGAATCTATCCTTCCTCAGCTCCCGGGCAGGGCAGGGGGTTCGTCCCTGTACCTCAGATGACTGCATTTGTGTTGCAGCACCCCAAGACCACTGCTGGTGGGGTAACAGGGCAGGGGGGAAGCTCTCTGGGGAGACACTGGGCGGCATCTGCCGTGCTGGCCTCTTCTGAACAGACAAGTTACAGGGCTGAAGATGACGCAGGCAGCCCCATGACTGCTATTTACGAAGCCAGCCTTCCTATTTGGTGTAGGAAGGGCTGGCCAGGTCAGGCTTCCTTCTGCTGTTCCCAGCTGCCCATTTACCTCCCAGCCAGTCTCTCCACTTGCCCTGAAAATGGCACAGCACTGGTTGCCCCACACTCAAGGTCACCAAAGCAGTGCCCTGTGAGAAGAGCAGTCCTGTGGCAAGAGGTGCAGGGGAACTTGTTAACTCCAAGAGGGAGGCAAGTTTCAGAGGGGGCAGAAAGAGCGTAAGTGTCCCAGGACATATGCCCTCCCTACGCTGTGTCAGTTTTGCCCATTTTAGGCCTTGCCACAAAGCTGCAGAGTAGAAGGCATGACGCTGCCACTGTGTCACCATGGCACCTGGGACACTCTCTGGAAGCAGAGATTCCAACTATAGGCTGAACACCACTTCTTAGGCTCCGGACAGGAAGTATAGAGCTACTACCAAGAGAGGCCTTTGGTACCACTTTCATGAGATGGGTAGCCTCTACAGCCTTCACCTAAGGAAGTCAGGAGTGACAAACTGCTTTTACAACCATCTGATGTTTCTGAGATTGAAAACCCTCTGCTCAGGTATCAGGCGTCAGGCACTTCTCTCATCCTGTCACGTAGCAGCAGAAACTAGATTGGCAGGAGAGGCCTCACATGCCCAGGGAGGGAACTTGGGAGCCTCGTGGACACCACACTTGCCAAAGGTCGCCCCCAAGAGGAGTAGGTGTTGGCAAATACACTGGCTGTGAGGGGTGTGCAGCACTAAGTTCACCTTAAGACTTGAGTTCAGTGGGCACAAAGGCTGGCAGGTAAGAACGTGTTGCCTTATCTTGAGAACAGGATCACCTAAGCATCACCAAAAGAGGAACCCAACACCTGACATTTTGTCCAAAGACCTACATGCCTACCTAGGCTCTAGACCATGCTGGCCTCTCCTGCACAGCCACACATGGGAGCGTGCTAGCCAACATGTCCATCTCTGAGAGAGACAACTTCATTTCCATACAAAATTCCCACTGAGAAGCAGACTGGGGCATAATAGCACTTAGGGGTGGGCTCTCGGCCTGTTCACTCAACTAAAATGGCCAGAAGCAAATCTCCCCCTTTCTGCAGGAAGACCTCGAGGGGGCTGACCTCCTAACGTAGGCCCAGGGAGGACACAGTGTATCTCGGTAACAAGGTCCCTTTGTGTTCTCCCTAGCTGCCACCCCCCTCGCTCATGGAGACGTGCAACGAGGGAGTCCAGCCCAAACCACTCAGAAGTGAAAACCTGTCCATCCCGTCTTTAGTTGCTCACATGGCTACAGGCCCAACCCTGCCTGCCTCACCTGTAACTGCTGTCCAGACACCCGGAGGGCCAGGGCACCAGCACCCACTACTTTCCTCTTGGGGGAATCAGGAAAGGAAAGTGGTCCTGCTTGTGTGGCCGCCCTACTCACGTGATTGTTTTCATTTCTTTCTTCTCGGCATCTGGGCGTGCACGGTTCAGCACCTTGAGGAAGTCCGATGTTTTTGCCCGCATACGTGTGTGAATATAGGCCTGGGAGCAAACACAATGGGTACTGAAGCAATGAACACAATGTTCTAGAAAGACAACTTTGGTTTTAGTAAGAGTTACCAGGAAAGTTTGGGAACACATGCCCTGGGACTGACACAGGGCCATGCAGATAAGCAGGAGGGCAACCCTTTCTGAAGACAAATACTCATTTCTCTACTATAGGGAGGAGGTTAGAGGGAGAGATGGAAGGAAGGCCATGGGATCTTAAAGTCTCTAGAACCGTCAGAATTCATAGCAACAGCCTGGACTATAAGAATGACTTTTGTTTTCCCAAAAAGTAAACTCTATCCCCAGTGTGGTGCTCAGACACACAACCTCAAGATCAAGAGCGATGTGCTCTACTGATTGAGGCAGCCCCCAACCCGAATGACATTCTATGTCACTAACTGTGGTGGAGAGAATGATCTGGACCATAGGAGTCGAGTTGCTGTGGCCCTTCCCACCTTAGAGCACTTGATGTGGTAATGCAGGTAGTCCCGGAACGTGTGGATCAGGTTGATGGTATTGTCTCGAGCGCTGGCATTGGTGTGCCGAGGGAACAGCACTGTGGGCAGGGCACAAAAAAGGTGTCACATGGAGGCTGAAAGGTGGGTAGGTAGAGTCTACGGTCAGCTCCGATCTCTCCCTGCCTGAGTACATCGCACCTGGTTCACCCCACCCAGGCTTTGTCAGGGCTTTCCCCTCAGATGAGGAAGGGATAAACACCATAACCAGGACAGGTACCAGGGAGTGCAGATGGAGGCTATGTCAAGGAAAACGGAGATGATGGGAGAAAACCAGGGCTTCCCTGAGAAAGGGCTCAGTGCCAGGCATCACTCCAGGTCTAGGTTCCACCCTGTGGCTGTGCATTCTGAGATCTATGCCCTGCCTGCTGCACGCCTATTAGCCTCTGCCTCTGCAGCATGGAGGTCCTCCTGAGACGGTGATACCACTGGCTACAGGAGATGGGGGCCTTGGAGAAAACACTTCATCTTAGGTATCAGCATCAGGAAACAAAGCCTGCCCGTCCTCCATCCCTGGTGCTGCAGCTTTCAGAGGCACATGGTTCCAGAAGATTCTGTGGTCTTGTGGTGAAAACTAAACACTAAGCTCCAAGGACCTCAACTCTCCTGATGAGGACAGGCAGTAGGAGCTCCTCAGCTGGGGGATGAGAAAAGCCCCTCCCACGGTGCCATGCACCGAAGCCCTCTCTAGCCACTCTGCATTCGTTCCCCCTTCAGCTTTCTGGAATCCTCTCCATCTCCTGTATCTACTCTAGTCAGTGGTCTTGGTAACCATAAAATTCTCCAAGTAGGAGGTTTTCCTAACATGAAAAGGAATGCCTCAAAAGAAAGGGTGGGACCTGTGTGTCAATTCTGAGAAGAAATGAACAGCAGAACTGCAACAACTAGAAGTTTACCATCAGTTTATGCACCATAAAGACAAAGGCGAATTAAACTGTGTGGCATGCGTCAGGCTACCTGCAAGGAGCCTGCTTCTCCCTCTGTGTCTCTGTCTCTCTGATGAATAAATCTTAACAAAACAAAACAAAACAAAAAAATCCACAAAAAAACCCAACCGTGTGGCATGAATTGTAAGCTGCATCCCAACATCAAAGACTGTCACATGAAAGAAAATGTGTAGTTTAGATTTAATGAAATATGGTAAATCGGTGGGCTCATCACCCATAAACGGGTACACCTTCAGTACTGAGATGATTTAAATTTCACAAAAAGCAATATTTTAATGGTGTTAAGTGCAGTGTGGGAATGAGCTGTTATTCCAAATTGTTAGCTACACTCATTGGAGCCAGCTCACTGGTCTGGACCAACCATAAGAAGGGAAGACTTAAATTTCTTCAGTGGAATACGTGAATCATGGCAGGAGCTCTGGCTTAGTCAGCAAAAACCCAACAAATGCCAAATGACAGAAACTTCCTCCCACCCTGCTGCTTGGCAATGTTTACGTGGTCCCAACTCTTAACACTTGACATCAGGGACCACACTTTTTTCCCTCAGGATTTAAGAAAAACAGGAAAAAAAGAAAATGATTGCGACACACCCTCCTACAGTCATAGCATTTGTAATCAGAACAATCTGGTACACATGCCTTTGCCCCTTTTACATCTTAACAAAGGTCTGTCCTAGTTTACGCATCCTGCAGCAGGAAGGCATCAGAGGCCCCCTGACTTGGCATTCCTGCCCCACTCACCGAAGGTAATGTAGCCAATGTTGTCGCCCACGGCAGCATCTGTGTCTTTCAGCTCCAGAGGAGGTTCCCTGTGGCTAAAGAGGACCTGTGGGGCTGTGTGGCTGGCTCTGCGGCCTTCTTTGAACTCCTGGCGGGAAGAAGCACAAAGTAACCAGAAGAAAATGAAATGTAAGATGAATGCCAACTTCCCACTACAAGGCTGGTCCGGTGTAGTGTGACCCCTGTACCACTCCGGACTGTCAGGTGAAGAAACACCTGACACCAAGAGTACAAGTGCTGGCTGCTATCAATGTGATCCAAACTCAAAAAGAAGGAGACCACAGAGTACGTAGCAAGACTGATCTTTAGAATGTGAGGAGATCTTTTTTTTTTTTTTTTTTTAATGATTTTATTTAGAGCAATAAAGAGAGCATGAGCATGAGTGCACTAGCCGGGATGGGGGTATGCGGGGGGCAGAGGGAGAGGGAAAAGCAAGCTCCTCACTGAGCAGGGAGCCTGATGTGGGTCAAATCCAGGACCCTAGGATCATGAGTGATCTGAGCCGAAGGCAGATGCTTAACTGACTGAGCCACCCAGGCACCTCTGATGAGAGCATTCTTAATCCCATTCCCTTTCTCTTTCTCTTGTTTTGGAACAATAGAAGCAGTAAAAGTTTGTCTGAGACTAAACAGACAATGAATTTAGACATTTAGGATTAAGGACTACTGCTGATTATTATTATTTTTTTTTTTTTAAGATTTATTAATGGGGGCGGGGGGCAGAGACACAAGCAGGTCCCATGCAGGGAGCCCGACGTGGGACCGATCCTGGTCTCCAGGATCAGGCCCTGGGCCAAAGGTGGCGCTAAACCACTAAGCCACTCGGGCTGCCCTGATTCGTTTTATTTCATGTGAAGAGGTTTTATTTTTTAGGAAATCTTGAAAATCTCAGGGTACATGGAACCCAGCCTCTAGCTTGGTTAAGACTCAAGATCAAATCTTAACTCCTTTCATCTTTGCCTGAAAGCCCCTTATGAGCTGGCTCATTTCTCACCCCCCTGCACCTCCGTATCTACTTCTTCCCGTTTCATGAAAACCATGCTTTTTCAGGGCTCCGAACCTTTGCACAAGTCCTGTTTCATGGAGGTATCTTAGACTGTTACTGTTTAGAATCCATCAATCAAAACTTTAAACTACACGTAAGCCCTTCTTGGGGACAGAAGACAACAGTTAAAGAAGCTGAGTTTTAGGGTTCACGGAGAAGAAGGAGGCTGTGTGACAGGAGAACTGAAAGCCAGATTGTTAATTCTGGCATTGAATGGCTAGAGACTCAATCACCACCACTCTGCGTAAGAGCTCATCATCCTTAACAAAATGTCCCCACCCTCATCGAACAACAAGAAAATGAGCATGTAAAAACCAGGCTGTTCCTATGTTTTAATCTGTAAATCTTGAGCTTTTCTAACGCATACATTCCTGTGGACATACCAAAGTGATAACAAGGCATCCCTGTCTCAACCAAGATCTGCAAGAACAGAACTAGATTTTCCAGCAATACCAGTAAAACAGGGTGATCCAAATTCACTAAATGATAGCGGAAGGATGGAACCAAAGGTTGTGCAAAGCCCCGGAGAGTTTTAGGAGTACGGAAGGCATGCTAACACAGCTGTCTGGTCTGCAATGCTCTACTGCTGCTCAGATATGACCTTCTCTATCATGCCATCTCCAACAGACTCAGGCAGCTGGTTGCTCTATGGTGGGAAGTTCCCATGTCTTCTCTGTAAGCCTCTACCATGGCACTTTACCATTCACTAACACCTCTGGCTTCCCGACCAAGTTGTAAGCTCTGCAAGCCAAGGATCCTCCTTTATTACTCTGTATCTATTCCTCTTTTTTCAAAGAGACTGGCTAGCACATGGCTTGCTGAATGAAAGCAAACACTTCCTACCTTGGCGGACTTAGTGCCTCACACTGTATTGGAAGGGGCAGGGATTACATTTTCCATTTGCAGATAGGAAGAATGTGCATTGGGCAGCAAGCCCTAGCAAATTAGTGGCAAAAGGGGAGATAAAAAACATAGCTAGGTTAGGTTAGCTCTCTCTTAAATTTTGTTCCTCAAAGGAAAAATATTTGGAGAGGCAGGGAAGGAGTCAATATCATTCAAAATGGAAATTGCTAAAGCTAAGCTTCTGAGATTACCCTTCCCTAGAAAAATTACTTTTTACCTTGCAAGAGGTTTGGAAGTTTTCTAACTTCTATTATTTTTATTCTTTAGCCTCCGGGGATAAAACAGAACAGATAATAAATGCCAGCATTTTCTTGCATTTAGTAAGGCTCCAAATCACTGGTACTTACTGGCATTCATACCCAGATGTGACAACTTATTACAGTGGATTCCATCAGTTCTGTGTACGTTTGGTTTGCAATGGGCAGAAACCCTAGCAAATTAGTGGCAAAAGGAGGATAACATGTAAGATCTGGTTAACAATTATTTCTGATTTGGGTCTCCTTGGTGCTGTCTCCTAAATAATACTTATTAAGAAACAATCAACCAACCCACCCAAACAGTTCTTTTTCATTAGGGTCTTTCTTTGTCCTGTATGTGTCAGCAACGGTGCCTCTTTTCTCTTCCTCCAACTAAGATGTCTTTTGAGTATCAGAATACCTTTCTCTCTTCCATCAAAGCATAATTTATGATAGCAAGTTCAGAATATATACATACATACACACACACACACACATATATACATATGCACACACACAGAAACTGATTATATGATAAAGATAGCATCTTAAATTGGTTGTATAAACATTGGCTTTGAAACAACAGCTACTAATACCAATAGGTAGCCATTTAGAAAAAAATGATGGCTCCATCTTTCATACTACATACCAGGAGAAAACTCTAAACAGGTAATCAAAAGATTGTGTAAAATATGAAACTGTAAAAATACTAGGATATAATATAGGCAAATTTCTTTATGGTCTTGGAGTAGGGAATTTCTAACTATGACTTGAAATCTAGAAGCTGTAGGAGGCACTGACTGACTTAACCATGTGAACATAAACTTCTGTATGAGGGGGAAAACCCCCCACAAACTCTAATAACAAATTGGAAAAAATATCTGCAACTCTTACCATAGATAAAAGGCTAATCTCTCTAGTATATAAAGAAATGGAGAAGATCAGTAACTGAACAGAAAAATGGATTAAGGGCATAGAGACATTTCACAGGAGAAGAAAAACAGCCTTCAACATAAGAGAAGATTTTGGACCTCTTTCACAAGAGAATGTAGATACCATTTTTAATCTATCAGATTGGCAGAGATCCGAACATCTGCCAACATACCCTGGGAAAACGAGCACTCTCATGCATCATAGGGTGAGAGGCAAAAGGGTATAAACTCTGTAGAGGAGGGTCTGGCAATATCTACCAAAATTACTAACTGTGACTCAGTGCTCTCACTTCAGGAAAACATCCTACAGCTACAACCACAGAGGCATCTAGGTAGACAGAGTCCTCAACATCCTGTCTTTGTGACTGCCTAAGAGGGTAGACTGCTTGTGTCTTGTCCCTAAACATACAGAAACCAATAGTCTCTGTTTAACTTTTCTTGGTTACAGGGCTGACACTAAGATCTAAAAAATATGAAAAATACTCTAATCTCCAAAACTATTGTTCCTAATGCTTTTCACAGACTAAGCAGTGAAATGTTCTCTATCAGACTTTCTCTAGTGCTCAGCTTGCATGCCGATAAAGATAACATACCAAAGGCAAACACTATAATATCCCTGTGAGTGGGGAATAGCAACTCTGTCTTTTTCCTAAAGGCAGGAAGTAGGACAGCCCTGGTGGCTCAGCGGTTTAGCGCCGCCTTTAGCCCAGGGTGTGATCCTGGAGACCCGGGATCGAGTCCCACTTCGGGCTCCCTGCATGGGGCCTGCTTCTCCCTCTGCCTGTATCTCTGCCTTTCTCTCTGCCTCTCATGAATAAATAAAATCTTAAAAAAATAAAAATAAATAAAGGCAGGAAGTATCCCTCAGAGTCTGCCTGCTGAATGACAAAAGTGTTCTGAGCAGACTGTAGGTCCACACTGGGAGGGGGAAACCCACAAAGGCCCACAGCAAACAGGTAAGTGACCAGGAGGACTTCAAACAGCGTCCCTGGGTCGCAGCATTCTGTGCTAGGCATCACTGTTCTCTCAGGATTTTATAATAATGAGGCCCAGGAAAATTCTCAGATGATTTATTCTGGGGTAAAAGCCAGCAAAATAAACCCAGGTTTCTAAGGTCATTTCAAATAAATTGCCCCAGCCTTGGACTTTGGTGAGGAAGGCAAGGCAGATGGCTTCCCCAGCACAGCCTTTCCATATTCCTGGACGCCAGATGGGGCTGCATGGTGCCCATCCAGTCACTAGCTAGAGTTACGGTCAGTGCAAAAACGCGGAGATTTTCTTTTAAGACCAGTGCCCTACCACATGTACTTTGAGGGAGGAGTTTAAATTCATATGCAAAAAATACACTAAGTTCTCCTAAGGAACAAATCTCCTGGAAGCTCTCCAAGATAAGGTCTGTTTAAAGCATAAAAATAAGTTAAGATGTCGCCTGGAATAAAATGGAACAAGACTGGTAAAAAACCAGCCAAATCTAAATATGTACTTCATAGCTTTTAAAATTAGTTTCTCAGTCTGGATTCAGGCCAATTTCTAAGCTACTGCATTTAATTCCCCTGTCAATTCGCATAAAAACAGATGAAATGCCTTTCTGGAAGCTTACATTTAGGACCCAAGATATAGGTCTGTACACACACACACACACACACACACTCTCTCTCTCTCTCTCTCTAACACAAAGTTTAGTACTCCCAGATGCTGTATCAATATTCCAATTTTTCTGTACAGTGGCTCCAAAATTAGAATTTCTGATCGATTAGACTAAACACAAAAAGCCCCCAGAGATAGATCAAATTGAGGCTATCACTTTTGAGTATTTTCCTTGCCGCTTAGGACACCCATAAAATATCCTCACTACATTAAGCACAACCATCTTTCAACTCTATGCAATAAAAAATATTCTGTCCCAGAATTCTTAAATCTCCTTACCCTGCCAAGGAACAGCATGAATGTGCAAAAGGTGTTTAAAAATTTAACCACTGTACTAGATTTTGAATGCTGAGCCATCTCAGAAGAAATCAGCCTGTTTTATTACTTCAATGATGAGCTCTTCATGTCTTAGAGCCAGCAACTGGTTAGCAGACAGCATGACAAAGCCACAATGAGGTATCGTATCAGACTAGAGTCCAGATGTACCAGAAATTCATTTACAAAATGTCCCACTAAAGCCCCATTCCTCTTCTTGGTACGTGAGCTGCTTTTGAGGGACGTGCTCTACAGTGACCTCAAGCAAACTATGGCTAATTTGCCTCACTGACCACTCAACGACTCTGGCCTATTGATGTAATACTTACTACTAAGAATTTTTAGAGATTCTGTTCTGAGAAGAGTTTAGGACTAAACCAAGCCAAGAATGGATCTTGCCAAGAAATCACAGGAAATGCAACGCAGGAAATGTGACTAAGCTTTAAATCAAAGACCCTATGGCAGCAAGGATGCTTAAAACTCAGTCACACCATTAATATGTTTAATCCTTAATGCACTCTCCAATTCAGTCCTGCAAAAGGTTAAAGCCACTAAGGAAAAACTATCCACAGTGAGTTTGGTAGGAGCTATTTAATTGAATCTTCAAGCTCTGGCATCCAAAGAGCTGCCCGTTTTCTATATTTATGGTATGTTACGGTACCCAGGTATAAACCACCACACCATGGTGTTCCCCCCAAGATGTCCACTCCATACCTGCATGAACACTTTTCCAATGACCACATCGTCGTCATCCTTAAACACTGTGCTGAAGACTACTGTGACTCTGTCCTTTTTAGATTCAACATACCTGAGGATAACAAAACCCACGAGGTAAGAAGTACAGAATGAGCATGAGGTTTTGTCAAGAACTTGATCTCCAAGTGAAGTAGATGGGTAAAGCCAAATAAATCTCTTAGTTCATAAAACCAGGCATGCCAAGGGAGACTCAGTATGTATGACCAACAAAGTCAGTATAACACATGCATGCCCTGAGAGGGGCAGGAGAGGAAAATCACCCTCAGTGGCTAGTACTGACTTGTCTGTGTGGTAGGACATGGAATCTAGGGTTTGTGACTCTCAGAACCTCACTTCTAAAAATTTCTTTATATACTAGGAGATTCCTACTATGTAGATGATCCAAGAGTTGCAAACATATAGAATGCACAGTCCCTTCTACCTCCCTATTACTCAGGCTATATGACTGAAGAATAGTGGTGCTTTAAAGAAAAGCACTGGATTTGCCTTTCAACTTTTGCCAACTTTTGATATAGAGACGAGCAAAAGTGGCCTCCTTTGCTCCCCCTGTCATCTATCTCCTGGCTTAAAGAATTTTATGAGAAACACATGGTAGGGGGGATTCATACAACAGAGTTTAAGGGTCTGACCTAACCATGTGTCTTTCAGAAAGGGCATGTAACAGCCACACCAAGGCTTTGGGACCAAGTTCTTCCTTCCTTCCTTCTTTCCTTTCTTTATTTTTATTTTATTTTTTTTGGGGGGGAGGGGCAAGTTCTATACTCACATGGTCTCATCGTCCCTATAATGGATAACTGCTCTGTTCTCTCCTTCCTTGCCCTCTTCTTGGAATTGGAAATATTTCTCAAAGACAGAGGCGAAACAATTTCGTTTCAACATGCCAGCCTGATGCACAATGGAATCCTTGGATGCCGGGCAGATTTTCAAGGTCATATAGCAAAGAGACATTGTATCCTGGAGGGGGGGAAAAACCCAGTGGTTATATTAAATACAGAACAAACAACTCTGCAGGTTCTAAGGACATTCTATTTTGTTTCAGTGTCCATTCTTTTAACCCAGGTAGATTGCTGTCTATTCTCATCCGTCTCATATGGCAAAGTAAGTAAGATAAAACCTTAATTCTTGTAAAACCACTGTGAATATATACAGCTAACTAATAGATGCTATGCCAAAATTGGAATCAGTATCAAAGATGACTGATATAACAAGTAGAAGCCATAATGCAGGAACTCCGATTAGAAATCTAGTATTCCAGATACTGTAGTCAAGAGGGGACTTGTGTATGCTATCAAGCTATAATAACATGAGTTACACATTTTTTTCTGATGGTTTAACCTGCCAAGTGCTAACACAACCAGTAGCTGGGTAGCTTTTTGATTAAAACAACAACAACAAAACCTCATCACATACCATTACAAATCCCTTTGTGGAAGGAGGCTAAGTATGGAAAAATCTGAAAAGTGTGTGTGTGTATATGTATATACTTCCCCAAAAGCTTTTACTTGCATACTCTATAAAAATTTCAAAGTGTTTAATTTTACTTAATTGGGTCTCTATAAGAATTTTTTAAGTTGGCAGGCAGATATGGTTATTCTCATTTTACAGGGAAAAGAAGTTCAAAGGAGCAGAGTGCTATGCTAAATGCAGCATGATACAGAGGTGTAGGTATTCTATTTTGAGTTGAACAGAATTGGGTCCAAATCCTGGCCTTGCCACTTTGTGACCTTGGACAAACTACCTAACCTCCAAAATTCCTGCGTCTATTTAAAAAGGATACTGAGAGGGGGAGGCCCTTGGGAAAATTTAGAGTGTACAGTATTTTAAAGTGCCCAGAACACAGTAGGTCATTAACTAATGGGACCTGAAGCCAAGTCTGCTGACCACTACACCCTATTCTGCCTCTTTACAGCATGTTGAGTAGGAGTTCCACCAAACAAGGCTGGGACAACTGATTATCTAATCAAATGATTAATACATGCCAAAAGGCCTATAGGTGGTTTTGTAAGAGTATCTGTACACCACTGTGGATCTTTTCATATAGATAACTGCTGGGAATAATTTTATCAGAACTGTATGGAATGTCTTAGACATTTATACTTTGCCACTATTTAATTTTTTTCTAAGAACATTCCTGAGATCTGTTTTTTGTTGTATCTATCCTCACTGAGAACACGGACTATCCAAATCTCTGTTCTAGGTTGTGCTTTTGGCATATTTTTGGCACTCCAATATTAAATAATATCAATCATCATTCCATTTTGGGCACCTGAAAACCGATAAGCAGACTACAAGATGAGATAGAAAAAGAAAATATTTAGAGTTCAGGTTTGTTAGTTTTAAGAAGCCAAATAAAACAAGCTAAGTAAAACTACAGCTAAAGTCAGACTCTTAAGTAAGGCTTTGATATGATGAAGAAAAACATACCGAGGATAGATTAAAAGTAAAAATCTACTATGGCTTGGTGAGACCCCCCAAGCTTGCTTAGATAAACCCATAGAAAGACAGGAGGTGACACACTACTTTCACTCATTTTTATACTTTCCACTTGTATGAACACAAGGTCTGCAATCCAGCAATGCCTGTGCTTTAGCAGAAGTGGCAGAAAAGGTCCAGGGACAGAAACATAAGCTCTCTGTGTTACACTCCAGGGGTTCTGATGGATTGTGAGATCTGAGCTGTGTCAAGCACACCCAAGAGTTCCTACACAATTTTTTTCTATTCTAGTTCTGCTCCTTCCTCTCCCTCTCTCTCTGAAATTCCTTGATTCCTTTTAAAGCCTACAGTGTTATTTATTTTTTGGTTTTTATTTCTCCATATATTTTTACCATCAATTTGGGGATGAACATATTCCAATATTCTTCATGGACTGCAGTTAATGCTTCTGCCCACAGTACTCCTAATAACAAGTTTCATCCCAAAGACCTATCTCTGTATTTGATATTTTGTTTCCAGAGCATACAGAAGACAGGGAAAGGTCTTCCACTAAGAGTGGTGAGGCATGTCATATTATAAGAAAACAAACAAGCAAACAAAACCCCCACAAAGGCTGAGGGAGGAAATAAGCTAGCAGAAGTAACCACTGTGGAAAGACAGACATGCCTACCTTCTTAGAATGATCTACAGAGACACCACAGGAATAAAATTCAAGTAATATTATGTTTAAAGGAACTTAACTACTTGGTCCTTATCTGGGGGGCAAGCTAAATGCCTCAGAATTTGAGACTACCACTTATTCACAAGGATGAAAATACTGTTCGTTTTTTTTTTTTTTTTTGTGCTTTAAATTTTCTATAAAGCAATAGATCATAGCTGTTGTAATCAAGGAAGGCCATGGTGCTTTTCAATTCCTCTGGCTGCAAAGAGGCTATTATTCTTCATTAGAAGAACGGATTAAAAGGAGGGGCTGAAATTTCTGTTCTTTGAATATGTGAGAATAGCTTCTCCAAATGTGCAGAGTACAGAAATGGTGTTACTAGGGGCTGGGGTGAAAATCAATGTTTGCTTAGTCTCAAAAGGCTAAGAGAAAATCACCATGAGAAAACAAGTGGCCCACTGAGCGCAAGTCACTTGGCTCCACGACATAAATGTTAAAAATGACATACATCAATTCTGCACACCACACTGTGTACCATTACTGGATAAAGCAAAGCCCCTTATAAACTAGTTTCATGGAGAGGGTTGAAGTGGGAACTGGGCTCAGGCAAAAATATTTGTAAAAGGAACAATATTTAAATGAAATGCTTTGGTTAAAAAAATAAAAAAAGCACAGTACAAAACAGGACAGGTATCTTCCCATGTCACTCCACAGTTGCTCACATGGCTACATACCTGATTCGGGATTTACCAAGAAACTCCCGTACACCCTCTTTAATAACTAGAAAATACAAAAACAAATGTTAATCCAAAGAGCATGATAATGCCATTTTTAAAGCACTGTATTTGCCAAGCTTCTTCTAAGCCAGAATTTTTCATTTGGCGGATGGGACACTGGACACATAAAGGGAAGCAGATTTAACTGAGTTACCAAGCAAGTCACTCATTGAACTGAGATTAAATCCAAAAGGTTAATCTAGGATCTGTTTTTAAATCAAGGCTCATCTTTTACTCTTTTAGGAATTGGTCACGCCCTATATATGTTCTGTTCTCCCCCAGACCATGTATTGCACACAATCACTTTTATTTTCAAGAGTGCTGAAGGGTGCCAAACCCAAGTGAAAGAAGATTATGTCAGTTATCAACTAAGTACAGGCCAAACCAGTAACCCAGGTAAGTGAAGAGATAAAACCAGAATTACTGGGAACAGATTCCAGTTAGCCTGCTTATCTTGTAAGCTTTAAAATTATTTAGCTCACCAACAGTTTTATGACAAAAGACAATAGATCATTGAAGCATAGCCATTTATTTACACTGGTGGGTCCACAGAAGGTTGTACTTTCTACATGTTTTGTTTGTTTGTTTGTTTCCCCAAAACTAATACTTACTGCTTGGCTACTCTCCAGCTTTGAGGAGTAAATGATAAAACAAGAACCCTTTTTATACCTTCCTATTTCTCTGTCAGTATAACTGGTTCACCTGGTAGAAACTGCTCCTAGGCTGACAGTTCAAGAAACAAACATTTTAGAAGGACTAGTTCAGATTTAAATGTTACATAGGCTATGGTAAGCAGAAGGCAGCTATCTGAAGACAGAAAAAAGTAAACATTAGAGCAATCAGAACTATTTAATCAGTCTTTATATGTTTAAGAGCAAAACAGACATGGCTGATTCTTAGCCCTCATTAAAAACATACTTAGGAGGGAGGGGGGTCGTCATTATTCTACAAGAAGGGAAAAACTGAGGCCAGTATTAACAGTATATGTAAGAGCAGTATGATGGGCTGCAGGATTTTGTATCTAGATGTTTTAGTCAATTTCTCAACACTACCTCACCACAAACACATTCATGATCCTCTGGAATTTTCTGGGATATCAAAAAAAAATTTAAAAAGGATACTTAATACAGAACAATCTACCAAGTTATAAGTAAACAAAAGCATTAACTTTTGTTTTAGTTTTAAGGGTTATAAATGCATGTTTTAAAGAATTCTATCAGCCAGAGAAAGCACTGCAAACATAGGCAGACTAGAGGGTAGCTCCATGTGAGCAGGAGCTCAGCCCTGCTCACTGTTGTGGTCTCTGCACCCACACATGTCCTGTGTATGGGGAGTTGCAATAAACAGAGCTTAGTCAATATTGATGTTTTCTTCTTCTTTTTTTTAAAATTTTTTATGATAGTCACACAGAGAGAGAGAGAGAGAGAGAGAGAGAGGCAGAGACACAGGCAGAGGGAGAAGCAGGCTCCATGCACCGGGAGCCCGACATGGGATTCGATCCCGGGTCTCCAGGATCGCGCCCTGGGACAAAGGCAGGCGCCAAACCGCTGCGCCACCCAGGGATCCCTGATGTTTTCTTCTAATCTTACTTTCAACATACCCTCTATAATGATAATTAAAAAAAAGCAACAGCAAACCATGTATTTTTTGTCCTATTTGAAAAAATTATCACAAGGTGAGGTTCCTTCCTTCCTGTTCTTAAATACTCTTTAATATTCCACATACTTATTTCACCACTTTCTTACAGCTGGAAGAAATTCTCTATCTGCAAACTATAGATAACAGAATAGATCTCAATGCATGACTTTGTGATCACACTTATTTGTATCCAGGCAAAAGATAAGTAATACCACATGCAGTTCCGATCTAGTGACCATGTAGCCACTGTGAGGTTCTCTCTTTTACAGAAGAGGAACTCAAAGGAGATGTTAAGGTCACAGAGTTTTGGTGGCACAGAGAGATCTGACCTTCAGGTGTCTTATATACACCACTTCTCCTAAAAGAGTCTGAGGGATGGGGTGGTGTATAACCAGGCGTATCTCATAAGAATTTTAACTAGCATGCTATCTCTGAGTCATAATAGTGTACTGTGTGCAATATGGGTACTTGGAAGAAGGGGAAATTAGACGTGGAAGAAAAAACCATTAACTCCTAAGATTTAGTTTAATTCCAAGCTTAATACTCTGAGATCTAAAAGGTTCTTAGAGCCAAATTTATACCCTGTTCAGCTCCTTCCACTTGGCAAAACCAGACAACGCTTCCGTGTTGATTCCACTTGTACTTTAAACCACAATTCACTTTTTCAATGAACGCCCCCCTCTTCCAAACTGACACCAGAAGATGCGTGGAGGCAACAACCCATCAGTCCTCACCATCAGATCTACCTGCCCTAGCAACAGAGGTTTTCTGCCTTGAAAAAGGGCCTGGGCTACGAAACAAGCTTCCTCTGGTTATCACAGACTAGTCACTGTTTAACCAACCCCAAGAGCCATTTACTGTGCACTCTGCTCCAAAACTCCGAATGTTACTTGCTCCACCCACTTGGGCGGGTGGGGTCGGTTCTTTGACCCTGCGGGAGCTACAAGAATAGCACTGTGTTTGGAGTTCTAGGGTATGGAAGGCACAGACTGGAAAGGAGGCTTAAGAAATCCAGCTTTAATGCTTTTTTTCCCTTCCAAAGATTATTATTATCACTGCACCTGCATCTTTAAAGAAAGAAAACTGTCTAGGGAAAATTTTGAGTTGTCTGTTTGAAGGTTTAACAATTCTTTTCAGGTAGTTATTTTATGGTTACTCAAAAGCAGGGCCACTTAATAGCCGCTTGTTTCCTTTTGTTCTTAATCTGGTAAAGAGAAGAGGTGGCCACTAACTTTTATAGAATAATCCTTCATATGTTTCTATGAGACTAGGTTTTCCTCCTTAAGCTTTTCTTTCAGGTAAAATCACCCTGAATACAAATTCTCTAGACATTTCTTCTTCCCTTGAACTTATGAGGCAAATCAGAAAAGGTTTTGGCTCTTCCCTTGAATTGCTGGGACAGATCAACTGCATATGAATAATTAAGAGAAATAATGGTCTATGATTTCTAGGATTGCATTTACTTAACATCAACTTTAATTTTTATACCAAAATATTACTGAGATAGATATTTTTTTTTTTTTTTTACAAACACCATTTTCATTGCGTAAGTTTTAAGTAATTCAAAAGGAATCACCCTTAATCAGAAAGAAACTAGAAATAGCTGTATCTTCATTAACTGGATTAAGGAGAACCTAGCTTGTTAAAACTAAAAGATATCTGAAAACTGATTCAGGAACTGAGTCATACTTCCTGCTTTGAGACCCAACCACAACGTGTGCTCACTGGTGTAACAACATTTTCTTTCTTCCATAAATGGTTCTACCCAGAGCAAGTATAGTTCAACAGGAACCAAACCTGCTACTTTAGCTATAGAAAAAAGCCAGTGAATAAGGCATGGCCATTAAGAATTTCAAAATGCACAGAGAGCCTTTCTATTTCCCCTGTGGTAGTCATAAGGAAGAAGAGAAACTCAAGGAGACCAGCTCTAAAGAAGTTTACATCAAAAAGGGTAGATTTGTACCTAAATTTCCAGAATGAGAAATTAAGACCATAAAATTTAAAGGCCAGAGCTATATACCTACTTCACAATATTATAGAAATAAAATGGAACCCATCTGATAGCTTTTTTTTTTTTTTTTTTTTTAAAAAGGCTCCACAACACAGAGCCCAATGCAGGGCTTGAACTCACAACCCTGAGATCAAGAGTCTGATACTTAACCAAATGAGCCACCCAGCTGCCCCATGATAGCTATTTTTATACTGGTCAAAGAATGTATTCTTTGGTGCATTTTTTGAGAACTAAAGTTTTGTTTTCATTGGTTAGGGAACATCTTTATTTTTCTAGAGTAGCAAACAAGTAAGCAAAGAGCCAAAGCTTTTTCTGAAAAATATGCTATCGTTATGGAAAATGAAGTCAAGAAGTCTTGACTGAAGTGAAGTCACTTCACTTCACATCTTGACTGAAAATGAAGTCAACCACTTCACTGGTTAAGTGGGCTAGCTGTCCAGAGTGATCAGTGCAACAGACCTTCTAGGAATGGCAAGCTACCAATAAAAGGTGAAGAGGAAACAGGAGTCCCAAGGAAAATGATGTAGAACATACCTCATCAGCACCATGTGCCTGAAGTTCCTTGTAGAATTTCAAAGAAATACTGACCATCACTTTTGTTTTGTCTCCATTAGGATTTGAAATATGATAGAGAACTCCATCAAAATCTGTGAAGAAAGTAAATAAAACTGATTAACTTGGGAATGGGGAGTAAGATCTCAAAACACTGGTCTGCCTTGTTACAGGACACAAGGAGGTCCCCCTTGGAAGTAGGCACATAAATAAAATGGTATTTATTTTAAATCCATACAGAAAGTCAGCAAAAAAACACTGGGATAAAACTATCAAGTACTTATCTCTTGGTTCTCTTCTAAAATTACAAAGCTATTCTTACCTTCATCATAGCTTGGTGCAGAAAGTTATTTTTTTTTTAAGATTTTATTTATTTATTCAAAAGAGAGAGAGAGAGAGAGACAGGCAGAGAGAGAAGCAGGCTCCATGTGGGGAGCCTGACATGGGACTCGATCCCTGGTCTCCAGGATCACACCCCAGGCTGAAGGCAGCGCTAAACTGCAGAGCCACTAGGGCTGCCCAGAAAGTATTTTTTTAAAGGTTTTATTTCTCTATTCATGAGAGACATAGAAGAGAGGGAGAACCATAGGCAGAGGGAGAAGCAGGATCCCTGAGGGGTGCCTGATGTGGACTCAGTCCCAGAACCCTGGGATTACAACCTGAGCCAAAGGCAGATGCTCAACCACTGAGCCACCGAGGTGCCCCTGAAAGTATTTTTTTTAAAAAAGCTTTTGTTGCGATGTATTTTATTTTATTTTTAATTTTTATTTATTTATGATAGTCACACACAGAGAGGGAGAGAGAGGCAGAGACACAGGCAGAGGGAGAAGCAGGCTCCATGCACCGGGAGCCCGACGTGGGACTCCATCCCGGGTCTCCAGGATCGCGCCCTGGGCCAAAGGCAGGCGCTAAACCGCTGCACCACCCAGGGATCCCGTTGCAATGTATTTTAAACAAGCCTAGATTATAACGTGTAATCAACTCTTAATTTCCCCCTGTGACTTCAATAATTATCAACACACGGCCAATCTTATTTCATTTAGATGCCCCCCTCAATGATTTATTCTAAAGCATATCCGAGACATCACATCATTTTATCCATAAATATTTCACAATGTATCCCCAAATAATAAAGAATTATTTATTTACTTTTTTTTTTTAAAGATTTTATTTATTCATGAGATATACACACAGAGAGAGGCAGAGACACAGGCAGAAGGAGAAGCAGACTCCCCTCAGGGAGTCCAATGTGGGACTCGATCTCTGAACTCCAGGATCACGGCCTGAGCCAAAAGCAGAGCTTAAGCGTCTCAAGAATTTTTTAGAAAGCACAGCCACAATACCACTACCATGCCTTAATTTTTAAAACCAATTTCTTAATATCAAATATCCAGTCAAGTGTTCAAATATTCTGCCTCAAAAAACCAAACCAAAATAAAAACAAAACCAAAAAACCCCACAATGGTTTTAAAATACTGTTGTCTTATTTGAATTAAGATCCAAGTAAGAGCCCCACACTGCGTTTGGTTATTAAGTTTCTTCTAAACTATATACAAGCCTCCCTTCTCTTTGGCTTCTACCTTCCTGCAGAGAGGATTTAACTGGTGTAGTTCCCGAAACCAGATGCTGAGAACCTCAGTTTAGGGAGATTTGACATTGCTAGTTAGTGGGAGAGGACAGGGATGGTGCCTAGCCTCCAGTCACAGCACTTCAGAACTGCAAAGTCTTCCCAGATCACCTAGTCAAATACCCTCACTATACAGAGGGTGACTGTTTTAACTCCATGAAGTCCACACAGCACATGAGTAGCATCAGTATCTAATTCTTAGTAGGGAACAGAAAGCAGTAACTTCTCTGACTTGAACAGGTCTCTAGTATTTTCCATGTTTCCCCACTACTCTAGTGTTGGGAAAACTGAGATGAAGGTTACTTGAAGACAGTAATTTAATATTTCCAAATTAAACAAACTTTAGTTTATACCACAACATTAAGCCCAAACCTCTGAGATATCAGTAGGTAACTTTACAAAGTTCAATAAATCCATAAATAATCATCTAAAGCAAAGATCTCAAAAAGCATTGACAATCAGGGGACAGTACTCCAAATCTCAAAACTTACTTTAGGAATGATTTTGTTTTCTATTTTTATATTGTGCCTTCTCTTACAGGGTTAAGGTAAGGACACTTACCTGCAAATGTTACTTCTACTGCTTCTGGTTTGTTACTGCAAAACAAAAGAAAAGTTCCTTAGTAAAGATAGTTGTATTGCTGCTGGCCTTCAAAAGGACTCACAAAGACCCCTGAGCTTTACTTCAGATTGGAGCATTCTGGACCAATCTTATGCTTACTGCTGACCTGAGTACACAATTTGCTTCCTCAGGTACCTGAACCTTTAGGCTCACTTAAGGTAGAGGATACAAAAAGGCAGCAGGACAGACACAGCTTTTGTTTTTCAGCTGCTGTCCAATCTCTGTCATGGTTGGTGTCTTACCTCTAGTTTTGAATTCCTTAGGACTATGATACACACTTTTGCATATATATAGGAACTACCAAATGCTATCTTTTGATCAATGTCTCCCCCACAGGACAGGAGTGATGGAAGTAGAGGTAGTACATTCCACAGGAAAGCTGCTAAACAGAATGCAGAATGGTTTTAATTTACTGAAGATGAAAGCATAATTTCAGTCCATAAAACAAGAAGTTCTATACCATTTCAAAGACAATCTGGAAGTCTTCCTACACGTCTTTCTCTCTCCCTTTATGTCACCAAAGTACTCACCACTCTCCTTCAGGAAGCCCTCTTTCACTGGTTCTACTCTAGTTTTGTTTGGTTTTGTTTTGTTTTGAAAATCCACTTTCTATGGAAGTGCAGCACAAAACAACACTGTGGAATCACTGAGAACAGTCAAGACATCAATTTTCCACCTTCAGCTTTTCATCAGGACCATGTTTTCAGACAAATTAACACTGCACGCTTTTATTTTTTCACCTATTCATCTATAAAATGGGAGAATACAAGTGATCCTACTGACCTTATAGAACTACTAAAGATAAAGAGAACAGACACAGAATAACCTATCCTGGCAGGCAATGAGGACAGCCTGATACTTTCTGTGCAGCTCCTAGCTCAGCCTGGTACAGAAACTTCTACTTGATAAATGCTGCTGAGTTATTACCTAGAAAGCATGACATACATACTAGCTATACACAATAATTGTTAATTAACCTCCTGTGAAAAGCCACCTTACATGATTTCCCCACTTCTCCTCAAAACCCAATGGTAGGAAACAAAGGAAGACTCCAAGGTTTTATCTCTAGCTACCTAGGACTGCAATGATTCCACTTTGTTTTATGGACCAGCAGACAAGACACACACATTTCCCCAATTATTCTTGCCTAATTTGCTCAAGACCACACCATCAAGTACATCTCTTTTATACTACCTCCGCTCCCTTACCTGTAAAGAGAACCACAACTGAGCTGCCCTCTAGGGTTGCTGGGAAATAATGGAATATGTGGCGTGGTTTATGAGTGTTAAAAAGCTGCTGCAGATGCTACACAATACCTTTCCAGGAAACTGGCTTCTACGAAGCATACGTTAGCCCTGCTGAAAAATCAACCAATACAAGTCACATACGGAGTTCCACTCTACTCCTTCATGGCCATCCATGTGACTTAGGAAAATCGCTCTGGGAGACTCTAAGAATGGAAGCATCAAGTGGGTTTATGGAGAAGCAATGAGTTTAGAGTATGATGAAAAGAATGAGATGAAAACTTAAACTGATTCTGATCTTTCATTAGAAACTGTAGCCAGCAAAGACAATGAATGGCCAACCACCATTCCTCACCTCTAAAAAACAAGAGCAAAGGAAGAAGCAGCACAAACATTAATCTATGGCTCACTTGAATGAAATATGAAGAGGCTGCACAATGGGAGGAAGCATGGAAGTCTATTTTCCTGGGAAAGGGTGGCTATGCCAAAAAGTCAGGGTGGAGGCTTGTAAAAGTCCGTATTACATCACTTAGTAGGTAGCTGGGTTTTTTTATTTTTTAAATCCTTAGACTTTAACTCAGTCAACAAAGGACTGAGTTCCTCACTCTCCTACTTTATCAGCAGACTGAGAAAAATTAGGTATAAATAAAAACCCTAAGGGTTGCAAGCTGTAAACATTAAAGCAAAATAAAACAAAACCACAACTTTTTTTTTTTTTTTTTTTTTTTAAAGTAGGGTCCACACCTAGCACTGAGTCCAATGCAGGGCTTGAACTCATGATCCGGAGGATCCAGACCTGAGCTGAGATCAAGAGTTGGACACTAAACTGACAACCACCCAGGTGCCCCCAAGCTATCAACATTTTAACTAAAATTATGAACTTCTCTAGGCTGTAAAGTTCCCCAAGCAGATCCCCACTGGGAGAAGTTGCTTAGGAAGAGGTATACTAAGTGGTTTGCTGCTTGACTTGGGAATATTTGTCAAATCACTGCCATTAATATTTTAGTTTACTATTTATGGCTACACAATAGGTTATAGAGGAGACAAGCTGTAGAGAAGAACATTTGGCCAAAGGAGTGTTCCTGAGAGGTCATGTGGGAATTACAACTCTGTACCCCAACAAATAGACCATACCAAGAGTGAAATATACCAAACAGGATGGCATGTCAATTACTAAGACCAGGTGTTTGTTTCCCCAGAAAGACTGGTCTGGGCGAAAGTGTACCTCTAACAAGCCCAGAAGATAAATGGTTCAAGTTTTTTGTTTTGTTTTGTTTTTTTGTTTTACCATCTGGTAAAGTTTCAGATGCTGGGAATGAGGTTAATTAATCACAATAAAAGGAAGGCCTTTAGCATTGACTGTTCAACTCAAGTCCTGTCACCTACTGGCTAAAAACCATACCCAACGTGGCTCAGATGTTGCTGAGCCTCAGGATCCTTTTCTAGAAAATGAAGATTAAAAGGTTGTTGTGAAGATTAATTGAGATGACATGTGTACAGGAAAGTTTCCCAACCAGTGTCTTGTGACTAAGTTACAGACATGATGAGATAATGAGCCTCACAGCCCTCAGGGGCAGCCCGGTAGCAGGATCTCTAGGCTAGACCATTTACTCAAATTTGCCATGCAAGTATGTTCTGTGTATGACAGATCATAAATAAGGTTAGAAGTCAGTGAAAGATATCTGCACAATGCTTCATGCATACGTCTACTCCCTCCACAACTCTCAAGAGCCCTAGTTTTCTCAACTGTAAATGGGAACTGCACATTTTAAAATCAAATGGAATTATGATTTCAAAGCTTATAGCAAATAAGCTATTTGCTTATTTGTCTAATTCATAGACAGTGATTGATGAATCAGTTTTTCTGACGGAGTCAGAAAAGACCAGACTTTGAAGTCATGGTTGGAAGAAGTCGTGGGACTGTGCTAACTCCCAGAATCACGAATTGGTCAGCACTACAAGGAGAAACAGAACCCTGTTAGTATCAGTGTTGTAATGTCCAAAATCCTAGAACAAACCAGCTAGATAAATCCTCAGGGTAACTGACTGGATTGCACAGGACACAAACATACTCAATTCATCCAGATGGGTTTCAAAAGCTATTCTTAAAATCCTTAGGATAAATTTTCTTCTATCCTTTTTGTAAGGAAGCTTCTAAAATGTCACCAATCAATAAAGGACTCCTGACAGTTGCATTTTCCAATCTTCTTTTCTTGTTAAGATTTTGGAGTTTTTACTCCTGAATGCATCCAATTCTCCATTTGGGCATTTATGTCCCTCTTCTACTTACCCCTTCTATGAGCTGAACGAAAGGAATTACTGAATTCTGCTATTTCACTATAAAGTTTTTGATCACTCTTCTGTAATTCCCCTATAAGGCTCCCATCATCCAATTTGAGCAAAGACCAAAAAATTGTCTACTCTCTAAGCCGTATCTCAAAATATGAAAAACCAACATGATTAAAAGCAGATTCACACAGCATCAGAATAGTGATAAATTAAGCACCTGAAGAAACAAAGATCCATTCTGCCTGGCCTCATCCATTCCTCAAAGAGAATATTTACTGAGCTAACTATATATACAATGAGGATGCTGGGAAAGAAAGACAACCAAAGTGATAGGCCCTGACCTTAAGGAGCCATCAGCATAGCTCTAGGACTTCATGCACAAAGCAATGCCGAGGTCAGAAGCTAGGCAGCAGTGTGCAACTGTAATGACCTGTAAAAAGACCAACCAGACATTTCCATTCCTTCTGGATGCTTAATGTCCCAATTCCGTATCACTTCAAACCAGTCTGTCTCTCTGAGGACATATGCAGCATATTTAGGAATGAGAACAAGGTATCAGCAAGATTTAATTTATTCCTTTCTCAAGTTTCTCCTCCCACGGTCTTTGCCCACCCCAACTGGCACCGCTTGCTTACTGAGCTTCACTCCCCCTCACACAACCACAGAGCCCCACAATATGCACAGCTGTGGCAAGAAGCCAGCATGTACTTAAAAGCAACAGCAATTTGCATCTGACAGCATTTCCTCAATTCTGGACTTCAGACTGTAAGTTGACAGGCCTAGTTTTTGAGGCTGAAAAGGTTCTTGGTGTGTATACAGTAACAAAAAAATTAAATTAATTTGCCAGATTACTTCTGCTTTAATTGGGCATCTGGGTAAGAATTCCTAAATGAAAAGGTAATGCTGTTGACAAGACCTGCATGAGCTTATTTGCAGTGCTGAGCATGGCTTCTTCATCAGCATATTCTCTTAGTGTGTAGGCTGTTGGGGAGACAGTTTACTAATAATTACCATTTTGTGACGATATATGAATTGTTCCAATAAGCCATTTTCCCAGAAGTGTGGTAGGAAAAAATTAAAAGCAATTTGTTGGGAATGAATCTTAGGCTTTTGGAACTGCCTCCAAATTAAAAGGTGATCATGCCTAAATGTTCAACGTTTAGATAACAGAGCTGTTTTACCCAAAGCAAGTTTAGAGTCTTAGACTCTTACTTAGTACTAGGATGTCACAGGCAAGAAGACTTAGGAGGATGGTGTGAGGCATCGTTTAAAAAAAAAAAAAAAATCAACCTCTGGAGGAAAATTACTGCAACTGTATACTGAAGCATATACCACAGAACTATTTTTAAGACTATCTCATGCTTGCATTTTCAGTAGCTGCAATGGTCCTAGTGCTGTTTTACAGACTTTCTGCAATAATGGAAATGTTCTACTTGTGGGCTCTCCAAATATGGCTGCTACCAGGCACATGTGGCAACTGAGCACTAGAACTGTGGCTGGTGTGAGGGGGAACTTAATTTTAGTTTTATTTCACTTTCTTATTTAAACTTAACCAGCCACATGCAGCCACCGGTTATTGTACTGGACATCACAGAGTTGGGAGAGATTCACTCAGGAAAATGCTGCTCTGAACCCCTAAGTTCCCCAACTGGTTTGTCCTGAGAAGCAAAGCCAGGTGGAGCTGCCCCGTCCCAGCAGGTCCCCCCACTGGCAAAGCCATTCCGATTTCAGGGTTTCTTCTGCAAGCTACTTCTCTTCATTAATGTCTTTCTCCCATCGCCACCCTAACACACCTCACCCTTCAGCTCCTCTCTTGCCAACAGGCTCTTTCAGAAAGGCCTCCTTTCTCTGTCCCTGCTTGGTAGAATCCCATAAATGTTTATGATGATCACACTAGTCATTTCTTGCTGGAAGTTCTGGTGTAGTAGGCATGCGCCTTAATAAATAACGTTAACTCCTTCACTGCTGCCTCACCATGTAGGCCTGGAAACTCACTGCGAGCTTAGAGGCCAGCTCCTGCTAGCTGTTAACATCTGCAATCCCAAGAAAGCTCTACCTCCTAGGCCTGATATCCGGGTCTCTTTTCAAAGGTTTTCAGAGTGCTTTTCAGCAGAACATGTTTTTAAGCCCACGTATTGAAAGTAGCATCTCAAAGAGAAGACAGGCCAGACTAAAAGCCAAAACTTGCCCTGCCCCAATATCCAACATCGCTATAACATATACTTTGTTGAGAAATGTCCTAGAAGTTCTAACTTAGGCTTCCAGACTTGAGTGCCTATTTTAATTCCTCTGAAACGATATTTTGTAAGAGTTATAGTTTTCTAAAAGGAAAAGGGTGGATGGTCTGGATAATGAGCTTCATTTTGGAATCACAAATACACAAATAGATGTGAATGTACTTCTACACTACAAGGCAGGCTTCTACTTGAAAATGAACAGGCATTTATCTTGTAGATCAGCTTATAACCACATAGGTCTCATTCTTTGCTAGTCTGGACTCGAGAATGCGCTTAACAGGTTCATCTGTGAAAATGCAGAAGTTAATTTAACTTCCTCCTATGTGCTACACTGCTCAAAAAAGTACCCAGCAATCACCCAAAATAAGACTCGGAGCTGATTCACTCAAACATTTAAAATGCAAAGGAACTGGTAAGTGAGGCTGAAGACAAGAAGCAAGTTAGCTTAAAATATAAGTAACTGCAGCCCCTGGCAGGAAACAGTAGCTCTTGCTTACTGTAAGCCTCACTTCAAGGAAAGCCATGCTTTGCTTTACAGATAAAACCTGTGACCTTACAAAAGAGATAGGAGACTCAATATATTCAATTTAAGGGGTGAGCTAGAAGCACTTTTCTTAATGCCTCCAAGCCACAAGTTCATTAGGAGCACTTAGAATTTCCCCTCCACCAATGCTCTCCCGGCCACTTACTTTTCTATCCCTAGTTCCCAGTTCACCAGCAAGTGGGCACTTATTTCCTCAACTGTGCAACCAAGAGGCGAGGCCCCAGCCTCAGGATGTGGAAACGAGGCAGAGGGACTGGCTACAGGCGACCGAAAATCAGAAGCTAAAACCAGATCCCTGGCTCACGTTTTAAATATTAAAAAAAGCAAAGAAGCTTTGGAGGAGGAGGAGGAGGAGGAGGAGGAGGAGGAGGAGGAGGAGGAGGAGGAGAAGGAGGTTGTTTTCCACTGATGCTTGCGTTTCACAGAGAAGGCTGCCTTGGAAATATGTGCTAAGGCTACCTTTAAAAAGGCCACTGGTAAATTTAAAAAAAAAAAAAAAAACAGGTTATCTGAGAACTTTATAGACTTTGGATGCCTCTGAGTGTGTACCTGGGCCGGGATTACCACTCAAGAAATCACAGGCCAGGGGTCTTGTATAAGAGTTTAAAAGATAAATGGGTGGGGAGAGGAGTATTAGAACCTCAGAAGAGAGATAAGGGAGGGGTGCGGATGGGGAGCCTATCTGCTTTGCTTGAGAAATATGTAACAAAATGGCCAGTGTGTCTTATGTCTTACGGTAAGGTTCGGGGAAGGGAAACTAGAGAAGTCGCGTTTTTCCGGCTGCAAGCCTGGGTCTGCTTTCTGCTCCTTTAGACGTGGGGGTGGGGGTGGGGGTGGGGCCGGGGCCGGGGAGCGAGGAGGCCGGCGGGGATCTGGGCCTGCACCTTCTGCCCTCCTCCAGTCCCGGGAATTCCTGGCAACTCCTTCCAGCCCAACCCCAAACGGGCTTTCTCGGGGTTCAGAACAATGACGCGGGGTGCAGAGGGAGGGGGCCCGCTCGCTCCAGAAGGCAACGGGGTCCTCGGCCGCAGCTGCCCGCACGTCCCCCAGGTCGCCTGCCCTCTGGCACGCGCGCCCCGGTGCCCCGCCGCTTCCGCATCCCTCCTCCGAGCCTCTCCCCACGCATCTCGGCCCCTCACCCCGCCGCGCCCAGTCGCCTCCCACGATCACCGCGCCGGGGCCGGACCCGCGCCCAGCCGGGCCTCCGCCCTCGTCCCCGCGAGCGACCCCGCGGACCAGCCGGGGGTCCACGCCGCCGCCCCCGCCCCCGCCGCCCACCGGCCCCGGGCGCGCGCTCACCCGGCGGCCGCGTTCTCGAACTTGAGCGCGAGCGTCTCCTCGATGATGCGGTTGTTCACCTCCAGCAGGATCATGGCGGCGGCTGCCCCGGGCAGGGAGGGAGAGACGAGGGAGGGTGAGGGTGGGTGAAAGGGAGGCAAGGACGGAGGGAGCGGCCCCGCTGCCCCCGGAGGAGGGGGGGTGGGTGGGGTAGGAGGTCAGGGGCGAGGGGACCGGGGCCGGGGCCGGGGGAAGGCGCAGACGCGCGCTCGCCCTCCTACGCGCGGGCTGCGGAGTCACCCACCCACCCGACCGACCTGGCCCCCGAAGCCTGAACCCGCCTGCCGAGCCGCCGCCGCCGCCGCCGCCGCCGCCGCTGCCGCCTCACCTACAAGCCCGGTCCCCGCCCAGCCCCCGGCTCCAGCCGGCCACTTCCGCTCTCACACCCACTTCCGCTCGCTGCCCGGACGCGCGGCCCCGCGGCGCCATTTCCGCTTCGACCCCTCGCGCACGCGCACGCGCACGCAGGGGCGCCGCGGAGGCTGGGCTGGCGCATGCGCGACCCCCCCCATCATCCCGGGTCCCCGCCCCCCCCGCCTCGCTTGGGGCTCGGATGCCCGCGGGTCTGTCCAGCCCCTCCCTCCCGCTCGTCCCGGAGGTCCAGCTCCAGCCTTCGGGTCCTGTCGGGTCAGGGACGCGGTGAGTGTCGCCCGCGTCGTCTCCCGGCCGGCTCGTGGCTCTCAGCTCGTCGCTGTGCCCCTCGTGCGGCGCTAAGGGCTGTCGGGCGGCAGCGTCGCGAATCCATGGGCTCGTGCTCTGTGCGGGGGGTACAGCGACGAAGGCACGGACGTCCTGCCCTCGTGGGGTCGACAGTCTGGTCGAGGGAGCGTGACCGACTAACCCTCGGTTCAGAACTACACACAGTTAGACCGGCAGTGAGGAGCCCCCCGGGTGAATGGGCCTCCCTGGGTTCCTCACGCCTGCATCTCTGTGCCTGGGGGGCTGGTGTGGGTGCCACGCACGTGGTCCCTGGCCTCGACACCCTCCCCATCCGTTGCACACGTGCATACTGACCGCGTGCGGGGTCTGCGCCTTCTGCGTGTGCGCCTTGCCCTGTGCTTTCCTCCTCCAGGGGGAATCTTAACAAACTCCGTGGAGTCTCTCCTACACGCGTGGACTTATTTTCTGCTATGTACCCCCCAAAAATGAACAAAAACTAGCCCCTGTCATCAAGGCCCAGACAGCTCTTTGTTGTTGTTGTTTTTTTTAATGAACATTTTTAAACATTTAGAATCCAAAGTGATTTTATTATTTATTTGTTTTGGGGGGAGAGAGAGTGCCTGGGCACGGAGGGGCAGGGGCAGAGGGAGAGTGAGAAGCAGACTCCCCCGCTTGAGCGGGGAGCCAGATACTGGGGGATGGATCCCAGGACCCTGACATCACAACCTGAGACGAAGGGCAGCCGCTTAACTGACTGAACCACCCAGGCGCCCCACCAGGCAGCTCTATAAAACAGATTCTTACGTGCTAATACTTTAGCATTAGTGTTTATTGAACTAAAATAATGCACAAACGCGGTGTAAAAATGTATAGGTAAACTAAAAGTCTCGTAATGAAAAAAAAAAAAAAAAAGCAGTTCCCTGGCCTACTTTGTAAATGCAGTATCTTCAACTCTTACATATTCTGATTCCATCCATAAATCAAAATACATACTTGTACTGTTAATTCTTGATTTGTTAATTTTAAGCATTATCTGTTGACTTCCTGCCCTGATAGATAAGAACCTGATAGATAACCACTCAGGCTCAGTTGGTTAATCTGTCTTTGCTCAGGTTGTGATCCTGTGGTCCTGGGATGGAGCCCCCCATCAGGGATCCCTGCTTGGTGGGGAGCCTGCTTCTCCCTCTCCCTCTGCCTGCCACTCCCCCTGCTTGTGCTCTCTTTCTCTGTCAAGTTAATAAAATCTTTTAAAAAACAGAAGAACTTGGTCTTTCACTTCTGCCCTTGCCCTCTGCAAAGTTATGTAATAATTTTTGGTGAAACCAATAATAAGCACTTAAATTATAATGTATGCAAATATCGTTCACTGATGAGCCCTGAAGTCCACTACATCCATGCCTTCTAACTTATACAACCCTTTATTTTCCTTAGACCCGATTATTGCCTTTTTTCTCTTACTTGTCAATTTTGTATATTATCTACAGTTGCCTGCCTGTCCCCTCTTCAGGTGCTCTAAGACTCTGTCAAAGTCTAGCAATATTTCCAATATACTCAAATACATAAGTTCCACTTTTTCTCTAGAGTCTTTGTCCCAGAGTGCCTCCTTTCTCTTGTTTCAATCTGGATTGACTGCTCTCTAGACTTACTGTTGTCATTCTGGGATTTTCCTTCACTGCTGTTCTGGGCTGTTTTGTCAATTTCCTGGACAAATTGTCAATGACAGTTGTCATTCTGGGATTTTCCTTCACTGCTGTTCTGGGCTGTTTTGCCCATTTCCTGGATCCCAGGTTTTCCTTTCTTGGTTTATGTGTTTTGCTAAAGCATCTTCTCCAGTAACTTCCTAAGGAAGGAACTTAAGAGATATGTTGTTGGAATCTGCATATTTGAAAATATCTTTATTTATTTTTTTTTTAAGTAATCACGTCCAAAGTGTGACTCTTACTCAGGACCCCAAGATCAAGAGTCATGTGCTCTACTGACTGAGCCAGCCAGGGGTCCCCATATTTGAAAATATCTTTATTCTAACACTTTAATTGTAGTTGGACTGTGTTAAGAAGAAACCCAAAATGGTGCTACTTAGGCCAGTTCACCAACCTGGGGCTTAATACCTAACCGAATTATGCTTTCAACCTTCCCCAGAAATGTAGTCTTAAACATTAGGAATTTTCTGGTGGGAGTCGGGAAGAATGCTTTGAATCCCAGCTGACTTCTGCTTAATCTCACTATTAGCCCATTGCCTTCCTGCTGCCTTCCATGGGTTAAAGTCTATAAAAAATGAATCTTTGGTGGTAGTAATGGAGGAAGGGGTGGAAGTAGGGTGAGTGGGGTGGGAAAGGCAACAATCCTTTACTAGTGGATTTAGAAGACTAAAGACTTTTGATATGGCTTTTCTTCCTATTTTCTTTATCTTGCTTTTGGTTTATTTAAATTTATGACTAATAGGAGCTATGTCTTTGTACTACCACCCACTTTTCTTGAATCTTAACATATTATAATTAAACTTACTTCAGAGGTTTTAAAAAAATAAGTGTAGTGGAAACTTCCCTTGAATCCAACCAGATTCCTTTCCTTTCACCCCTTTTCCTTAACACTTAGGGCCTAGAGGTGGTATCAGCTTGTCTGCTGTTAGTCCTGGCTTACTGCATTCTCTTGTGGTTCCTATACATCCATGCTTTGTTTTTTTCTTAAGATTTTATTTATTTATGAGAGAGAGAGAGAGAAAGAGAATGAGCAGGGTGAGGAGCAGAGGGAGAAGAAGCAAGCTCCCTGCTGAATAGGAAGCCCAATGTGGGGCTTGATCCCAGGACCCTGAGATCATGACCCGAGCAGAAGGCAGATGCTTACCTGACTGAGCCACCCAGGTGCCCAACATGTATGCTTTGTAAATAGCCTTTTGTAAACAGCCCCTCTTCTTTTTTTTTAAATTTTTTAAAAATTTTTATTTATTTATGATAGGCACACACACACAGAGAGAGAGAGAGAGGCGGAGACATAGGCAGAGAGAGAAGCAGGCTCCATGCACCAGGAGCCCGATATGGGATTCGATCCTGGGTCTCCAGGATCACGCCCTGGGCCAAAGGCAGGCACTAAACCGCTGCGCCACCCAGGGATCCCAACAACCCCTCTTCTTAAGTCTCCTGTCTATTCTTTGTAGGATCAAGATTAGTACAGGTTGGAGAGTGATATCATAGAAGATAGTGAAGTCAGGAAACTCCAGGAATTGGTCCTTTCACTGAAACAATTACTGAGGTGGCAAGAGCTGTCAGAGTAAATTATTTGTAACTGTAGAGTCTAGTTAAACACTTGAAGCATCTAGGGAAATCTTTAATGAATAAAAATGCTGGTGACTTTTGGTGAGTCTTAATGTTTCACATAGCAGCCACCATCCCTCACCCCCAAAGCAAGTAATCATATGGATGGCATTCCACATCTCTGGTATGACTTGCTTAATCAAGAGTGTGAGCAATAGGGACCTGTCCTCCAAAAAATCAGGTTTCTGTGTTTTGGTCTGCTTGGCAGTTTGCTAATGGATGTGCACAGAGGCTGGTCATTGTTTCAACTTCAATAGGCTGGGCAGAAGTGATTTCCCCATGGTATCAATTAAGAATCTTTAAAGAAACAGAACACTCATTTTTTTATCCTTTCCTTTTCTGGATTCATGCATTCATGAAAATCTCTGTCAGGTCACTGGATGACTAAAGAGATAATAAATTGAGGCTTCAGTAACTATACACAATAAAGACTATTTAGTCTTTGCAAAAAATAGTGTGAGAAAAGCATGAAATAAGCAGATGACTGCAAGCTTCATCATACAATAATAACAATCCCTATGTGTGAGAGGATCTGATCCATAGTTACCACTTTAACATTCAAAATGCCAATTCTCACACAAAATTGCAACGAAACAGTAAAGTATGGCCTATTCATAGTGAAGAAGAAGAAGAAGAAGAAGAAGAAGAAGAAGAAGAAGAAGAAGAAGAAGAAATTGATAGAAACAATCCCTGAGGAAACCCAAACATTAGACTTACTAGAAAAATATTTAAATAAACTCTCTTAAACATACTCAAAAAGCTGAAGGAAGCCATGGACAAAAAACTAAAAGAAATGAGGTGAATGATATATGAATAAATATATAATATAAATAAAGAGATAAAAATTATAAATAGGAACCAAATAGAAATTCTGGACCTGAAAAACAGAAGAGGAGTTTATCAGAAGAGTTGAGTAGGCAGAAGGAAGAGTCAGCAAACTTAAAGATAGAGCACATTAAAATTACCTAGTTTAAGGAGCAGAAAGCAAAGAGAATAAAGAATAATGAACAAAGCCTGAGGGACATATGGGACACCATCAACAATATCAGCATACACATTATGGGAACCCCAGAAGCAAAAGAGAAAAGGGGGGGGGATATTTGAGGAAATAATGGTGACAAAATTTATACATTTGTTGAATATTATGAATATACACCAGCTGGTAAGCTCAAAAAACTCAAAGTATGATAAATGCAGAGATCCACACTATAGTACATTATAACCAAGCTGTTGAAAGCTAAAAACAGAAAATCTTGAAAGTAGCAAGAGAGAAGTGGTTCATCATTTACAAGGGATCCTCAATTAGATTTAATGCTAATTTTTCATCTGAAAACACAGAGGTCAGAAGGCCTTGGAATGATCTCTTTAAAGTGCTGAAAGAAAAAAACTATCAACCAAGAATTCCATATCCAGAAAAACTATCCTTAAAAAGTGAAGAAGAAATTAAGACATTCCCAGATAAACAAAAACTAATGAAATTCATTATTGATAGACCTGCCATACAAGAAGTGCCATCAAGAGACCTTCAGGCTGAAACAAAAGGGCACTAGATGGTAACCTGAAGTATTATGAAGAAATCAAGATTATTGGTAAAGGTAACCACACAGATAAACATAAAAGCTACTATTATAGTATTTTTGAATGTAACTCCTCTTTGTATTTCCTATATGATTTAAAAGCCAAAGGTAGGGGATCCCTGGGTGGCGCAGCGGTTTGGCGCCTGCCTTTGGCCCAGGGCGCGATCCTGGAAACCCGGGATCGAATCCCACGTCGGGCTCCCGGTGCATGGAGCCTGCTTCTCCCTCTGCCTGTGTCTCTGCCTCTCTCTCTCTCTCTCTCTCTGTGACTATCATAAATAAAAAAAAAAAAAAAAAAAAAAAACTTAAAAGCCAAAGGTAGAAAATAATTCTAAATCTATGTTAACAAACACACAATGTATGAAGATGTCACTTGTGACAATGAGAAAATAAAGAGGAGATGGAGCTGGATAGAAGCAGAGTAAAGGTATGCTATTGAAGTAAATTGATATCAATTCAAACTAGATTTAATTTATTTATTTATTTATTTATTTATTTATTTATTTATTTATTTATTTATTTTAAGAGACATAGAGAAAGATAGGTAGGGAGGGTCAGAGGGAGACAGAGAGAGAGAGAGAGAGAGAGAATCTTAAGCAGGCTCCAAGCCCGGCATGAAGCCAGCCAGCGGGCTTGATCTCCTACCCTGATTATCATGAGCTGAGCCAAAATCAAGAGTCAAATGCAAAAAAAAAAAAAAAAAAAAAAAAAGAGTCAAATGCTTAACTGACTGAGCTGCCCAGGTGCTCCTCAAACTAGATTTTAAAAATAAATTTAGGAGGTGCCTGGGTGGTGCAATTGGTTAAATGATTGACTCTTGGTTTGGGCTCAGGTCATGATCTCATGGTCATGGGATTGAGCCCCACATTGAATTCTATGCTCAGTGCAGAGTCTGCTTGAGATTCTCTCTCCTTTTTTTCCTGTTCTTATCCTGCTCATGCTCATGCTCTGTCTCTTAAATAAGTGAATAAATCTTTTTTTTTATTAAGTCTTTATTTTTTAAGATTTTATTTACTCATGAGAGACACATACAGAGTGAGGCAGAGACACAGGCAGAGAGAGAAGCAGGCTCCACGCAGGTAGCCCCATGTGGGACTGGATCCCAGGTCCCCAGGATCATGCCCTGGGCCGAAGGTGGTCCTAAACCACTAAGCCACGGGGGCTGCCCAAATAAGTGAATAAATGTTAAAAATAAAGATAAGGGGGATCCCTGGGTGGCTCAGCAGTTTAGCGCCTGCCTTTGGCCCAGGGTGCGATCTTGGAGACCCGGGATCGACTCCCACGTCGGGCTCCTGGCATGGAGCCTGCTTCTCCCTCCTCCTGTGTCTCTGCCTCTCTCTCTCTCTCTCTCTCTTTCTCTATGTCTATCATAAATAAATCTTAAAAAAAAATAAAGATGGGGTGCCTGGGTGGCTCAGTCGTTTAAGTGTCTACCTTTAGTTCAGGTCATGATCTTGGGGTCCTGGGATCAAGCCGCAAGTCAGGCTCCCTGCTCAGTGGAGAGACTACTTCTCCCTCTCCCTCTGCCCCTCCCCACAGTTCGTGTTCTTTCTTTCTGTCTCATATAAATAAATAAATAAATAAATAAATAAATAAATAAATAAATAAATCAAATCTTTTAAAAAATAATACATTTAAGATGTCAATTGATAACCAAGATAATAACTGGAAAAATGTATGGAAAAGGAAACAAAGAAGGAATTAAAGTTCCTTCGGTACAACAAGTACTGTATTTCTGGGACAAATCTCACTAGGTAATGGTATGTACAAGAAGTACAGTAGAAGAATCAGTCAAACAAAAGAAGGCAGTGTTGGAGGAAATAAAAAAAGATATATAGAGGAAACAATACATAGTAGAAGTAAGTCTTTATCAGTAATCATTTAAAATGTAAATAGAAGAAATCCACTTTATTAAAAGACAAAGATTGGTAAAATGAATTAAAAAACCATGATCTAACCATATGTTGCTTACAAGAGACTCATTTTAGATCCAAAGACACAAAAAGACTGAAAGTGAAAGGATAGAAAAAGATATTCCATGTGAATACTAACCAAAAGAGATCTGGGGTGGTTCTATGAGTATCAGAAAAGTAGATTTTTTAAAAAAGATTTTATTTATTTATTCATGAGAGACAGAGACAGAGAGAGAGAGAGAGAGAGAGGCAGAGACAGGCAGAGGGAGAAGCAGGCTCCACACAGGGAGCCTGATGTGGGACCCGATCCTGGGACTCCAGGATCACACCCTGGGTGGAAAGCAGGCGCTAAACCTGCTGAGCCACACAGGCATCCCAGAAAAGTAGATTTTAAGTTAAAAGTTGTTAACAGGAGGAACACTTGGGTAGCTCAGTGGTTGAGCATCTGCCTTCAGCTCAGAATGTGATACTGGGTCCGGGGATCAAGTCCCATATTGGGCTCCCTGCAAGGAGTCTGCTTCTCCTTCTGTCTATGTCTCTGCCTCCCTCTCTGTGTCTCTCATAAATAAATAAATAATTTTTTTAAAAAAAGTTGTTGCAAGAGATAAAGAAGGACATAATATAGAGATAGATAAAAGGGTCAATTCATAAAGATGATATAACAATTGTAAGCATATATGCAGCAGACAATGGGCAGCCCCTCCCAAATAACTAAAGCAAATGTTGACAGAATTGAAGAAAGGAATAGACTATCTACAATAATAGTTAGAAATCGACTTTAGTATCCCACTTTCAACAATGCATTGAACATCTAGACAGAAGATCAATAGGGAAATAGAAGACTTGAGGAACACTATAAACCAACTAAATTTGGCACACATATACAGAACACCCCCCTCTACAACAGGAGCATATACATTTTTCTTGACTTTACATGGCACATTCTCCAGGATAGACCATATGTTAGGCCATAGAAAAATCTTAATACATTTTAAAAGATCAGAATCATACAAAAGATTTTCTCTAATCACTAGAGAATGAAGCCAAAAATCAATAACAGATGGAAAACTGGAAAATTCACAAATGAACAGAAATTGAACAACACACTCCTTCACAATGAATACATCAAGAAGAAATCACTAAGGAAATTAGAAAATACTTTGAGATGCATAAAAACAAAAAACACAATATACCAAAATAGGTGGAATGCAGTGAAAGCAGTGCTCAGGGGGAAATTTATAATTGCAAGTGCCTCACTAAAAAAGAAGAAAGAAAAAAAATAAAAAAGAAGAAAGATCTCAGATCAACACCCTAACTTTATACTTTAAGGAACTAGAAAAAGAAGAGCAAACTAAACCTAAAGCTGGCAAAAGGAAGGAAATGACAAAGACTGGAGTATATGGGCACCTGGGTGGCACAGTCAATTGCATGTCCAACTCTTGGTTTCGGCTCAGGTCATTATCTTAGGGTCATGGCATGAAGCCCTGCATTGGATTCTGCATTCGGTGCAGAGTCTGCCTGAGAGTCTCTCTCCCTTTCCCTGTGCCTCCCTTCACTCTCTCTAAAATAAATAAATAAATCTTCAAAAAAGATTGGAGCATAGATAGAGAATAGAAAACAATAAAGAAAAACAATGAAACCAAAAGAAAAATAATAAAATTGATGAACTTTTTAGCTTAACTAAGATAAAAAAGAGGATGCAAATTACTAAAACCAGAAATGAAAATGGGGACCATACAGAAATTAAAAGGATTTGGGAGATTATTATGAATAATTGTATGCCAAAAAATTACATAATGTAGACAAAATGAACAAATTCTCAGAGACACACAAATTATCAAAAATTACTCAAGAACCAGTAAAAAATATCAATAGACTTATAACAAGTAAAGATTGAATTAGCAATAAAAAACCTCCCGGGACACCTGGGTGGCTCAGTTGGTTAAGCATCCAACTCTTGATCTCAGCTCAGGTCTTGATCTCAAGGTTGTGAGACCCAACATGGAGCCTACTTAAAACAAAACAAAGGAAAACAAAACAAAACACCTCTGAAGAAAGAAAAGGCTTTTATTTATTTATTTATAAATTGAGATGTAATTTACATATGGTGTTATTATTAGTTTCACATATACAATATAATGATTCAATAATTACTCGGTGCTCACCATGGTAAGTTGTAATCACCATCTGTCACCAAACAATGTTATTACCATCTTAGTGACTGTATTCCTTATGCTGGACTTTGAATTTTTTCTGGACTTATTTATTTTGTAACTGGAAGTTTGTATCTCTTAATCCCCTTTATCTATTTTACTCATCCCCCACCCACCTCTCCTCTGGGAGAAAATGCTTTTAAAAGAATTTAAAGAATTAATACCAACCATACTCAAACTCTTCCAAGAAACAGAAGAGGAAGGATAACTTCTTACACATTCTTTGAAGCCAGCATTTCCCTGATACAAACCCAGACCAAGATGCCACAAGAAATGCAAACTGTAGAGCGATATCTCTTATGAATATAGATACAAAGATCCTCAGCAAAATCCTAGCAAACCAAATCCAACAGCACATTGAAAGGATTATATACCATGACCTAGTGAGATTTATCCCAGGAATACAACAATGGTTCAACATAAGAAAATCAATCAATGTAATAACCACATGAACAGAATGAAAGAAAAGAAAACAGAACATCTCAATTGATGCAGAAAAGGCATTTGACAAAATTCAGCTTCTTTTCATGATAAAAATACTCAGAAAAGTAGGAATAGAAGGGAGTTTCCTTAACATGGTAATGGACATTTATGAAAAATCCCACAACTAATAATATCCTTGATGGTGAAAGATTGAAGCTTTCTGCCTCTGATTGGGAACAAGACAAAGATGTCTGCTTTCACCATTGCTATTCAACATTGTACTGGAAGCTGTAGCCATGGCAATCAGACAATAGGAATAAATAAAAGGCATCAAAATTAGAAATCAAGAATTAAGCTATCTCTTTCAAACATGATTCTATATAAAGAAAATCCCATTGAATCCACACACACAAAATGCTAGAGGCAATAAATGAATTCAGCAGACTTTTAGGGAACAAAATCAATTCACAAAAATCAGTTGAGTTTCTATATACCAACAACGAACAATCTAGAAAGGAAATGAAGAAAACAACTCCATTTAAATAGCACCTAAAATAATAAATTATCTAGGAATATGTATAACCAAGGAGATAAAAGACTCAGATGCTGAAAACTACAAAACATGACTAGAAGAATTGAAGAAGACTTAAATCAATGGGAAGATTCCATGGTCATGAATTGGAAGACTGAATATTGTTAAGATGACAGTATTCCCCGAAGCAATCTACAGGTTCAATGCACTCCCTCTCACAATTCTAGTGGCTTTTTTTTTTTTTTTTTTGCAGAAATGGAAAAGCCAATTTTCAAGTTTATAGGGAACTGCAAGCAGCCCTAGAGAGCGAGAACAACATTTAAAAGAGAAAAAAAATCAGAGAACTCACACTTCCTAATTGCAAAACTTACTACAAATCTACAGCAATAAAACCAGTGTGTAAAAAAAAAAAAAAAAAAAAAACAGTGTGTGACTGGCATAAAGATAGAAATATGCAGACCAATGGAATAGAACTGAGAGTCCAAGCAATAAGCCCGACATTTATGGCCAGTTGATTTTTGGCAAGAGCGTCAAGACCATTCACTGGGGGGAGGAGGGAAATGAGAGTCTCTCTTTAAACAAATTGTGCTGGAACAACTGATTGACCACAGGCAAAAGAATGAAGTTGTACCTTACCTCATTCCAGATACAAAAGTTAATTCAATGTGGATCAGCAAACCTAAATAAAAATGCCTAGATATAAAACTGTTAGAAGAAAACTTAGGGGGATGCCTCGGTGGCTCAGCGGTTGAGCATCTGCCTTTGGCTCAGGTTGTGATCCTGGGCCCCTGGAATCGAGTCCTGCATCAGACTCCCCAGAGGGAGCCTGCTTCTCCCTCTGCCTGTGTCTCTGCCTCTCTCTGTGTGTGTCTCTCATCAATCAATAAATAAAATCTTAAAAAAAAAAGAAAACATAGAGGCAAAATCTTCATCACCTTGGACTTGACAATGGATACTTAGACGTGACACTAAAGCAGAAGCAACAAAAGGAAAAGCAGATGAACTGTTCTTTCAAAATTAAAAACTTGTAATAGATGAATGCGAGCTGTACCTCCAAACCTGAGATGAGTCAGCTGGGAGCTGTCATTAAGTACAGTCAGCTGAAAGTCTGAATATGAATAATGTAATGGGTTGTGCTATTTACAGGAAATTAATGATTTATTTTATTTAAATTTTATGTGGTTTAATGTGCGTCCCAAAAAGTTATCTGCTTTGGAAAAGCACATGTATCGAACTTTCCATTTTGGCATAAGAAGAGAGGCATACCGCTTTTATTAATAGACAATTTCTCCTCCTGTCTGCTGAATAAATAAATGCTGAGCTGAAGGAATGCCAAGTTACTTGCTTGCCGGGATGCTCTCATGCGTTGGCTCAGTTCTGAGAGGAGGGGCAATTGTGACAAGGGAGGTCAGGAGGCTATTCTCTTTGTCTGTTAGGAGATGATGACAGTTTGCTCTGGGTGGAGTAGTGGAGAAGGAGAGAATTGAATGTTTTTGAGAATTACTTCAGTGAAGAAATCCAAAAGTTCTGGCGATGGATTGGAGAGATGTTGCATTAATTTTCTATATTGAGTAATAAATCACCACAAACTTAGCAACTAAACAATACTCATTTATTATCTCATGGTTTCCACGGGTCAGGAGTCCAGGCATAGCTTGCTGGGGTCCTCTGCTCAGGCCCTTAGCAGACTTCAGTTAGGTGCTGGCTGGGGCTGTGGTCTCGCCAGAAGATCAACTGGGAGAAGATCTACTTCCACGCTGCCTCAGGTGTTTGGAAGAATTCATCTCCTTGCAATTTGTGGCACTGAGATCTCTTTTCTTTCTGGCTGTCAGGGGGATCCCCCACAGTTCCTTGACATATATGACAGCTTACTTCTTGAAAGCTAGCAGGAGAGTCTCTCTCATTTCAACCCACGGGATGGAGTCTTATATAACATAATCCTGGGCCTGGCATCCTGTCACTTTGTCACCCTTGCAATATAACACAACCTAAACAAGGTACTGACATCTACCACCTTGGCCATATTCTACTGATTAGAAGCAAGTCACAGGTTCTGCCTCAAGGGGAAGGAGTTATATAAAAGCATGACTCAGTGGAGGAGGGGAATCACCTTAGAGTGTGTCTCCCACAGGGAAGATAAGGGATAGCAAAGTGCCGGCTCTAGAGTTCAGATTTCTGTTGAGCAGGTGGGATATTGCCATTTACAGAGATAGAAAACATGGAGGAGCATATTGGTTGAGGGAAGATCTTGAGTTCAGTTGTGGACAAGTTAAGCTGCTCAAGGGCATGAACCGTGTCTAGACTGTTCTTCACTTTTTTTTTTTCACTCTTTATTCTGTACCTACGGTAGTTCCCAACACATAGTAAGTGCTCAAGACAATGAATGAATGAATGAATGAGATCTGTGAGACATCCTAGTGGAGACAGTGACGAGGCCAGTGTCTCCTAGAGGTCACTGGTGTTTGTACAGTGATTAGCACTTTGCCTTGGATGGAACAACCTGGGAAAGAGAATGGGGGGGGGGGGAGAGCAAGGATCTCAGGACTGGGTGCTGGGAGTCCCCAAACTGAAAAGTCAGGCTGAAACGGAAACACTGGCAAAGGCTACCAAGAAAAGTAGACACAAGAGTGTGGTGCTGAATGCTGTGGAGAAGTTGAGACAGGACTGAGGGGTCCCTGGGGAGAACTGGTTTTGGTGGAGTGGTGGGGCTCAGCAGTCAACTCCATGGGCTGAGGCATGTTCAGGAGGTGAGGCAGGGGAGGGCAAGCAGGCAGTTCTTTCTAGAAGTTTGGCCATAGGAAGGAGGGATTGAGTGATAACTGGAGGGAGATGCACCCACTATTGAGATCATCCAGGTACTGACATCAAGAGAGGGCAGCCCAAGGCAGGTGCTGGGGCACGCAGGACTAGATGGTCAGGGGGAGAGAGAGCACCTTCTCTGCCTGTCTCATGGTCTCGCTTTTATACCCTTTTATACCGCTTTCTCGATCATGTTTTTTTTTTTTTTAAAGATTTATTTATTTATTTATGATAGACACACACACAGAGAGAGAGAGAGAGGCAGAGACACAGGCAGAGGGAGAAGCAGGCTCCATGCTGGGAGCCCGATGCGGGTCTCGATCCCGGGACTCCAGGATCGCGCCCTGGGCCAAAGGCAGGTGCCAAACCGCTGAGCCACCCAGGGATCCCCTCGATCATGTTTTTATTACAGTGAAGCTAATGTAGTTCTTTAAGAATATTAAGAATGGAAAATATGCTCAAGGAGCCTCTTTCCTCTCCCCTTCTCTCCCTCTGTCCCCTTCCTTCTTTCTCATCTCCAATAATTCTGTCTAGAATTTATTTGCTCCCTCTCTCCTTCCTTCCCTCTTTCTTTCCATCCTTTCATTAGTATGGAAGAGCCTTGAGTTGTTCTCATTGCCAACAAGTAGGTTTCAAGAAAGAAGGAGAAATTGAAGATAAAGAGAGAGAAGATGATACTTGATTGCGTGAGACTAGCCAGAAAGCAGCAGGGAGATGGATTTTAGGGCACAAGATTGGCTTTGGGGTGGCCAAGGGACAGCAGCTCCACTGTGGCAGGAGGAAAGGAGGAAGGTATGGTGTGGGCCCAGCAGTGTGCTGGTCTGGAGTCAGCAAGTAGAGGGGGGTTCCCAGAACTCAGGGCCCATTGTCTTTTGTGTCCACCTTAGTCCCTGAGACACCACCTTTCACATAATAAACTAACAATACTTGTTGAATGAAAGAATATGTGCCGAAACACTTTAAAGGACAGCATACATAGCACATTTTTTCCTTGATTTTTCAACATGAAGTCCTTATTGACTTTACTTATCATGAATGTAGCACATGGTTCTTGTAAAAAAAAATTTTAATAATGTAGAAAATTTCCCTTGAAATTCTACCTCACAGAGATAACCATTGTTAATGGTGAGCAGCTACCTTACCAATGGGTTACATATTAAACAAAAGACAATATATGGAATTGTGTGAGCTGTTTCTCTCACTTTCACATTATATCCTTTATGTCAATATGTAAAGATCGTCCTTATCTTTCGTAACACCTGTCTGGTCTCTTGGTCTCCATAACACCTCCGAGCCTCATACATTTTTTTTTTTAACAAAAACCCTTTGATTAGCATTTAGGTTGTTTCCAATTTTTTCAATACAATGACTGTTCTCGTTCATACCTCTTTGCACACCTGCACCATTATTTTCTTAGAATAAATTTCCAGAAGAGGGAAACACATGTGTACATTTAAAATTTTGATATCTCTCTCTAAATTGCCCTCCAGAAGGCTCTGCCAATTTGAGCTTTCATTAACAGCTACAGGTGCCTGTTTCCCCACACTCTTGCTAACAACTGGCTTATAAATCTTTTAATCCTGTTAATCAAAGTGAAAAGTGACATCTCATTTTAATTTGTTTATCTGCAATTGCTAGTGAGATAGAACATCTTGAACAGGAGTTTTGGCCATTTGCATATCTTTTATGGAGTGCTTCTTAATGCCTTTTACTCATTTTCTATTGGGCTTGTAATGTTCTTATTCTAAATAATCCATAGTTTAATAATACTGCTCTTTATCTGTTGCAAATATTTTTTCCATTTTGTTATTTATCTTTTAGCTATGCCATTGGTTTGCTTTGCGATATAGAAAATTTCTCCATCTTTCCTGTCATTTTATTTTTTACTTTTTTCTTTTTTCAGTAGGCTCCACACCCAACATGGAGATTGAACTCATGACCCTGAGATCAATAGTTGCATGCTCTACTGACCAAGCCAATCAGGTGCCTCTCCATTTTATTTTACTTATTTTATTTTTTAATGTAATTGAAGTACTCTTAAGAAAGCTGATAATCACATTAAAATTATTTAAAAATTCTATTTTTTCTGTTACTTTGTAGTTTAAACTTTTTCATTAAAATTTTATCCATTTTTTAAAAAAAGATTCTGTTTATTTACTTGAAAGAGAGAGAGAGAATGAGTGGTGGGGAGGAGCAGAGAGAGAGAGAGAGAGAGAAAGAGAAAGAAAGAAGCAGACTCCCTGCTGAGCAGGAAGCCTGCCCCAATGAGGGGCTGGATCGCAGGACCTTGAGGTCATGACCTGAACTGAAGGCAGACGCTTAACCAACTGAGCCACCCAGGTGCCCCAAATTTTATCCTTTTCTGCTTATTTTTTAAATTAGATGGACAATATATGATTATATTCTAGTCACTTTCTTTTTTGTTTATTAATTAATTAATTTATTTCTAATCACTTTCTTAGAAGTAATAATGGTTATCTGATTAAGATTTGTCCTTTCAAAATCCTTTAATGCATTTACATTCATATACTCGTGTGGACATATACACACATATTTAACATAGTGTCATTCTATATGTGTGATTTATAACCTGTTCTTTCATTGAACAATAGTTAAGTATTTCCTTATTAGTACCGATAGATTGCCTTTTCTAGCTGCCGCACGATAGTCACTTGTATGAATGCACTGTAAGATGTGGTTTAACTCTTTCATTTTTAAATCTTTAATCCATCTGAATTTCATGGGTATACATATGTAACTGAAGTGAATGAGGGATATAATTTAATTTTTTCCCCAATAAATTTCCAGCTATCCTAATACCATACATTGAATAACCCATATTTCCTTTACTGTCTTGAAATGTTGCTTTACAACTGAATGAATGCTAGACTGATGATGTTGGGAGGTAGACACAGCAAAGTCTGCAGGAACTGAAAATAATTTTAATAATAATAATTTTAAAATAATAATTTTAATTATTATTCATGAAGGAGCTTCCTGCTTCTGCTGGAGCAGCAGTACCAGCTAGCCTGCTGTTCCTAATTCTTCCCCCCCCTGCTCCCCCCACCCCCTGTAGCTTGCTCTGCACAGGTGTAGAAAAGGACTGACCAATATTCCCTAATTGTTTTATCCTCAGGTACATGGAAATCCTAGTTTTGCAATAAGACCTTTCTCCTCCTCCTTCTTTTTCTTCCTCTTCCTCCTCCCTCCCCGCTCTTCTCCTTCTTCTTCTTCTCCTCCTCCTCCTCCCTCTCCCTCTTTCTTCCTCCACCCTTCTTGTCCTTCTTCATCCTTTATAAGTCTGTGATGAACTGCCTATTAGCTTCATCTCCCCTGAATTCTTGAGGTGTGTATGGTTTTATGTGCCATGTGGCTCAGGAGAAGACCCTGATCACTAACATTCCCTCCTGGGAATCTGGAACAGGAGTATCAGAGACAGAGATAGAGCTGGTTTTGCTTTTGCAAAGTGCTCCAGTGGTAAAAATGAGATGATTTGGAGTGGCTTGCAGTGACTCAGTTTTAATTTAATTAAAAATTAAAAATTATTATTTTTTACTTATATTTACCAGTTTCTTATAATGGATATAAGTGAACAGCCAGGTAGACAAGAAGGTCTGGAAGGGTCCTGAGTGCAGCAACTTCTCGGTGGAGTTGGAATGCACCACCCTCATGGTGGATGGATGTGTTTGCCAATTTGGAAACTTGTTTTAATTTTAATTATTACATACATATATATATATATATTTAAAGATTTTATTTATTTATTCATGAGAGACACAGAGAGAGAGGCAGAGGAAAGGCAGGTGCCCTGCAAGGGGCCCGATGCGGGACTCGATCCCGGACTCCGGGATCAAGCCCTGGCCCGAAGGCAGACACTCAACCACTGAGCCACCCAGGCATCCCTTACATACATATTTTAACAGGTATTGGAAAAAGATAAAATTCACACATGAGAGTCACAAGGCTAAAGTCAGTATTTAAGTTACTTTGATAAAAGTTAATCAATGTATTTATTTTTTAAAGTATTTTATTTATTTATTTGGCAGAGAGAGAGAGAGAGAAAATGCACACAAGCAAGGGGAGTGACAGGCAAGGGAGATGGAGAGGGAGAAACAGGTGCCCCGCTGAGCAGGGAGCCCTATGTGGGGCTTGATCCCAGGACCCTAAGATTGTGACCTTAGCCATAGGCAGATGCTCAACCAACTGAGCTACCCCAGGCACTCCAAAGTTAATCAATTTAAAGAAGAACATGGCACTTGAGTAGACATGGTACAAATGCTGCAGACAGTTTGAGGCTGATTGCAGTTCGCAAAATCCCAAATTAGATGATAGTCTAATCACTCAGTTAGTCAAGGGTGCCCTCCGCCGCAAGTAACAAGAACCAAACTCATAATAGCTTAAACACATAGTGGTATTTTTGTCGTTGTTATTTTACCCATAATGTCCTTTAGTGTTGGTTTGGTAGCTCAATGCAGTCCAAGAGTAAACCGCCTTTTTGTGATTCTTCAGATCTTTTCTTCATGGTCCCATGATGGCTGTCGTAGCTCTAGCTCTCACAGCCAAATGGAAGAAAAAGGAAGAGGTGGCACCAGGCAGCATCTTTCCCTTCTGCCAGGAAAAGCAAGAGCTTTCCTAGAGTTCCTAGCAGTCTTCTCCTTGAGTGTCATTTGCCAGAACCACATACTGGGCCACATACGGCTAGGTGTAAAGGAGGCTGGGAACATGGACAATAGCTCAGCATAGTTGCCTGTGACCACCTTTGTCAAGCTGAGCTCTTCATAGTGAGGAAGGAAGGACAGGTAGTGGGTCAGACAGGTGCTGTGTCTGCCACGTGGGAGTGCGTGGACCTGCAGAGATGGGAGGCCAGATGGCCCCAGAGAGAATGCCACGGTGAGGAATAAAGTCAGGCTTTCAGCTCCAATGCCTAAGTGACAAACTGTACTTCATTTCCTGCTCTTATGAGCTGGTGAGATTGCCTGTTGTATCACTTCCATAAACTCTCCTTTGACCTGAGCTGGTGGGAGTGGGGTTCTATTATTCCTTAGAGCCCTGAGTGGATTGTTTGACAAGTCTTAATATGTGTTTCCTCATTTGTTCCTTAGAGCAGTTGCTGTTATCTTTATGTTATGCAAGAGCCAAAAGGGGCTCTGAGAGGTTAGGTTTCCACCTTCATATGACTCTGACCCAGGTTTTCTGGCAACTAATACCTTCTTTATGCCATCTCTGTAGTTTTAGGAAGATCATATATATAGGAGAAGCATTTATTCTGTAAATAGCATCAAGGGCATATGAGAGATGGAGTTTCCTCTGGGGCCTGTCAGTGTTACCCATGGGCTCTGTCCCTGGCTTAAGTCAAAAAGCAGGAGGCGGCTTGACTCTGTCATGCATCTGGGTTTTTGGAGACTCGGAGAATGTTTACTTTTCTGCTTGTCTATTTTCAAACTTTATGCCTGTAATTTATTGTTTAACATGGTTGGGAGATGTGAGATATTCAAGCTACGGATTTGTGTGAGAAGCACAAGAAAAAATAAATGCATTTGGGAGCTATTGCTCTACCCTTTCTCACGCCATCATCTCCTTGGGTGACCTTTGCCGGCTGGAGCTTCTACCACCACCCATTCAGTGCCGGCTATCAAGATGGTGATTCATCTGGGTAAGCAGAAGTCATTATCTCCTCTCCCTAAACTTGACCCTTCCTCTGAATTCTCTATCTTGGTAAACGGTACGGCTGTCTACACAGTCATGCCCGGATGTCACTACCCCCACATGCAACTGCTTGCCACATTATTGAAGATTAATCACGCTGGTAATATGCCTCCTCTTCTCTTCCCCTAATGCATCAGTTCCGACTTTAATCTCCTTTCAGAAGACTGTGGACACCATCTCCTGGACCTCCTGTGTTTTAAACTTGTTAGAAACCTGGGGTGCTTGTTAATTACCTAGATTCCCAGGCCCTTCTCCTACACTCCGATTCAGTGTGTCTGGTGTGGGGGCCTGGAATCCATGTGCTTAACAATGATCCCAATCGGTTCTTCCAGACAATGGGCAGCACTGGTCCTGAGCTGGCTTCCCTGCCTCAGGGTGCTCTGTGGTCAGTCTAGCTCACCTCTGCTGGAGAAATAGCTTCCAGAAAATGGGCCCCATAGCTCTTAATCTGCAGCACAAAACCCAAACCTGCCACATACCAAACAGGGCATGATTTAGCCACCACCTCCCTCTCCAGTCTTAATCTCCTACCTTCCCTGGACTCTAATAGTGAAAGCTGTTTGTCAGATTTGGGGATCCCATTGCTTTTCTTTTTCTTTTAAGATTTATTTATTTTAGGGGCACCTGGGTGGCTCAGTGGTTGAGCATCTGCCTTTGGCTCAGGGCATGATCCTGGGGTCCTGGAATCAAGTCCCTCATGGGGCTCCCCATGGGGAGCCTGCTTCTCCCTCTGCCTATATCTCTGCCTCTCTCTCTGTGTCTCTCATGAATAAATAAATAAAATATTAAAGAAAGATTTATGTATTTTAGAGAGAGAGAGAGAGGAGAGGAAGAGGGAGAGAGGGAGAATCTCAAGTGGACTCCCTGCTGAGTGCAGAACCCTATGTGGGGCTCAATCTCAGAATCCTGGGATCATGACCTGAGCTGAAATGGAGCCAGACATTTAACTGACTGAGCCACCCAGGTGCCCCCTCAAATTGCTTTTCCTGTGCTGTTTTTCCTGCCTGGACATCCCCTGCAGCTCCGTCCTGGAAAACTCTGATCCATCCTGCGAGACCCAACTCTTCTTCCCTGAAGCTTTCCTTGCCATCCCTGCAACCCAAATGTGTGTTTATTATTGCAGTTATCCCATTGAATTCTCCATTGCAGAGATTGTGTTTAGCTCATAAGTACAGGTGGCATTGGCTTTTCCTCTGTGAGAAGAAATTTAGAGGAAGCCCATAGAGCAGTTTCCATGAAAAGGTGTTTCCATTCTTTCCTCTGAGTGTAAACTCCAGAGAGTTTCTTATGTGAAAACCAAACATTCCTCTACCTGTTTACACTTGCAAAGTCAGTATATTGAACTGTGTAATAATAGTCAACATGTGTCTTGTGCCGCTGTGTGCTAGAAACTTTGTGTTCACCATTTTACTTCCTCCTACAGATGAGAAAACTGAGGCTCAGTGGCGAATTCATTTGCCCAAGGTCACAAAACTGGTAAGCAGTGGGATTGGGGCAATGCTAATTCTACTTTTTCTGGAGATTTCTTTAACAACCTAACACCCATTAGGATGTGCAGTATGTGTCTAGGACAAAACACTGCTATACCTGGGGGTGCAGGAGATGTAAATGAGTGAAGCGGTGTGGCTTGAGGCAATAAGGCGGGGTAGGGAGTGCGGATTACACCCTGCTTAAACGAGTGCCAAGACTGAGTGCCAGCTGACTGCCCTCTCCAACATTTTATTGTGAAAAATTTCAAACATATGGCAAAGTTTACAGTATGTGCCTCTATACCTCCTACCTAGATTCTACTGTTAACACTTGACTTGCCTTGTCCTGTATCTATGCATCTAACCATCCCTGTATCCGTTAATCCATTTTGCTTTTTTGATGTGTTTCAAGGTAAATTGCAGACAGAAGTACACTTTTCTCTAAATATATCAGGTTGTATAGCACTAACTAGAGATCAGTATTTATAATTTTTCTTTTAATGTAAAATTTGCAGGAAACAAAATACAGAAATCTATAGTGCATATTCATGAAATTTCGGTAAATATGTGCTCCTGTATCATCCCAACCTCCATCAATGCAGAAAACATTGCCATATCCCTAAAAATCTCAAGTCCCTCCTGTTTGTCTCTGCTTCCGTCCCCACGAAGGTAGCCACTGGTTTTTTTTTTTTTTTAATTTTATTTATTTATTCATGAGAGACACAGAGAGAGAGGCAGAGGGAGAAGCAGGCTCCCTGCAGGGAGCCCGACGTGGGACTCGGTTTCAGGACACTGGGATCACGCCCTGGGCCGAAGGCAGAGGCTCAACCACTGAGCCACCCAGGCATCCTGGTAGGCACTGTTCTGATTTCTTTCTTTCTTTCTTCTTTCTTTCTTCTTTCTTCTTTCGTCTTTCTGGCTTTCTTAGTCGTGACGTTCGTGTCGGGTCGGGGAGTTTCGTTCTGGGCTGTTTCTGTCTTGAGTGGGGGTGTCGTGAGGGTCTGCTCATGCTTGCGGCGGGCGGGGTTTGTTCGGTCTTGCGGTATGCTTCGGATGGTTTCGCGTGCTGGCTTGCGTGTCTGTTCTGGCGTGGGATCTTTCGCTTTCTTTCTCCTTCCTTCTTCCTTCCTCCTTACTGCCTTCTCCTGTCATCATTCCTTCCCTGTTCCAGTCCCTTCTTTTCTATTTCAGAAAACTTTTTGTAACTTGTTTTATTTACAATGCCAATTTTTAAATGTCATTAAACTAAAGTTAACTAGACAATAAACTAGGCAGAAATTGCTCTACCAAAAGAGGGAAAACCCAAAATACTACCTCCTAGAGAGAACCCACAGTTCCATTTTAATCAGAGCAAAGAAAAAGGAAACTTTTGATGATACTGGAAGAAACTGAGCCAGAATGTTTGGAATCTGTACTCAACCAACATCCGCAAGGAGGACAGACAATATTCTGCCGAAACAACTGATTTGGTGCTACTGTTGGTCTAATACTTACACTTATAAACAGAGCAGTGCAACTAGTCTTTGGAAGCATCCTTAGAGTGTTACAGGGTCAGGCAGGACATTTCACTTTTCACACCACTGCTTCCCTCTGCATACCTCTTCTTCAGGAAAAGTCATTTTTAAAAAAGATTTTATTTATTTCTCCATGAGAGACAGAGAGAGAGAGGCAGAGACACAGGCAGAGGGAGAAGCAGGGTCCCTGTGGGGAACCCGATGTGGGACTCAATCCCAGGACCCTGGGATCACGGCCTGAGCTTAAGGCAGATGCTCAACCACTGAGTCACCCAGGTGCCCCCAGGAAAAGTCATTTTTTTATATTGACGTTCTTATGAATCTTCTCAGGAGTTTTCTCCTTGATTGTATTGGCAGTGGTCTTGTACTTAACATCCAACGAACCTTGGACGTCTAAGTGGTTGGCAGCCAGAATAAGTTCAAAAAGTGTTCCTTGGCCAACTTACAGGAATTCTTGGTCCCAAACAGGGAGATACTCTGTTCACTTTCCTTTGTTCTCATCATCCTCAGGAGGAGGGCGTGGGGGTCATCCTTGTGGTGGGTGCACCACTGAATGACTGTTTTTAATATTGTTGGATTAACATTTGGTGGAGGAACTGGGTCATCATCTCATCCCTTATCCATTCCCAAATCTCCCAACGTGGTCCTGATAGCCATAAATTGCTTGGCAACTTCAACATCAACTTAAATATCTCTCTGTCAAACCCTGCCCCTGAATTGGAGGCATGGTGCTCAGTCTCAGGGAGGCTGAAGGCCAGAGGCTGACAAGGACATGGTGGCCAGGACGCCTGGGTGGCTCAGTGGTTGAGCACCTGCCTTTGGCTCAGGTCGTGATCCCAGTGTCCTGGGATCGAGTCCCATATTGGACTCCCCGCAGGGAGCCTGCTTCTCCCTCTGCCTGTGTCTCTGTTTCTGTATCTCTCATGAACAAATAAATAAAATCTTAAAAAAAAAAAAAGAACATGGTGGCCTCAGCAATGAGAAGAGAAAGGTGGAGATACAAGGCCACTACCTGATTTTTTCTCATAGGTTATTTTACCTGTTCTAGAACTTCACAAAAGTAGACTCAAACAGTATGTACTGTCATTTGGCTTGAAGTTTTAAAGAGTCATCCATGTTGTTGTGTGTATCAGTAGTTCATTGCTCTGTATTGTTGAGAAGTCCTCCTCTCTATTCCATTGTATGAACAGACCACAGTTCGTTCAGCCACCTCCATGTGCGGACAGCTGGACTGTTTCTAGTTCTGGGCTCTTATGAATAAAGCTAATAATATTTTGTGTAAATATTTTTGTAAGCATATATTTTCACTTCTCCTGGGTGTATTTCTAGGGGTGAAAGTGCTGGGCTATAGGGTAGGAGTATGTTCACTTTCATAAGAAACTGCCAGACCTTTCACCTGAGTAGTTGTACCTGTTCCCACCAATGATGAATGAGAGTTCTGGTTCCTCCACAGCCTTCATGTACATACTGGTCATTTGTACATCTTTTTTGGTGAAGTTTCCATTTAAAACTTTTTTTAAAAAAAGATTTTGTTTATTCATTTGAGACACACACACAGAGAGAGAGAGCATGAGCAGGAGAGAGGGGTAGAGGGAGAGGGAGAAGCAGACTCCCTACTGAGCAAGAGGCCCGATGCAGAGCTCCATCCCAAGACCCCAGGATCAAGACCTGAGCCTGAAGGCAGACCCTTAACCAACTGAGCCACCCAGGCATCCCTCAAATCTTTTTTTTTTTTTAAAGATATTATTTGTTCATTTATTTGAGGAGGGAGAGGGGCAGAAGGAAAGGGAGAATTTCTTTTTTTTTTTTTAAGATTTTATTTATGTATTCATGAGAGACCCACAGAGAGAAGCAGAGACACAGGCAGAGTGAGAAGCAGACTCCCTGCAGGGAGCCCAAAATGGGACTTGATCCCAGGACCCAGGACCATGCCCCAAGCCGAAGGCAGACGGTCAACCACTGAGCACCCAGGTGCCTGAGAATTTCAAGCAGACTCTATCCAGGGTGCAGAGCTTTATATGGGGTTTGGTCCCCCCGGCCATGAGATCATCACCTGACCTGAAACGAAGAGTCAGATGCTCAACCAACTGAGCTATCCAGGTGCTGCTGCCTGTTCACATCTTTTGCCCACTTTTTTTTTTTTTTTTTTTTAGTTTTCTTTTGCTATTATTATTGTTGGAGTTCTTTATATATCCTGGTTGCCAACCCTTTCTCAGATAGATGTTTCACAATTGTTCTCTTCCAGGTGGTGGTTTGTCTAGAGTCTTTCTTATTTTTAAAAAATATTTTATTTATTTATTCATGAGAAACACGCGGAGAGGCAGAGACACAGGCAGAGGGAGAAGCAGGCTCCCTGTGGGGAGCCCGATGCCAGACTTGATCCCAGGACCCCAGGGTCACGATCTGAGCCGAAGGCAGATGTTCAACCACTGAGCCACCCAGGTGCCCCTCTAGCCCTTCTCTTAATGGTGTCTTTTGGATAAGCAGAAATTTTTGATTTTGATGAAATCTAATTTAGCAGACATATTTTTATTTATTTTTAAAGATTTTATTTATTTGAGAGAGGACAAGCAAGGTGAAGAGCAGGAGGAGAAACAGACGGTCTGCTGAGCAGGGAGCCCGATGTGGGGTTCAATCCCTAAACTCCAGGATCATGACCTGAGCCGAAGGCAGATGCTTAACTGACTGAGCCACCCAGGAGCCCCAAGCAAAGACATTTCTAAATGGTTATTGCATTCTTTGATTTGTCTGAGAAACTTTTTGCTTGTCCCTGAGTCATGGAGATTTTCATTCATGTTTTCTTTAGAAGTTTACAGTTTTAGCTTTTATGTTTAGGCCTGTGATTCACCTCAAAATAATGTTTGTACATGATGTAGAGGTCAAGGTTCGTATTTTCCCCATACCTTGCTATTCTAGCAATAGTTTATGTGATAAAACTTTCCATTCCCATCTGACTGGTTTGGCACTTCTTTTAAAAATCAGATGATGGCATGAGTGTGGTTCCATTTCTAGGATCTCTTTCCTGTGCCAGCTTCAACTGATTTTTGCCATGGGCTCAGTATTGCCAGACCTCCCAAATTTTAGAGGACAGCATAGAAACTCCAGTGCTTCTTAATGGGAATACATCTGCATTTTTAAACATTGAAAACCAACTCTAGTTTAAATGAGCAAACAGACAAAGAAACCAACTCTGTGCAACCAAAATAACTTACTTGGTCTGTGGCCTCGGGAGTAGGGGAGGTCATTTCAGCAGGAAGCTGGATATATGTAGAGCCAAGTATAAATCAAGGGCCTTATTTTAAGTAACAGAAAATGGGAATGTCCTCAGGGCGGGCAGGTAGGTTTCCACAGTCAGTGCAAGTCATTGAGAATTCACTGCCTGGGCAAGATGAAAACCCAGGCCTGAGGTTTCGTTGGTGCCCAGGAGACCAGGGGAGTACTCTGTGGAGCTATTTGGAGTTGCATCTAGAAACAATATCTGCAGAGAGGGCCAGGTGGGAGATGAGGAGAGGCCAGCACGCCCTGGGTTATAGTAGGGGGCCTGAGAGTGTAGCATCGAGGCAGACTAGTGCCAGGACAGAGACAAGGACCAAGAGAGTCCAGGGTGAGCTGATGTAGATAGAGTCAAGGGTCTGGAGGGCAGGGAACTAAGAAGGGGCCCTTCTGTAAGCTCAGGCCCAGAGAGATGCTTCATGGAGTTGGCTGAAGGCCTCTTTGGCTCTCTGGGGGGAGGTTGAGACGAAGCCAGAAGACATCCAACTGTAGATGCCACAGCTTCCAGGAGGGTTCTCGGCAGCACCACCTACTTGTCACCCCCAAGTTAAAGTTCCTAGTTTTTAACATTTTTAAGATTACCTTTTACATTTAAAATTTGCAATGGGTCCCATGTCACATGTTTCAAAAATAAAAAAAATATTAAAAATGATCAATGAGAAGCCTTTTTTCCCACCTGTCTCCCATCTGCCCCGTTCCCGTCTTCAACCCCTCCACCCCCAAGTACCATTTGTACAGTTTATTTTTACTACAACCGAGGACACTGTTTTGGCAGCCATGTCTGTCAGACAGAATGTCGGGTATGCTGGTTGGGCCGCATACGGTAGAGCTTGGTGCAAGTGGCTGCATGGAAGAGAAAATAAGCAAGCCTGCATTAAAGCCACATAGAAATTTGTTAGAATTTGCTAGAACCTTGCCCCGTGAATATGTAAGAGAGGGCCATCAAGACAGGAAGTCATTCTACTTAAAGTGTGACATGGAAAAAAAAGTGTGACATGGTCAATTGGCTATGGACCAAATTGTGTCTTCTCAAAATTCATATGTTGAATCCCTAACCCCCAGCGGCAAGGTATTTGGAGGTGGGGCCTTTGGGAAGCAATTAGGTTGAGCTGAAGTTAGGGTAAGGCCCCTGTGATGGGCTTCCGCGTCCTTAGGAGGAGAGGAAGAGGCCAGAGCTCTTTCTGTGGCCACTGTGGACCTCCCCATGCCATGAGAAGGCAGGTGTCTGCAGGCCGGGAAGGGAGTTCTCACTAAGAGCCCGACCATGCCGGCACCCTGACGTCCACCTGCCACCCAGTCCACCTAACGCTGTTTTTTTTTTTTTTTTTTTTTTTTTGTTTTTTAAGATTTAATTTATTTATTCATGAGAGACACAGAGAGGGGCAGAGACACAGGCAGAGGGAGAAGCAGGCTCCCTGCAGGGGATCCCAATGAGGGACTCCATCCTAGGACCCCAGGATTAGACCTGAGCCAAAGGCAGATGCCCAACCACTGAGGCACCCAGGTGCCCCCACCCACACTGCTTCGTGAGGGCAGCCCCAGCTGGCTGAGACGGTACTCCGGCACCCAAAAGTGAGCTCTGACTAAACAGTGGAAAGGGGACGCTGCTGGCTCAGCGGTTTAGCGTCTGCCTGCAGCCCGGGGCGTGATCCCGGGGTCCTGGGATCGAGTCCCGCATCGGGTTCCCTGCGTGGAGCCCGCTTCTCCCTCTGCCTGCGTCTCTGCCTCTCTCTGTGTCTCATGAATAAATAAATAATTAATTAAATAAAAGGAAAAAAACAAAAAAACAGTGGAAAGATTTCCAGTCCTTTGAAACATAACCCTTGAAGGGTTTTGCGGAGAGTGTGCTGTATTTGAACGCGCGGGCTCGCAGGGAGAGACTGCGCACCCCTGGTCGGGAGGAAGGGGACAGCCACAGGGACGGACGCAGGTGCACGAAGCCTGCGCTTGGAGGCGGGGCCCGCAGCACCGCGAGCACCGGGGGCTGAGGTTCGCGCGCGTCTCCAGCTGCACTCGCCCCGGGAGGACTTCCGAGGGGACAGTGAATGCATGTGAGGATCCGCCAGCCTTCAGGGGTGAGGGTGGCTTCCGGAGGTCGGCCGCCTGACTCAGCTTCTGTGGGTTAGAGGGGATTTTCTCCGAGAGGATCTCATTTCCCCTTCCCGCTCGCGTTCGTCTCGATGGGGGGGATAATGCTGCCCTCTCCTGGGCTCAGCTGGCAGCTGCAGCCGCCGGCCTCGCGGAGGGGAGCCCCCCCACCCCCCCCTGCAGCCAGGGGTCTCCCGCTTGCTAAGTCATTTCCTACAGCCACGGTGGGGTGGGCTTTCCCTTCAGGGCTACATCCCAGAGGCTGGGGGGGGGGGGGCGGCGGGAGCTAAACAGAAGGCAACTTACGTGTGGGTCTCCCTGTCTCTAGAAATAGAGCTCATCTTTTTTTTTTTTTTTTGCTTTTTCTTTTTTCTTTCTTTCTTTCTTTCTTTCTTTCTTTCTTTCTTTCTTTCTTTCTTTCTTTCTTTCTTTCTTTCTTTCTTTCTTTCTTTTCTTTCTTTCTTTCTTTTTCTTCCTTTCTCTTCCTTTCTCTTCTTTCTTTCTTTTTTTTTTTAGATTTCATTTAGGGATCCCTGGGTGGCGCAGTGGTTTAGCGCCTGCCTTTGGCCCAGGGCGCCATCCTGGAGACCCGGGATCAAATCCCACATCGGGCTCCTGGTGCATGGAGCCTGCTTCTCCCTCTGCCTGTGTCTCTGCCTCTCTCTCTCTCTCTCTCTCTCTCTCTGTTACTATCATAAATAAATAAAAATTAAAAAAAGATTTTATTTATTCATGAGAGACAGAGAGAGGCAGGGACACAGGCAGAGGGAGGAGAAGCAGGCTCCATGCAGGGAGCCCGACGTGGGACTCAATCCTGGGAATCCAGGATCACGCCCTGAGCCAAAGGCAGACGCTAAACCACCGAGCCACCCAGGCGTCCCAGCTTTTGATTTCTCAACCACTTTTTATCTCATCCTACTCACCAAGTGGTCTCCTAGGCACTTGGGATACGGTGATCTAGATAGGCAAGGATTTCCAGCTTCCCGAAGCTTAGGGTCTAAAGAGGAGAGAGGTGATAAGTCGTAAGTACAGGTGATACACATGCACGTGTGTTACACGTGGTAAGTGCTGCGACCAGAGAAAATGTTTGGAATATAGCATAGCAGGGGGCATCCGGAATGCTAGGGGAGGTGCTGTGGTGAATAGGTGCACAAGGTAGGTCTCAGTGAGAAGGTAGCATTTGAGCAAATTCCTAGAGGAGGTGGGGGAGTTACCTGTGGGAGGTCTACAGGGGGGCCTGCAGAGGAAAATGGACATTGGAAGCAATGCCCTATGACAGGAGCCAGGCTAATGTGGCTGGAGCAGAGCTCTAAGTCGGGGGGTGGGGGGGTGGGGGGGGAGGATAGAGTTAGAGGATGCTATGGGCCGAATTGAGTCCACCTCCCCCTCACTCATGTTGCAGTCCTAACCCGCAGTGTGTCAGAATGGGACCTTATTTAGAAATAGGGCTGTCCATTAGAAACGACAAATACCCACCATTTGCTTTGACGTGGATGGACCTGGAGGGTATTATGCCGAGTGAAATAAGTCAATCCAAAAAGGACAAACATTATATGGTCTCATTCATTTGGGGAATATAAAAATTAGTGAAAAGGAATAAAGGGAAAGGAGAGAAAATGAGTGAAAATATCAGTGAGGGTGACAAAACATGAGAGACACCTAACTCTGGGAAATGAACAAGGGGTGGTGGAAGGGGAAGTGGGCAGGGGGTTGGGGTGACTGGGTGACGGGCACTGAGGGGGGCACTCGGCGGGATGAGCACTGGGTGTTATGCTATATGTTGGCAAAAATGAACTCCAATTTAAAAAAAAAGAAATGGGGGGGGGGGATCCCTGGGTGGCTCAGTGGTTTAGCGCCGCCTTTGGCTCAGGGCTTGGTCCTGGAGCCCCGGGATCGAGTCCCATGTCAGGCTCCCTGCATGGAGCCTGTTTCTCCCTCTGCCTGTGTCTCTGCCTCTCTCTGTCTCGTGAATAAATAAAATCTTAAAAAAAAAAAAAAAGAAAAGAAATAGGGCTGTCAGGGTGTAAGTAGTTAGGAGGAGGCCATCAGAGGGTGCCCTAATCCAACATGACTGGGGGCCTTATAAAAAGGGGAGATTTGGACACCAACACAGGCATCCCAGGAGAGCATCTCGAGACGATGAGGGCAGAGATGAAGGTGATGCATCTGTAAGCCAAGGAATGCCAAAGACGACCAGGAAACCAGCAGGCACTGGGACACAAGCCTGGAACAGATTTTCTCTCACGGCCCTCAGGAGGAACCAGCCCTGCTGACACCCTTACCTTGGACATCCAGCCACCAGAACTGTAAGACAATAAATCTCTCTGTTTAAGCCTCCCGATCTGTGGTACTTTGTTGTGGCGGCTCCAGCACAGTAACACACAGGGATGATGAGGCGGGATGGGGGTGGGGAATGGTAGGAAAGCCTCTAAAGGATTTTGGATTTTTTCAAGTTCATTTTTTTTCATGATTAAATGGGATATATCTTTCCACATGTAAGCATTATTCAACATCAGAAAACCATTAATACAATTCACATGCTAATATATCTAAGAAGAAAAAAATCAAATGACTATCTACATAGGCCTTTGGCAAACCTCAATATCTACTCCTGACTTAAAAAATAAAACTAATAAAAAAAAACTCAATATGACACCCTGTGTTAACTACACTGGAATGGAAATTAGAAAAATAATTAAAGTCATCTAGACCTATAGGCAGAAAGCATTCTCAAATGTAGAAGAATGGAATTGTATTCATAAATAAGATAGAAACTAATCTTTCAATTACAAAAATCAATTTTAAGACAAAAAAATAAAACTTCATAAAATCAGATAGGTGACAGCTTCTAAAAACAAGTATTAATGGAATTTCAGCTTTTATTTGGATTTTGCCGGCTTTTCTATTATCAACTCTTTCGGTACCAGGATCCAGTCCAGGGGACCATGTTGCCTCTAGTTGGCATGTCACCCCAATCTCCTGTGACCTATTTTTGCGCAGTCCTTCCTGGTTTCTCATGACCTTGATAGTCTTGGGGAGTACTGGCCAAGTATCCTGTAGAACACCTCCCCCGTGTGGGTTTGTCTGATGTTTTTTTCCCCCCTGATTAGATGGGTTTTTAGAGAGAATACTGCAGGTGGAAGCCTTCTCATCATATCCTACTGGGAGCGTAAGAGCACACAGCATCTCTGGTGATGTCAGCCTTCCTTAATTGGTTACTGTAGTTTTTGCCAGGTTTCTCGTCTGTGAAGCTGCTTAAAATGCACTTAAAAAAATTAAAGCAGTGAAATTCATTATTTGGAGCCATTGGAGGGCAATGAGAAGGCATGATATGATCTGACTTAGAATGTTAAAGAATCGGGACGCCTGGGTGTCTCAGCAGTTGAGAACCTGTCTTCAGCTCAGGGGATGATCCCGGGGTCCTGGGATCGAGTCCCACATCGGGCTCCCTGCAGGGAGCCTGCTTCTCCCTCTGCCTGTGTCTCTGCCTCTCTCTGTGTGTCCCTCATAAAAAAAAAAAAAAAAAAGAATGTCTCATCATACCTGTCACTCTGGCAGGTATGATGAGAACAGACTAGAAGAGCAGGAGGTCTGGGAGGTCGTCTTGGTAATCTAGGTGGAACAAGAGGGTAGCAGGGACCAGAGCGCCAGCTGTAGAGGTGGTGAGAAAATAGGAGTTGGAATCCATTCTGGTAGAATTGGCAGTTTTCTGGTAGATCGAATATTGAGTGTAAGAGATGGAGGGGTGTCAACGAAGAGCCTACAAAGTGGCCACAGCTCCTGGAAGGAAGGAGTTGCCATCAGCTGAGCTGAGAGGAAGATTCCGATCTGCCACTTTGCTCCTCTCCACTACTTCATCGTTTTGCCTGATTTATTGGGTGCCAGGGCTGGCTGCAGGACCCAGTGCAAAATAAAAGTGTGGACCCCTTGTTCCAAAAGCAGGAGAAAAGCACGTTTCTTTCTTCTCTGATTGCTCTGCTAACCGGATTCTGTGTTTTGTTTTGTGTTTTCTTTTCAGTGGGCTCCACGTTGGAGCTCCAAGTGCGGAGCTTCAGTGGGCTCCAAGTGCGGGGCTTGAACTCACAACCCTGAGATCAAGACCTGGGCTTACTTGACCACCCCTGAAGACAGTCTCTAGCGGACTCTGTGTGTTTTTTATTTGCTATTTGCTGCTGCGCTTCCTGAAAGCATAGGGCTCTTGTGGGGTGGGGAGTGGGAGGCTGGGCCCAAGGAGGTGGGGCTGCATGCGAGCTGAGCTTCCAACCCCTGTGTGTGCTCCGCTCTCCCACCAGACTTCGCTCAGAAACACGGATTCCAAGATAAAGTTATTAAGAATTTCATGGCAGCGGCCGCAGAGCATTATGCCCAAGCTCAGGGCTCTGCACTGGTCACACACCCACTCCCTGTTTGGCATCTCCTCGCATGTGTCACAGGGTTTGCACCAAGAATGCAAAAGAGAATCCTTTATAGTTCCTGCCCTTAAGGAGGGGCAAGGAACGCAGGGATGGTTTGTGAATCACTTCCCTCGGCCAGAGTCTTGCCTATTCACAGCCCAGTGGGAGGAAAAGACTCCTAAAAATGATCCAATAATGCAATCTGGAAACCACAACAGTGGAGAACCTGGGTGGGTGACACGGGAGCCCCGAGGGGAGGCGGAGGAGGGTGCAGGGCATTCAGGGCTTAAGGAGTTGGGACTTCAGTGGACCGGAGGCTCAGGGTCCTGGACATCTGCTCACAAACCTAGTTGGACCAGCAAATCTGAGTGAGGAGAGGGGGAAATGACCACTAGAGGGTTATTCACTGTTTGGTGTTTTTTTTTGTTTTGGTGAAAATGACTAAAGACATGTATATGTATTTTTTTTTTAATTGTGGAAGTTATGCTTGTTTTAGAAATTGGGCAACATCAAAAGATACAAACAAGAAAGCAACTGTCTGTAATCCCACCGCCCAAAGGTAGCCACCGTTAACATCTGGACTCTCTTCCTTATTTTTCCCTGTGTGCGTACACACATTAATTACAGAGTGCTGGGGCAGCCCGGGTGGCTCCGCGTTTAGCGCTGCCTTCAGCCCAGGGCGTGATCCTGGGGACCCCTGATGGAGTCCCACGTCCCACTCCCTGCATGGAGCCTGCTTCTCCCTCTGCCTCTCTTTCTCTGTCTCTCATGAATAAATAAATAAAATCTTAAAAAATAATTACAAAGTGCTATCATACTGTGCATTCTGCTTGTTAACTCTTATTTGCTCTTGGCATCCTGTTATCTTGGCATCCGTAACATTAATTATAGCTATACATCGTTATGTTTAATGGACACACAGCATTCTATTGTATAGATCTACTATAATTTGTTTAAAGATTTATTTATTTATGATAGACATAGAGAGAGAGAGAGAGAGGCAGAGACACAGGAGGAGGGAGAAGCAGGCTCCATGCCGGGAGCCTGACACGGGACTCGATCCCGGGGCTCCAAGATCACACCCTGGGCCAAAAGCAGGTGCTAAACCGCTGAGCCACCCAGGGATCCCTGATCTACTATAATTTGTATAAAAGTTTTGGACGGGTACTGAAGTTATTACCAACTCATATTACATGAACAACCCTGTGATAAGCTTTGTCTTGCCACCCTCCCTCCCTCCCTTCTTCCCTCTCTCCCTTCCATTCCTCACATTAAGTGGGATTGTAGGATCAGAGGATCTGCATTGTTTAGGGTGTTTGATGCATATTCTCCCAACAGGACTGTGGGGGGCGTGTATAAAGCCAGCGCATGGTGACTGAACATTTCTTATCTGCCAGATACTGTGCTAAGCACTTTACATATATTAACTCATTGATCCTCATATCAATTCTATGAGCTCGGTGCTACTTTTCTTCTAATTTTACAGAAGAGAACACTGGAGCACTGAAAGAGTATCCAGGCCTCCAAAGGGCACATAACTGGCCAGGGACAGAACTGGGATTTGCGCCACGGTGGTTTGGTTCCAGAGCCCACGCTCTACACCAGTTCATCATCACACACTTCCCTGAGGCAAGTATTATTATCCTCATTTTTATGGATAAAGATTTTTTTTTAGTCCTTTTCCTAAGCTTTGATTTTAGTTCCAAGAATAAAGATATTTTGATACACGTTAAGAAACTCATCCAAGATCATAAACCAATAAAGGAAGGCCTGTACTTGAAGCATGATCTGTCTGACTCCACAGCAGAGACCACACGAGGATTTCTGAATTCGTTCAGGAGCGTGTTCTCAGATGGGCTTTTACGTGCTTACTTTTTATTTAAAGATTTTATTTATTTATTCATGGGAGACACACACACACACACAGAGAGAGAGAGAGAGAGAGAGAGGCAGAGACGGGCGGAAGGAGAAGCAGGCTCCCTGCGGGAGCCCCATGTAGGACTTGATCCCAGGACCCCGGGGTCACAACCTAAGGCAGCTGCTCAACCACTGAGCCACCCAGGTGCCCTTTATGTGCTTACTTTTCAAGGTTCCTCTTTGGCTTCCACCAGAGCTTGGTGATCAGGGCTAGGAGGTGTGCACCTGCCCAGGTCATACCTCCGTGAAGTCCTCTCTTACCCTGACTGTCACAGCCTGGACCTGTGATGCACTGACATTCCTCTCCTCTCATCCTAGGTCACTTTTGTCTGTCTTTCTTCTTCTTCTTCTTCTTCTTCTTCTTCTTCTTCTTCTTCTTCTTCTTCTTCTTCTTCTTCTTCTTCTTTTCTTCTTCTCCCTCTTCCTCTTCCTTCTTCTTTTTTCTTTTTAGATTTTATTTATTTATTTGAGAGAGTGCAAAAGCACAAGCTGGGGGAGGGGCAAAGGGAGAAGGAGAATCAGGCTCTCCACAGAGCAGGGAACCCAACTCAGGACTTGATTCAGAGACCCTGAGATCATGACCTGAGCTGAGGGCAGATGCCCAACCGACTGAGTCACCCCGGCGCTCCTCACTTTTGTTTTTCTAGAACTCTTTCAGTTGGTCAGAGTTTTGGTTGCAAGTAACAGAAAGCAGTCTGAAGTGGTCTTCACAAGAAAGAACCAAAAAGTCCCTGGGGAAGATGGCCTCTGGGTATGGTTTGTTCAGAACTCTGGCTCTGTTTCTCTGTGATTGTCTCAGTTCTGCTTTTTTCTCTGTGTTAGTTTTTATCCTTGGACTGGTTTGCCATTTATATACCAAGATGGCTCCGAGTTATAGCAAGACGACATCCTTGCTTTTCCACGGTCACCAAACAACCATCCTGAACGTAGCTCTGCATGGACCATCTTAGGTCACATACTTACCCTGCACCTGTTACTATGGCAATGGGGATGATCACTGGGGGAAGAGGGGTGAACCCTCTCTCCTCCACCTCCTTTGCCTCTATTTTGGTCCCCAGGTCCAAGTGGATCCTTCTGCAGGAATGGGAGGAGATGCTGACGCTGGCATCCAAGCTGTTACAGGGACGGAATAGATAGACTTGCAGCCATATTGTGCTGTTCACATGCTCTTGCATAGATGCTTCCATTGTCAAAACAGAGTGGAAAGAAGAGGCCTCCGCATTTTGCTAGAGGCCTGGCATTCAGGCTACACATGTCACAACAATCTTTGTGGCACTGGATGTTCTGCACAGAATAGAAAGATGCTTTCTCATTAAGAACATTATAGATCCATGGAAGAGGGAGCGAAGCAGTTCTATTTTTTTGTATATATTTTTATTGGAGTTCGATTTGCCAACATATAGCATAACACCCAGTGCCCATCCTGTCAAATGCCCCCCTCAGTGCCCATCACCCAGTCACCCCATCCCCCCCACCTCCCTTTCTATTACCCCTTGTTCGTTTCCCAGAGTTAGGAGTCTCTCATGTTCTGTCTCTCCTCTCTGATATTTCTCACTCATTTTTTCTCCTTTCCCCTTTATTCCCTTTCACTATTTTTTATGTTCCCCGAATGAATGAAACCATATAATGTTTGTCCTTCTCCGATTGACTTACTTCACTCAGGATCATACCCTCCAGTTCTATCCACATCGAAGCAAATGGTGGGTATTTGTCATTTCTAATGGCTGAGGAATATTCCATTGTATACATAGACCACAGCTTCTTTATCTATTCATCTTTCGATGGACACCGAGGCTCCTTCCACAGTTTGGCTATTGTGGCCATTGCTGCTATAAACATCGGGGTGCAGGTGTCCCAGCGTTTCACTGCATCTGTATCTTTGGGGTAAATCCCCAGCAATTGCTGGGTTGTAGGTTAGCTCTATTTTTAACTCTTTGAGGAACCTCCACACAGTTTTCCAGAGTGGTTGCACCAGTTCACATTCCCACCAACAGTGCAAGAGGGTTCCCCTTTCTCCACATCCTCTCCAACATTTGTTGTTTCCTGTCTTGTTAATTTTCCCCATTCTCACTGGTGTGAGGTGGGATCTCATTGTGGTTTTGATTTGTATTTCCCTGATGGCAAGTGAGGTGGAGCACTTTCTCATGTGCTTGTTAGGTCTTCTTTGGTGAAATGTCTGTTCATGTCTTTTGCCCATTTCATGATCAGATTGTTTATTTCTTTGCTGTTGAGTTTAATAAGTTCTTTTTTAAAAAAAGATTTTATTTATTTATGAAAGACACACACACAGAGAGAGAGAGAGAGAGAGAGGGAGAGAGAGGCAGAGACACAGGCAGAGGGAGAAGCAGGCTCCATGCAGGGATCCCGACTTGGGACTCGATCCTGGGTCTCTAGGATCACATCCCAGACTAAAGGCAGTGCTAAAAAAAAAAAAAAAAAAAAAAAAAAAAAAAAAAAATAAATAAATAAATAAATAAATAAAGGCAGTGCTAAACCGCTGAGCCACCCGGGCTGCCCATAAGTTCTTTATAGATCTTGGAGACTAGCTCTTTATCTGATATGTAATTTGCAAATATCTTCTCCCATTATGTAGGTTGTTCTTTAGTTTTGTTGACTGTTTCATTTGCTGTGTGGAAGCTTTTTATCTTAAGTCCCAATAGTTCACTTTTGCTTTTGTTTCCCTTGCCTTCATGGATGTATCTTGCAAGAAGTTGCTGTGGCCAAGTTCAAAAAAGGGTGTTGCTTGTGTTCTCCTCTAGGATTTTGATGGATTCTTGTCTCACATTTAGATCTTTCATCCATTTTGAGTTTATCTTTGATTATAGTGTAAGAGAATGGTCTAGTTTCATTCTCCTGCACGTGGCTGTCCAATTTTCCCAGCACCATTTATTGAAGAGACTGTCCTTTCTCCAGTGGATAATCTTTCCCTGCTTTGTCGGATATTAGTTGACCATAGAGTTGAGGACCCATTTCTGCGTTCTCTATTCTGTTCCATTGATCTATGTGTCTGTTTTTGTGCCAGTACCACACTGTCTTGGTGATCACAGCTTTGTAGTTCAACTAGAAATCCAGCATTGTGATGCCCCCATCTCTGGTTTTCTTTCTCAAAATTCCCCTGCCTATTCGGGGTCTTTTCTGATTCCTCACAAATCTTAAGATTATTTGTTTCAACTCTCTGAGGAAAGTACATGGTATTTTATTTTGATAGGGATTGCATTCAATGTGTAAACTGCCCTGGGTAGCATTGACATTTTCACAATATTAATTCTTCCAATCCATGAGCATGGAATATTTTCCCATCTCTTTGTGTCTTCCTCAATTTCTTTCCGAAGTGTTCTGTAGTTTTTAGGGTATAGATCCTTTACTTTGGTTAGGTTTATTCCTAGGTATCTTATCCTTTTGGGTGCAATTGTAAATGGGATTGATTCCTTAATTTCTCTTTCTTCAGTCTCATTGTTAGTGTATAGAAATGCCACTGATTTCTGGACATATATTTTGTATCCTGCTATACTGCCAAATTGCTGTATGAGTTCTAGCAATCTTGGGGTGGAGTCTTTTGGGTTTTCTATGTACAGTATCATGTCATCTGCGAATAGGGAGAGTTTGACTTCTTCTTTGCCAATTTGCCTTTTATTTCTTTTTGTTGCCTGATTGCTGAGGCTAGGACTTCTAGTACTATGTTGAATAACAGTGGTGACAGTAGACATCCCTGTCATGTTCCTGATCTTAGGGGAAAGGCCCTCAATGTTTCCCCATTGAGAATGATATTTGCTGTGGGCTTTTCATAGATGGCTTTTAAGATATTGAGGAATGTTCCCTCTATCCCTACACTCTGAAGAGTTTTGGTCAGGAATAGATGCTGCATTTTGTCAAATGCTTTCTCTGCATCTATTGAGAGGATCATATGGTTCTCATGTTTTCTCTTGTTGTTATGATCTATTACGTTGATTGTTTTACGAGTGTTGAACCACCCTTGCATCCCAGGGATGAATCCCACTTGGTCATGGTGGATAATCTTCTTAATGTATTGTTGGATCTTATTGGCTTGTATCTTGTTGAGAATTTTTGCATCGTGTTCATCAGGGATATTGGTCTATAATTCTCCTTTTTGGTGGGGTCTTTGCTTTTGGAATTAAGGTGATGCTGGACTCATAAAACGAGTTTGGAAGTATTACGTCCCTTTCTATCTGTCAGAACACCTTTAGTAGAATAGGTATTGTTTCTTCTTTAAACGTTTGATAGAATTCTCCTGGGAAGCCATCTGGCCCTGGACTTTTGTATGTTGGGAGGTTTTTGATGACTGCTTCAATTTCCTCCCTGGTTTTGGCCTGTTCAGGTTTTCTATTTCTTCCTGTTCCAGTTTTGGTAGTTTGTGGTTTTCCAGAAATGCGTCCATTTCTTCTAGATTGACTAATTTATTGGTGTATAGCTGTTCATAATATGTTTTTAAAATTGTTTGTATTTCCTTGGTATTGGTTGTGAGCTCTCCTTTTTCATTTGTGGGTTTATTGATTTGAGTCTTTTTTCTTTTTAATAAGGCTGGCTAATGGTTTATCTATCTTATTAATTCTTTCAAAGAACCAACTCCTGGTTTTGTTGATCTGTTCTACAGTTCTTCTGGTCTCTATTTCATTGAGTTCTGCTCGAATCTTTATTAACTCTCTTCTGCTTGGTGTAGATTTTATTTGCTGTTCTTTCTCCAGTTCCTTTAGGTGTGAGGTTAGCTTGTATATTTGAATTTTTTTCAATTTTTTGAGGGATGGGAGCAAGCAGTTCTGAGTGGGAAGGTGCATACGAACGATATATTGGGTGGGCAGGCTTGCTGGAACATTTTCAAGTGGGTAACATTTTATTCCAAGCTCACCTATATGTGCCTTTCCCCTCTTTCAGTGCAATGCTCTTCCATTTCTTTCATCCACGAAGGTGAGGAGATTCTTTTTAACTCTGGTTGTTTGGGTCCCTTCCCACTGGAGACCTCAGTGACCACCATTGCCACTGCCACAACCACCCTGAGGGAGTGCTACTCCTTTACTCCTTGGGCTTGAGGGTGGACCAGACCCTTCCCTCATACCTCAGTCATTCACTGATTAGACTGGAATGTTGGACTGCCTGAACTCAGGGCTTAAGAAAACCAGAAGGGAATTAGGGACAAAGAGGGACTTAAAGTATTAGCTAGGGCTGGGTCTTTCTCATTGGGTCCCCGTCCTGCAACTACCGCCCCCTTGTGGCAGACACTCTCTTTTCCCAGGCTTCAGCTTGCACTTGAGTCTGCGTAGGTGTTTTGCAGACAGTCCCCAGTCAGTTTCCTCCTGTGTTACCAGTCACTGTTTTCTGCCCCAGAATTACTTTTTCCCAGATGATTAATAAGGGGATGTCCAATCCCTTCAGGGAATACCCTGCTTTCAAGTCCTTTCTGGTCTAGACAATCCGATCACAATAGTCCAACACCAGTAAAAGCAAAGGATGGGTGGCCCCAGGGCAATTGTCTCCTTATACTTCCTGCCACTTTTTATGAATGATAGGAGAAACCCAGGAGGAGAGCATGCCTTAGCTTAGAAAGTACACTTGCCAGTGGCAGACCTTAGGCACCGGGGGCATGATTAATTGGCATTTATGGTAAGGGGCAGACTTTATACTTGAACAGATCGATATTAACTTTAAACTATAGAGGAGGGTTGGAAAAGAACAACGCCAGACAGACCAGCCTGGCCGTGTGGAAGTGAAGCTTTCAGGCACGCCTCATACATGACTGTGTGGCTGACAGCAATAGACGCTCTGAATCATGGTGGTGACCTGATCCGTGAATCAGAGCAGATGTGTCTAATGTCATTTCTTCTACAACTATTTATTTATTTATTTATTATTTATTTATTAAATGGTATCTCACTGTGCTTTTGTCAAAGTGTGCATTTTCTTACTTTTCTATTTTTTTAAGATTTTTATTTATTTATTCATGAGACACACACACACACACACACACACAGAAGCAAAGACAGGCAGGGGGAGAATCAGGCTCCATGCAGGGAGCCCGACGTGGGACTCGATCCAGGACTCCAGGATCAGGCCCTGGGCTGCAGGCAGCACTAAACCGCTGAGCCACTCGGGCTGCCCAACAACCATTGATTTAACACCAACTTTGTTCCCTGGCGGAGGATCAGAAGATGGATCAGATCAGAGAGGGTCTCTATTCTCTAGAGGCTCACAGTCTGGGGGGGCACTGGGGGAGCCTGACTTGTAAACACATCGTTATAACGCAGTGGGTTCATGTTGTAACAATGGAGAAGTGGGTACCATACCAGAGGAGTAAAGCCAGGGACAAACATTAGCTACTGGGAACAGCTGAGGCAGGGTCCAAGAAGCCATTCTATATTCTGAGAGCGGAGCAAGATGAGCTTAACCCCAACTCCTCTGTTCATGGATTGCCCCAGCACCGATGGTCTACTTGTCTGGCCAGGCTGTAGGAGTGGTCCCTGCCCCCAGCCTCAGGCCATTCTAATCAACCAGTTGTTGATAGTGGTTGTGTGGTGTGTGGGGTGAGGAAGGATAGTTCTCCCTCTCATCTTCTTGACATTCCCCCCCAACTGGGACCACCCCAAAGAAGCCTACAAGAGAAGTAAAAACTGTGTGCTTGTTGTCCAAACGCAGCTTAAGGACTGCCCTCCACCTCCTTCCCACCAGATCACTCCCCCCAATCCCTCCTAAGTGTGTGTGGGGGTGCTCTTACCAGGCTGGCCTACAGTGGACTCCTTCTGAAGTCTCTACTGTAAAAAGAAAAACCCTCTGCTCTTTATTTATGTCAAAGGAAGTTGGAAGCTTTCAAAGATGATTTACTAGGGAATTTAAGGGATAAACAAGTGGACACACATGCAAGAAAATGAAAAGAACAAAAATAGTCATCCATGTGGAGAGTTCAGAGAGAGAACTCTTAACTCCACCTTCGTGTCTGATACCTCTGCTTGACATCTGGGTCCTGGGAGGCTCTGATCCCCTGTGGTCCCTTGATATCATCTATTATCCAAATATGGATGTGGGCAGGGCTCAGAGAGGAGGCGTGTGGTGACAAGCCTTCCCTATTTCCCTTTATTCATCAAGGTTCTTCGAACTGTTAAGTCATTCTGGTCTCTGAGCTCCAGGCTTTTACAGTTGGACACACCTAGCCAGTGCCTCAGGTAGAAGCCATTTCTGTTGCCAGGACTATCCTCGGGGAGGGAGACTTGGTTTGACTATATTTTAGAAAATGCATCCATTTCTCTGGGACCTGAAGATTTCTGCTCACTTGGCTTCCTGCCTCCTCCCTTGTGACCACTTATTCAATTCTGATCTCATACATGGCTGTAGTTGGTAACAAGGGGGACACAGTCTTGTCACCTCTTCCTTTCACACCTCTCCATTTTTGTGGGGAAGATGCTTACATTTCCCCAATCTGCTGTTTATTGCTTTGCCCTCAAATGCAGTCTTCTATAAAAATTCAGTATCTGCAGACAGAGAAAACATACTAATGTGTGAATCAGAATGATAGAATCTCAGGCTTGAGAGCAGCTCAGGGGTTATATACGCTGCCTCCCTCCACTTGCAGATGAGAAAACAGAAATCTATGAAGGTAAAACAACCCACTGAAAGTCATGCAGGTTATTATTGATAAATAAGGATAAAGTGAGGACTGATACCAGATATCCTTATTTCCAGTCTTGGTAACTTCCCAAAGATCTTCATATTGTTTTCTGGAGAGCCTGGGAGCTTTGGGGGAGTCACCTTAACAGCTGTTTGGGTAGAAATAGCAGGACCTCCTTCTTCCCAGCAGATGAGTTTTTGTTGGTTTTACGTGTTGGTCTTTTGGTGTGGTTTTGCTCCAGTAAAGTGTTTCACGATTTAGAAAGATATTCGAACACTGCTGATGGTTCTGTGGATGTTTAGGGGGGTGATAACAGGGTATAAAAGATTCCCTCAAATGATGATGCTATGAACTTGATCTCTAAAGAAGCTCAAAATAGAAGAGAAGGAAGGGATCTCCTGTTGCCAAACCAGCAGAGAAGCAGAAGATATCCCAGTAACTGTTCTCACATCCTTGATTGAGTGACTTTAATCTGAGTTACTAAATCACGTTTCTTTCCTTTGAATCTTTCAACTAGATTGAACCATGACTGTCTTTATGATAAATATGTGGAACATTACTGATTGGTGGGAGTCGGCTGAGGATGAATTTGGAGACTTCACTGGCACACCACCCACAGAAATATATAGTCCCTGTAAGATAGACACTGAGACACTCAACAAGTATGCCGTGGTCGTCATCTATGCCTTGGTCTTTGTGCTGAGCCTGCTGGGAAACTCCCTAGTCATACTCGTTGTCTTATACAGTCAGATCGGCCACTCTGTCACCGACGTCTACCTGCTGAACCTGGCCATAGCTGACCTGCTCTTCGCCCTGACCTTGCCTATCTGGGCTGTCTCCAAGGTAAAGGGCTGGATCTTTGGCACACCCCTGTGCAAGATCGTCTCGCTCCTGAAGGAAGTCAACTTCTACAGTGGTATTCTCCTACTGGCTAGCATCAGCATGGACCGCTACCTGGCCATTGTCCATGCCACCCGCAGGCTGACCCAGAAGAGGCACTGGGTCAAGTTCATATGCTTAGGCATCTGGGCCCTGTCCCTCATCCTGTCCCTGCCCATCTTCGTCTTCCGCAGGGCCATCAATCCCCCCTACTCCAGCCCAGTCTGCTACGAGGACATGGGTACCAATACAACAAAATTGCGGATAGTGATGCGGGCCCTGCCCCAGACCTTTGGCTTCATCGTGCCCCTGATGATCATGCTGTTCTGCTATGGGCTCACCCTGCGCACGCTGTTTGAAGCCCACATGGGGCAGAAGCACCGGGCCATGCGGGTCATCTTTGCTGTCGTGCTCGTCTTCCTGCTCTGCTGGCTGCCCTACAACCTGGTCCTGGTCGCAGACACCCTCATGAGGCTCCAGGCCATCGAGGAGACCTGTCAGCGCCGCAATGACATTGGCCGTGCCCTGGATGCCACCGAGATTCTGGGCTTCTTCCACAGCTGCCTTAATCCCCTCATCTATGCCTTCATTGGCCAGAAGTTTCGCCATGGACTCCTCAAGATCATGGCCTTCCATGGGCTCATCAGCAAGGAGTACCTGCCCAAGGACAGCAGGCCTTCCTTTGTTGGCTCTTCTTCAGCGAACACTTCTACTACTTTCTAAGCACCCCCTGCCCCGGTTGCAGTCCCTCAGGGCTCTCCCTCGCCATCAGCATCCCGTTCCAAACCTCATGTCCACTGGCTGTTCACAGTCTCTGTGTCAAGGCAGCTCCCAGCTGTGGTTCCAGGGAGTTGCTGGGGCCACGTCCTTTTCAGGCCCATTGTATGGTTTAGGGAGCCTGCCCTGCTGCCCCACCCCTTACTATAGCTACAGTGTCAGCTGCTAGAGCTCACTGAGCCCACAGCACTCTGTTCTCTGAGGCAGCTAAAGATGTTTAAAAGATATCCTTTTAAATGACACCAGAAAGTTCCTACCATTGGGAGCCTTTAGTGGCAAGCGGCATTAGTAGCTGCCCCAACTCTCCCTTTCTTGCTTGCCAGCAAAGCCCTCCTCCCTTGAGAGAGGCTGAAAAGGACAGGTACTCACTTCTAAAGACTCCCTTAAGCTAGGAGTGGCCCTGTCATTCACTTCTGACTGCTGAACTTTCAGGACAATGGTGTGCTGGGAAACCACTCTACTGGGGGAAAGAAATCTTGGTCTGTAGCATTTGCCAGGTGACCTGGTGTAAATGCCCCCACCACGGTGATTTCAAGGGTTTTCAAGTGTTTGGCAACCAGCTCACAAAAATCTAGGAAATGTAATGAGCTGCTTTCACAAGCAGGTACAAACTGGCTTCAGCACACCATTGCTTAAGAGGAAGTCTACTGGGGCCAGGGACTCCTGGGAAATACTCCTGATTGAAAAAAGAAATGCACACACACACACACACACACACACACCCTTGTTTCATTCTTGCCTTTGAATATGGTTGTAGGATATGATGTGACAGAGAGGCAACAAGTATGCTCAACACACTGAGGCAGATGGAGCGGGTGAGGACAAAGAGCCCAGAAGGAAACCTAAGCATAAATGGTCAAATGATTTTCAACAAGGGGCACCAAGATTATTCAATGGGGAGAGGATAGTCGTTCAACAAATGGTGTTGGGCAAAGTAGCTATCCACACACACAGGAACGAACTTGGTCCCTTTCCTTACACTGTCTACAACAGTTAACTCAAAATGAGTCAAAGACCTAATAATAAGCTGAATCTATAAAACTCTTAGAAGAAAATACAAAGGAAATGCTTCATCTGGTTTGAGGTTGGGGATGGAGAGAAGTTCAGAGATGAGGTTTAGATCAAGGTTGAGACTGGAATCAGGGATGAGGTTGGAGTTAGAGGTGATGCAGCAGGGAGCCAGAGATGGGGTGGCAGCTTGGGACAAGGTGGAAGGTAAGAAAAGGATGAGTGTCAGGTACAGGAGGAAATGCAGAATAAGGAGAAGCTGAGGCTGGGGTTAATGATATTCAGGGAAGTTCAATGGGGTTGGGACTAGGTATGGAGTGAAGTATAGGAATGGGATCAGTGTGCAGGTGTGGTGACGCTCAGGGAGAGATGTTAGAACTGGGGTGAATGTCAGGGGCTACTCCAGTTAGAGACATCACTGGCAGAGTCATCATTTTCTGGGGAGCATTGTCTAAGATGTTATCTGGGGTCCAGGATGGAGGTACCTTGGCTGTTCAACTGAGGCTCTCCAAGTGGATTGATGAGAAAAGCTGGAAGAATGCAGAAGAAAACCAGGGAGGAAGGCTGGCAACTGGGCCTGGGAACCTCCCCTTCCTTCCCTCTCTCCCTTCCTCCCTCCCCTAATGCACTTCCACCTCTCCTGTGACGTGCTTAAATGCCCATCTTCCTTCATCCTCTGCTGTCCCAAAGACAACTTGGTCAGGGGCTTCAGTAAATAAACATAGATCCTTATTGGGTCTGGGGAAATGCAAATGACTAATATATATCTGAAAAGGCCAAAACTTGGCCTCGATAGGAACCTGGGAAGTGGGAATCAAACAGCAATAAAATAACTTGAAAGTGTTTCAAAGAGAGAGGGATATACAGTTCACTCTCAAACAACACGAGTTTGCATTGCATGGGTCCACTTACATGTGGATTTTTAAAATAACTACAGTACTATAAATCTATTTTCATCATGATTTTTTAAAAATTTTAAGTACAGTCTACTCCCCTCCACCCAACATGGGGCTTGCACTCACGACCCCAAGACCAAGAGTCACATGCTCCACCAACTGAGCAAGCCAGGTGACCTTCATGATCTTCTCAATAACGTTTTCTCCAGCTTACTCCATTGTAAGGATACAGTATATAGAGCACACCCAATATGTGTTCATCAGTGATTTTTGTTATTGGTAAGGCTTCTGGTCAACAGTAAGTTGTTAGCAGTTAAGTTTTAGGGGAGCCAAAAGTTACATACAAATTTTCAACAGCACGGTGGGGTCCGTGTCTCTAACCCCTGTGGAGTTTTAAGGGTCAACTGTAGTCAGAATTCCCTTTGGGGGTGGGGGATGGGGTAACTGGGTGATGGACATGAAGGAGGGCACGTGATGTAATGAGCACTGGGTGTTATATAAGACTAATGGATCACTGACCTCTACTTATGAAACTAATAATACATGTCAATTGATTGAATTTAAATAAAAAATAAACAGCAAAACAAAAGAATTTCCTTTAAACAGGGGTGGCATTGTTCCATTAGATTTTCTTTTAAGATTTTATTTATTTATTCATGGCAGACACAGAGAGAGAGAGAGAGAGAGGCAGAGGAAGAAGGGGGCTTCATGCAGGGAACCCAACATGGGACTCGATCCCGGGTCTCCAGGATCACACCCCGGGCTGCAGGCAGCGCTAAATCGCTGAGCCACGGGGGCTGCCCTCCCTTAGATTTTCAATGCAAAGTGTAATTCTCTGAGTAGACCTCAAGACACAAATGATTTGGATTCAGATCTGTATCAATGTCAGGAGGTGGGTCCTAAAATAAAATAATGAAATATAAAAAGCAAGTGTTTCAACCACTCGATAGGGTAAGGATTAGATACGTGGTCAAGGTCAGGGAGAGGGTTCACCTCAGAGAGGGCGCAGCATCCAGGGTGAGCCTGGGATCAGGGATGGGGTACATCTTGGGAGGGGACTGGGGTATCAGAGATGGTAGAGAGCGAGGGATGGGACTAGGTTAGAAATGTGGGCAACATCAAGGATAGAGTGGGGGGACAGGGATTGGGATATAAATGTGTGTTCTGTTCAGTGCCTGCTGATTTTAAGTCTTGAAAATTTGTTTTAGGGGAAGCTGGCTGGCTTAGTGGAAAGAGCATGGGACTCTTGATCTCAGGCTCATGATTTTGAGCCCCACCTTGGGTGTAGAGATTACTAAAAATGAATGAAAGAATGAATGAGTGAAGGAACTAAAAAAATAATGTTTTTAAAAAATGAAAATTTGTATTGTAAGCCAGGTTAAAAATTTTCAGTCTCCATGTAAATAATTATGTTGAAATATACTATTTTCCCCTACTTTAGTTACCCTTCTGACCAACCATGGCTCCCTCGCCTTCTCTCGCCCCCACTCCAGTGGCTCGTTCTTACTAGTTCCAGCAAAAAACATTAATTGAGAGTCTGGGTTTTATTCTGTAGGGGTTTAAGATGGCCCCTTTCCCTGCAACTTGCATTTGAACTCGAGACTTTCAGAGGAAATAAAATAATGTAGATGAAATAAAATGACCACCTCCTCTCTGGTCTAAGGGTCTTTCTCAAGATGTGTCTTCTCTGAGATGACCACTAACTGAGAAATCATGATGGACTACAGCCTTTTGTTGTTTCCATGCAGAGGTTGGAATGGCCAAAGATCTCTGGGCTTGGCCCTTCTAGAAAACCACAAGTAGCTATGTTCTTACCACAGTTGCTTTTATCCATCCTGGTGCTCTGCTTTTAAACTCAAGATCCTTTTTTCAACCTTGAGGGTAAACATGAATTTAAGAACTAAAACTATGTAAAATACACAAAATACATTTCAGACTTTCAAAAAATTAATGTTTTAAAATAAAAATATTTTATGTACATTGTTAAAAAAAGTGAAATAGCTTTATAAAGCTTATAATAAACGTCATCAGCAGCCCTCCTGCCATACTCCCTGCAGGCAAAGGGGGCAACTTTCAATTCTCATAGCTGTTTCATTTAATAGTAATGCACATACTTCTAAATATCATGCTTATTCAGCTGGCTCTTGATATTTTTCCACCCACTTTTTTTTTCCACCCACTTTTAAATATCATTTATTTACTTTCTCTTTTGGCTTCTGAAGATTTAACATTCTTTCAAACTCTCTCCAGCATTTGCCCCTGTCCAAGGAAACACAAATATGGCCCCCACCATTCTCCCAGGACAGATAACCACACTTTTTGGTTAAATCAGCGTTCAATGTTTTCCTTATAATAACTATATAAGAAATTATTCACAGTTGGGTACAATGTTTACATTTCCTTTCTTTGTACAAGTTCTGTTTTCTCTAGAATTAACAATAGGATTTTCATCATTACTTTTTATTACATCATTCTCAGATGTCTCCCTCAATACATTCATATTCATCAGGTAACCTTTATATATATATATATATATTTTTTTTTTTTCTTTCTTGGAGACCTTTCTTCTGGAACCCTTCATAGTCCTGTTTTCAATCCTGGACAGATTACTCTTTAAGCCTGTGCTTTTTCTTTTCTTTTTTTCTAAATTCCTTTAACTGCTTTACCAGATTAATTTTAGAATCTGATAGCCAATTTTTGCAAAATTATCCTACTGGGATTTTTAATTTGGATTATGTTGAATCTGCAGATCAATTTGGAAGAGTTGACATCTTAACAATACTGAGTTTTCCAATCCATAGCATGGTACTTTTCTCCAATTTTTCACATCTTGTCTAATTTATCTAGGCAATGTTTTGTAGTTCTCAGTATATCGATCTTGTACATGTTTTGTTAAATTTATCCCTAAGTATTTTGTGGTTATTTGGATGCTATTATAAGTGGTAAATTTTTGTCCAGGTTTTTTTCTTACCAGTATGTAGGAATATAATTGAGTTATATATATTGACCTCATATTGTAGGAGGTCAGGAAATTCTCTTATTAGTTCTAGTGGTTTTATTTTTTAAAGGTCCTTTTGGATTTTATAGTACATAATTATGTCATCTGAGACTAAAGACAGTTTTATTTATTCCTTTTAAAAATGTCTTTTATTTATTTTTCTTGCCTTAATTCATTGGCCAGGACCTCCAGTCCAATGCTGAATAGAGATTGTGAGAGTGGAAATCCTCGCCCTGTTCCCAGTCATTTGGTTTTTCTCTCTTAAATATGATGTTAGCTAAAGATTTTTCATAGAGAACCTTTATCAGATCGAAGAAGTTCCTTTCATGAATGGGTGTTAAATCTTCCTCTTTCTTTAAGTATATGGCTCTGGAGCCAGACTATTGCTGCTTACAGGCTTCATGACCAAGGGCAGATTACTTAGCTTCCCTCTATTACCTTTTAAAATGTAGATAATAACAATGCTCATGGGGATCCCTGGGTGGTGCAGCGGTTTGGCGCCTGCCCTTTGGCCCAGGGCGCCATCCTGGAGACCCGGGATCGAATCCCACGTCAGGATCCCTGCATGGAGCCTGCTTCTCCCTCTGCCTGTGTCTCTGCCTCTCTCTCTCTCTCTCTCCCTCTCTCTCTGTGTGTGTGTGACTATCATAAATAAATAAAAAAAAACAATGCTCAGTTATTTTCTATGAAGATTAAATTAAATCAGCACATATACACACATGTGACATTTAGAAGACTGCCTAGCATACAATAGGTACTATATAAATGCCATGGATAATCATTATTTTCATTTATCCCTTATTTTCCTGGATTACTGGATTTTGTTAAGGAAGGATATGTGGGGAATAACTTTTTGAGACCTTGAATTTCCAAAAAAGATTTTTAAAATATTTTATTTATTTATTTGAGATATAGAGAAAGAGCAGGAGAGAGGGAGTACAAGCTGAGGGGGAGGGCAGAGGGGGAGGGAGAAGCAGAGTCCCTGATGAGCAGGGAGTGATCACAGGACCCTGAGATCATGACCTGAGCTGAAGGGAGATGCCTAACCAACTGAATCACCTAGGCACAGCACCCCTCCCCACCAACTTTAATTTGGTATTTTGGCTGAGTGTTGAATTCTAGATTGGAATTCATTTTTCTTCAGAATTTTTCTGTCTCTTAATTTCTTCTAGCTTCTAAGGTTGCTGTTGAGACTGCTGATGCTATTCTAATTCTTGAACTGTTGTATGAGACTGGTGTTTTTCTCTTAGAAACTTTTATAGGGCTCCTGGCTGGCTCAGTTGGTAGAGTATGTGACTCTTGACCTCAGGGTTGCAAGTTCAAATGCCATGTTGGGAGTAGAGATTACTTTAAAAAGGAGAACTTTTAGGATATTCTCTTTATCTTCTTAGTTTTAGAAGGGATGAAGATGTGCCTTGGTGGGGCTCTTTTTCTCATTCATTTTGAATCCTTTTAATGTGGAACTCAGGTTCTGTGAAATTTTCTGGTATTATTTATTAGATGGTTTTCTACCCTTCATTTTCTCTATTCTCTTCTTTCTAGAATTCCTTTTACTTGGGTGTTAAACTCCCCAAAGTTGATTCTCTAATACATTTTTTTGTTAGCAACTTTTTGCCTGTTTTTCAATATCTTCATCTTTCCACTTCTTGTGAAGTGACCCTTAACTTTCTTGTCCAGCCTGTGAATTGGAATTTAACATTTATAATATCATATTTTAAATTTCCAATAGGCCTTTTCCCCCCTGTTCCCCAAGATTCTCTTTTATAATACCTTTTTCTTGCCTCATGGTTGCAATATTTCCTCTTACCTTTCTGAGGATATTATGGTTTTTGTGAAGATTTCTTTAGCTCCCTTCATTGTCTTTTCTTCTGGTCTAATAACATCTACGTTCTGATTTCTGTTAAAAAATCTCTTATATTTTCTCACATATTTTCTTTGTTCTTGTACATTGTAAGGTTATGCCTTAAAAACCCCTTTAGTGTCATTTTCAGTGGATTTTTGAGGGGGAGCAGAGATAAAAAACAGTCCTTCAATCTTCCATTTTTAACATAAAATTCCCCTGGATTTATAAAATATACTTATTTTATTTTTAAAAGGATATTATTAAAAAATTAAAGGATATTATTTATTAGAGAGAGAGAGCAAGCAAGACGGAGAGGAAGAGAGAGAGCATGAGTGGGGGGAGGAGCAGAGGGAGAGGAAGGAGCAGACTCCCCACTGAGCAAGAAGCCCAATGCGGGGCTCAATCTGGGGACTCTGGGATCATGACATGAGCTGAAGGCAGACCCCTAACCAACTGAGCTACCCAGGTGTCCCAAAATATACTTATTTTAAAGGCACAAGAAGATTGCTTTGCTATATTCGATTCCTCAGGTATAAATTCTCCCATTAAAAAAAATATTTAATTTATTTATTTACAAAAGACACAGAGAGAGAATGAGAGAGAGAGAGGCAGAGACAGAGGGAGAAGCAGGCTCCATGGAGGGTGCCCAATGGTGGACTCGATCCTGGGACTCCAGGACCACACCCCCGGCTGAAGGCAGGTGTGAAAGTGCTGAGCCACCCAGGGATCTCAAATTCTCCCATTTGTTATGTTGACTGACTTGATTATAGTGGTATTAGTTCTTTGTAATAGTTGATTATGAGTTCATCTGTTGAAGAGCATTTTTTTTTCCCATGGGAGTCTTGCATGTGTTTTAGATTATGAAGAATCTACATAGGAGTAGTGTCATGGCTGTCCTTGCTGGAGTTCTACTGGGTCAGATGGTTCAGAGTATTGTTATTTTTTGGTCTTGGGTTTTCATACCATTTCAAAGGTCAGATTTGTGTCCTCTCCATTTGCTACTCAGGCTTGGGATTTGGGACTGTCCCCCAGGTGGCTCTCTTTCCCCTATGGCCTAGAACTCCTTCCTGATATATTTCTAAGTTCCTTTTCCATATAGCCCTTAGATCTCTCTCTCTCTCCTTTTGCTTTTGATTTCAGGCATTTATTTAAAATACATGTCATCTAACATATTTCTATGTAGATTGTGGTGTGTTGTTTCCCATGCACCCTCAGTCCACCATTGTGATGACAGGATATCAATAAACATTCAAATAGCACACAAAATGAAAACAAGGTTTCCCTTCCTATTCTTTATTTTATTTCCATAAAGACAAGTACTGTTGAAAAATTCTCCCAATACATTTTAAATGTCAACTTGGAAAGCACATCGATCAGATTTCTAGTTAACTCACAGCATGAATGCATATGTGTATGTTGGAGGTGAATGGCACTGTGTTATCCAGAATTATCGCCCCTTCTTTTAGCCCAATTCAGATCGGGGGCATGGGGTGGGTGGGTGAGAGAAATAATATAGAGAAGGTAAGTAGGAAGGTGCTTGTGATGAAATCCAGTCACTTCCGACATGGGAAGAAGTATTGCTCAACAGAAATATGAGGCCACATCCGTACATCTCTTCGTTCCCCTGTTGTAAACAAGGCTGTCTTCCTGAAAGAGCTGGCTTTGCTCCAACTTTGAAAGTGTGGAGGGTAGAGAAAAACTAAACATATAGTGCTGGGCTCCCCACTTTGCCAGTGTCCTGTGTACTCCTCTTGGCTGGGGTCTTGATGATACTTAGCATGTACCATCCCCTGTGCCCACTGACCAAGGTCTTTTAGAAAACATACATTAACAAGCAAGAATCAACTAACCAGGTAACTGATTACGTATCAAATGCCTACAATGCCCCCAACTTTGTGTTAGATCTTGAAGATGAGGGCACATACTATAGAAATGAAACTGAGGGCATAAAGGAAACTTGTGAATGGAGGGTATGCCAAGAGTTCATGAAATTTCCTGTAGTGTTATGGTAACCAGAACAAAGAGGTCTATCTGGGGGTCCTAATGTACCACAATCAATCTGAAGGTTTGGGGGAAATGCTTCTAATTAAATACAAGAGAAAGAAAAGAAGGACTTAGTAGCTGTGTGACTTTGAATATACATTAAAATTTTCTGAAACTCAGTTTCCTCTTTATTGAAATGAGGTCTGGTTAGGTAAGCTCCCTTCCAGTTCCAGGAGGTGATCTAAACCTAAGAGTCTACTTGGTATAAAATGTTTATTTTTGCTCAGATCACAATCATCCGTGATTAGGTACATTGTAGAAGGCCGTTTCTTTGTGGTTTCTAGGAAGCTGCTGACCAGGCCTAACATGAGGGGTCCTAGAGAGGCCTCCCTTCTTTCTCCTACTCTTCCCTCATTCCTCTTTTCTTCTGCCTCCCCTTCCAATACCTTCTCCTATCATCTGTCAACAATTCATTATTTGGGGTAGGCAGGCCCTCTGGGAAAAGAACAAATACCCCTGGGGGAGGAAAATACTTCTCTTTCAGTCACTAAGCCTAGAACAAGAATGAACACAGAAGACTCTCTGAGCCATTAGGCTGGCTTCTCAAGGTCATATCAAGGTCTGACATGTCATCTTAGCCTGTCACTAACAGATGTGTCTGCTAATTGGAAACCTAATCAGTGCCAGGCTCTGTGAAAGGCACTTCTTGCATTCGATGATTTCATTAATGCTCACTGAGACCTTATGGTAGGAATTACTATTATTTCCATTTTACAGATAAGGGAAATAAGAGCCAAAGAGATTGAGTACCTCATTCAAGGTAACACAGCAGCAGATAAGTGGCAAAACTGGAGATTACATCAAGGACTAAGTACTTTTAGAGTCTGAGCTCTCAACTGCTCATGGTAGGTGGAGAAGCACTGTGGTAGAGCAAGAGGCATGGTGGTGGGGATTTGAGCCAGGCTGGGTCTTTGTCTACCTTGACTTTTATGAACTTGAGCAAGTAACTTAACTTTTCTGAATCCTTGTCTCCTTGAAAGGATGGTAACATTAGATGCTTGTCAAGGTTCAAGGTAATATATGCCAGGCTCTTGGAATAAATGAGGGCCTTGACAAATGGCAGACATTATTACTATCGCAGAGAGTCTTGGGAAGATGACTCAGCTGAAGAACAGGCAAGTATCCCCAAACCTTCTAACTTTAATGGTGGTGCTTCTTGCATGACATCACGGGGACAAGGGGCTGATGGGAGAGTTGGGATAAACCACTTTCATAGGCATTGGGCTGCTCTGAGATGAAAGGACAGGACTTGGAAAGGGGATCAATGGTCTAGCTTCATGTTCCTACAACAACCATTTTTTCTCTTCTCTCGAACTATTTGCATTAGGATACAGCTCCTTTCTTATAATAACCTACCCTTGACCCCACTATGTCCCTGTCAGGTATAGTCCTGTTTCTCTGCTCTATTTTGCAGCCAAGATCTGAGTCTTGTGGCTCAGATTTATTTTTTTTAAAGTTTTCTTTTTTAAAGATTTATTTATTTACTTGAGAGAGAGAGAGAGAATACATAAGAAGGGGGAAGGGTATAGGGAGAGGGAGAAACAGAATCTTAAGCAGACTTCACCCCTAGTGCAGAACTTGACACAGTGCTCAATCTCACGACCCTGAGATAGTGACCTGAGACAAAATCAAGAGTTGGCCACTCAACCGACTAATCCACCCAGGGCCCCGCCATGAGGCTGGTTCTGTATTTAGTCCATTTTATAGGAGGAAACTGAGGCACAACAGTTTAACTAGAGTTGGAATGTGCATGTAGGGATCTGGCCCCAGGGCTTACCACCTAAGCTAAACCTACTTATTGGTAGTAGGCCCTGGGGCCAGATCCCTAAGTTGCTAAACCTACCACCTAAACCAGCTCCGAATATATTTACCTACTTCTCATGACAGATGCTAATAAATGAAGAAGTTTAGGACTGCTCTCTAAGTCTCTAGCTTTGGGTTTTCTTTCCTCTTGAATCTTTATCTATAGGTACTGGAAGAAAGAGGTCATGGGCACATTCCCATGAATCTTGCTGCCAGTCCTATGGGAATTAGGTTCCCTAGCAACCTGACAGGAGGCTTTCTGGTATAGTGAACAGGGCAATGGATGAAGGACTCAGAGACCAGGGTCCTGCTCTGCTTTTGTCACTTGTAGTTTAAAATCTTTGGCAAGTGTCCAGTCCACCTGCTCTGGGTCTTGAGTTACTCACCTGTCAGAAGGGGATTTCAGTGTATAAGGGGATATTTTAAGTTCCCTTCCACCCAGAAGCATAGGTTTAGGTAGGGCAGTCCAGGGCCACCACTCGCAGATGGGCAGATTTGACACTGCACTGCCTAAGAGGTGCCATTTGCATAGAGTAAGATGTAAATAACATACTTATATGTATATGTCCTAAACTGAATTAGCAGGATCCTTCCATCAACAGTGGGTTTTTGTGCAACCCTGACCTTGGTCCCTGAGAGTTACTATGACATGGAGACTCCTGAGCCTTTCAGGAGCAACCTGAGAGTCATGCTCCTGCATTTTGGCGACTGAATTAGACTCAAGCATGGACTTACAGGGCAGCAGAGTTGACCAAAGTGCCATAGGCAGCTGTGCCGTCTAGTGTAGTAAATCCCTTAGCATAATGCTGGATATCCAAGAAGGTCATCTAGAAACGCTAGCTGGGATTATTACTGTATGGAATAGAGAAGAACATCAGACAGATCACCTCATGGGACTCAAGAGTTTCTGAGCCGGCTTGGCACTGAGCCAGCTTTGATAGGAAGCTGACCCTACTGTTTTTGGTCAGGGGAACATGTCTGACATCAGACTTTGCAAGGCTTTGTTGAGAAATCAGTTGTGTATCTGTCTTCTCCGGGAAGGTGACTTGTGAATGTGCCTGAAGCTGCTGGGGGAGGGGCCTTGAGCTGGGAATGTGACCTCTGTTCCTCTCTCCATTCCCTCCCCACCCCCACATCTGTTCCACCAGGTGGAATGGTCAGAAGGAAGCTGCAATGCAAGGCCACCTTGCTTTGGGCGAGGGGTCAGCAGGAGTTGGGGGTCTTCCTGGAAGCATACAGCATGGAGAGCGAGAAGAAGGAGAACATATACCTGTGAGAGAAAGACTCACCCTCACAAACAGTTCTAATTCCAACAGGGCATCTCTCATCTCTAGTTTGGGCAGCTCTGCCACCATTGCTTCTGGGTGAGTGGGTTTTAAACTTGAGTCTTGATCAGTCTCACCTGGGACTCCAGGTTCCCAGAACCTGCCCTCAGCTACCCTACTCGGTAGGACTGGGGCTCTCACCTTACGTTAACCTTAAGCTGGGGTGGTGAGTTGGACACCTTCCATGTGTCTTCTAGGTTCACTCTCTACCTTTCTTACCCTGCTCCATGCCCTGGGATTCCAACTGAGATGCACCATCTCAACCCATTTCCCTGTCCTCTGGATTCCGAGCCCAGCCAATGGGAACCCTTGGAGGAGATGGTGAAGTGGAAGCTTCAAGTCAAGACATTTATTCCTTCAGCTCTGTCTGAGGTCACTAGGTTTGGTTCCTGCCAAGGAGCCCTCATCATATAGCTTTCTCCCTGGGCTCCCGTAATGGCTCCCTTGCCTTGCCCCTCAGGCCCAGGGCAGTAACAGCTCCCAACTGTTACTGGCCTTGGGGTCCTGCACCACTCCTCATTACTTGCCCCACATCCTTTCCACATGTTGTTAAACTCTTACGAGTTTGAGAAAACGCTCTCCCCTGATGCAGCTCCATATAGTCTGCTATCTGGTTCTGTCAGGGTTCCGATCTCTTCAGGGATTGTCCGTAAAGTTGCCTTTTAGGCGAGGAGTCCATTTTAAACATGGGGCGCTTTTAGAAATACTGCTTTGTAGCCTTGAACGCTCTCTAGTTCTTTTTTGGACCCTCAGCGCTGAAGTCATTTGAAACTAGGGTGACATTTTGCAAAAGCAACTTTACCAGGAAATGAAGGAAAAACAAAACAAAACAAAACAAAATAAAAGATGCTCACTGAGAAAATATAAGGATATAGAAACGTACCCACAAAGCCTAGCCTCCTTGTCTGTAAGGAGGCCAATATGGGTGTTGCCTGGCATGCCCCCTCCATGGGTGGGCAGGCCTCAGTTCTTGCATTTTTGAGAAAATCCCACCCCAATCAAATACACTGAAACAATATAGAAGTGTACGAATTAATCCTGAATATTACTCCACCCTCCAGCTCTCTTTAACTATAACTCCTTTCAACAACTCTGTGTATTTTCTCCCAGATATTTTTCTGAACATTTATAAACCCACATATATTGTTTTTTACACAAGTGGATAGGCCATTTACTATACACTGTCCTACTTTTCCTTTTTCATTAGATATTATTTCTTAAAGATCTTTCCATGTCCACTCATATAACTACCTCATTATTTTTTAGAGATTTTTTTAACAGCTTTATTGGCTATAATTTACCTACTATAAAATTGATCCACTTAAATATACCAGGCAATAACTCAGCAATTTTATAGAGCTGTGCAATTACGACCATAATCCAGATTTAGAATATTTCCATTGTCCCTAAAAGAGGCCTCGTGCCTGTCTGTAATCATTCCTTGCTCTCCTCTCCAACCTACAAGTCACCCGTCCTCTGTCTCTGTAGGTTTGCCTTTCTTTGAGACATTTTATGTCAGTGGAATCATACAACATGTGGTCTTCTGTTCTGGCGTTAGCCTTGTGTTTAAAACCACTGCATTCAATGTATTCCATGGCATGGATGCTCCTTCATAGTTTATTGGGCCCTTTCCCTCTTGTTGAATATTTAGGTTGCTTCTAAGCTTTGAGTTTTATAAATAACACTGTGACAAATATCCTGTATACATTTGTCTACCTATGTGGCTATTTCTATAGGATGGGTTTCTAGAAGTATAATTCCTGGATCAGAAGGTGTGTGTACTTAAATACATATGATCAGATTGCTTTCTCTAAAGGTTGTAACTATTTACCCTACTACAAATCTGGGTGATAATATTGTCTTCTAATTTGGCGGATTTGACCCCAAAACCATAGGAAGTAGTAGCCTCCCCTTGACTCCCTGCAGTTGCTCCTTCAAATGACCAGAATTGTCTCTTTGTTCTTCCAATAACTTTCTTCATTAGTTTTTCCTTTAATTTAATAATTTAAAAGCATTTTTTTATGGTGACTAGGATACATGCTACAGGTTGTAGAAAACTAATGTTTATGCTTTAAGAATAATAATACAACAAATCCCGGGTGCCCATAATCTAGGTAAAGAAAGAGGATATTACCAGTACTCTCAAAAGCCCCAGTGTGTTCCTCCCTGGGAGATTCAAACCCTAAATAAACATTATCCAAACTTTGGCTGTGATCCTTTTTTAGAGTCTGCACGCACCTGTTTGTGTGAAAGATTTTCAATGAGTCAATTTGATTAAGCTGATACAATGTTTCATCAGATTCCCTCCCTTTCTTGCCTAGTTCCACGTTAGTGTCAGCCAGAAGAGACTTGTGTGAGCTTTGGAAAGTGGAACAGAAGCTGCCTTCTTTTTATGTTCTGGAAGGTCAGGGCAAGGCCCCGGATGCTGTTCTATGCTGTCCCTTATTTGCTGGCTCCTCTCGCTAGTGTGGGGCAGCAGCTGAACGGGCCGCACCTCCTCCTCCTGAGCCGGGTGCATTCTGACCTTCATGAGGTTCCAGCTTGTCCCCACTACAGTCTGCTTCATGTGATCTTTCCTTCTTGACTATGTTCTGCCACTTGCAGGTCCCAGCACCAGAAACAAAGACAACAGCCCAACCTAGACTACTTAGCCAGCTCCCACAGTCCCATACAGTCAAATCCCTATAACAAATCTCTCCTCCAAATGGTCCTGCTTTTCTTTTCTTTTTTTTAAAAATTTTAAAAATATTTATTTATTTATTTATTTATTTATTTATTTATTTATTTATGATAGACATAGAGAGAGAGAGAGAGAAAGAGGCAGAGACACAGGAGGAGGGAGAAACATGCTCCATGCCGGGAGCCCGACGCGGGACTCGATCCCGGGACTCCAGGATCGCGCCCTGGGCCAAAGGCAGGCACTAAACCCCTGAGCCACCCAGGGATCCTTTTTTTTCTTTTTTAAACATTTTATTTATTTATTCATGAGGGACAGAGAGAGAATGAGAGAGGCAGAGACATACGCAGAAGGAGAAGCAGGCTCCCTGGGAGGAGCACGATTCAGGACTCAATCCTGGGACCCCGGGATCATGACCTGAGCTGAAGGCAGATGCTCAACCCCTGAGCCACCCAGGGGCCCCAGTCCTGCTTTCCTAATTGAACCCTGTGTGATATGGCATGTGTCCTCAACAGAGACTTTAGTTTTGCTTGTCTTTGAATTTTGTATTGGGCTCCAATCGTCTCTTGTTTTTAGAGAAAGAGTGTGTACCTGTGCGGGTTTTCAAGTGGGGAAGATGGGCAGAGGGAGAGGAAGAGGGAGAGAGCAGAGCCCGTTGTAGGGCTCAATCCCACGTCTTGAGATCATGACCTGAGCTGAAATCAAGAATTGGATACCCAGCCCAGTGAAGCACCCAGGTGCCCCTTCCAACTGTCCCCTTAACTGTCTTAGCTACCAGCTTAGAATAAGGTAACCCCCTCTGAGCTTGCTCTCAAACCTGGGCCCCAAGCTGTTGGCCCTTAACTCCTTCAGATGAATGTAGGCCCTGAAGAAGTGGACCGGTCCCACCTGTATGAGTGGAATGCTCTGAGGGGTTCATATAGATATCTTCCCATCTATTTGTAAGGTGCCTGAAGTGTTACCACTAGAAGAGCAAAATATCTGGAAAAATGAACCACCCTAGGCATTTTTATTCCAGCTCTGCTACTACCCAGCCATGAGATCTTGATCAAGATGCTTTCCTTGGGCCTCAGTGTCCTCATTTGTGTATTGCAAGGGTTGGCGGGGGTGGGAGGGATCCCTATACCTCCTCTGGCTCTGCAATGGCAGGGTGGCGGTTTTCCATGTACGTCAACGTGTGATGAACTTCAATGTGACATGTGCAAACTGGGGGCACGTCCTCGTATCACCCAAGAGACACTGGGGGCTGTCCCTGTTTCGTGAACAAAGGGAGCCCATTCCTGCAGACAACGAGGAGGGATTGTGTTGCAAACTCAGGAGACAGAGAGAGACGATGGAGGGTGTTCATGTAAGAAGGGGAGTGTGTCTCAGAAGCAAGAGGCACCAGCTGAGACTGAGTGGGCAGATCCAGGCAGAAAGGAGCTGGGCCCTGACAGTGGGACTCAGGCCTGGAAACATCGGAGGGAAGGAAGAAATCAACAACTCAAAGACAGGCCCTGGATGTGCCTCCTCCTAGTGATGGCTGGGTTGGTAGGTTAGTTGTGCCAAGACTGTCTTTATGTGAGAGAAGGAGGGAGGAAGGAAGGGAGAGAGAGAATGAGAGAGAGAGAAATATTAACAGAGTTCACGTAAGTGCAACTCAATCTCTGCCTCATTGCTCCTGGGCTTATTTTATTCTCTTATTTTCCTTGGAGAAACGTGCCTCCTCTAGCCCTTGTTATAGGAGCAAAGAGCAGAACCAGAACCAGAGTGAAACTTGGTCTGGCCTCCTCCCACTGACAATAATCTCAGCGAGCCATCTGGCCCATCCGCCCTGCCAGGTCAGAACACCACTGGTCCCTCTGGCAACACTGGGTGTTCCCTCTAGTAAATACACTTTCGCCTGCCTTTCCCACCTGCTGAATCAGAAGCTGTTCTGAAGGCTTGGCCAGAGCAGCTCAGTCAAGCTTGAACCTGAGCTCAGCACAGTGCCTGGCACAGAATGAGCTTGGAACAAGGGATTATTGTGGCCGGATTAATCCTGTTTACATTTTCATGAGCTAGGAGTGGTAGATACCTACCCCTTGAGTCCTCCAGCTCCGAGGTTTGCTCCTGCCTCCCTGGACAGGCCTCCTGTCAGAGCCACAGCAGCTGTCTCTTTGCTTTAGTGGTTGGAGAGTTGTTAACAAGAAGGGGACCAGAACCCAGTAAAGTTTGGGGGCTTTGCAGCTGAATCCCCTCTGCCACTGTACTTCCTCAATAGGCTGCTCAGAGCCCAACCCCCTCCTGTCAAAGCCCCTGCAGGGAAGAGGCCTGTGAACAGGAGCCCTGGGATGGCAGGCCCTTAGTAAATACTGCCCAAGCAATGAGTCAAATCGTTTGTTTTGTGTGGAAATCATTTCCCTATTCTGCAAGGTGTGCTTTTGTCAATCCTGAATGATGGGCTGTGTGTGTGTGTGTGTGTGTGAGAGAGAGAGAGAGAGAGAGAGAGAGAGAATTTTGCATGGGAAAGAGAAGAGAGTGAAGACTCAAAGTAGGGGTTGCTGGTTGAGCTCAGCAGAGCTCTCTGATGTCCTGCTCCCCAATCCTGCTGATTTGGTAAACACGTTGAACCTTCTAATCCCACCCTTGACACTGTTGACTATGATTTCACCCAAAGACACAAGAAGCACTAGATGATCCTGGGACCCAGCGGTCCATAATACATGGCCAGTGGTAACAGGCTTGGGCTGGGGATGAAGGAGGTAGAAAGGCTGGGCTCTCTCTCGACTTCAGTCCTTCTCTCTGAGTACTCAATAAACAGCAAAGAGATTTATTTATTGTAAATAAACGTACATTCGGGACCTCTGTTCACCCTTGCCTGACTTCTCTGTAGCAGTTTGGGTGCTTTTTGTGGTAAGTAATGAAATACGCAACTCAAAGTGGCTTACACACAAAAAAAGAAAAAAACAAAAGACATTTAATTATCCCCCCTGAACAAGAAGTTATAGGTAGATGGTTCCACAGTTACTTCAGTTGCTAAAAATTGTCTTTTTTTTTCATTGTACTAGGATACGCGCAACATAAAATTTACCATTTTTACCATCTTTAACTGTACAGTTTAGTGGCATTAAACACATTCACAGTGTTGTACAGTGATCACCCCTATCCATCTCCAGAAACTTTTCATCGCCCCCAGCTGAATTGTGCACCCATTAAACAATTACTTCCCATTTCCCCCCTCTGTCCAGTCCCTGGGAGCCACTGTTTTACTTCTTGTCTCTATGAACTTGACTATCGGAGGTACTTCAAGTAAGTGTAATCATACACTATTTTTTTTCTGGCTTCTTTCACTTGATATACTGTTTTCAGGGTTTATTCATCCATCCATCCATCCAGAATTTCATTCATTTTTAAGACTGAACAATATTCCATTGTATGTATATCCCACATTTTGTTTGTTCATCATCCTTTGATGGACATTGGGTTGTTTTCACCTGTTGGCAATTGTGAATAATGCTGCTATAAACATTAGTGTACCAACATCCCTTTGAGTCTCTGCTTTCAGTTTTTTTTGGAATATACTTAGACATGGAATTTCTGGAATCATATAGTAATTCTATGTTTAATCTTTTGAGACATTGTTTTCCATGGTGGCTGCACCATTTTACATTTCCACCAAGAGTGCACAAGGGTCCCACCACGTTTTCCATAATGTTACTGACACTTGTTATTATCTGTCTTTATTGTTGTTGAATTGTAGCAATTCTTTGTATATTGTGGATTGTAAACTGTATAAAATATATGATTTACAAATATTTTCTCCCATTCTGTGATTTTCCTTTCCACTCTGTTGATAGTGTCCTTTGATGCACAAAAGCTTTTGACTTTCATGAAATCCAGTTCTCTGTTTATTCTTTGCTTGGTGTCATATCCAAGGAATCGTTGCCAAATCAATGTTATAAAACTTTTCTTCTACATTTCTATTAAAAGTTTTATAGTTAAAGTTCTCATGTGTAGGTCTTTGACCCATTTTGAGTTAACTGTTGTGTAAGGAAAGGGACCAAGTTCGTTCCTGTGTGTGTGGATAGCTACTTTGCCCAACACCATTTGTTGAACGACTATCCTCTCCCTATTGAATAATCTTGGTGCCCCTTGTTGAAAATCATTTGACCATTTATGCTTAGGTTTCCTTCTGGGCTCTTTGTCCTCATCCACTCCATCTGCCTCAGTGTGTTGAGCACACTTGTTACTTCTCTGTCACATCGTATCCTACAACCATATTCAAAGGCAAGAATGAACCAAGGATGTGTGTGTGTGTGTGTGTGTGTTTGTATGCGTTTCTCTTTTCAATCAGGAGTATTTCCCAGGAGTCCCTGGCCCCAGTAGACTTCCTCTTAAGCAATGGTGTGCTGAAGCCAGTTTGTACCTGCTTGTGAAAGCAGCTCATTACATTTCCTAGATTTTTGTGAGCTGGTTGCCAAACACTTGAAAACCCTTGAAATCACCGTGGTGGGGGCATTTACACCAGGCCACCTGGCAAATGCTACAGACCAAGATTTCTTTCCCCCAGTAGAGTGGTTTCCCAGCACACCATTGTCCTGAAAGTTCAGCAGTCAGAAGTGAATGACAGGGCCACTCCTAGCTTAAGGGAGTCTTTAGAAGTGAGTACCTGTCCTTTTCAGCCTCTCTCAAGGGAGGAGGGCTTTGCTGGCAAGCAAGAAAGGGAGAGTTGGGGCAGCTACTAATGTCGCTTGCCACTAAAGGCTCCCAATGGTAGGAACTTTCTGGTGTCATTTAAAAGGATATCTTTTAAACATCTTTAGCTGCCTCAGAGAACAGAGTGCTGTGGGCTCAGTGAGCTCTAGCAGCTGACACTGTAGCTATAGTAAGGGGTGGGGCAGCAGGGCAGGCTCCCTAAACCATACAATGGGCCTGAAAAGGACGTGGCCCCAGCAACTCCCTGGAACCACAGCTGGGAGCTGCCTTGACACAGAGACTGTGAACAGCCAGTGGACATGAGGTTTGGAACGGGATGCTGATGGCGAGGGAGAGCCCTGAGGGACTGCAACCGGGGCAGGGGGTGCTTAGAAAGTAGTAGAAGTGTTCGCTGAAGAAGAGCCAACAAAGGAAGGCCTGCTGTCCTTGGGCAGGTACTCTTTGCTGATGAGCCCATGGAAGGCCATGATCTTGAGGAGTCCATGGCGAAACTTCTGGCCAATGAAGGCATAGATGAGGGGATTAAGGCAGCTGTGGAAGAAGCCCAGAATCTCGGTGGCATCCAGGGCACGGCCAATGTCATTGCGGCGCTGACAGGTCTCCTTAATGGCCTGGAGCCTCATGAGGGTGTCTGCGACCAGGACCAGGTTGTAGGGCAGCCAGCAGAGCAGGAAGACGAGCACGACAGCAAAGATGACCCGCATGGCCCGGTGCTTCTGCCCCATGTGGGCCTCAAACAGCGTGCGCAGGGTGAGCCCATAGCAGAACAGCATGATCATCAGGGGCACGATGAAGCCAAAGGTCTGGGGCAGGGCCCGCATCACTATCCGCAATTTTGTTGTATTGGCACCCATGTCCTCGTAGCAGACTGGGCTGGAGTAGGGGGGATTGATGGCCCTGCGGAAGACGAAGATGGGCAGGGACAGGATGAGGGACAGGGCCCAGATGCCTAAGCATATGAACTTGACCCAGTGCCTCTTCTGGGTCAGCGTGCGTGTGGCATGGACAATGGCCAGGTAGCGGTCCATGCTGATGCAGGCCAGCAGCAGGATGCTGCTGTAGAAGTTGACTTCCTTCAGGAGCGAGACGATCTTGCACAGGGGTGTGCCAAAGATCCAACCCTTTACCTTGGAGACAGCCCAGATAGGCAAGGTCAAGGCGAAGAGCAGGTCAGCTATGGCCAGGTTCAGCAGATAGACGTCGGTGACAGAGTGACTGACCCGACTGTATAAGACAACCATTATGACTAGGGAGTTTCCCAGCAGGTTCAGCACAAAGACCAGGACATAGATGACAACCACAGCATACTTGTTGATGTCCAGAGATTCTGGCCTGCATGGGGCAGAGTCTGCTGGAATTATGGGCATCTCCGTGTTGTAAGTATAATTATCAATATCACCGAAGAGATCCTCCAGGCTGTAATTATCCCAGTTAATGTATTCCATATTGGAGGGAAGCTTAAATCCTGGCCTAGAGAAGAGAGATGAGAGTTACTGCACAATAACGTCTCCCCAGATTCTAGCCTGTTGGTCCATGAACCTCAGACGGGATCCTCTGCCTTGCTTATGTGTTACATGGAAGCAACTTTCACATTAGGAGATGGTCGTGGCTCTAGATTATGAGCCATATTTAGGGATAAATGGTGCACTACACGAAGCACACAGTTCCCTTCAAAGCCAGAGGGGTTCTGAGCACTTTCCATGACATCACCATCCCCTGAAACATTGTTGAAACCTCCCTTCAAGCAATCTCTACAGAACATGTCTTGGGTTCTTCAGTGGTAAACATCTCTGGCTGTTGAGGCTGAATTTAATGTCAGAAATATGAGGTGCTATTCAGTTCTTGATGTGGGGGATTAAGCAGGCAATCAATTGGGTTTGACTGCTAGAAAAAGATCGAGGCTTAACCACAAAGCTGAAGGGGGAGTCCCTTTTTCCAACTTTCTGAAAGTCATAAAGAAGTATGTGGGAAGACAGATTGAGCGGTAACAGCATAGAGGTATAGGATACCCGAGCAAGAAGAGAGCTTACTTACAGCCCAGCATTTTTCTTTCAGGATGCAGGAGACCCACTGCGGGAATATTTGTGCAGTTTGAAAAAAATATTTTAAAAATCCTAAGCAGGTGGCTGACTGATTCCTCAAGTGCATAGAAATATAATGGACTGTGTTGGGACCTTGGAGCGGCCACGTCCTGCCATGAGGAGGTGAGCATAGAAAGCCAGTGTGCTTCCAGCCCTAGGAGGAGAGGCAGCAGGAAGCAGAGAAGACAGGGGGAGAAACCCTACCCTTGTTTTAGTGGCTTTTCAGTTCTGGTGGGGACACTTTCTGCCCTGCCAGTGAGTGCCTTCATCCATCCCTGACTCCCCAGGACCTCCAGGCTACCCCCAGGTAGACCCACTTCTGTTGGCTTTGCCCTCGTTATGGGGATAGCCCAAAGGCTGCTTCTGGGGAAGCTGCTGTCACTCTAAAATATTAACTAAGTTTCCAAAGAGGAAGTAAATTAAGGTAAACCAGATTGGTTCCTTTTGAACCACAAGATATGTCACCATCGTGCCATTTCTTTATAACAAGGTATGACCATCCTGGGACCCTATGCCAGTCTGTAACCCACCTCAACATGGAGCTAGTGTTAAAGAGAAAAATATAAAGTAAAACAGTTCCAGATTACTTCAACACTCTATGATAAGATCATTGTCACAAACCAAGATGGACAGTAATGATGTTGACAGGGATGTGGAGCATCGGACCCCTCATCCACCATGAGTGTGGATGTAACAAGGTGCAGCTACTACTTTGGAGAACAGTTTGGCAGTTGTTCAGAAAGTTAAACATAGTTACTAATGACCCAGCAATTTCACTTCTAGATATGTATGCAAGAGAATTGAAAACCTACGTCCACACGAAAGCTTGTACACAAATGTTCATAGCAGCATCATAGTCAAAAAGTGGAAACAATGCAAATGTGCATCAACCAATAAATGAATAAACAAATGGGATCCCTGTGTGGCGCAGCGGTTTGGCGCCTGCCTTTGGCCCAGGGCGCGATCCTGGAGACCCAGGATCAAATCCCACGTCGGGCTCCCGGTGCATGGAGCCTGCTTCTCCCTCTGCCTGTGTCTCTGCCTCTCTCTCTCTCACTGTGTGCCTATCATAAAAAAAAAAAAAAAAAAAAAACAAATAGAGGTATGCACCCACAATGGACTATTCAACCAACAAAAGGAACGAAGTACTGATATATGCCATAATGAGGATGAACCTTGAAAACATTCTTTCAAGGAAAAAAAAAGCCAGACATAAAAGCCTTCATCCTGGGGTGCCTGGGTGGCTCAGTGGTTGAGCGGCTGCCTTTGGCTTAGGTCAAGATCCCGGGGTCCTGGGATCGACTCCTGCCTCAGGGTCCCCCCATGGGGAGCTTGCTTCTCCCTCTGCCTGTGACTCTGCCTCTCTCTCTGTGTATCTCTCGTGAATAAATAAATAAAATCTTTAAAAATACAGATAGTAAACAACCAACATCAACAACAAAACTCCTGAGAAGCTTTTCTCTTTAGCAGAAGAAAGTCTGTCACTGTTGATGACATATAGCAAAGAAGAAAGCGGAGTCCACTTAGGAGAAACTGTGAAAGTAATGGCCTTTCCCCTAGAGGGTTGGAACCCTTAGTCTAGGTGATGGGGGCCAGTTAAATCAGCTTCTCAGCCCGTAGGGACCACAGATAGAGCAGACTCCATCAGTCTGTGAATCTAGAAAGATCTGTTTCGGGGGTGGGGTTGGGTGGGGAAGGGGGGAACCCTGTCTAGCCAGGAGGATAAGGCGATGGTGGGAGAGGCTGTAGTACAACTGGCTCAGCCAGTGTTGTTGGTAAGACCTGCGACAAGTCACTAGTTCTGCAGTCCCATGGTCAAGAGGATGTTTATCCCAGGGTTATGTCCAGTGAAGTTACAAGGTCAAGGGCGGGTCGCCTCTGGGAACAGATGATCAGAGATGCTCTCAAGGGAAGAAATGATCTAAAAGAAGGCTCACTTTTGAGAGCGGGTGCAGAGCATGATGGGACAGAGAGCTTGTGACCAAAGAGAGGAGAACCCCATTGGTATGAGCAATGACCACGGGAAGGCGAGGCTGGGGTGGCGGCCGAAACTGCCCTATCAGCAGACAGCAGCAGCTGTGATACTTCCCTGAAAAGCTCTAGTCCTGGATAATCTAGTGCTCAGCTATGAAGTACATGGGCACGAAGCATCAGCTTGAGGGTCCAGCGGGAGACCCTGCAAGTCAGGGCAGGAGGTAGAGAAGTCAGGAAAGAGAAACGGGCCAGGGCAGTGACCTCTAACCCCCAGGAGGGGACAATGTTTTGTGGATGCTCGTTGGTTCCTCAGTTTACCAATCTCTATGGAGGACATGTTGATAGTGAAAGGGAGAAACTAAGGGAAGGGAGTTGACATATCTGAGGTCAGCTTTGTACTCCTAGGTACATGACCTCCCTGGAGGGTTACAGGTGGGTATGAGTAGCCTCCATTCACAGGTGAGAGGACAGGCACAGAGAGGCTCAGAAACCAGCCCCTGGTCACACAGTTTGCGAATGCTGCGGTCAGGATTCCATGTGGGTGTGGACGGCTCCACAGGCTACTTCCACTCTACAGACAGAGCTGCTTCGAAAAAAAAAATCACACCTCGTGTGTGAAATGTATTTGTAAGCTGAAGTTTTCGAGAGCTCAAGAAGTCAGGCTGTATACAATCTATTCCTATCATTTGATGTTTTGTGCATTGCTCTCTTAGCTTTTCTGTAGGCCCAGAATGAAAGAAACGGCCCTTGTAGGAGTGATAAGCCAAACACCCTTGCGCTGGCTGACTCCTATGGACCCCCCTGGTCATGGTCTTGGTGAGCAAGTGGGAGATTCCCTCATTGAGTGAAATGGCCAGACCCTTACTGACTCACGGCCGCTCAGAAACTCCATGCATGGGATGCTTCTAATTTAATTTTATGAAAATGCTGTACCATTATCTGTAGAACGGAGACATTTACAAGATCCCAAACACTGAAGTCAATCTTTTCCACAGCAATAAAAAGTGCAGTCATTTTAATACACTTCTAGCATTCTTTCTTTCTATAAATATCACCCACGCATATTTGCATTTCATAGAGGGGAGGAGGGACTAGGCAATGTCTGGCCCTTCCTCAGTCCCCATCCGAGCCAAACAAAGCAGGATAGCTGGTGGAATCAGGAAGGGAAGGGGGTGGGCAGAAAGTTGCCCCGAGTGGTTGTCAGAGAGAAGGGTAGGGAAGAGGGGCAGAGGCTCTCCCTTCAGGGTAGAGAGGTCTCAAGAGGAATGAAGCCCACCCCAGGATGGGGAGAGATGTCTGGGATAAATGGATGCTGGGTGTTAAGGGAGACAGAAAACAAGAGATATTCTGGAAGGTGAGAAGGGCAGATGTTCCAGGACTTACCAGGAGTCTGGGCCTTTCACCTGTAGGACTCGCCCAGGAGAGCAGATGTGCCTGACTGACAGGGTGGTGGTGGTGAGAATAGAGTGGAGGAAGTGAGCGGTGGATTAGATTGCTTAATTCTGGGGTGGAGTCCTGAGGGTGCTGGATGTTTTTGATAGCTTGAATAATTAATTCCCGGGTCAGTTTTTGGATCACCAGTCATGTGATGGACTGGGAGAGTTCCCCATGGGTTAGAGACCTGCGCTGTTTTCTAGCCAATCTTTCCATTTCACAGATGAACAGACTGTGTGGCCCCCACAAAAGGCAGTGGTTTGCCCAGGATGGCATGGATTTCTCTCGTCTTTGCCCTGGTCTCAGCAGCCCCTGGCTCTCAGCTGCCTTGTCTGAGTCTCCCCTCACTCCAGCTGCCTTGGGCTGCTCCCCTGCTCCGAAGCCGGCAGCTCTCCTGCTCTTGAACATCTCCGTCCAGGAGAGCAGCTCAGCAAGACTGACAAGAGATGGAACTGGGCCTAATGCCTCCTTCCTGTCCCCACCCCCTTCACTCTTAAACCTCACAGATTGCTTCTCCGGGTCACATCCCTTTGAGAACACCACCACCACCACCACCACCCGCCCAGGGGCTGCACTCACTTCTCTCATCTTTCACTTCCCTGCCCAGCCACCTGCTCTGACCAGGAGTCCCTCTGAGGTCACTTCTCTTCTTCCTTGGCTTGTACCCTTGGGCTCCGGGCTGCAGAGGCTGCTGCCTTTGGAGCCAAGACCATCTAATTTGGAAAGAAAGCCTTTTGGGAAAAATTCGCATCTTATCCAAATCCAAACATATTTTCAAAAGCAGTGTTGAGTGACGTTAAGAGTATATTTTTGTCACATTTGCTAATGATGACAGGGGAAAGGATAAACGCAGGCAGGACAGTGAACACTGATGCCCAAGCCCCCACCCTAGCGAACAATGCCTCCACTCACCCCCTCCCTGCCTCTGGCTCCGCCTTGCTCTCCAGGGCCTGCAGAGTGCTCCAAGCCCGCACAGGCTCAGCCAGGCTGCTGATCCCTAGGAAAGAACCTTGGAGTCCAACTGTTGAACAAACATTCTTGGTCACTTCTCTCTTTCCCGTGCTGGAGAAGAATGCAGTGACTCCTGGCCAGGCGCGGCTAAAACCAGACCGGAGCCTCGTTATATTTAGAGAGAGGAGCATGAAAGCAGCGGTCAAGGACTCTGCTAGCCCAGCCACTCTGGGCAGGTGACTTTCCCTTCCTGAGTCTCAGTTTACTCATCTGTGAAATGAGGTCAATGATAGCCTCTAACTCGTCAGGTTGTGCTGAGGATCGAATGAGGGATTACCTGGAAAGCCCTTAAGACATACAGCAGGCGTGACATTAGCGTTTATTGTCGTGATCTTCATTACTGATATTGTTTATCAATTAGTGCCACCATGTGCCTCCTACTGCAACCCCCCCCCCCCCCCCCCCCCCCCGCCAAAGGAAGGAAAAGCAGCGGGTCTGCTTTATGTTCTTTTTTTTTTTTTGGGTCTGCTTTCTAAGCTGACTTCGATGTGCATCTGTATCTGCTCTGGCCTAAATAACAACGGTCACATTAGCTGTAAAGCTGGGTGCCTACCAGGGTCCAGCTTCTGGGAAAAGTGCTTTTTCAGAATTTGTACATATAGGGGCACCTGGCTGTCTCAGTGGGTGGAGCATGCAACTCTTGATCTTGGGGTTGTGAGTTCGAGCCCCACGTTGGGTACAGAGATGACAAAAAGAAAATCTTAAGAAAGAGAATCCATACATATTTAATCCTCACAACAAAGTCGTGAGGTATGCACTTTCTGGGTGAGGAAACCGAACCCTGGGAGTTAGGCAACCTCATCAGAGTGACACAGGGAACTGGGTTTCAGTTTTTAAGAGATGTTTTTACCTGACCTCAGATCCTGTATTCTGTTCATTGTAGCAAGGGGCTGGATCCCAGCCTCGGCTTTCTGAGCTCGGTTAGGAACCCCTCTATCCCAGACAATGGAATTAAAGGTGTAGAAAGGGAAGCTCAGATCTGACATGTCCCCGCCGGCCCGCTTCTTGATTTTTTGTTAGGTTGATTTCATCTCCCCTGCACCCACCACCTACATATGGATAGTGGGGTGAATAGAGAACCGGCTGGTTCTTCTGTTGATGGCAGGATGAGCTCGGACTACTCAATTCTCTCTGGACCTTTCTGTTGGAAATGAGGCAATTGCTCTAGATCTGTACTGTCCAGTAGGATAGCTACGAGACATACGTAGCTACTTAAATTTAGTGAAAATAGAACCAAAAATGTAGTTCCTCAGATCTATCAGCCACCTTTCAAGTGTTCAAGAGCCACCTGTGACTATTGGCTGCCATATCTATAGGGCAGTGCAGATGGAGAGCACTCCCAGTATTATAGAAAGTTCTTTCGTGTCATGTTGTCTAGGCGAAGGTTTCGTTCCCTTTAGCGCTAAGTTTCTGCAATTCATCACCTCAGTTCTCAGGGAACTCAGAGAGGAGACTGAAGTTGCAAAGTCACTTCCATCAGACATGTGTCCCTGGTGGCCCCGAGACGGAACAGCTCACTTACCTGCTATTTGACGTTCCAGTTGCTGCGGTGGTTGGCGTGGCCACTGATACCTCCTCTGTGGCTTGGGGCTTGGGAGCAGTCAGGGCTGTTGGGTGGGGGAAAAAGCACAACAGACTTTATAGGAAAATGTCTGACCTGGGGTTGCCAGGGTGAATTCCTGGAGGCCCACCCGGGGAGGTGTTCCCTCCGAGGAGCAATGAGGTCTGTCCTGGGACCCTGACTCCAGGCCAAGGATCCCCCTGGAGATTCTGTGATGAGCACTGGGGTTTTTCACACCTACCTGTCTAATGGCTGCTGGAGGAGGCTGCCAGTCTGAAGGTGGAGGTGTGCTTGGTCCACCTCTGTCTCCTAGCATTTTGAACCTGCTCCTCTTTCTTTACAAGAAAGATACAGGCAACCGCAGCCCCCGGTAAACGACTTGCCTGCACTTGTTGCACACTTTCTTCCTTCCTTCTAGGGTCAGCGTGAGAAATGTCCCTCCTCTTTCCGGTGAATTCCGGCACTGGCTGTGGGACACATTGCCTCTCAGAGCCTCGAGGGTCTTGCCTCCTGGCCCTTCAGCCCCATCCACTGTCTCTTCTTCTGAGCCTGCTCATGTCTTTCCCACCTCCTTCTGCTGTAGGACCCCTCCAGCTACTACTCCCCCTGCGCCCTCCTCACGGGTGGGCTTCTGGAGAGAGCACCTGCTTTCACCTTGTCACCTCTTGTTCACACCTCAGCCCCCTGTAGCTAGCTCTGCTCAAACAGCTCTCACCAACAACGACCTCAGGCCGCGACCTCCAATAAGCCCTTTTCTTAAATAAAGCGGTTTTAATGTTATAAAAACAAAGCATGCATATTGTAAAGGACAGAGGCACCGCAAAAACACCTAAAGTCAAACTGGAAGGACCCCTTTCCATCCTTAGATTCACATGTTATCTCATGTCTGTCTTCCCAGAATTTCTCCCAGGCATACACCAACATGTTTTCCTTCCTTCTTCCCCTAAAACAAATGACATTTAACTAGTTGTATCATTCTGCACCTCACACGCTGTTAGGGACCTATTGTACATCGGTGCATATAAAGCATCGATGTACAATCTTACCCTTATCTTACCCTTTTCAATAACCCGACGTATCGTGATAAATTCGATAATGACCTCATGGATGAATATTTAAGTCTTGTTACAAGCTTCTTTGGACGTAGGTCTTTGGGGACTTGTATAATTGTGTAGCTGAAGTATCATTTTGCTGGGTCATATCTGTGCACATTTAAATGTTAATAAGGCTGTACCAGCTTCTGGTGACTACGCTTACGGTGGTGAGCATGGATGGCATAATGTACAGAATTGGCAAATCACTGTGTTGTGTACCTGAACTTAATATAACATTGTGTTTTGACTGTACTTCAATTAAAAAAGAAGACTGTATCAACTTCTCCTTCCGTTGGGGTTAATAAAAGGGCCTGTTACCCTATCTACTCATATTATCTCACATTTGTTAGTTATGTTAAAGTATTTCCTCCCAGCCTGCTGTATGCCTCGTAACTACTGTATTTATGGGGAAATGGTTATTGTTCAAAGTCTCATTTGACCTCTGCAGCAGTTAATTCCACTGACCTCATTCTCTTCTTCCTTTTTTTAAAAATATATTTTTAAAGATTTTATTTACTTATTCATGAGAGACACAGAGACACACACACACACACACACACACACACACACACAGAGATAGAGAGAGAGGCAGAGACACAGGCAGACACAGGCATGTCACGCAGGGAGCCTGACATGGGACTCCATCCCAGGACCGCAGGATCATGCCCTGGGCTGAAAGCTGCGCTAAACCGCTGAAGCACCCAGGATCCCCTAAAAAATATTTTATTTATTTGTTCATGAGAGACATAGAGAGAGAGAGGCAAAGATACAGGCAGAGGGAGAAGCAGACTCCCTATGGGGGGATCCAATGCAGGACTCGATCCCAGGACCTCAGGATCCCGTTCTGAGCCAAAGGCAGACGCTCAACCACTGAGCCACCCAGGCATCCCCTCATTCTCTTCTTATTTCTCCTAAGACTTAATCTCTTTTTGTGGCTTTAGTTCTCTATTTGTTTCTCAAATCTGGATGTTTCTGGTGGCTCTGCCTTGGTCTTCCCCCCTCCCTGCCCTCCCACCTGTCCCCTTGGCTTCAGCGACCACCCAATCAGTGCCAAGGTCCCCCACACCTTCTGCGTCTAACTTCCCTCCTAAACTCTCTGAAGCTCAAGCTCGTCATGCAGCCACCTCTTGGCGTTTCCCCTGAGGTCCCACAGGTGCTGCAAGCTCAGTTGGTAGAAAACCAGTCTTTTGGAATTCTGGCCCCACCCTCCCAGCCGGGCATCTGCCCAACCGGAAACCGCCTGGCCCTCACACACCCCTGGCACAAGGCTATCTCCTTAGCATCTCTCTTAATCATCTCTTCCTCACCGTCTTCACTGATAGTGTGAGGCAGCACTTTATTCTCTCCTGCCTAAACTTCTGCAATGTGCGCGCCAGAGCTGTGGATTCCAGAGCTGGCTTGCAGAGCGTGGGCAAGTCCTTCAGTCTCAAGGGGTCTCCGTTTCAGCATCTGTAAGATGGGGCTAATGAAGCACCTACTACATAGTGTTGTCATGTGGATTAAATGAGCCTATATTTAAAGTTTTTTATTTGAGAGCGAGAGCGAGCAAGAGAGAGAGCCCAAGCAGAAGGGAGGAGCAGAGGGCAGAGGGAGAAGCAGATTCTCTGCTGAGCTGGGAGCCCAACGTGGGGCTCATGGGAGCCCTGGGATCATGACCCAAGCCCAAGGCAGACGCTTAACCGACTGAGCCCCCCGGGTGTCCCTAAATGAGTATATTTATTAAGCACTTAGAATGGTATCGGGCACTGTCTGCTACTGCTGTTAGTATCACCACCACCACCACCACAACTATTCTCCTAACTGATCTCTGCCTCAAGTCTTCCCCCTCAAACCATCCTCTACTCCGCTTCTGGGACAAACTTCCCAAAGTATGCTCTTTTCCATTTATTTATTTATTTATTTATTTATTTATTTATTTATTTATTTTTAAAAGATTTTACTTATTTATTCTTGAGAGACACACACACATACACACACACACAGAGGCAGAGACACAGGCAGAGGGAGAAGCAGGCTCCATTCCATGCAGGGAGCCCGACGTGGGACTCGATCGTGAGACTCGATCCCGGGTCTCCAGGATCACACCCTGGGCTGAAGGCAGGTGCTAAACCGCTGAGCCACCCAGGGATCCCCTCTTTTCCTTTTAAAACTCTATGAGGACCCACCTTGCCCTCAGAAAGAGTCAGTCTCCTGACCTGGGTACCTGGTGCCTCTGCATCTGATCTCGTGTTCATCTCCAGCCTTGTTTCAGGCCACACCCCCAGGACCCCTTAACTACAGGCCACAGCGAACTACTTGCAGTTCCCAAAGAGCTATTTGGTGGCCCCCCCAACCCCAGAGCTTGGCATACATTTCTCTTCCTCTTGGAACACCCTCCCCTGTATTTTTTGGTCTGGCCAACTCTCCTCTTTCCTTTAAGATTCAGCGGGGTCAGGGCCTCCATGGACTGCAGCCCTCTCTCTGTGCTGTCCACACCCCGGGGACTTATCTCTATTGTGGCTTCAGTTACAGGATTTGTAATCATCTGGCTGCTCCCTCCTCCCCACTGTGAGGTTCTCAAAAGTAGGGATTTTATATCTTTTATATATATCAAAAAATATTTAAATAAATATAAATAGATGATATATAAAAATAAAAATAATACATATAAACATATGACAAATATATCATAAAATCTCTGTATCCCCAAATTGATCACAGTGTGTGGCATCTCCTGGGTGCTTCATATAATTCTTTTGAGCACTAAATGAGTTGCCAAAGTGGGGGAGCTGGTGTACATTGGAGGATCTGACTGACATCCGATTTCCCAGGGCATCCCCAGCTGTGTGTACGAACGAGGTCGCATCAAGAGCAGTGACCAAAGTTGCACCGGCTTAGACTCTCCATGCTCATGCAGGGCATCATCCTCCCATGAAATTCTCCCAGGGATTTGAGGGAGTCTGTTGGGAGTGTCTCCCAGGCATTCCTCTTGGTGCTGCTGTGCTAGACAGGCGCCCTGGAGTCACTGCTGAACGACTGGCGCCCTCGCGTTGCTGGGGGTGGCCTGTGGTGACTGGGGAGCCTTTGGCCAGAGCATCCCTAATCTTCCAGTGTCTCTGTGGAGCTTTGGTGCTCTTCCTTGGACTTGCTGGGGACTCTTTGGGGGGCAGTGTTGAACCAGTCTAGAGCCTGGTTGTCAGCAATGTCCTTCCATCCCTCCTGAATGGAGAGGAGGTCAAGCTCCTCCATTCCTGGCCCCTGATCTATCTTTCTTTCTTTCTTTCTTTCTTTCTTTCTTTCTTTCTTTCTTTCTTTCTTTCTTTCTTTCTTTCTTTCTCTTTCTTTCTTTCTTTCTTTCTTCTTCCTTCCTTCTTTCTTTCTCTTTTCCTTTCTTCTTTCCTTCTTCTTCTTCCTTCCTTCCTTGATACTCCTTTTATTCCTTCCTTCCTTCCTTCCTTCCTTCCTTCCTTTCCTTCCTTCCTTCCTCTTCCTTTCCTTCCTTCCTTTCTTTCGATTTTATTTATTTAATTGAGAGATAGAAAGCATGAGTGGGGTGGGGAGGGGCAGAGGGAGAGGGAGAAGCCCACTCTCCGCTGAGCAGGGAGCCTGATGCGGGGTTTGATCTCAGGACCCTAATATCATGACCTGAGCCAAAAGCAGATGCTTAGCCATCTGAGCCACCTGGGCACCACCCCCCGCCCCGATTTCCTTCTGATAAGTTCTTTTCCAGGAGCATCATGCCTCCTCTTTGAACATTGGCTTTTGCTCGGTCTCCTCTCTCCCATCAGCTCTTCGGGCGGACCTGAACTCTACTCTGGAGTTGCACTAGAATATGAGGTCTTCCACTATAACGAGAACCTTGCCCTGATAAAAGTTTCTGAGCAACTCTGACCCTCGAGAAGGGACTGCTGTCTTTTAGGGTAGGGGTGATTCTATTGTCCTGATTGCTCCAGGGCCCCAGCCCTGCCCCCCTCCACTCCCTCCATTCCCTGCCCCTCACCTTGTTGCAGCCTTTGCTAAGGAGAAGTTCTCACCAGCTCTCCAGGGCAGGAACTGCTGTTGCAAAACTCTTGCTCCATGCAATGGTAATGGGATGCAACTCTGGGTGGCCCTGACCCCAGGAGGCGGTCCACAGGCGCTGGTCAGAGCCACAGGGTTGCCCAACTGCTACAGAGGCTCTGGCAGACTGTGTGAGGCAGAGGGGATGGAGATAACAGCACAAATGCCTGTTTGGGGCCTCAAAGTCTGCCCTGGAGCTCAGATAGGGCAGCTAATCCCCTTGATATAGAGTGGGGCCCACGCTTCTTTGGAAACAGTATTCTCAGAAGCACCACAGTTGGCTGACCGGTAAATAAATTTACGTAAGACTTCTCAGGCAGTCAGGGGATATGCTCTCGTCCCAGGGAGCTACATGAGTCCTCACCAACTGTCTATTAAAATGTAGCTGAGTGAGCACTGCATGGAGGAGAGTCACCTAGTCTCAGCCCTTCCCTCCAGACACTCACAGCTCGGAAACCACTGAGTCACCAGAGCTGTTGGAAGGAAAGGAGAGAGGCCCAAGCCCCATGTCTGTCTGGTCCACCTCTTCTGTCCACCAAACCAGATGCCCCGGGGAGCGGCGGGGACTCCCACACACTGCTGGTGTGTGTGTGTGTTGAGGTTGGGGTGCGGGGACAATGCACAACTTGTCTGGGAAACAACTCAGCAGTTTCTTTCTTTTTTTTTTTTTTAATTTATTTATGATAGTCACAGAGAGAGAGAGAGAGAGAGGCAGAGGGAGAAGCAGGCTCCATGCACCGGGAGCCCGATGTGGGTTTCGATTCCGGGTCTCCAGGATCGCATCCTGGGCCAAAGGCAGGCGCTAAACCGCTGCGCCACCCAGGGATCCCAACTCAGCAGTTTCTTAAAAGTTAAACATACACGTATTGGAGGACCTGGGCATTTCATTCCTAGGTATCTACCCAAGAGAAAGAAAAGCAAATGTCTATACAAAGATTTGTACACCGATGCCGATGATCATAGGAAACATATTTGTAACAGCCTCAAATTGGAAACGGTCCAAATGTCTGGCAATGGGTGAAGGTGTGAACAAAATTGTGGTCTCTCCCTGCAGCGGGGTACTATTTAGCAGTAAATGGGGACCTCTGAGACGTGCACCCACCTGGAGGAATCGCAGAATACGTACGCTGAGTGAAAGGAGGCAGGCAGTACAGAGTGCATACTGCAGGGCTCTGTTTTCATAAAATTCTGGAAAACTGGTGTCTAGTGGTAGGAAGCAGAATTGTGGTTGCCTAGGGATGGCGAGGGAGAGGGAGCGATTACAAAGGGCATGAAGACATTTTGGGAATGATGGGTGCATTCTTTATTGCGAATACGGTGATGGCTTTGTGGGTGATACCAAGGTCAAAACCCATCATATTGTACAATTTATACGAAACGTGTTACAGGTCAACAGCACCTCGGGAGAGCTATTGAAAATGAAACACAACGAAAGCAGACTTTCAAAACAGACTCCAGACGGGGTGGTCAGGAGTGTGGGGAATGGGGGGCTGGGGGAGAGATGGGGTGGGGGTGCGGAGAGATGTCGGGGCCCCTGGGTCTTCTTGGCCAAGGATGTCCTGAGCCTGGAGGGACTTCAGGGAGGACGGTGCCTGGCGCTCTTGCTCAGGAAGAAGCCGGACAGCTGTGAGCTTCCTCAAGTGGCCCAGCTCAGGGGTGGCGGGTGCAGGCCTCCGACCTGCCTCCGCCTCCTGCCTACCAGCCGGCATCCATCCTTCCGCACTTGAGCACTGGCTGCCTCAGATCACCAGCCCAGAGGAGGGGAGGGAGCTCCTGGGTGCGGTGGGCGGCCAGTCCTGGGTGCTGCCGTCAGTGGGACTGAGCCTCTCCCTTCTGGGAGCAGGGGGGGCAGCGGCGCTCCCTCTTCTTGTAGTCCACAGAGCAAGCATGGCAGACCAGGCCTCCGCAGAGCCTGGGAGCAGGGCGGGGGAGCGGGAGCTCAGGGATGTGGGTGCGGGAGGGGGGCGCGGGCTTTGAGCACGGCTGTCCCTCCTGCGGCCCTGGGGCTGTCCAAGGAGGCTCCCCGTCCCCAAAGGGTGTCTTAATGGCCCATGCCCTCCAGAGCCCTTTAGATCCAAACAGGCAGGGTCTTGGGCGAGCCCCCTCCCTCCCACTGCTTGTCCTGCCCGTGCTCCCAGAGGGGGGTGACTCCCAGAGGGGGGTGAGGGGAGCAGCGTCCTCTGCACAGGACGTCTCTTCCCAGAGGCCTGTTAATCGGTCTCTTCTGGGGAGGGATGGACGCACAATCCCATCCTCTGAGCCCTTTCCACTGCTCTGGTTCAGGTCGATGCTAAGTGTTGTGTAAAGTGAGTGGCCAGCTTTCTATGGCTTTCCCAAACCCCAGTTCCCGTATCCCTCCCTTCCCGAAGGGGGCAGAGCAAGGACTCTGTGTCCCCCCCCCCCAATTACCTGCACGGGTACCGCCGAGACAGCCGGCCAAACACCCTGCTGCAGGCCGCACAGCACCCTGGGGCCATGGAAGAGAGACGCTGCACCTCCTGCCACAGGTCATCCTTCTCTCTGATGGGCCCGTGGAGGTGGGGAGATCCAGAAGGGGAGAAAGAAGAGATGAGATGGAGTCACACAGACCCCCCCCCCCCACACACACACACAGCAGCGCGGAAAGACAGAGGCATAGAAAATGAGAGGGAGACAGAGAGAAAGGAAGCCAGGGAGTCAGAGAAGAGATGGAGAGAGGTAGATGGCGAGGTAAATGGAGAGAGAGAGAGAGAACAAGACGCAGAGACAGGGACACAGACAGAGAGGGAGAGACAAATAGATGGAGAGACAGAGAAAGGAGAGACAGAAATGAAGAGATCATGAGAGAGACATTGAGAGAGACATACACACAAGAGATGGGGAGTCTGTGGTCTTTGGGAAGATGGACAGTGACACCTGGGTCCCCCTTGCCCAACGTGGCCTATAGATCCCACCTCCTCCTAGGGCTGCTCCCTGATTGTGGACGCCCCCAGAAGTTTCCTATAATGCCCGCAGGTTTTATTTGGCACTTGATGCAAACCCCCTTCTAGTTATGATCTGCTCCTGCAAAACTGTCCTCACTGCTTTTATTTATTTTTATTTTTTAAAGGGGGCATCTGGGTGGATCAGTTGGTTAAGCGTCCGACTCCTGATTTTGGTTCAGGTCATGATCTCAGGGTGGTGAGATTAAGCCCCATGTCAGACTCTTCACTGGGAGTTGGGCCTGCTTAAGATTCTCTCTCTCTCCTTCTCCCCTCCACCCCCTCTCCATCTCTAAAAAAAAAAAAAAAAAAGGATGTTTAGGAATGTGGATTAAAATGTTAAAATGTTTTTGTTTTAAATCTAGGATGGTTGGGTGGCTCTGTTGGTTAATCATCAGTCTCTTGATTTTGGCTCAGGTCATGATCTCAGGGTTGTGAGATCGAGCCCCTCCTCCGGCTCCAAGCTGGGCATGGAGCCTGCCTAAGACCCTCTCTCTCTCCTTCTGAGCCTCCCCCTCTGTCTCCCTCTCTAAAAAAAATTTTTTTTAAGCAAAATGATACATACACATGCATTAAAAATCCAAAAGCACAGAAGAACTTAGACCAAAGGGAAATAGACACCCTCCCCACACCTTCCAATGTCGGTGGCAAACCACTTCTTACACTTTTAGCTTTTTCTCCTTGATATTACTCCCACACTTAAATGACATACTCATATCCTCTCTTCCTGACATATCAAGAAGGAGCGTCTTCTACAGAGCTCCTTACCTTGATGTCAGGGGAGTTCGCTTTATTTCCTACCATCCCCACTAGCTGCACCTCCTTCCTCCCCAGGCAGTTAGATCCCTGTTTTTGGTTTCTCTATTACTACAGCAGCTTTACGGAACACACTCACACATTTATCCCTCACTCATCCTATGAAGCACAGATAGCATCCTGGTTGCCATTCTGTGATACGACCGTGGTGCCGCCAGCCTCCGTTGGTCTTCAGCTGGCCTCCTTCGCCCACCTCCTGCTTGTCACCCAGTCCCACAACGTCCAATATGGTAGCCACTAGCCACGTGTGGCTACTTAAACTTGTATTTAATTCAACTAAAATTCACTAAGATTAGGGATCCCTGGGTGGCGCAGCGGTTTAGCGCCTGCCTTTGGCCCAGGGCGTGATCCTGGAGACCTGGGATCGAGTCCCATGTCGGGCTCCCGGTGCATGGAGCCTGCATCTCCCTCTGCCTGTGTCTCTGCCTCTCTCTCTCTCTCTCTGTGTGACTATCATAAATAAATAAAAAAATTAAAAAAATTCACTAAGATTAGAATGTTAGTTCCTCAGTCACACCAGACGCATCAGAAGTGCTCAGTCACTAGGTGTGACTGGTAGCCACCATATCGGATAGGGCAAAGTTCTAGAACATCTCCATCTTCACAGAAAGTTCTCTTGGATTCTATTCTATACTTAATATTGTTTAGATGATGACCTTCACGTTTGTTCTATAATTGCAATTGTTTTCTGTGTTTTGTTTTTAGGTTGATTCTAACATTTAAAAAAATCAATTAATAGTATTTGCATTATCAGACAATATTAAGCATATTGCTTCGGGGAGAGTTCAGATGGGTTTTAAACATGCCCTTTCTTGGAAATTTCCTATTTTTCCAGGACTTTCCAGTTGCCTTTCTTTGCTCTTTGAGTGACTTGCCTTACGCATCACCTAATTATTCCCTCTCCCTAACAAATTCTTCATCATATCAGGTGTTCTATTGATTCTCTTTCTCCCCAGAGACCTTCCTCCTGGGTCCTCAATACTTCTGCAACAGCCTGGACTCTCTGGGCTTGCTGTCCACTTGTCATCTCGGGAATTCCCTTTGCTTCTGCCCTGGGTTACTGTGACTGCTTCCTGAATTCCACGTCTTCTCTTTTCTTGGCTTACTTCCTTGTTTTTCGGAAGCACATCCTTAATTAACTTCCCAAGAAAGGCTGTGTGGGAGTGGGAGTTGCTTTTTCTGTGACCTGTCTTTCTGAAAAATGTTTTTTCCTGAATCACCTTCCCTACTTGCTTCATAATGTGGCTGGACCTAGAATTCTAGGCCAAAATTTGTCCTTCCTCAGAACTTGAAAGTATGACACCACTGATTCTTTTTCCTTTTTTTTTTTTTTTTTTAAGCAGACTTCACACCCAGCGTGGACCCCCAGGTGGGGCTTGAACTCATGACCCTGAGATCAAGACCTGAGCCAAGACAAAGAGTTGGATGCTTAACTGACTGAGCTATGCAGGCGCCCCAGCACCGTTGATTCTTGACATGCTTTTCCATGTCTTATTTCTTTCATAAGTGACATGTTTGAATATATTGCCCTCATCTTTGTTCTACAGAGATTTCACAATGGTGTGTATCTGTGGGCTTTTCCCTTCCTTTCACTTGTGTTGGTCACTCAGTGACATCTTTACATCTAAAGACCTATGACCATCAGAGTTGAGAAAGTCTCTCATCATTTTATCTGACAATCTCCTCCATCTTATTCTCTCCTTTGGAATTGTCAGTTGGAGAAGATAGTGAAACTCCTGGAGTGATTCTTTATGTTTGCAATTGTTTCTCTCGTGCATTCCATCTTGTCATGCCTTTTACTCTGTGTCCTGAGAGACTGCCTCCTCTTCCTTTTCCAGTCCTTATGAATTAAAAAAATTTTTTGAGAGATATTTTTAATTTCCAAGAACATTTCTCATCTTTTGCTGGTCGCTTTGCACAGCGTCTTGTTTCATGGGAGATGTTGTCTTTTTGTTTATCTTTGTCTCTTCCTTTTATGTACTAGATTCTTCTCAAACATCTGGGGATCTCTGGTTACCATTTCATGTTTAAGTTGCTCAAGCTTCAAGTAGTGGACAGGGGCGGTTGGCTTGTGGCATCCCTTGAGGAAGGACTGGGCAGGGAGATAGCTGCTATGCAGACAAATGCCAGAACACATTGTTCTTTGGGGCATCTAACTTTTTTAGAGAAGGATGCTTTAATGATTTGCCTCAGAAATAGACCCCTTGGTGTTAATATTCTGCAGTCAAGGAGGCAGGGGGGTGTACACTGCTCTTTCTAATGACTTTATCAGTTAATTTTCCCGATTTCTGTCTCTCATTTCATTTCTGCCATTTGAGATGTTCCTGGTGACCCTGGTGTCTCTGGCCCTGAGTTTTAACTTGGGCTAACTCCAGTGTCTACTTTTTTCATCCATTTTCTGGTTTCTGGAAATTAGCAGAAATCTCTTTTTTTCTGGTTGGCTCCTCCACCTTTCTCTCTATTACAAGTTTTATTTAATAATTTTTTTTTATAATCATTCTAGTGAGATTTCTGGATGGAAAATAGGTGATGTGCTATCAGTCTACCATCCTGATGCAGAAGTCAGTCTCTGTGGCTTTCCTCCCCTATTTTTGCTTAGGGCCAGATTTTCCATGATGCGTCTGCAAGGGACATTAGGTTACGCAGTTTGGAATCTTGTGATGAGTTTCTTTAACACAAGGAAAAACATTTTTCTTTCCTGATGCACTGCTGTATTTTTCCTTGGAACACCTGATGACATTTAGGCAACTGTTTCCAGTTTTGATTGTCCCGCCAAAATGCTCAGAGTTAAGTTTTAACCCTAACCCTAATCCTAATACCTCGGGAGTATATATTTTTCCTCTTCCATTTCATCTGTTTTTCTTTAACAATCATATGTGTGGACACTTGTGTCTTTTATTGTTGGCTACCTTAAATTCTTTTGTGAGATATACAGCTAATTTTTTATATCCCCCTTTTTCCCAGTTGACGGCTACTTGGAGGAGATCATTCCTTAAATTGTTCTTTCCAGATTGACCTCTCCCTTCTCTCATCTTTAATATCACTTGGATTTTGTGCAAGAAGATTTAGTCCTAGATGATTCCTCAATGACCTTCCAATTCTAATGGAACCTGAGTCCAATGGTATCCTGCTTCCTGAACTGGGTCAAAGTATAACACTAGCTCCCTACTAGCCAGAAGAGCAGAAACCAGACTTTACAAAGCTCCTCCATCCCTCTGTGGCTTAGTGGTTTGGAATCAATCCTGGTGCGCTCAGCCTCTGAATCCAGGACAGCTGACCCAGGACGGCCCATAGACCCACCCAGAGGCCGAGGAAGCCCAGCAGGCAGTCAGGTACAGGACATTAGCTCCTGCCTCACCTCCCCTTTCTTTCAATCCTTTCTCCATCCATAGGCTCCTTTCCTTTCCCCTAACCTTAGTAGGTGTGTGTGTATGTGTGTGTGTGGGGGGGTGTTTGCAGTGGTGGCGTGCCTTACAGCCAGTGGACTCCATGCAATTCATTTGCTGTGTGTCCCTGGTGGCCTAGTCAGCCTCTCTGAGCCTTAGTTTCTTCATCTATAGAATGAGGAGAACAGCTGGGATGACTAAAGGAAGGAGAAGAGGCAGGGTACATAAAGGATTCAGAACCCTGCTTGATAGTTTTTAGTGGAGTGGAATCTTCATTCCCGTCTCTGCATCCCACGCCACCCCAACCCACACTCCTGCCCCCCGTGGCCGCCCTTACCGAACCAGCTCCAGCACCCTCATCTTCATGGCACGGACCAGGTCCCGCTGCCCTCCAAGCTCCTTCTCGTACTTGGCGTCCCTCTTCTCAGCCTCCTGCTGCTTCTGCTCCAGCTCTGTCTGCAGCCGGGCCCTGTCTTCCTGACACCTGGGCAGGGGAGGAGGGCTCAGCTCTCAGCATGGCTGCTCGAGCCAGGCCTCTACCTGACAGGGAGCCCCCCGGGGAAGCTGGTGGGGCCTCCTACAGCTGGTGTGTGCACACACACCGTACACACCACACACACACACCAGCAACACACATGCTCGCATACACACACGTACTACACATGTACTTCACGCCCTCACGGCCCCCCATGTCACACACGCCACATATACACACACACAACACAGAACACCAACACCGTTCCACATAAGTCACAACACACCACACACACCACACACACCATATAACACACATAACCACACACTACATACTGATATCACACTGCGTATACTTGCAACACACCATATCTACACACAATACACAACACATATACCACATACCATACACACACATCACACACACACAACACACACACCATATGCCACACACACTGTACACACTACACATATACACACCACACACAACACACACACACACAGTCACATATACACACATACGCCACACATTCTCCTCACCTCCCCACACCCTCCTATGCCACACATACTCACACACACATAACACACAGCACCATACACCACGAGCTGAGTGCTGTAGAGTATGACATCTATAGGCTGACTCCTTACCAACTGTTCAGAGGAATGAAAACAGGGTGTATGTAGCCTCATGTGTTCCCTTAGAGAGGATGAGCCAACATTTCCATTTGCATTTCATTTCTTTTCTTTTTTAACATTTCCATTTTAAAATGTAATTTTTCTTGAAGGGCATGCTCACAATTGTGGCAGCTCTCTGGAGGGAAGGGGGGTGACCCAGGCTGGATGGGCTGTGCCCAGCTGAGAACAATTATTGGTTTGGGAGGGAGGTAAGTGGTGTAGGGCTTGGGGTAATTTTTAGGTTCTAAAATATTCTGAAACATTATAATACATTGTATTTTCAGTTAAAAAAGCAATATTAAACATATGGCTTTCTTGGATTTTTGTTTCAATTTGGGCTTGGCATCTCCTCAGCTCTATTCTTGCCTCTTCTGTCTTTGATGGCTTCCTAGAAAGTTCCAAGAAATCTACTGGACTGGAAATAAGAAGGTCCCCGCCCTGGGTTCTAGTCGCTCCCTCCATCACTCAGATAGGAGGGTGTTGCAAAGGCGGGTACACATCCTGTGACCTCAGATGTGTGTGTGTGTGGCCACATCCCTGGGCTTCTGTGTGTTTGAGACTTGCAAGAGGCTTGACAATGAACTAAGTTATGAGTTTTTCCAGCGCCGCTGTGTAGCACGCCTCAGAGAAGAAAGCTGGGTGGGGTGGAGGAGCTTAAAATCAAACCAGCCACAGATCCCCTCGGAAATTCTGAAAGACCAGTCAGTCCCTGCAGCCTTAAGGAAGGGTGTCCCTGTGCTCAGGGCCGTGGTCTGACTTTTAATGAACATTCTGGTCTTCAGTCTCCTTACATCTTAGTACCGATGTTTCATTTTCCTGAGGTAGTTTAATTGTGCTCTGATTCCAGGGCCTTTGGCGTGGCTGGTGCTGGCCCTGATGTGAGTGAGCATTGTGCTTATGGGGTGTCTTTGAGTGGGAGGGAACATTTATTAAACACCTATGGGGTGCCAATGGCTGTTTGAGGTGGCGGGAATAGAGAAGTGCATATGCAGAGGAAGACACAGACATGGCCAACAAGCACATGAGAAAATGCTCCGCATCACTTGCCATCAGGGAAATACAAATCAAAACCACAATGAGATTCCACCTCACACCAGTGAGAATGGGGAAAATTAACAAGGCAGGAAACAACAAATGCTGGAGAGGATGTGGAGAAAGGGGAACCCTCTTGCACTGTTGGTGGGAATGTGAACTGGTGCAGCCACTCTGGAAAACTGTGTGGAGGTTCCTCAAAGAGTTAAAAATAGACCTTCCTACGACCCAGCAATTGCACTGTTGGGGATTTACCCTAAAGATACAGATGCAGTGAAACGCCGGGACACCTGCACCCCGATGTTTATACAGCAATGTCCACAGTAGCCACACTGTGGAAGGAGCCTCGGTGTCCATCAAAAGATGATGGATAAAGAAGCTGTGGTCTATGTATACAATGGAATATTCCTCAGCCATTAGAAATGACAAATACCCACCATTTGCTTCGATGTGGATGGACCTGAAGGGTATTATGCTGAGTGAAGTAAGTCAATCAGAGAAGGACAAACATGGTCTCATTCATTCGGGGAATATAAAAAATAGTGAAAGGGATCATAGGGGAAAGGAGAGAAAATGAGTGGGAAATATCAGAGAGGGAGACAGAACATGAAAGACTCCTAACTCTGGGAAATGAACTAGGGGTGGTGGAAAGGGAAGTGGGTGGGGAGATGGGGTGACTGGGTGACGGGCACTGAGGGGGGCACTTGACGGGATGAACACTGGGTGTTATGCTATATGTTGGCAAATCGAACTCCAATAAAAAAATATACAAAGAGAGAGAGAGAGAGAGAGAGAGAGAGAGAAAGTGCATATGGCTCCTGATAGAGCTTAGAGTGTTTGGGGCAGGGGTCAAAGCAGGTGATAGGCTAGTAAGATAGTGAAGTGAAGCTTATGACCAAGATACAGGAGAGGGGGTCAGACTTGAGAGGGTCCTCGGGAGAGGCTCCTGAGACAAGGTGACTTTTCAGCAGATCTAGGGGGTGAAAAGTCAGCCATGTAGAGTCAGTGAAGGACACATGCAAAGGTCTGCAAGTTGGCATGAACGTGGTTTGTTTGAGGAACTGAAAGAAGGCAAGGGAAGGTGAAATATCAGGAAGGGCAGGAGGTAGGGGCAGGCAAGAGATGAGGTGGGAAGGATACAGGGCCTGATCTCTCCCTCCCTGGCCCCAGGAGTAGTGGACTTTAATCTCAATGCAATTGAAAGCCATTGAAGTGGGGCGTCTGAGTGGCTTAGTCGGGTAAGCTTCTGCCTTTGACTAAGGTCATGATCCTCGGGTCCTGGGATTGAGCCCCGTGTCAGCTCCCTGCTCAGTGGGGAATCTGCTTCTCCCTCTTCCTCTGTCCGCCCCCTCCCCCCCAGCTTGTGCTAACTCTCTCTCAAGTAAATAAATAAAAATCTTTTTAAAAAATATTTTTATTTATTTACTCATAAGAGACACAGAGAGAGGCAGAGACATAGGCAGAGGGAGAAGCAGGCTCCCTGCAGGGAACTCGACAGGGGATTCGATCCCAGGATCCTGGGGTCATGACCTTAGTCAAAGGCAGATGCTCAACCACTGAGCCACCCAGGTGTCCCTAAATAAAACCTTTAAAAAAAAGAAAAAAGAAAAAAGAAAATCACCAGCATATTTCAAGCAGGGGCTGATAGACACTGCTGGTGTGGGGGCACTGAGGGGGGCATGGAAGGAATTTGAGTGTATTGAACACCTACTATATGCCAGCCCCTGAGCCCAGTGCTTTATAGCCCAGTTTCATTTAATTTTCACAAATTTATGGGCAGCTAGTATGATCACCATTTTACAGGAAAGAAAATAGAGCTTCAGGGAGGAGATCACACTTTGCCTACAGTCACACAGCTTGGTAAGTGGAGGGAGCAGAGATCTGGATGCAGGCCCGTCAAGCCATACTTTTCTGCCTCTGCATTTTCGTCCATGCAGGGCCCTGGTCACCAGTGGTTTATGGCACCACTGCTGAGTGGGCAGCAGGTGGGAGCAGGGACCAATCCTTAGGAGCCCCTGGTCTGCCTCAAAGGAGTTCAGTGGGGGGTGGGGGTGGGGGAGAAGTGTGATGTTTGCCTATCTCCCCATCTGAGGACCTCTTCCAGTCATACGTGACTTAGTCACGTTAGTCCCTCCAGGGGCAGAGGAAACCTACCTGCTTGGAAAGATGGTCTCACAGAGCACCTGGGCTGGAAGGAGGAACTTTAGAGATCCAACCATCTCCTTTTCAAATCAGGGACCAGAGGCCAGAGAGGGAAGGCCAGTTTCCCAAGGTGCCAAGGCTCAAAAGCTGGGGAGTGGGTATTGGATGCCCCGTAGCCCAGTTCCAAGTGTATTTTCTTAGCCCCCCGTTGGTCTGCTGGGGCCTGATGCTTGGCTGGTCTTGCTAGGTCTCCCGTATGCGTCCAGCCTGGGGCTCTGCACCCGTGGGCTGCTCCCCTGCCCACCTTCACTCTATCCTCTACGCCACAGACAGAGCAATCCTGAAGCCCATGGGAACCCCCACCTCCTGCTCAAGACTCTGCTCTAGCCTTCCATAGCACACGGGGGTCTCCCTCTGCTCCAGCCACACGGGCCCGCGTGTCCCCAAGTGCACTTGCTGGGCCCCCTGCCTGGAGCACTCCTCCTACGATATTTGCATGGTCCAGTTTTCCCAGTGATTGGGGCTTCTGCTCAAGTGTCACCTCCTCAGAGAGGAAGCCTGCGGCTCTAAGTCTAGGTGACTCTTCTGTCTCTGTCCCCTTTCCCAGACTGATGTTTTTCCATAGCACCCATGACTAGCTGACAGCCTATTTCTATCTGTTGATCTACTGCCTGTCTCCTCAGGTCCCCACTCATGGCCTCAGTAGAAGCACAACAATGTTGCTGGCTGACTCAGTGGGCCCCGTGGCACTTTGGTCTGGCGGTGGTGATGCAGCCAATCCCAGCTGGATGCCGGGGACCCCTGAAGTGACACGCTCCTCCTGAGTTCCCTGGATCCCAAGAGGCAGGGGAGCGCATCCTCCTCCCAGCCCCAGGAACACAAGTTCCCGCTCTCTGCATTCTGACTCTGCAGCAGGTCCCCGGCCTGTGTGTCTCCTCCGAGCTCCACACCCTGCCGCCTGCCCAACGGCTCCACTTGCACGTCCAACGGGCGCCTCAAACTTAATATGTTCTCACCTCAACTCCTGCAACTCCCCCACAAGCCTGCCCCACCACGGCAGACCGTCAGCTGGGACTGTAGCCTTCCAGCTGGTCAGGCTGGAAAATGAGTCATTCTTGACTTCCGTCTTTCTCTCCCCCACCAGGAAGCCCGGCCTCACAGCTAATCCAGAATCCCGCAGCCTCTCTGCCAGAGAGCATCTGGGGGCTCCCTTGCCTTCCCCTTCCTCATCAGCATCCCTGCTTCCTTACACACTAGCTCCACGGAGCAGGAGCCGCGAGCCCTTGAGAGCACAGATCAGTCCAGAATAGGCACGGCTATGGGGACGGATTAGGGCCTGCACAGGGCTGGGAGGATGGGAGAAAACGGGCAGTGGCTAATGGTACAGGGCTTCTCTTTGGGGTGGTGACCGAGGCACAATTTTATGAATACACTCAAAGCCATCGAATTGTTGAAAAAAAAAAAAAAAAAGCAAACGTACTTAACACTAAAGCAAACAGCTCGTCTTGTCCCTCCTCTGCTCAGAACTCGGGATGCTTCCTATCTCACTGAGTCAAAGCCAAGGTCCTTCTGGCGACCTGCGAGGGTCTCCTGTTAGCGCGTGGCCTGCCCCTACCTCTCTCCCTCCCTTACTGCACCGAGCCTCAGTGACGGCCCTCGGACCTGCCAGGCCTGTTCCCACCTCGGGCCCTTACTCTTGCGGCTCCTCTGTCTAGAACTTTCTTCCACCACATACCCAAATGGCTTATCCCTCGCTTCCTTCAGGTGTTTCTCACACATGCTTTCTCAGGGAGGTCCCGGGCCAAGCCGCCGTGTTTAACATCACCCCTTGACACATCCATTCCCTTTCCCTGCTCCATTTTTTTTCTTCTTAGAGCTTGTCACATGGGACACTGCGTGATTATCGCGTTCATCGATTGCCTCCCCCACTAGAAGGTAGGCTCCACGCGGCCAGGGATCGGTCTGTGTGGCCCACAGGAGCATTTCCAGCACACAGCACAGGGCTGGCACAGAGTAGGCCGACAGAGGGTCTGTGGGAGGATGGGTGGCAGGACAGCGGTCTGTGAGACACAGTCTCCCTGCCAAGGGAGCAGCCTGGGTCCGGTGGTCTCCTCGGAGCCTCCCAGCTGCTCCCTCCAGCCCGTCTGGATTTCCAGAGAAGGTCCCTGGGTGGGCAAGGCCCCTGCCTTCACTTGGGGCCCGGATCATGGGACTCTTCCCTGACCAAACTGCCAGGCTCAGCTGAGCGTCTGGAGGGAGGAGCCCTGGGGGCCTTTTATGGGGTTGGTTTCTGGGCCCACAGCCTCTCTCAGCCTTTTGAGCAGATACAGTGAACTGGCCGGTGATTCAGTCTGAGGCACAGCTCCTCGGGCTCCCATGGGGTTCGGGCTGGTGCCTCCCGGGCCCTGGGGGCGAAGGTCAGCGTGTGCGAGAGACAGAGCCAGGTGAGCACACTAGGCACACAGGGGCCAAGGGAGCGAGACCCAGAGAGGCGGAGTCAGGCCAAGGAAGACCTTTGCAGGGCGGAGATAGTTGAAAAAATTATGAAGGAGAAACTCAGCCGCTGAGAGAGTGTGTTCCAGGCTCTTGAGTTAACGTGATGACGGGAAGGCAAAGACGCTGGGTGGTGAGAGGTGCTGAGTAGGAGAGACAGAGGCCAGGTATTGGCTGAGCGCCTGTGTGTAAGCCCACTGATTGTGCAGCCAGCTGCCGGGGTGCAGACCTCAGCTCCTCCACTGACCGGAGACGTTGGGGGAATTGTGTGGGGCCTTTGAGACTCAGTTTCCTTATCTAGAAGATGGAGATCCTTAGAGAACCTACCTCACAAGTTTGTTAAAAGGAAATGCCTAGGGGCAGCCCCGGTGGTGCAGCGGTTTGGTGCTGCCTGCAGCCCAGGGCGTGATCCTGGAGACCTGGATCGAGTCCCACATCGGGCTCTCTGCATGGAGCCTGCTTCTCCCTCTGCCTGTGCCTCTGACTCTCCTTCTCTCTCTGTGTCTCAATGAATAAATAAATAAAAAATCATTAAAAAAAAATAAAAAAAAAAAAGGAAATGCCTAGAACAGTGCCAGGGACATAGTAAATGCCCAGTACGTGATGGTTGCGATGAGGGCTGTGACTGAAGAGGGTGAAAGAGACACTGCAACAGGGAGCAGGAAAGTGAGAGACAAACGGACAGGGGAAAGATGGAGACCAAAGGGCAGGGGTGTGGAGGGGCAGGGAGGGAGGCTGGCTTGCGGAGAGGGAGAGGGGAGCAGCAGCAGAAGGGCTGAGGTGAGTGTGGGAGGGGAGGGAGGCTGGGACAGGAGGCTCTTGGAGACACCAGAGAGGGAGGGGCTGGCAAGGGGGCGGGAATGGGAGCTCCTCGGGGAGCCCCAGGTGTGCTGCCCTGATGCCTCAGCATCCTGAGGTTGTGCCCAGCACGGGAGGCACTCAGAAGATGCCTGCTGGGGTGACCCAGGAAGGAGGAGCAGGAGCTGGGGGGGGGGCTCCACCCAGTGGCCTCCCTGCCTCCCCTGTTATGTGCTCTGTTGCCAAGGTTACCTGCTGAGCTGCTCCTGCAGTGTCTTCAATTCCCCTTCCCGCTCCTTCAGCAGCTGCTCCAGATGCTGGGCCTGCTCCTTGGTCTTCTGGAGCCCATGTCTCAGGCTCTTGAGGGTGGGAGGTAAAGGGAGGGAGAGGGAAGCTGATGGAGAAAGGCAGAGATCCCAGCCCCCGGGTCTGACTGGACAAACATCCCTGTGAGACCCCAGGCCAGGTGAGACAGCACTGGGGTGGAGGGCAGGGCTGGGGGACAGCGTTGGGAGCAGATGCCCGGCTCTACTGCTGGGTGAGCCTGGAGCCACTACTCTGTCCTTTGCTGAGGGATGAAAGTTTAGAGCTCAGGGGGTTGGGTGGGCTGGGCATGAAGGCTCTGGCCAGAGGAGGCTGAAGGAAGGCCCGAAATCGATGTTGGTGATCTCCAGGAGAAGCAGCTACAAGAGCAGTGAGGTGGCTGCCCCAAGACCTGCTGGGGAGGGGTCTCAGACCCAAGTGCCCGCAGGAGCCAGGCAGGTAGGACTGATGATGAATGGAGTGGACCTGGCACAGGCTGCGGTAAGACCTCCTGGGAGAATAATCATCCTGTGCGGACCAATCAGAACTGATCTGGCGGCTGCAAGGCCCGCCCCCTACTACCACGAAGGCTCCCACCTGTGGGCCAGGTGAGAGAGGGAGACACAGGTATGGCGCTCAGCTGCTCTCACCTTGACCACATCCTGCAAGGCCATCGCTGCCTGTTTCTTCCTCCTGGTCACAGTGGTCACTCCTGTTTCCCCTTGTGGTCTCTCTGGGGCGGCGTCTTCCTCTGCTCCCAGGTCTCGTAGTAGGACCCGAGGGTCCCCCGGAAGGCTAGGCACCTCCAGCTCCTGCCGGCTCCCTGGCATAGTGTCCTCTATTGTCCCTGTGGGGCTGGAGGCCGGCAGCCTATGGACATGACCCCACTCTGCTCCCCCTTTAGGTGTCCCCTCTGCACCAGGTAGGACGCCTCTGTCCTCAGCCTCTGTCCCTATCACCTCCTTCGGAGCTCCCTCGGCCCGCTCCCCTTGTCCCTGGATGCTGGGTGTTGAGTTCTCCAGGCAGAATCCTGTTCTTGGGGCTCCCTGAAGCCCCTCCCCCTCTGGTTCCCACATGCTCTGGGGGGGCCCGAGGCTCCTGGGATCTTCTCTCTTCTTTTCCATGGAGGGACGAAGATGCCTGTGTTGCTGCGACCTGGGGGGTGCAGCTAACCAGTCTTCCCTGGGCGCATCTCGCCGACAGCCGGCGTGGCTAGTGTGCGGCTCCTCTGGCTGGACTCTTGTGGGGTCCGCATGTGCGGCTGAGATCTGCAGAGAAGCCCCCAAAACTCCCTCACAACCAATTCACCAACCAGGTGCGTAGGAGGGGCCACAGACTTTCACCAAGGAACTTGCTAACTCTCAGGGAGTTGAGTCAGGAGATCGGGGTCCAGGCCCAGGAATCGGAATGTTCCCATCGCCCCAGGCGGATCCGGCCGAGCTGTGGTCTGGTCAGGGAGCAGTGGCGTTTCTCCCTGTTCTTTCCTCTCCTCCCTCCCTCCTTCCCCTGCGCCTTCTGCATCGATCTGCCTCCCACGAAGTTCTTCCCACCGTCTGCTCTGACCCTGCCCCCTGAACTTCTCTGTGTTTCAGTTTTCTTGTCTGTAAAATGGGAATAATAGCGTCTGCCTCGTAGGGTTGTGGTGAAAGCTTAGAGACCCACAGCAGCCAAGAGTCACCTCTCTCAGGCAGCCTTCTCTGTGCTCCCATGTTCTTCTGTGCACACCCGCATCACCGCGCTTGACAGGTTGTATTGTGACGGACTCCCCCTTCTGGTCGGAGGCTGTGTCCTCATGGTTTCTGTACCTGGTGCCTGGAAGCTGATGGGGTGCAAAGCGAGACTGGGGACCGGCAAGAGCCACAAGCCACCACTTGGAGAGCATGTGGCCAGGGGCCGTGCTCTGTGCTACATGAGGTCTGTCTCAAAGCATCCTCACGACCACTTGCCAGGGGGGACAAGTACCTTGCCAGGGACCTTTGTTATTAGGGGCAGAACTGGGATTTGAACCCAGAAACCTGGCTCTTCAGTTGCTTCCTGAACTGAACTGAGATGTTTGCAAATTGTCACATGGAGGCTGTTCCCTGGTGTGCATCCTACATGCTTCTGGTTACCCTCCCCCTGCCCCCTTTCCCTGGGTTCCCTGGCTCCCGTGTAGGGTGCCAATGGTCCCCTTCTCTCCCCAATACCCTCACCACCTCGGGAATATGAGCCCTTCCTTCTCCTGTGGCTTCCCAGTCCTCAGGTCTACACGCTGGCGTCTGTCTGTCTGCTTGTGACTGCTCATCCTTGGGGGGCCCAACAGAGATGGAGAGGAGGCAACTCAGAGTGAAGTTGGGCAGAGGTACCTGCTTCGGGGCATCTTTGGTCTTTCTGGGTCTTCTTCCCTGGGTCCTGGCGCTGGAGCCACAGGACCTGCAGTGAAAAGGGGGGCCGGGGGGGCTCTCTCCGGCAGTGGCCTTGGTGCTCAGCTGCAGGACATCCCATCTTTCCAACCCCCCATTCACGGTGCTACCCCTCCCACCTTCCGCCCTCATCCTCGTGGATGCATGCCCCTCTCCATCCACGCACGCACCCCGCCAGCCACTCATGCTGACACCCGCCATGGGTTCATCTTTCTGACCCTCCAACAACTCCTTAGGAGTGTGTCCTGTATGCAGCACCACGCAACTTGGCGGGATTACACTGGGCAAACAGATGCCTGGGGAGGTGGGGAACCGGGGCCTCGGACCGCAAGAAGGGGAGGTGAACTGATGGGACCAGAGGCCGAATTTGGAGCTCACTGGTGGGTGGGTGGTGGTCAACGGCAGTGAGGCACTGGAGACAGGCTTCCCTCCACGCTGGACCCACTCACTCTGAGAACATGGGCCAGGCTTCGTCTAGGTTTGGCCACTGCAGGTCCAAGTCAAAGGCCACCGCATTGAGAGTGTAGAGAGCGTCCAGGAGGTCTTCCCGGAGTTCGGGGCACACCAGAGGGCTCCGGGGGCCATACCATTCCCTGTGTTAATAGTGAGCAGCAGCCTTGGCCTTTGGCCTTGGTGCTATTGCTCCCCCCACCACCCCGAGAATCTGCCTCCGCTGTGCACGACGTGGCATGGTTCCCAAGGCAAGGGTGTGGCCCTCGGGGAGCAGGAGGCTTCAGCATCATGGTGCTACGGGGACTCCTGTGTTCTGGCCGCCCCCCTTGCTCTTTCTTCCTTGATTTTTCCCTCATGGCTCTCATTTTAGTTGCTCTTGATAGTCACCCTCCATCTGGGGCAGGGGGGCGGGGAGAGAGGCATCTTGCACAAGGGAGGGACAGTGGGCTCCAAGGGTGTCAGGAGGAGCACGTCCCAACAGCCCCACCTGGTGAGCTCTGTGTTCAGGAGGCAGAGCTGCAGGGACTCGGCCAGCTGTCCCTGAGCCAAGCAGAAGCGGATGAGAGTGCGGCCTTTTGCCAGAGGAGTCTTCAGCTGCAAGGTGCACAGGGGGCGAATGGTGAGGGGCCGGGGGCTGGGGGGCACTCAGCCAGCACAGACAGACGATATGGGAACTTGTATCATCATGGGAGGAAAGGGGTGGCCGGAGGGATGCTGAGGGCAGGGCTAATGAGATGTGAGGACCAGGTGAGGGGTCTGTGGTCTGCGGGGCAGGGATGGGTGAGAAAGGGGCCCCCGGAGGCCATTCCCCACAAAGGGCCGATGACAGGACCCCCTGATGCTGAGGCCAGCCACCCTACCACCTGGCTCTGGACACCTTGTCCTGTGAGTGAACGAAGTGGACGGGCTCCGTGCCACCCCGCTGCCGCCACAGGGCGGTGCAGAGGAAGTCCCAGTAATCCTTCCGAGGCCTCAGGAAGCTCTTCTGCTCTTTCTGGTCAAACTGGGAGCGAGATGAGGGACAGGAAAGCATAGAGATGTTTCCTCCCAGAAGCGGCCTTGCCTTCCAGCACGCTGAGAGAGGAAAGGGCTACAGTAGACGGGCCTGGCTCCGCCCTGACGGGCTGTGTGACCACGAGCAAGGTGCTGGACCTCTCTGAGCCTTTGGTGTTCCATTCAATCGTTCCAATAGTACTTGTTGAGCACTTGCTTTGTGCCAGACTTTGTTCCGTGCCCTGGGAATTCAGCGATGAACAAACTGACCTCCTGGGCATGTACTTGGTAGTGGAGTTAGCGAACACACTGAGTCAGTAAAACATCTGTTATGTTAGACAGCGCTGCCTGCCAAGGAGAATAAAGCAGGGAACGAGAATAGAAAGTTCGTGGTGTGTGCGCACATGTATGTATGTGGTGCGTGTGTGAAATGTGTGTGTGGTGTGTGATGTGTGTGGTGTGTATTTGTGGTGTGTAGGCCCACGTGGGTATGATTTGGGAGGTGTGTGTGTTTTAAAAATTTAGATTAGAATGGCCAGAGAGAGCCTCACCCAGGAGATACCACTCAAGTCCAGATCTGAAGCAAATGAGAAATTGTGCCATCTAGATTTCTGGGGGAAGAACAGTGCAGGCGGCAGCAATAGCAGGTGCAAAGGCCCTGAGGTAGGTGCACTCCTGGTGCGCTTTAGGGAGATCAAGGAGGCCAGTGGGACTGGAGTGCAGCACATGAGGGGTAGACTGGCAGGAGATTCACACCCTATATGCACCTGACACACCTCACGTGTGCACACAGGTACACTCACACCACGCATGTGCATAACACACAGAGAACTAGGAAGGCTACGTGTGTGTATGTGGGGGTGGTAGGGTCATCAAGCATCTCAGGGGGTCCTTGAGAATTTAGTAGGATGGGGCATGAGAAGGGCTTAGCCTGGCCCATGATAGGTGCTCAACAAAAGTGCCAGCAGCAGGAAGAGCCAGGCCTAGGACACCTTGCCTCTGAAATGTGAGTCCTCAGAGCCCGGTGGCTGCCCTCCCCACCCCTGGCCCCTCCCCACCCTGCCCCAACCTGGCCCCACCTCACTTCCTAGGCTGCAGTGACAACCACCAAGAGTGAGGTCAGATGTCAGGAAGGGCTTGCGGACTCTGAGGCGGCTGAGGCTGGCGGGCAGCTCTTCCTTGGTATCTGGGGAAACCCTCATGGTTATCTGGGCCAGGAGAGAGGGGACTGGGAGGAGGGCGGTGGGGAGGGTCACCTGCAGGAGCTGCTCCAGGCAGCCACAGAGTCTGTGCAGCTCGGCACTGGCATCTGTCACCGGCTGCTGCCGGCCCCCGTAGTCCTGGAGGATGGCCGAGACCGCAGCTATCGGGGGGCAGGGTGGGGGGTGGTGGACATCAAGCCTTAGGTCATGAGGGCTCTGAGGGAGGGGCTCCCAAGGCCCCTCCCTTCTCCCCCCAATTCCATCCCAGAAAACCTCTCGGGACACACTCACCTTTCAGGTTCCTGGTGAGGATGGCCCCCTCCTCTGCCATGAGTATTCCAAAGTGATGTGATTCCTTGTGGCTCTGGAAGGTCCAGCCAGGAAGGCGCCTCTGGGTTCAGCTGCCCAGTTGTCTCCCCACACAAAGGAAGGATCAGAGCCTAGGCCGGGAATGGGATATATCTGGAGTCACACAGTGAGTTAACTGGCAGGATAAACACACCAGCTCTTCCTTGTAGGCCAGCGTGCGAAGGGGATGGTGTGGCCCTCACTAATGGGCAGTTCCTGGGTGCTAGGTGCCGTGCTCCGTGTCTGACATCCTCGTCTTAGGCCCCGTAATAATCTAGGAGGTCATTAACTCCGTTGAATACCCGGTGAGAGGGCGGCTCAGACAGACAGATGAGTCTTTTATCCAATGTCACAAAGCTCTCGGTGGAGAAGCTAGAGTTTGACCTCTGGTCCGTGTGCTCACACACAGGGCAACTGGACACAAGCGGCCCATTAGTGCTCGGGCCATGAGGGCGCTGGGCTGAGGGAAAGTCACCCCTCTGCCCCACAGGGAGCCTTGCCAGAGCAGTCATCATCCTTGAGGCACACATTCATCCTTTCCTGGCCCCCAGCTGAGCGGAAAATGTGTGTGTTTGAGGAAAGGGAGGCAGAAGTAAAATGAGGCCCTAGAGCTGGGATGGGGCCAGAATGCTGGGTGTGTGTGGGGAGCAGGGCACCTGGTTTTAATCCTATGGTTCTCTCCTGAGGGAACTGTGGCCTGTTACCCCAGTGGGTCCTGGGGCTCAGAAAGCAGTCCTGTGGCCGCTGGGGGCCAGGGGCTTATCCTAATGTAACAGAGTAAAGACCAGGCACGGGAAACCCGGGTGCTGCTGTTGCTGGAATTTCAGGGGTGGGTGGGAGTGAAGAAGCAGGGGACACAGTGGGGCGGGGGGAGGAGAGAAGGTAAAGGAGGGTGGACGGGCAGGATGGTGTTCAGGAAACACTGAGCTGGGAGTTAAGAGACCTGGGTCTCGGGACTCCTGGGTGGCTCAGTGGTTGAGCATCGGCCTTCTGCTCAGGGCGTGATTCTGGGGTCCCAGGATCAAATTCTCCCTCTGCTTATGTCTCTGCCTCTCTCTCTGTGTCTCTCATGAATAAATAAATACAATCTTAAAAAGAGAGAGAGAGAGAGAGAGAGAGACCTGGGTCTTTGCCCTGGCACTGCTACTAACTCACTGCATGACCTTTTGCTTTTCTGGGCCTCAGTTTCCCCATCGGTAGACCCAGGCGCAGATGGAGGGTCTCTGCATCCCCTTCCAGTCCAGATGCTCTACAAAATCCATGACCACCTAGATGTACCTCCTCTGCTCTCCCTTTTCTGTCCAAGAACCTCTGCCCCCCCCTCCTGGCATTGCCACCCTAGATCCCTTCCCTGCTACTCACCTGGGAAGGCCTGGAGAGCGGCCACTTGCGTCCTGCACAGCCTTTCCCAGAGTGCCGCCTGGGAAGTGACTCAGGCCCAGCCCAGCACCCTGGAGGGGGAACCCCTGCTCAGAGCAGGAGGAGCACAAAACTGGGGGCGGGGGTGCAGAGGGGAGGGGGAGAAGTGGGAGGGGCAGGTCAGGGTGCCAGGGCCCAATGGGTGGGCTGGGGGTTGGTACCCCTCAGGCAGACCTGGTGGTAGATGCACTTGTTGGCCAAAAGCCAGCTCACCCTGAGTGACAGCAGCATTTGCCCAAATGCAAGTTTCCTTCCCCAGCTTCTCATTGGAGGGGGGTGGTTGGGGGGTGCGCGTCACTTGCTCTTGTCTTTCTTCCTTGTCCCCACCAGGTGGCACAGTGAGGCTGTGACTGCGGCTCCCGGATCCTCCGCGGGTCTCCAGTCTCTCCGGGGAGCGCGGTGCAGGTGGGGAGGAGGACAGCCCCCCCCTGCCCCCCGCCCCCCCGCCCGTGTGTCTCCCCCCTCCTCCCCACCTTAGTCCGCTGGTCACCAGGGCCATCCTGCCCGCCCCGGCTGCTCCCCCCTAAGAGAATGCGAGAGAAGCCACGGCGAAGTCTGGGATCCGGGGCCGGGCGGCTGGGGCCCTCCCACGCCGGCTGTGCTCCGCCTCCGCGAGGCTCCCCCGCGGGGCCGGCTGGGGCTCGCGGTCCGGGTCTGGGTGCGCGGGGGCGGCGAGGCGGGCGCGGGCGAGCAGAGGGGCGCGCTCCGGCTCCCAGACCTCGGCGACGTCAACAGTGGCCCACGCGGTGGCCGAGCCCGGCTCTGCCCTCGGCCGCCACTTCCTGCCCCGCTCTCCCCGCCTGGGACTCGGTCCCCCGCGGAGCCTCCGGCCCCCGTCGGTGCCCGGGTGCCCTGGTGCCCCGCGCTCTGCCGCGCTCTCTCCTTACCCGCCCCCCCGCCGCCGTCGGTCTGCTGCTCGCCCTCCCAGACCCGCCAGGTCGCCGCCGGCGCCCCCGGGCCCCCGCAGCCTCGCCCCCGCCGGCGCCCCGGAGGCCCCCGCCCCCGCCCCCCAGCCCGGGCCGCCGGCGCCCCCCCCCCCCGGGCTCCCGCCCCCCGCCAGCCCGCGGCCCCGGGGCCCCGCTCCCCCGACCCAGCCCGCACCCCGGGCCCCCGCGCCCCCGCCCCCGAGCCCCCGCAGCCCCGCCCCACCCGCGCCCCCGGGGCTCCCCCGCCCCCCAGCCCGGGCCGCCGCTCCCTCCCCCGGGCTCCGCCTCTACCCTTGCCCCGTTCCCGCCCCCCAGCCCTTCCCCCGTCCCGCGCCCCGGGGTCCCTCCCCCCACCCCGCCCCCGCCCGCCCCGGGGCTCCCCCCCCCCGCAGCCAGGCCCCTTTCTCAACCCCTCTCCCGTCCGGAACTCGGAGGCTGGCGGGCGGCGCGGGCCCCGGAGCTCGGCGGGGGCCGCCTTTTCTTCTCGTTCCCCGGGTGTTCCTTTTCGTTTTCGGGCGGCTCCCCCCCCCCCCCCTCCCCCGCCCGCCGGGCGCGCCCGGCCTGATGGGCTGCACGTGGGCCTGGTGTTCTGCGAGGCGGCTGGAGCCCGGCCCCCCGCGGGCCCACCCAGCCCCTGGGAGCCCCCCCGGCCCCGGCCGAGCGCCGGGAGCCCGGGGCCTCCGTCCGCGCCGAGAGCGGGCGGCCGCCGCTTCAGGTAGGGCGCCGCGGGGCGGCGGGGGGCGGGAGGCGGTGGCGGGCAGAGCCGGCTCACCTGAGACAGGTAGGGAGCCGGAGCCGGAGCCGGAGCCGGAGCCGGGAGCCGGGAGCCGCGCCGGGAAGCCGGCAGCCCGCAGCGGGGAGGGGCGGCCCGCGAGCTGGGCCTGGGCCGAGGCCGGTCCTGGGCCTCTGGTGGCCTTGGGAGGAGGCGCCCGTGGGACGCGACTCTTGGAAGGGCAAGCGGTTCAGGTGAGGTGTAGGAGCCGCCCAGGTAGGGCCCGAGTGCTGCGGTGGAGGGGCGCCGAAAGAACGTACCTCCCCCGAGCTGGTCCGGAGTTGACGGTGTGTCCCAGGGTAGCCGCCGCCTTGTCACCCGCCTCTGTAGGCAGGACGGAGGGGGCCCTCTGAACCCGGGAAGGCCCAACCAGAGCAAGGACTGACCTGCAGGTGATGTGGGCAGCTGGCCCCTCCCCCCATTCTCTGCCTCCAGTGGGTCTTGCAGGTGGGCAGCTGACCCAGAGGGTCGGGGAGGCAGGTGCTTGTTCCGGATGAGGTGTCTGTCGCGGAACCACTAGGCCTGGCATAGGTGTGGGCACTAGGTTTCTCCAAGGAGGAAGAGGAGGACAAGGAGACATTTGGGGTCACTAGGGGCTAGATAATCTTGCTCTGGGCTACCTGCTTAATCCCAACCTACCTCCCTGTTTGGGAAGTGGGACGGATGCAGCCTCCTCAGGTTTGTTTGCTGTGCAGGGTTTGGGTTATAATGCTGTTGTCTTACGTGCCTCCACCTGGGGCACTCCGTGTTTGGGCAACTCAAAATGTACCCTAAGGCCGCATCGCATCCCCGCCCTTCTTCCCGTCACTGGGGCAGCCAGGAAGCCCGGTGTGTGTGTGTGTGTGTGTGTGTGTGTGTGTGTGCATGCTGGTGACCCCTCTGCCTCCCTTGACCAAGGCAGGATGACATTCCTGGTTATACCCCACATTGCCAGGGCTCCATTTACTGGGCTCTCGGTCCTTCCCAACTCCCTAGCGCTGCTCATCACTGCGCTGGTTGATCATGGTGACAGACAGGCGTGGTGGGGCATAGCTGCCGCCCTAGCCCTTCTAGGGGGTGGTGGCCCATGTGTGATGCTGATGGGAGCCTGAGCCTAGCCTAGTGGGGTAGGGTGAGGCCTCGGGGTGTTAGCTGGGCATCCCATATTATTGCTTCTCGGCCCTTGCAAAGGAGCAGAGGATCTGGAGAGTGAGAGTGACATCGCACAACCCCCCGATGGTCAGGCCCTTCCAGAGGTCATCAGGGCTTCTCTGCCTCAGAGCCTCATGAACACTCCTCTGCCCTTGAAGGTTTCAGGCAGAAGTGAGTTCACAGTGTCCTTCCCTTATCTGTTCCTATCTCAATGCCTTCCTTTTTTTTTTTTTTTAAGGTTTATTTATTTATGAGAGACACCGACTGAGAGAGAGAGGCAGAGACATAGGCAGAGGGAGAAGCAGGCTCCTCGCGGGGAGCCTGATGGTGGCACTCGATCCCAGATCCCGGGATCACGACCTGAGCCGAAGGCAGGCGCCAACCACTGAGCGACCCAGGTGTCCATATCTCAGACCCTTCTTGACTTTACTTTCTCTGTCTCCCTACCTTCCGCGCTCAGGATGCAGGCAACTGTGGGGCAGATGCCAGGTGGGCCACGTGAGGGTGGGTGGGGACAGGGGCTTCGAGGGAGGAAGAAGCCGGGGGCAGTGGAGGTGGGTGATCAAGGAGAAGGGAGAAGGAGGAGGAGAGGAGTGAGAGCGTGGGTGTGTGACACCACAGGGACAGGGATGGGAACAAGTGTCTGTCTGCATTCGGATGAGCTGGTTTCTGCGTGGCCTCTTGAGAGCGCCTGGCGCTCGCCTATGACTCACCCCCTCCTTCATCTGCAAGATGAAGCTCCATCCCAGTCCCAGCCCTCACCCACTGCTCCCCTGGCCCTGGCTCCAAGGGGGGGGGATGCTGTTGCTGGCTGCTGTCTCCCCTCGCCGGGTCCCCCTCCCCTCATTTATACTGCAGCTCTCAGGAGACCAGGTGACCCAGGAGACAACAGCCAGGCCGCCTAGTATTTCACTAGAGGAGGCGTTTACCACGTTCCTGTGGCGGATAAACATCTCTTGAGCTCTCAGCTCCCCTCAGGAGTCAGGGCTTAGAAGTTGCTCAGGCATCTGGGCTCCTAGCCAGGGCACTCCCATCAGCAGGCCTGCCACTGACATGCCACCATTGCTGCCATTGACCACGTTCCCTGGTCCTCCTCCAATACATATGCTAAGCTTCTCCCCTTGGGCCACAGGCTCTACACCTCCACCCACAGCTCTCCTTCTCTCCGCCCTGGGCAGCCCCCTCCCACCCAGGCCACATTGCCCCCATCTCAGTCCCCCTGCGTGCTGGCCCCAAGTCACTCCCCTAAGCAGGCTGTCCTCTGCTCAGACCACACTGCCCTCTTCTCTCTGGCGGCCTGCTTTGTCCTTCCGGGCTCTGTGGCCCACACTACTCTCCTCCTCCGTCTGGAATTTGTGGCCTGCTCCTCCTCTTTGCTTTGGGGAGGCCTGCCCACTTTGGTTGCCAGGTCTCAGAGCCCTGGATTTTTGGAGGTTGGAGGTGTGGGCCCTTCACCCCTTAGGTGGCCTCCTCAGGGTCCCCTGATTGCCTGATGTTCTGAGCTCTCCTTTGGCTGCACATGTCAGCCTGCCAGGCTCAGGAGAAGGGAAGGTGGGGTTTGGCATCCCTCCTGAGCATTCCCGCCAAGCCTTCTCTGACCTGGGTGCCAAGGGGCCTGGAGGGCATCTCCAGGTGCCAGCCTCGCCTCCTCGCTTTCTGCCGTATCCCAAGACAAGTGGGTGCTTGTCAGATGGTGGCAGGAGCAGAGAGGAGGAGACTCTGGGTTGCTTCCGCCTCCTCTCTCGAAAAACCAGCCCCTCAGGTCAGTTGGTCTGGCTTCTGTCCAGTTGCCTAGAGCCCTGTTGAGTTTAGGAGTTCCCCAGAAGGCCAGATCCTGCAGCCTCCCCTGGGTTCCTATTGTGGGGTCCTACACCCCTGATGAAAGTTCTTTAATTCCCTCCACTATGAGTTTGAGTACTTCCTCTTTCTCTCTAGTTATGTATAATCGTAGACCATCAGAGCCAAAAAGGATCTTGGTTAGTGGTTTTGAACCTTTTGAGGTCACAGATCCCTTTAAGAATCTGGTGAAAGCTATGGATTTTCTTGCTAGGAAAATGTGCGTGGGCATGTGTACACACACACACACACACACACACACGTCATATACCCCTTCAAGCCCACCTATGGGCCCCATATGTCACAAATGAGCACACTGCAGCCCAGAGAGGAGACATGTGATGCCCACAGCCACAAAACAAGTGAGTGTCAGAGTCAGGACCGCAACCCAGGTGTCTTGACCCTCGATAAATGGAAGTTTTTTTTTCCCAGAGGCCACTCTGCCTTCCCCAAAGGCTGCCTGCAATGGCCTGGCCGTTCATTTGTTCAATAAGAATTTTTTTTGAGGACGAGGTGGGGAATTTGGGGATATTTATTACCTTAGCCTTTAATTGAGTTTTTCATTGTAGGTTAATGTATTTTTACAAATTTATTTTTATTGAGCTACATTTGACATTCCACATTGTGTAAGGTTAAGGTGTACTGTGAGGCCCTGTGATACATTTGTATGTTGCATCAATATGATATATTTATATGCCGCCATATGATTACCACTGTAGCCTCAGCTAACACTTCATTATCGTTCTTTTTTTTTTTTTTTTTTGTAGTGGGAACAATTAAGATTTAGTCTCTTAGGCGACAAGTATTTTTGAGCACCTGATCTGAGCCAGGCATTGAGCTAGGAGCTGGAGATAGAGCAGAAAAAGCAGACAGCTCTCGTTCTTGCCTTCAGAGGTGGTGTCAATCCAGCAGGACAGAGCACAAATGAATAGTTGCAAGAATAAATGCATTAATGGAAACAGTGCCATGGGAGAGAAGTGAGGGTGTAATGGAAGCCAGTGGAGGGATCAGATTTAGACTGGGAAGGTGGAGGAAGTGGTATTTAATTAAGCAGGAAGACCAAGTGCAAGCAGAAGGGAGGGAAGAGAAGCATCCTAGATGGTGGGAACAGCATGCTTGAAGGTCCTCAGGTGAAGAGGTGTGAGCCCTTTTAGGATTTGACGGAGGCTTTCTCTGGCTGCTCCTGGCTCCCCATGAACCCTCCCATCCATGCAGTGTGGATGTGGATTGGGAAGGGTGGGAGGGGCCTGCCTGGGGTAGGCAGTTACAGTCATCCAGGTGAGAGATGGTAGTGATTTAGGTTAGAGAATTGGTTGGCCATGGGGAGGGCTTAGGGAGTGAGGCTGAGCCTGATTCAGGTGGAGAAAGGACAAGGCCGAGAGGTGGAGATGGGCTGGAGATGGGCAGGGAAGAAGCAGAGGTGTGTGTGAACCTGACTCCTCATCTTCCAAGACTGGCAGCTGATAAGGCTTCATCAGGCACTGCTCCATTTCAGTTTAGTATTTTATAAATATGAAGTGTTTCCTAAATACAGAGAAGCACACAGACTTTTCCCAAACTGGACACACTGGGCATTAATTCCCCTGGGAGGGTTCTTCGGTCTCCCAACTTCTAACCACATGTATTTTTCTGTTGTAGAGTTTCTTTTTTTTTTTTTTTAAAGATTTTATTTATTAATCATGAAAGACACAGAGAGAGAGGCAGAGACACAGGCAGAGGGAGAAGAGGCTCCATGCAGGGAGCTCGATGTGGGACTCGATCCCGGGGACCCGGGATCACGCTCTGAACCAAAGGCAGACGCTCAACCGCTGAGCCACCCAGGCGTCCCATGTTATAGAGCTTCTTATAGACGGAGCCCATCGCGTGGGTTGTTTTGTGCCTGATTTCTTTTGCTCAACATTATGGTTGTGGATTTTATCCGTTGTCTTGCGCTTGCTTGTAGATGGCTCCTTCTCATTGCTGGCCAGTGTTCCACCATGTGAAGATACACAATTTACTTATCAGTTCTGCTATTGATAGGCATTTGGGTTGTTTCCAGGTTGGGGCTATTGGGAATAGTTCTTCTATGAACAGTTTTGTGCCAGTCTTTTGGTTCTGATTTCCGTTGGGTAGATTCATCCCTCTGTTTCGATGGGTGCCTCTGGAAGACCCCAGCATCTCAAGAATCAGAGGCAGCATTCTATAAAGGGAGCACTTCAGGCATTTGGGGGGGATGAGAGACAATTTGGGGAAGGGGAGAAGATTCTCTGGCTTCCTAGTACGTCCCTTTGCAGTGACTCTTCTCATCTTTCCCTCCCTCTCAAGGTGGGGCTCAGTGTAGGAGGGGAAGGGGGAAGAAGCTCTAGAGACTTGCACTGGAGTCGGGGTGGCTGGGAGTCAGCTGACCACGGCTCTCAGACTTACCTACTCCCTAGGGGCAGGTCTGGGTCCCTGGTGGATCAGGAGAGTGTGAAGCTATGGATGGGGCTGTGCCCTCCGACTTTCCCTCCTTCCCCAAAGGGCAGGAAGCCAGCCACTGCCTCCCTGTTTGATGTATGAACTTGCCAAGGGCCCCTGGCACCGGGACAGAGCGTGGTGCCAAGGGCAGGCAAGCTACGGCAGCCCCCGGAGGGGCAGGGGCCTGTGGGTGGGAAGCAGAGGGTGCCATCTGCAAAGAAGCCAAGCGGTGGGGAGTAAAGGGAGCGCAGACAATGTCTAGGGTTCGGTCCCCTTGCTGATTATGCCAGCTTTGGCCTCTAAGTTGACTCTACCCACCAGAGCCCGGGTACTTTGGACCAGCCCCTCCCTCTTCCAGCCCGAGGAGTCCTCACGCCCAGAGCAGAGGCTGGATCTCTGAAGCCCACCCCAGGGATAGGGGATGAGGGACCTCAACTTTAGTTCTCTTTCTGATCAAGGACGTGAGAGAGTCGGGGTGCTTCTGGTGATACTGCTTCACAAGTCTGTCTCCCTAGTGAGTCTGAGAGCCAGTGTTTTTATTTTTTTTATTTTTTTTTTTTGAGCCAGTGTTTTTAGATCAGAGCTCAGTTTTTGAGAATCTGGTGTCCTAGGTACCTAGCCGAGGATGGATGGGCTCCATCCTCCGACGGAAGGATGGCTGCTGTGAGCTTGGGGCAGGTAGAGGCCCCACAAGGCAGGAGAGCCCAGGGTGAGGGCCAGGCACAGGGGATGGCCGTGGGCAGGTGTGGCTGCTGCTGGGTGGGGCTGTCCTGCTTGGGAAGCTGACATGGGCGTGGGGATGGGAGGGGAGTGAGGATGAGACCGCAGGGGTCCAGCTCAGCCCTAGTTGGAGGTCCACTGACCGAGGCCTTTTGCAGGTTTGGAGAGAGTGGAGGGGAGTAAGACTGTGATCCGCAGGGGCCAGCAGTGGGTGGCAGTCACTGGGAGGCCCAGGGAGTTGTCCTGTGGCCTCAGGGTGAGTAGCTCCTCTTGACATGCCTGCCAGCGCCTGCTTCTCAGGGACTTCTCAGCGTCCCCATCAAACCCCACCTCAGCCTGCTCCTCCTGCCACAGCTGAAGCCCAGGAGTTAAGAATGGCCTGGTGTGTCCTTAGGCCCGGCCCGATCCTCGAAGCCTTCTGTCAAATGTTCCATGGACCCTGGGGCCATGTGTCATGTGCTTTTGCCCCTGGTAGAAGCTTCTCGATTCTCCTTTGTCTGTTCCCCTCTCAGCTCATCTGCCTTTCCACCCATCTGCTCCTCCCTTTTGACCTGCCCACCCATTATCCCTGTGCCCACCACCACCTTCCCTCCCTCCCACTCACCTGCCCTCTGCCAAGTCCTGAGCACACACACTAGTCTTCCCTGTTCAGAGGCCTAAATTGGGGGCGAGGGGGAGGGAGGAGAAGCCCAAACACATCATCTGGAGACAAGGTGCAGGAAGCCTGTATAAGCTGTCCCCTGGTTCAAGAGCAGGGGGTGGCCTACTTTGCCTGGGGCAGTCTGGAAAGCCCTCCCAGAGGAGGTGACATTTTGACCTGGGTTCTACACGGTGAGTAGGAGTTCACTGACACAGGGCCGGGGCGGGAGAGCCCAGGGGTCTGAAGGTGTGTGGTACCCTCAGGGCAATGGAAGATAGGGTGGGAAGGGAGAGGCTGGATCAGAAGCTGGAAAAGAGGTGGGTCAGTGTGGGTAGGGCCTTGAATGCCAAGCTAAAGAGTTTGGACCTCAGACTTCTGTGGGTCATAGAAAGCCCCCGGAAGTTTGTGTGTGGGGAGGGGATGGAGTCTGCATCTTAGACTATCCCTGGCACAGGGTGGGGGGTGGATGATGGGCAGGTGTGGGGTGCCTGGAGCCAGTGACGGATCTTTCTCATGTGGCTGCACCGCATGGGGATGTGCGAATGCACGTGTGCGTGTGTATGGGGGTCCCTTGGAAGCTGGTTCCCCTTTTTCGCCCCAGACTTCACTTCTCCCAACACTCTCCTCCCCCAACAGCTCAGCCGGGAGCACTGTGGCCTGGCAGGCCAGGAGTTAAGCTGGGAACTCACCTGGAGGACACACAGCGGGCTCTCCGCCATGTCCCTTTGGCTCAGGTTTACCTGCTGCCCAGCCCAGAGAGCACTCCCACGGAGGCCGGGCAGGGGACAGGCCTGGCTTTGTCGGGACCCTGGGACCCTGCCCGCTAGGCCTGTTGGCTCTGCCCTGGAAGGGATGGAGGACGAGGAATGGCGGAGGCGGGGAGGGATGGAGATTGCAGGGACTGGGTGCTGCCAGGAGTCCCTTGGCTGACACCTCTGGCACACCCTAGTCACATGCCTGGCGGAGGGGGGGCCTCGGATGGCAAGACGTGGGCGGGGCTGGAAAGCGCTCCAGGGCCACCTTCTCCTTCCTCTTCTGCTCCCTGTGGTCCCAGAGCTCGCTGGTCCTTGGCCTGGGGCGGCGAGGCGCACCCCCCCCCCCCTTGTGGGATCAGGACTTTCCCGAGGAGGCCACAGCTGGCTCTCCTCCTAGTGTCCCCTGGCTGTCACCTGGGCCTTCTTTCTCTCTCTCAATTTCCACTCGATTTTCTCTGCGTCCTTGTCTTGCCCACTCCTCAGGGGTTTCAATTCCCTTTTCTATCTTTTTTCTTTCCCCGGAGGCAGAAAGCAGGAGGGCTGGCCTGTCTCTCAAAGAGGAGGGAGTGAGGGGTAGTGGTTACACAGTGGACTTTGGGATTTAAACTGTTGTCACCCTTGGCTTTGCCACTTCGGGGCTGTGCATCGCCGAGCGCATTACGTAACCTCTCTGTGCCTCGCTGCCCTTCAAAGGGCAGAACAGTGGGGGGCATATCGATAGCATTTAAAGAAGGGTAGCTATTGTGGTTGGTGTTGTTATGGTTACTGAGCAGTTGTATTAGTCCGGGTCCTCCAAGAAACAAGATGGGATTAAATGTGTAAAGATTTTATTAGGGGAGATGCCGGAGTGAAAGAAGGAGCCAGGGTAGGCTGGGAGGGCCTTCCGCTGGCCCTGTGCGTCTGACCCTGAGTGGAGGGGAGGCAGAGGCGGAGGGGCCCGGGCTGCACAGAAGCCTCCTAGACCTCTGTGTGCTCCGGAGCAAAGCCAGCAGGGAATCCATGAACCAAAGTTGGCCCGGAGCCTGTGTCTGCCAGGATCAAGGCTGCTTGAGAGCTGCCCCTGCGCTCTGGCAATGGGGGGCCCCTTCCGAGGCCTGGCCTCAGCGAGCACAGCGGTGGTTCCAAGGCGCACAGCTGCGGCCTTGGCCAGTCCTGGTCTGGTCAGCAGGAGGTCTCAAGGGTGCGTTCTTGTGGCTGCCAGGAGGCCTGGAGATCCGGGAGGAGGAGGAGGCCTTTCATCCTGGGGGTCTGGGGTGCACTGGGGGGTGGATAGGTGGAGGGGAGTGACCCCTTGATGTGGGAGGAGGCAGCAGACTGGGCCCCAGGCGGCCCTGCTCCCTTCTGGGCCTGGGCCTGCTGGGCCTGGCCTCGGGCTGACTCCTGGCTGTAGAGTTAATGTCCTGGTCGCATCAACTGGTGTGCTCCTGCCCGGGGCGGAGGGACGACCCACTTGGCCTTTGGGATTGGCCCTCTGTTCACCCCCCCCCCTTCCTCTGTGCTTGGGGTGTCTCAGTGTGGAGGGGGAAACTGAGGCATGGGTGCACCAGGCCAGTGAGAGCCTCCCCAGGGGCATCTAGGACCCTGTGTCGTGCTCTTCTCCTCTTCCACCCTGAACAGAGCCATCCATCTCGGAGTGCATCCTGGGAGGATGGGCAGCACGACGCTACCCCTGACACTACCCTTGGGCGTCCTCTGGGGCTGGCCAGAGCACGGGGCAGGGGTGCGAGAGCAGGTGCCAAGCTGCGGCACCATTAGGGGAATGAAATTGGAGCAGGAGCAAGGGCTTCTGGGCACTGAGCTGAGGCCATCTGTGGGCGGTCGGAGCAGGCCCAGCGTGGCCAGACCGCACCCCCCTCCGCCGCCCGTGGGCTCCCCACCAAGGCCGTTGCTGGCAGGCTGCAGTGAGATGTGCGAGCCACCCAGAGCCACCCAGACGGCCTCTTGAACCCCAGCCACTCAATATGCTAAGCAGGGCTAATTTATTCCTTTGCTTCTTAATGGAATTGCACAAAGCAGCAGGGGGTGAGTGAGCTGGAGGTGGCACGGGGGCCGGGTTCTCTGGGCTTCTGCATTCTGAGGCAAGACCCCTGGGCTCCCTGTGGGACTCAACACCGCCTCTTCCCAGGCCTCAGGCCTCCTCCTCCCAAGCCGTGTTGTGGAGGGCGCAGGCATCGGGGGACGGGCAGCTGGATGAATCCTTGCTCACTACCACTTAGCAGGGTGCCCTGGAAATGCTACTTCACGCCTCTGAGCCTTCACTTCCTACCTGTAAAATGGGAGCACCCCCCCCCCCCGGCTGTTATGCGGAGCCAGCCCCATGGTACACGCCAAGCCCTGGGACACAGTGGGTAGGCAGCACCGTGCCAGCCTGTCCACACTCTGTTCTTGTTGGCATCTCCTGTCTCTCTTTTGTCACCCTCTGCGGTCCTGAGTCCTAGGGTCAGCTGAGGATGGCTGTTGGGGGAGGAGGCCATTCTGGGAGCTCTGCTCTGAGGTTACAGGGACTGGGGACCGGGATGAGGCAGGGGAGCTCCTAACACTGCCCTGCTGAAACGAGGGAGTGTTTGTGGTCGAAAAGCGTGGACCCAGGGCTTGGGTTGCTCTGGTCACAGATCTGGGCTCGGCCACTGACGACTTGGTGAGCTCCGTTTCCTCATCTGGGAAATGGGAATCACAGCACCTACGTTGCAGGGTTAGCCAGGAGATTGAGGGGGCTGATGCAGGTCAAGCTCCTAGCACGTCGGAAGTAGGCCCCCAATAAACAGTAGTCTCCTTCTTCCCCGGGGAAGGAGGCTTTGAGATCATCTGGTTGACCCCTTCACTCGCTGGCCGGAAGCCTCACCTGGGCACTCCTCTCAGAAAGTAGAAAGTGGAGGTAGGAATGGGGGAGAGCCCTGGGCTTGGGGGTCTCTGACTTGTCTGGCAGGTCAGAGGTCACTCGGCAATAATGATAATAAATGCCCTCAAAAAGAGCCTCACGTGATGCTCACGACAACCCTGACCAGTGTTGTGAGCAGCCTTCGTTACCCTAGTTCACAGATGGGGAAGTTGAGGCCCTGGGGGGTGACTTGTCAACAGCCCCGCTGCTTTAGCATAGTTAGGATGCAAGCCAGGTCTTAGGGTTCCCAGCTCACTGCACGTGGCCTCTGTCCTCCTCACCCATTCTTCTGAGCGGCACGGCCCCCCCACAGGACTTGGAGGGTGTGCAGTAGGAGCAAAGGGAGAGGTTGCCCTTGTTCCCACTGGACTCCTTGGAGAAGAAGCTGTTTTCTCGCTTGAGTGGTCAGTTCTCCTGGGGACCCCGGCCTGGCCTTCAGCCCTAAAGAAGGTATCCACCCTTGTCCCAGCCAGACCCAGGCTGCATAGGGAAGGGGGAAGGAAGATGGGGTGATCTGTGGCCCCCCCACAATCTTTGGGGATAGGGTGGGGTTAAGCTTGTTGCCCCCTCACTTAGGCTGGAAGGAAGGAAGCCCAGCGACCCCTCTCTCGAAGCCTCCAGCAGGTTAGTACCTCTGACTGCCTCCTCCAGGAAGCCAGGTCTGGCCCTAGCTTTCCTCCTGAGCCCCACCCCCACCCCCTACCTCCCCCTCCCGCTGAGCTCTTCTGTGGCCTCTGTGGCTGTGAGAACCGCCCCCATTTTGCTTCCCAGACCCACTAATGGGCATATGCAGCTCTGGGGGCGCCCTTTTCCCCTCTCCCCCCATTTATCTCCCGCTCTGGGAGCCAGAGGCCCTGTGTGAAGGTCTTTGTGTGGCTTTGAGCTCCCAAGGCTGGGCAGGGGGACAAAGAGACACCCCTCTCTCCCCTCTCCATTGTCCCTTCTCTTCCCGGGTGGCTGTGCATGTGCGTGGGTGCATGTGTGTGTGTGCGTGTGCATGCACTCGTGTGCGTGCACTCACGTCCTTGCCTGAGCTTGGCGGCTTTCGTATGTAACCGGGGGCAGGGAGGAGCCTTGGAAGGAGTCAGGGATGCCGCCAGTGGTCCTGGTGCCTCTACTCCAAGGCTGAGAGGCCCTGGTGGGTGGAAGGAGACTGGGTGCTTTTGAGGAGGGCGATTGGGCCCGGGGTGTGTGGAGTGAGGACAAGACTGTCCCCAGGAGCGGGTGCTGCGCCCCCACCCCCACCTCTACCCAGCTCTCAATTCTCTTGTCGTTCTGTCTCTTTGCCAGTCTGTCTCTCCTCTCCCTGCCCTGCCCCTTGTCCATCCTCCCAGCTCACTCCATCCATGGCTGTCCCTCATTCTTAGCCTGGCCTCTGCCTCCTTTGGCACTGCCCGCTGGCACCGGGCAGAGTAAAGCAGACCCCGTCCCTGCCCCGTGGTGCCAGTTCCAGGGAGGCCCTGTCCCCTACTGCCATCCCAGATCCCAGCCTTTCCTGGACTTTTCCAACTCAACCCTCCCTGGCCCTGGAGGGCCTCCTCCTGCCCCTCCCTCCGTCCTCAGGTGTCTCCTCTCGGGGGTGCCATTTCCGCAGCCTCAGCCCTGGCTCCCCTTTACCCTGGCCAACCTGATGCTGATGACCCCACAGTCTAGAATAACTCTGGGTGGCTGGCTGCCCGCTGGGGCCTGGCTAAAAATAGGCCCACGCTTGGGGTGTTTTCAGGGCAGTCTGGGGCAGAGGCAGGGTCCTCCCTACAGGTCCCTCATGGTCTCCTTGGGGGACACACTCTGCTGGGGCCTTGGGGCCTCCCCACCGTCCTGCTGCAGCCCGAAGCCTGGTTGGAGGGCCATGGGCCCCAGCGACACCCGGGAGGGACTTTCTGGTGCTGGTGGGTGACACGTGAGCAGAAAGACCTGAACTGAGGGCTGGGATCAATCCAGGATTCCTAGCTGGTGAGTGTCAATGGCCAGGACTTGAACCCAAGTCGAGACTCTCAGACTGGAGGTGTAGACACTCCAGCTTTAGATAGTTTTGTTGCACGAAGGTTGGGAATTCACCTTCCTAGCTCTGCCCTTCTCTTGCTTTGGACCTTGAGCAGTGACTCAACCTCTTTGCACAGGAGCTTTTCCCGCCTGTGAGATGGGCCTTCCGCCTCCTGGGGCTTCTGCTCGGTGCATCTCCGCTGGGTCAGTGGTTGGCAGAGCTGCAGGGGGACTGGTGAGCTTGTAGACAGGCCCCCAGGCCCTGGACCCTCGTCTCTTCCTGGCCGCTTGGGTCCCTCCCTGTGTCTGGGTGTCCATGTCATCTGGTCTCCAGATTGCTCCCATCGTGGACTCTGGGGACCCTGAGGGGCATGCAGAGCTTCTTGGGGCGGAGAGCCTGGCCTGCTGCCAGCCTGTGCAGAGCGGGTGAAGGGGCAGGGATGCCCCAGGGCCTAGTGAGGGCCTCAGTCTGGGCTCTGTCCTTTTTTTTTTTTTTTTTTTTTTTTAAGATTATTTATTTATAAGAGAAAGAGAGAGCATGAGCAGAGTGGAGAAGGAGAGGGAGAAGCCGACTCTCCGCGGAGCAGGGAGCCCGACTTGGGGCTCGATCCCAGGACCCCAGGATTGTGACCTGAGCTGAAGGCAGACACTTAACCACCGGAGCCACCCAGGCGCCCCTGGGCTCTGTATTTTTAAATGAGTTCCCAACAGCTTTTTGGTTTGCTGGTTTTCTGAATATTCTTTGAATGAGTGAACGAATCTGTGGCCTTCTGTTCCTGTCTCATGGATGCGCTTTCTTCTCTGGTCTCTGTCAATAACTTTATCCTCAGGTTTTCTCCCTGCGCGCCACCTGCTTCCCCCAAGTGGCTCTGCGGCTCTACTGCTTGGCTGTTAAGCTTTCCCCTGATGCCTGCAGCCTGGGGTTTTGGCTTATGTTTCAAATGGGACCCTAAGGGGTAGGTGGTTGGCTCTGAGGGTGGGAATGAGCCCACCCAGGGCTTCACTCTCGGGGACCTGGCCGGCCTGCGGCCTGCTGCATCTGGGAGCCTCCCGTCTATACCTGGGTCCCTCCTCCTCCTGGGCCTGTCGGATCCTCAGAGAAGTCTCACTTCTCTGCCTGGGGGCAGGTATGGGGCCTGACTGCCTCATACTCAGTAAACACTTAACCCTCTTTTTTCCCACCAATGCCCACATCCTCAAGCTGTGCCCGGTGGCCCCCAGGCCAGGGCCTGCTGCTCTACTCTCTCTCCAGGGACTAAGCCTCCTGCCTTCTGCTGGGGGGTCAGAGAGAGGATCTGGAAACCAAGCTCTTCTCCAAATCCTACCTGTCTTCTAGTTTAAGTTCTCCGTCACCCCCATGCCCAGAGACACCTGCCTCTGGCGATCCAGAGCCTTTGGGGGGTCCTGTGCCGGAGGGTCTGGTGGCTGCTCGGCTTGGGCTTTTTTTGCAGCCAGTTCAGGTACAGCTTTCTCGGGCTCGCAGATCCTCCTCATCCATCTGTCCTCCAGGTCCCAGAATTTTGATACTGTTGTCAAGGGTGATAATCAAAATATTTAACAAGAGATCCTGGTGACTGGGTTGGGAGGCTGGTGCAGTCCTGAGCACCCCCCCGCCCCCCCTCCGCCGGCCAGGAAGTAGCCCCTTCAGGTCCGGGAAGGGCCAGAGCACTGGAGCAGGGGCTGGGGGTGTGTGATGGGGGCGGGGAGTGCGGTAGCTATTTATTAATGGGAACAGAAGGGTTTTGCTATTTGGGCAGGTGTAGTGCTTATGCGGTGCTGAGCGGTGCTCCACGGTTGCGTCTTCTTTTTTTGTTTGTTTTATTTGTCCTCCTGGCTTTCTGCTTTAATTTAAAAAAATGTGTTCTTTTTCTTCTTTGCTGTTGTTTTAGAGGAGTTTCAAGAGGGAGCACTAGTAAATGTGTATATTCAGTTGGCCTATGTCACCGGAAGTATCCACTTCACAGGGCTTTGGCTGCTGTCACCTGCAGAAGGGCGGTGTTGGGGGGGCACCTGACTCAGTCGGTGGAGCGTATGACTCTTGATCTCGGGTTGTGAGTTCGAGCCCCACGTTGGATGTAGAGATTACTTAAAAATCAAAGCTTAGGAAAACAAAAGGAGCAAAGCTGGCAGGCGGAGAGGCTGTATGACTGGTCAGGAGGGCTGGAACACACAGCCTGTCCTGCGACCCAGACGCAGGATCTTCCCTCTCCTCCTGTCCTAAGTATGGCCTGGAGGCCACTGACGGGACAGCGTGAAGCCAGCTTGAAGGTCAGCAGGTCAGACAACTGGAAGTACTTCCAAGCCAAGAAGGGCTGTGAAGCCAGAGAACAGGATGATCCCGGCGGGCTGTAGGGTCTCCCTTCCAGAACTTTAAGCCAAGAGGGACCCTGGTGGGCCTGAGCTGGAGGAGCTCTCTGGGGAGGCGGAGGGCTGACTGGGGTGATCCCAGGGGCACCTGCTGTCCCTCCGATTGTTGATGAATTCATTTCCCTTTTGTGGCCTCCCTTCCTCTTTTTATCGACAGAAAACTTCCCTCCGTGGGAGGCAGGATCCTAGGGGACTAGCCCCTTGCAGAAGACGGAAGTTTGGGGTGTGAGGGGCGGAGATAGGAGGAGCTTTGGAGGCCTAGAGAGAGACCCAAGGGTGGGGAGAGCCCCATGAGGTCCTCTCTCTGGGGCCCAAGGTTGGAGGGAGAGAGGGATCACCTGCAGGGAGGTAAGGGGCTGGGGGGCTGGGGGCGTTTCTTCCCTGCAGCCCTACACCCCACACCGACACCTCATCACAGTCAAGCATAGAGAAAGAATTCTGTGTGGGGCCACCTCCATTGCATACTCTTTGCATTAGGCTTGAATATCATTTGTCAGAAAGTTCCTTTGAGCACCTGCTTTTCTCTTTCTGAGGAGTCCTCAGCTCAACTCCCTTCCATTCCTTTCTGCCCTGGTCCCCCGCTCCTTGTCTACACGGCCCCAGCCCTGGCCCTGGCCCTGCAGGATGCTCGCTTCGTCGTCCTGCGCGGGGCATGCGTGTTACCTAAGTGTGTGTATGTCGTACCTGCCTCTTCTCTTTCCAGGCCCATTTCTGGTCCTTTCGAACCAAATCCCAGCCCTTTCCTACAAGCTTTCGGGAACAATAATGGGGTCCTGGGATCAAGTCCTGCATGGGGCTCCCCACAGGGAGCCTGCTTCTCCCTCTGCCTCTGCCTCCCACGAATTAACAAGTAAAATATTAAAAAATAATAATAATGGGGTTCTATCAACCTTTCTCTATGAAGGCTTCCTTCCCCCCAACGTACCTAAAGTTTCTTGAAAATTCCCGCCTCCCCTGCTCCCAGCCGGTCAGCCTGTGCACCTCACACTCTGCCTCCTGGACAGAAAACAGGGAGGGGCACAACCGGTAGGAGGCACAGCCAGGTGTGAGCAGCTCAGGCCAGGCCTGGTGGAGGCAGAAGGGGGTTCTGAGGGGCTGGGGGTAGAGGTCTCTGTGGGAAGTGGTCCCGACTCCAGGCATCTGAGATGGCCACGGATGGTAGGACTGCCAGAGAAGCTGCACGGAGGGTGCTGGGCTGAGTGAGTCTGGGGATTCGGGGAGCAGGGAAGCAAGACTGGCCTATTTTCCTGCTAAGGAGAACAGGGACTTCTAATACTGAGGTTTTATGCTAAGTAATGGGACGTTGAAGACTCAACGTTACGGAGGTTTAAAGGAGAGTGGGGAAATAATGGGGTGGAAACAGGGCCCTCTCTGTCGGTGTGGCCCTGCATCGGAAGTTCTGCGTTGTCTAACTCGAGTATCTCTCGCTTCGGTCCAGACCCATTTCCTCACGTCGATCTTCAGGGTGGGTGGGAACTCAGGAGCTCACCGTTTTGCTTTTTCCTTCTGTTTTCTCTGCCCCGGAGGCTTCCCTCGAGCCCTCTTTCTTCCTGAGTTCTGGCTTCTTCTGGGCTCCTGTGCCCCCATTCTACCTCTCCTCTGGCCGGCTTCCAACATGGCCTAACAATGCTGTTTTGGCTCATCCTGCTAGGCCTCCTGGCTCCTCTCCCCCGGGTGTCCATTCCCCAGATGGTGGTGTGAACTGTGTGTTCCAGACAGGGTGCTCTTGCCGAAGGTTCTGGTGGGGAGCGTCTGTCCCGTGGAGGTGGGTGAACTTGCTTTGACAGTCGCCCCCGGGTGGCCCCTCTTGGCCCGAGGTTCTGAGATATTTGCCCAGTAGCACCCTAGGGTACCTTGATGCGTCAGGCCCGGTGCCAGGAGGCATTGTCACGTTTAATTCCATCCTGACAACTACCGTGTGAGGTTAGGGTCCTCGTCTCCATTTTACAGAAGGGGACACAGGCTCAGAAGAGGGAAGTAATCTCTCCCAGGTCACACAGCCAGTAAGTGTCAGGGTCAGGGTTAGGACCCTGGTCTCCGCTGGCTTTGAACCTGTATCCTTTCCTTCGGGGGGTGACGCTTCCCATAAGCTTTCTCCTGGCATGCTCTCGACAGCAGCGCTGGGAGACGAGAAAGGAGAGGTGGCGGTGTCCGTTCCCCAGATGACGCCAGGCTCCCGGGGGGGGGCTGTGCCTTCTGTCCTTGGGTCTGACTCCTCACCCCTCGTGGCCTCGTGACTTGGCTCAGACATCCAGGGGCTACATCAGTAACTTCCCCTTTTCTGGTCTGCCCGGGGCCCAGGCCGGCCCTGGTCTGCCCTGAAGCTACCAAACAAGAGTGAGAATTAGAACATGCCAGAAGCCAAGCTTGAGTGGGTCACGCAGGGGGTGTGGGGCCCTTTGGGGAGCGGGAAGAGGAAGGAAGCCACATTGAACCTTTCAGGGCAGAGGAGCAAATGGAAGTCTCTAGGCCCTAGGAGGGCCTCCAGCCTTGGGAGGATGCAGGATCCAGCCTGGGGGCACCGAGGTGCCGTTCTTCCTGGCATCTGTGGAATGGTGAAGAATTTGCTTCTGGTGGGGCTTGGGTCCCCTCGGGAGCTCGTTCTGAGCCAGCTGAGGCCTCCTCCTAGTCAGGTATCAAGTGGCCTGCAGCTGGGCCCTGGTGGGAGTCCCTTGCTTCTGGAGCTTGGGCATGAGGCCATGTCACCTTGTGGTGTGCCTCAGATTCCCTGGCTGGCTGGCAGGTGGTACCTACACTCTTCTCTCCTCTTTTATGGGTTCCTGGCCTCTCCTGCCCTCACCCAGTGCCCTTCGCTGCCGCCTTTTGTGAGATGGTCACCCTCCTCCCCACCTCCTTGTCCTTGCGCTGGCCTCCTTTCTGTCTTGCTCTCCTCCTTCTCTCCACTCACCCTGGCTTTTTCTCGCTTCCCAGCTTTGACGATCTCGGCCCCAGGGCCTCTCCTGTCCTTGCTTGTCTCTCTTGGAGGCCCCGTTTCCCCCTTCTGTCTGCAGCTCAGTCTTGGGGTCCACCTGGGATCTGTCTCAGTGACCCCAGAGCTCCTGGCTCCTCCTGGCCCTACTTCCTTCTCCTGCTTCCCTGGAGGACGGCAGGGCGCAGGCTGAGGACCCTGGGCTACGTGGGGAGCCTGAGAGCCCTGGGGTCCCTTTGCCCAGACTCCCTGCCATTTCCTCACTCCGTGGTCAGGGGTGCACCCAGGAGAGGAGTCCAGCGAGGGGACTGGGGGAGGGTGGGGAGGCGTGCCAGGAGTGGGACGGGAGGGAGGCTGCTGGGTGAAGAGGGTGTAGATGGGGATCTGCTTATCTGTCTGTATCTGCCTCCGTTTGCCCGTCTCCGGCTCCGGATGTCTCTAGCTGTCTGCCGGTCACTGTCACTGTCTTTGCCTTTCTGTGTCATCTTGCTTCTGGGACTGGGGGCCTTTAACCCAGCTCCTCTCCTCTGTGGCTCCCACGCCCACCCACCCTCCCTGACCGGTTCTGGGGCAGACCAGTCAGGGGGCTGGTTTCCCAGGAGGGGGAGGGGGCCGAGCAGGGTGGGTGGGGTTGGTGGGGGTGGAGGTGAATGGTAATTGTATTAGCTTGTTCTGATGCAATTGGGCTTCCCAGGCTGGGCCCTCCCCTGCCCACCTCCCTCCCTCTCCCCTCTCCCCTGCCCCCCCTGCCCTCTCCATTCATCTCCCTCCCTCTCCCAGTTCCATCAGAATCAATTAGACAGTCCCTGCTTTAATCTCATGCAGGAGCCTGGGCTCAGACCCAGCTGCCCAGCTCCTGGTCTGCAGTTTCCACGTGGGGCCCTGCAACCAGCACCCCAGGGGCAGAGGGATGACCAGGATGACCTCAGGGCCCCTGTTCTTACTTTCCCACCCCCAGAAGCTCTGGCCTGCCCCCGTGGGGGGAGGGACCAGGCCTCAGGCTCCCCAGTGGATCGATCCTCACCATCACTCCGGGTCTGTCCCCGCCCCTCCCCCCAAGGTCCACCGTTTATCATGTCAGCCGCTGGGTGGTGATGGAAGTTGTTTGGAAAGGGGCCCAGAGGACCCAGGATTCTCATCCAGCAGAATAAAGAGAGCTGGGGGTGGGGTGGGGATGGGGGCTTGAATAATGAGCTGCCAGCGCCTGAAGGCATTCATTGTGTGGAAGAGGGACCAAGTTGTTCCTCCCCAGGCAAGGCAGTCCAAGAGGCTACGCTTTGGAATTTGAGGGGGGTGGGTGGAGGTTAGGTATTAGGAGGAACTTCCTGCCTGTCAGGGGTCAGAGACAGGGTTAAAGGGGTGAAAGGGAGAAAGAGGACTTAGGGACTCACCTCCTTGGGATATCTATAAGAGGAGAAAAGCCCTTCCTGCCTTTCCTTTCTCCCTCCCCCTTCTCTCCCTCTCCCCTCCCCATCTGCAATGCTGTGCTATGGAAAAACAATGAGGGGGGGGGCCCTCCATCCAGTTCAGGCACTGCTACTTTCTAGCTGAGTGGCCCCTGGCAAGTCACTTTACTTCTCTGGGCCTCAGTTTCCTCATATGTAAATCGAGTGTTGGGAGAACGTGTTGGGCCTCTTTCAAGTTGAATTGGAATCAAGACTGGATATTGGGGAGCTGTTTCTGAATAGGAAGGAACACGGGGCCCCTAGTAGGGGCAAGTGGAGTGGAGCTGCACGAAGACCTCCCAGTCCTGGCTGCAACAGCAGCAAGGACGCAGAACGCCACACTCCCCGCTGGCCTGTCCTAATCCAGGGCTGGGGGGCTGACCAAGTGCATTTGGAAGCAGGAATGGCCCTTCCTTCCTTCCTTCCTTCCTTCCTTCCTTCCTTCCTTCCTTCCTTCCTTCCTTCCTTCCTTTGTTCTTTTATTCATGCGGTCACCCATCCGATCTACCACATAATGCACGCTCATCGTCCATGCACCGGGCACCGTGCTGCATGCGGGGGGTACAATGGAAAGACGGATCAGCTCTTCAGGAAGCTGGTGTTCTGATGGGGAAGGAGCAGGATAGTGAGCAAACCTGTCAGCAAGCGGTGCTAAGTGCTATGAAGAAATGCTGGTGTCACACAAGCCTGACGGGGGGAGGGCACACAAGGACTTTCGTGGGGCTGTCCGTGGAGATGGGAACCTAGGAGATGACCCTGGACCAAGCCCTGCAGGGCCCCCTATTCTTTTGCATGGAGGGAGAATGGTTTGAGTTCGGAACCTTATAGATGGTTGGGCAGCGTAATGATGCTTGCAGTCCTTGCCAGTCCTTGGTCCTTCTAGGTGGGGTGCTGGGCTCTAGGGAAGCCACCCTGGAGGCGAGACCCAGGTGAGAGCCCCCTGGAGGCCACAAGAGGACTAGCTATGGCTGGGAGGGTGTCGAAACCGGTAGTGAGAAAGCCAGGCCTGCCAGAGCTGTCCCCATCTGATGAAGGAAAAAGGCTAGGAGGTCCCTGGGGAGCGGCCTCTGTGCATCTCTCTGTGGGTGTGAAAAGAAGACCTGGAGCCTCTGATCAGATGCCCAAGCTATTCACCCCACACAGGAGCTGCCTTTGTCCCCCCACAGACAAAACCAGCTGGGGGCACTGTGACCCTGGGACAGAGGAGGCTCTGTGCCTCCCCCACCCCCGAGTGGTGGGCCCTCCAACAAGGCCTGTCCCCAGGGGGCTAGTGGCTGTGACCTGCTCTCTTATTTCTCCGACACCTTTGCTGGCTGCCTCTGGGAAGTTTCCCAGTCTTCCATTCAAGGGAAAAGTGGGCCCTCCTGGCTTGGACCCAGGGAAAACTTGGGGAGAAAAGCTCAGAGTGGCCCCCTCTCTGTACGTGGCCTCTATCCCACCTCATCTCTGGAATTTCCTCCCTGGCCTGCACACAGTATTCGGGTCTCTGGGCTGTGTGAACCAGAGTGGGCCAAGGAGAAGAAATTCCTCCTCCTTCAAGCCCTGGCCAGCCCTGCAGCACTGCCTAGCTTGCCAGTGTGGACTCTAACTGAGGAGAGGAGGAAGAGCAGGGATCTCAGAGGGTGGCAGGGCCAGGGGTCAGGCCCTGGGGACCACGGAGGTGTGGGCAGGGCCATGTCACATGGGTAGAAGCAGTCATTGGAGGGTTGGTTGACCCTCTGAGGATGGTGGCCAACTTTTCAATGGGGAGGGAGAGTTAACAGCGGGGCGGGGGGGCTCCTATCTGGCACCCAAGTGGGCACTGTAGGGGTTGGGGGTCTAATGTGAGGTCCTCTGATGGACCAGGCTCATCCCAACCCCTCCCTCACTCCATGTGTTGGCTGTAATACGTGGTCCCCTGTGTCTGAGCATCCGTGTCTGGTCCATTCTGTGGAGCCTTGCATCTCTGTCCCTGATGCTCAGGGGCCTGGAAGAAGAAGGAGAGGGAGGAAAGATTTGCTAAACACCCACCAGGAGCTGCATGCTGTTTCTGGTGCTTTGAGTACTTTGCAGGAAAAAGGAGTTGAGACTGAGAGACCTTTTGGGATTAGGCTCCTCTTCATCACCGCCCCGCCAAACACAAATGTTTTGGTGGAAGAAGCAGCCAAGGGATCCTTGCTGAAACCTTCCAGGAGGTTCTGGGGGGTCCTGCAGCTGTTAGTCTCAGGATTCTGACCTCCTCTGGTGGCAAAAACAGAACAGAGGATTTGTGATTTCCCATGAGGCATCGAACTCCCCGGGGGGACATGTTTCTGGGTCCTTCCAAGACAGAACTCATGGCAGCAGGACTACACTGATCTTCAGGAATTAAGCCACAGGGCATGAAGTGAGGCCAGAGGTTAGGGGGTGGGGAGAGTGCTGGGGAGCAGCTCCAGGCCGTGCTGGGCTGGACTTCATGTCCTTGTCAGCCTACACTGTTCCCTTCCTCTCTGGAGGGTCCTGGGCTTAAGAACACCTCCTGCTGGGCAGTGGCTGAAGTAAAGGGCCCTCTGCCTTTCTGAGCCTTTTTCTTCAGGATCTCCCTGGGGAAGAGCTGGGTCTAGCTCCAGCCTCCTTCTATTTCTTCCTTCCCTCCCTGTTTTCTTTCTGTGTTTGGTAAGTGCCTTTTGTGCCCTAAGTACCAGGGAGACTCAAGGATGCTATTAAGAAAAAGTCATCTTGTCTTCATCTCTTTGGCTGAGCAGGGCCTCAGATTGCCTCCTCCTATCGGAAGGACTTCCTCCAATTTAAAAAATTCAACAAGTGATTCCTTTTGATTAAACTTTATTCCACTTGCTATGGATTAAGCCCCATTTCCCAATGTCTCACGTCTTATCCATTTCCTCTGGTTCCCCAGGTGGGGAGGCTCTGGAGATGCAGGACCCCCAGAGAGGAGGGAGGCCCCTCTGCAGGCCTGGAAGGGACTTCAGCAGTGCCGGAGACTTTGCCGGGGGTCATGGGCATGAGCGAGGGCCTGCTAGGGGTCAGCTCACTTTAGCAGGAGGCTGAGAGAGTCCCACTGCCTCTTCACCTCCTTTTCTGAGACTCCCCCTCCAGCTTTCACCCGGAGCCTTCTGTGTGTGTGTGTGGTGGTGGTGGTGATGGGGTGTGGGAGTGATGGGGGTGATGGTGGTTCCCTTGCTTGGGGAACTGTTAGGGGCTGAGGGCCCTAGTGTCTGTCTTTCCCCCTCTCACTAGCCATCCATGCACCAGCTGGGACGCCTTCCTTCTCTTTCACTGTGTTCCTGCCCAATCTCCCCAGAAGCACTGTACCCCACTGCCTTGTCTCCTGGTGGGGATCTGAAGGGGGGAGGGGGGCAGGGCCTGAGAAGTCTGCTGGAGTAGGGGAGAGCTTGGGGCAGGGGTGAGGGCAAGGGGACAGAGAGACGGCATTGCCAAGAAAAAGGGGCCCCGTGATGATCCCAGAAAAGCCTGGCTGGGCAGGCCTGGCAATGGCGATGGGGGCCCTGGGGGTGGGGTCCCCAGCCTGCGCTAGGCTCCCAGGGCCTGCGGCTGCGGAAGAGGCCCTGGCAGGGTCCTGCTGGCGCGCAGCTCCCCCGCCCCTTTCCCTCCAGGCTTGGCTGCCTGCCCTCCCGGTTTCTCTGCAGCAGCAGAAGCAGGGGCAAAGCTCATGGCTGCCTGACCACCGCTCCGGAGCCTGGCAGTGGGGCTCGGGCGCCTCTCCCTGCTTTTGGCTCTCAGAGCCTCTGTTTCTCTCTCCTCCCCCCCCCCCCAGTCCTGCACCTCCTTCTCACTCCTCTCTTCTTCCCTCCCCCCTAGTTCCAGGGGCACAGCGTGGTCACCCCAAACAGCATTCCCGAGAGGCCCCATCCCCTGTTCACATCCGAGGACCGCGGAGGCAGAGGAGGGTCCCCGGCTCCATGGGCAGCCCCGGGGCGGGACAGAAAGTGAAGATGGGAAGGGGTGCGCCCTGAGCCACAGCTGCGGGGGGCGGGGGTGTCCAGCTCCCACCCATCTGCGCTGGTCCAGCCCCCAGGCAGGGTCCCTGCCAGCCTGCGCAGGCTCGGGATGCTCAGAGCCCTGAGTCCCTGCCGTGGCTGGAGGGAGGTCCAGGCGCAGGAGTCTGAGCGCGGCCAGGGTCGGGGGCTGGCGGTGCGTTGGGACAGGCCGCCCGGGGTGCCCCGCGTCCCCACGGGCGCCCGTGGATGTTTCCGCTTGTCCTGGGGGCCGGCGGCCTCGGTGGAAGTGAACCACACGGTGCCCTGGGGAGCGATACGGCCGAGCGAGGTCCGGGGAATCGCGCACGCCCGCTGCTCACACCCTCCCTGCAGCGGGAGCAACGCCTGCCGGCAGGTGGACGCCCCCCCCCCCCCGCCCCGCCCGCAGCCGCCGGTCCCGGGGTGCTCCGCCCCCCCCAGCCGGCCCGGGAGGCGGTCCCCGAGGGGGGAAGCGCCCCGCCGCCGCCCGCGCCGCCCGCAGGGGCTTCCGGGGAGATGCGGCCACGTCGGGGCGGCTCCTCCCGCTAGAGGGGCCCGCGCTCGCCGCCGCCCCGGGCCCCGCCGGCCTCCTCCCGGCGCCCCAGCGTCCCCGTCCGCAGACCCTCGCGCCCGCCCGCGGCGCCGGCCCGGGTCACCATGACTCGGCTGAGCTGGTGCTTCTCCTGCGCGATCCGGTGGGGCAAGTACCTCTTCTCCTGCCTGCTGCCGCTGCGCTTCTGCCTCCGCAGCCAGGTAAATGCCCTCGGCCTCTCCCGGCACCTGCGCCCCGCCCGCTCCCAGACCGGCACTCCCGCGCCCCATGGATCCATCACCCCCCCACCCTCCGGCACACCCCGGGTGACCCTCGTCAGCCTGGCTTTTCTCAGAGTTCGGGGACTCCTGGGGAGCCCCTACCTGTGGGGCACAGACTCCTGGGGAGCCCCTACCTGTGGGGCACAGACTCCTGGGGAGCCCCTATCTGTGCGGCACAGACTCCTGGGGAGCCCCTACCTGTGGGGCACAGACTCCTGGGGAGGCCCTACCTGTGGGGCACAGACTCCTGGGGAGCCCCCCTACCTGTGGGGCAGACTCCTGGGGAGCCCCCCTACCTGTGGGGCACAGACTCCTGGAGAGCCCCTACCTGTGGGGCACAGACTCCTGGGGAGGCCCTACCTGTGCAGCACTCCAGCACCTGGAGTTTGGGTCAGAAGTCGGCAGGACAGGACCCAAGTCAGCGGGGAGTTGAGCACAGAGGAGCTTTTCCAAGCATTTTAAGCATCCCTCCTAAGTTTCTGTGGGAAGGGAGGATGAGTTCCTGGAAATGTCTCTTTTTGCCCCCCACCAGACTGTGATGACCCAGAGTCAAGTCTGGGGGGGTAGCAGAGAGAGATGGAAGTGGGGCACAAAGAAGCAGGTGGACTCAGGAGGGATTTCCCAGAGGATGGAGGGCCCAGGGAAGCGGACAGGGAGAGGATGAGGGCAGGAGGCAGGGTCTGCGGGGACTGCGGGGACTGCGGTGCTGTGGGTGGGCGTGTCCTGGTTGAGCATCTTTCCCCCTGAGATCCTCCCAGAGAGGATTCTTGACGATGCCTACCGGGTGTGTTTGCTTGTGTGTGTCTGTGTGTGTAAGGGGGAGGTTGGGGAGAGAGTGGAGATGGGAACATAATCTAGCCAGCAGAGTGGGGAACTGGACAAAGTGTTTGTAACCTTAAATTCTCCCCTGGAGGGGCAGAGAGAACCCCAAGAGCGTGACCTTGACCATTTAGAAGCATCTAGTGAGGGGAAAGGTGTCAGGGACTGGATGTCCTGTAACAGGGAACTGGCCCCCTGATCCATTCTTTGGGGAACCAGAAGGGCCCCCGTCACACTGGCAGAGAGGGGCACAGTACACCATTCTGTTAAGAGCGCCAGACACAGACCCCGTCTGCCCAGCTTTAATTCTGGTTTTCCCATTTACTAGCTGGGGACCTTGGGCAAGTTGCATAATTTGGCTGTACCTGAGTTTTCACACCTGTAAAATGGGGATAATGAAACTACCTACCCCACTGGGCTGTTGTGAGGACTATATGAGGCAATGCGTTTGAAGTGTTTACCAAAGTGCCTACTCCATAGTAGATGTTCAATAAAAATTAGGGATATTGTTTTTATTATTATTGTGCCTTTCCAGCGGGGGTCTGCTTCCTCGTAGACCTCCAGACAGGGCCAGAACTGGGGTGTGTGGAGATGGAGAGATTTCTCCCAGTATCCATTCTCCCCAATCATATGGGGTTGAATGGGCAGCTCCTCCTCCCAGGTGCTGCCTCTGGGACTCAGTTTCCCTCTCTGCCACTCCGCAGTGGGGAAAGGTGCCAGCCAGCATGCTTCCGCCTCAGTCGCCCAAGGTGTACTTTGAAATCTTCTAGCAAAATACATTGTCCCCAGTGATTGGCTGGGAGGCAGGCGCTGCAGCTGTGGAGCACGGGGCCAGAGCCCCATCCACGGTCCAGTGGGTTCTGAGTTCAGATGCTGCGGAGTCGGGTTTTCACACTTGGGAAAAGGCAGCCTGCGGCAGGAAATGGCCAGCCAGGACCAGGTCAGTTGGACCCCAGGCCACTTAGCAATCCCCCACTCCTCATTTGCAGAGGTAGAGGATGACTTGAACTCCTCCTGGGCTAGGATTTGAGCCGGGCACCGGGGATAAGGGGCTGGGCGAGCAGCTGCAGCTGCCTCCCTCCCTCCAGCCAGGCTTTGAGGGCCTGAGTCAGGCAGGAAATTAGAGCTGGGGGAGAGAGATCAAGATCACTGAGTAGAGCTCTGGAAAAGATTTTATTAAAAATTGTTAGGATTGGGTCCAGACTCTGTCCCTACCTGGGGTGCTGGTGGAGGGGAGGTTAGGGGAAGGGGATGTGAATGATGCTCCTTTTTGTATCAGCTAGGGAAACTGAGGTCCAGGCAGGGCCCAGTTGGAACCTCAGTTTTTGTCTCAGGGAGCATCCAGATTTCTGGAATGCAAGGGGGTTACCTCCATTTTGTACTAGAGGGGTGGTGGGAATGGGGGCAAGGGCCAAGACCTCCCCTAGCCCACAGGGTGCCTTGGTAAGCTTTGGGATGGACGATGCCTCATGCTCCGGGCTGATGTGTTCCATGCCAGGCTCGGTGAATGGAGTGTGGATGGGACCGTAGCCCCCACTGAACCCTGCCACCCTGTGCAATGAACACCCTGTGCCGTGGTACCTGGAGGCACGCTAGGCTCCTGGCACCCCAGAACGCCAAGACTGAGTGTGTATGGGGGTGGGAAGCAGCATGAAGAAGCATGGCTTACCGGAAAGGAGGCTCTGTGGGCAGCAGAGGCCAGACCCTGTGCTCACCCAGATCTCAGGCCCCAGAGCTCACGAGTCCTGCAGATTTTTTCTTCTTGTTGGCTCTTCTAGAGCCACAGGGGAGCCAGTCAGTCTCATCCCGAGCCATGTGGCAGCACTGTCCTCGGCTTCCGTCTTTCCTGTCCCCTGCACCTCCCACCCAAGCCAGACCTGGGCCTGGGTTACTGAACCCCTGGAGCTGCAGCGCCAGCCCTTGGATGAGCAGTGGGAGAGCTAACACAGCACCACAACGTGAGACCATGACCCCTAGTCCCTGGGTGACTGCATTGCTATAGGAGCAGCAGGTACATTTTCAATTCCCTTGAGAGGTTGAGTCAGACGTCCCAGTCTCCATTCTCACACACCCTAGTTGTGTGACTCTGAGCAATTTGCTGAACCTCTCTGGGTCTCAGCTTCTGCATCTGTAAAATGAGAGCTGGTAGGAGCCTTAAACGGATCCCATAATCAAGTGACTGTTTAGTTAATACCGATCTTTCCTGGGGCAAGGGGTGGAGTGGTATGGATATAGTTGCCCAGTGTTTCGGTGTCAGATTCCTGCATGTCCCATACTCGGGATCTGTAGCTGGAAGTTGGAGAGGAGCCCCAGAGCCAGCAATGCACCCTGCCTTTTTGATGGGAGGCATCTGGGACCGACTGGGAGGAAGGCTGGGGTGTGGAAGGCGGTGGGCTGTGCCTCTGGTGTCGCGGTGGCTGGATGGCAGCTGCTTAGGGAAATGTGTGGGCCTGGGAATCACGAGACTGTTCCTGCCCAGCTCTGTGACCTCCCTCCATTGCAGTGTTGTTGTCTGTTAAACGAGGGGGCTCGATTAGATAAGCTGTGCTCCAAAGGCCAAGTCTCCGGGTGGACATGTTTCACTTGGCTGGCGGAATGTTTTTTGTTTTTTTTCAAAGCTAACATTTCAAAATTTGTCTTTTTTTGTTCGTATTTTGTATGAAGGAATTTATATGATCATATAGATTTGGGGACTTTCGGTAGATCAAAAGATCTGATGGCCTTTTGTCAGATGTCCCTGATGCCACAGTGGCTGTCACTGAGGAGCGTGTGTCCCCTTTAGGTGGGGCTGCCCTCTTGAGGTCCCCAGAGACCCCTCACCTGCTCCTCTCATGTAGTTCCTGTCGGGGCCCCGATGGCTCTGACTGTGACCCCTACTAATCGCCCTGTGACTGCTAGCTGAGCCTGAGTGCCTTTCCACCTCCGATGTTCTATGACCTTCAGCTTCTGTGCCAGTAGTGACGGCGACAAGGCTCACTGCTACCGTATGAGATGGGCTGGACAAGAGGAAGAACATTTTGATGAACGAGTGTTGAGGGATAGGAAGGATGGACTGGAGGGACCTCGAGCCTTGGCCTGGGCACTTGGTGGCATCACAAAAGGTGGAGCTGGAAGGGACCTGAGAGGACAGCAAGTTGGCCATTTTGCAGATGAGGCAGTGAGGCTGGGGGAGGGAGTGTCGGGCTCAGGCTCCCGAAGCCCTCGGCTTCATTCCTGCCCTCACGCACCCATCCCTGTGCGCCGGTCAGTCCGCCTCCGTCCAGCACCGGCCCTAGGGCCCGCAGAACCGTTTCTTCTCTGGCTCCTGGGCGCCGATCTGGAGGGCAGCTAGCAGGAAGGGCTCTGAGCGCAGATGGGGGAGGTGAGCGGAGCACAGACCTGGCCTTGGCAGGGGCGGGGGGTGGAGGTAGTGGGGTGGCGTGGCACAGGGTGGTGGCAGGTCCGAGGCTTCTGGGATCCCAGCCCGGAAAATCCAGCCAGCCCACTGGCATGTACCTGGTCTGATGTCTGCTGCAGACAAGATCCTGGTCCAAGCACAAGGCGAGGAATCCCAGGCTGAGCAATGCTTTTCTGGCCTCCTGAGGGTCTGCGGCCTGGGAGAGCTCAGAGGCTGGGGGGTGACAGGAGGAGCTGGTGCTGAAGATGGGTGGGTGTCACAGGCAAGTGCGAATGTGTGTAGCCGGACTGCCCAACGCCCTTCCAAGGGGGTCACAGAGGGAGCGAAGGAAGGTTTGGGAAGGCGACAGTAGCTGTGACCCTACTAATGGCCCTGACTGTGACTGCTAGCAGTAGGGAAATAGGTTAGGACCCACTGATGGATAGATCAACTCATTCTTCAACCGTGTGTGGTACCTGCTACATGCCGGGCGTCAGGGACACAAAACACAGGACATGTCCTTGCCCAAGGAGCTCTCTCCTGGTGTGGGTGGGGGAGGGGGACACCAGGCTTGCGAAGGATGAATAATGGGTAAGAAGCTGGAAACAGGGGGGTCATTACAGACTTGGAGACACCTCGGCGGCAGAGTTGGACACCCAACAGGGTGGATGGTGGTTAGATAGCAGGAAGGACTTCCTGACAGTGAGAGACTAAGATACAAGAGAGACCCCCATAGGCTCAGGGAAAGAGGGATGGGGACATTCTGGGGGCGGGTTCTTCCGGGGGGGGGGGTAGGTATGTCCAGCACCAGGGTCCTCCACACCCTGAGGCGACTGGGGAAGGAGGGTGGCTGAAGGGCTGCAGGGCCCCGTTGGGCTTTGTGGGAGGACAGACAAGTTGGTGTCACTGCGACTTGGTCTTCAGTCTTGTTTTCCGGCGTTTCTGGGAAGCTGCAAGGTGATTTCTCAGAACTTGTGAGCTAGCTGCCGGGAGGCGCATCTTCGAGTGCCGCCAGCAGCCTAGGGCGATGGGAGCAGGCGGGGGGAGATGGGTGGGCGTGGGCACCCGGATGTCAGGATGTAGCTGGCTGAGCCCTTGAAGTTGTGGGGAGGCTGGAAGGGCTGCTGGGGGTGGCTGCGGGCTGCCCCCCCAGCACTCAGGCCTCCTGAAAGCTCCTCCTCCGTGCTTGCCCGATGCTCCAGTCGGCAGAGGGTGGGAGGGTTCGCAGGAGTGTCTGTGGACACCCCCTGACCCGTGGTGGCTGCAGGGCCAGCCATGTGGGGAGCCCTGCTGCATGTGGTGTTGGCCAAACTGTCAGCTGAGCCCCAGTAGGCTTGGTAGGGAGGTGTCTGGGGTGGGGGAGCCAGAGGGTCTTGTGATGCTGCAGGGCATGTGGTGGAGAGGCAAGACCTTTTGCGGCTCCATAGCTCTGCAGAAGGACTCAGAGAGTCAGGAGAAGGGACCCCGAGTCCTCACTCTAGCTCCTTGACCAGAACAAAGGCTTTGAACTCAGGTGTCAGCTCCCAGAAGGACCAGGATCAGACGCTTTGGCTTCAGCGGCCACCGCCTCCACCGCCGCCCGACTTCTCAGAATCACCAAACGATAGAGAGTGGGTCCCTTGTGCAGTGCACAACCTGCGTTTCTGCCTGTGGCCGCCTTTCCCCAGATGAGGTGGGAATGTATCCCTCTCTTTCCGGAGTTAGCCAGGTAAATGTCTTGGTTGGACTGGGAGCCAACACACCTGGCTGGGCAGGGCCAGCTGAGGCGGGGAGGCCGGTTGTAGAGCCTGAACCCTCCGGATGCACCGTGTGTGGTGCTCACAGAGTGGCAAGGACGTGCTCTTGGGTGAGTGGGGGAGAGAGTCCAGGGGATCTGGAGCCCTCTGTACGTGCCAGGGGTGTGCACAGCACACTCATGCATGTGCAGAGGAGCTCGAGCGGGAGGCCTCTCTTGCCAGGTTACTCAATCCAGGAAAGTGGTCTCCAAGCGCCTGCTCTGGGTGGGGCCCTGTCCTCGGCATTTTTTGTGTGTTTATGTGAGTTGTACTGTGTGTCTCGATGTGTGTGTCTGCAGAAGGGGGTGGGGCTGAGGCCTCTTTCCCTCCCCTGGAAGGCTCCAAAAAGCAGAGCGGGTGATTCACCAGCCCCACCCACCCTCACTTGGTCCAGCCTTGGCCAGAGCTCAAAGAGGAAAGTCTTTGGGGGGGAAGGTGGGGGCGGGGGGGGGGGGGGAGTGGTGGATCAGACAATGAGGGCCTGAGCAGATTTTACTGGATCCCCCTGCAGTGCTTCCTGGGAATACATTTATATTCTGGACCCTCCTTTCTACCCCACACTGGACTCCAAACTATTGCCCCTGAACTAAGGTGGGGGAGAGGAGAGGGGAGGGGAGGGCTGGCAGGGGGCAGGGGGACACTGTGGGGGAGAATGAGGCGGGTGGAGTGATGGGAGGTGAACACTGGGCCCAGGGAGGGGGAGCAGGGGAGGTGGAGGAGGAAGTGGGGAAATGCAAACCAAATGTTGGCCCAGGGTACAGTCAAGAAAAACAGACTCTCTCGCAGGAGCCTGGAGAGCCTGGAGCGGGGCTCCCTTTAGGAAGGGCAGGAAGGGCTGGGACAGATGTTTGGAGAAAAGAAAGAAAGAAGGGAAAAAAAAAAAGAAGTAGGAAAAAAATTGGAATGAAATCCACAGCCTGGAGGCAGGGCCATTCTCCCACAGTCTCAGGCCTGGTTTTTCTTGTGTTAAGGCCTGTTGCTGAGTGTGTTGTGCAAATAAATGTATGTTCCCAGGGCTGGAGGGCACACATCTATCTGCACTCAGAGATAGGACCTGGCGGACCCCAGGATATGCAGACTGTGTCTGTCTGTCTGTTCATCCATGCTCTGGGGGCTGGAGGGGGGATCTGCAGGAGGACAGTAGACCTGGGGGCTGCCAGCATCCCATTAGAAGGCAGGAGGAGCCTGGGTGGCTCCCAGGGTGGCTCCCAGGGCTTGTATGTCTGGAGGTGGGGGTGGCGGTGGGGGGGGGGGTAATGGTAACGGCCTGGGGGCAGCTGGCTCTAGTAGCTGTCCCTTTGCCTGGTCTCCTTCACACCCCCCTGCAAAGCAGGCTTCTGACCCCCAACAGCCACCAGCGGAGCCTGGGAGGAGGGAGGAGACAGGAGGCTGGGACAAGGGGGTGGAGTGGGGGGAGGAGGGAAGGAGGGAGGGTGAGCGGGAGGCAGGCAGGGTGAGAGGCCCGACAGATGCTGGCTGGAGGAGCCGCAGCCCGAGCTGCCTTCTTGCTCCGTGGGGGCCGCGAGCTCAGGGGCCGTGAGCAGGCTCCAGGCTGGGCCTGAGGGACAGCACCCGCCGAAGATGACGTGGATCTGTCTGTCCTGCATGCTCTGGGTAGGTCCGGCTGCTTTAGCTACGAGGTCATGGGCCCCCCTCCCTCCCGTCTTATCCTTAGGCTGAGAGCCAGTGTGTGTGGGGGTGTTGGTGTGAAGGCAGGGGGGCAGGGGGGGCTCTCTGCCTCTTACTGACTGAAGGACACATGGACTCACGCAGGCCCTCGGCTGTGGTCCTTCCCCATCAACAGGGCCTCGGCGGTCAGGACATGCCCCCTCCCCAGCTCTCTTGCTGCCTCTGGAGTCCAGGAGCGGGAAGTGGAAGGAAGCCGGCAAGAAGTTTGTTTCCTTTTGGAGCCTCTCTTGCCACCCTCCCACCCCCTGCCACACTGGGGGGGCCAATTCTTCACCCCCTCTGACGCTCAGCCCAAGCCGGAGGAGGTGGCAGCCGAGGGGTCTGGAGGGACAGGGGACCCTGACCTGGCACATGAAACCTGGGGGAAGCCTGGCTCTGGAGAACTCTGCTCCGATCCCTCACTTTGATCCCTTCTGGACCCGATTTCAGCTTCTACCGCTGCCAGCCCCCTTCCTCTATGGGCCTCCCATCCTTACCAGGACCCCCCTGCCGCCCTCCCCTCCTGCCCAGCAGAGGGAAACATGGCCTGCTCTTTCTCCCTTCTTGCACCCCCAACCCCAGTTACCAGGGCGTGTGTTGGGGTGAGGGTGCCTGAGGGGTGGGCAGGCAGGGTCTGGGGGCCGCTTGATGAAGTTACAAGTCTCCTGGGAGAGTCCTGACTGCTGCGGGAGGGGTGGGGGCAGGGCCAGGAGACCCCGGCCTCAGAGGGGCTTCTGGGCTCTGGGCTGGGTGAAGGCATGCGCGGGTCAGGAGGGCAGCGAGGAAGTCATCCCTGGCCGAGGTCCATGTGGGCCTCCAAGAGAGTGATGGCTGGTGGGGGGGAGGAGCGCGTGGGGAGGGGGCTTGCAGCCCAGGATCCAGATGTGGCCTTTCCTGCCCGGTTCCCTGTTCCGGCCAGTCCCCAGGCAAGCCCAGGCTGGGGACAGCTGTGGGAGATCAGACTCAGGGGGCCAGGTGTCCTTGGGGCAGAGAGGGGAAGGGTGGGAGAGGGGTTTGGGCGGACTGTGGGGCTCGGGTGCAGGGGAGTGTGGGGGTGGGTCAGAATGCTAGACTGAGGGCCCGGAGCATCCTGCACTGGGGCTGCACCGGCGGTTTTCTGGGCTGCTGTTCACATCTGTAAAAGGGGAGCCTTGGCCCAGCTCACCTGGCTAGGGCCTTCCAGCTCCCTCGGGCAAGCTCTGGGAGGCCTGCGTACAGTGCTGGGGATGGAGGTGGGCAGCGGGGGAGAGCCCTGCAGTGGCACAGGTGGCAGTGAGACTTCCAGGGTGACAGGCTGCTGTGGGCGGACGAAGGGCCACTTCTGCTCGGAGGTCGTGAGAAAAATGACTTCACCCTGGCAGGCCTCCGTTTCCCCACGTGTGAAATGAGGTCGGTGAAGGGGAGTTGCAGAGAGGTGGGCATGAGTGCCCTGTCGATCTTACTGGCCTTCCTGGGAGTTGGGAGAAGGTGCTGGTTACCAAAGACGGGTGTGGATGGTGCCACCTGGGGGCATCTAAGCCCCTCCCCTGCCCTGTCTCCTGGTCCCTTCCCAGACCTGTTCCTCCCAACCCTGTGGGACAGCCCAGGGAGGGGCACTTGGCTGTGGGAATGGGAAGAGCTGGTGAGAGTGGGCTGGACAGAGGACCAGGTTCTGGTCAGGTCGGGGCTCTCGGCTCCCCCCTCCGCCCCAGTGGCACCGGCAGCCCTACCAGCAAACTTCCTCTCTTCTCGGCAGGCCATGGTGGGACTGGGGGGTGTGTCTGGGGCAGGCGATGGAGGGGTAGATGGCACCAGTTATGGAGAAGGGGCACAGAAGCCCTGGAGGCTTTGCCGAGGGGGCTGCTTCTTCTGCCTTGAGAGGCACCTGGTGGCGGGACGTGTGCGGACTTTGACACCAGGCAGGGCTAGGTTAAAATCTTAGTTCCATTGTTTACCAGGTGGGCCTTGGGTAAGACAGGCCCCTTCGTGAGTCTCAGTTTCCTGGTCTGTAAAGTGGGAATAATAAAACCCACCTTGTATGACTGGGATGAGCACAGAGGTAAAATATATCAAAAGTTCAGGTGCCCAGGCACACAGTAGGTGCTCAGTAGATGCTTGTCCATCCCCCTCTCAGAAACCTCCTGCTTGGCTGGTGGGATCCCCTGAACCCAGATCTCACGTGCAGGAGGATGTCCCTGGGATGGCTGTTGTGGGAGGGGGCCCCACCTCTGAGGCTCCTGACTGCCCAGCTGTTCTGGGGCCAGCAACTAGCTGGGTCTGCGGCCTCAGGGAGGTAAACTGAGGCATGGTCTGGAAGAGACACTATGTGTGTGTGCTTGTCCATGTGCACCCACGTTCCTGGACAGGGATAGGTACGGAAGCTTCTTCCGAGCAGCAGTGTATCTGCAGTGCATGGTCTTTACAAGCTCGAGGAATAAAAATCACTTTATTAGCAGAGGAGCATAGCTACATATTATGCATAACTTGATTTTCTCATCAAATGCTCCTGCTATTACATATTCAAGGATGGTTTCTTTAGAAAATAATTACATGCCCATTAATTGAGGCTTTTTGGTGTTGTGCCGATGGAGTTAGAGCTGCAGGCTCTTCCTGCCAGAAGGACTCACTCTGTTCTCTGGGACTGGGAAGGAGCTTATCAAGGGTGGTGGGACTGAAAGGACCACCAGGCAGGGCCGGGGCTGGGGGTAGGGGTGGGGGGCAGGCGCAGCTCTGGCCCTGCCCTGAGCAAGCCATGTGGCTTCAGGCTGGTTGCTCGACTTTTCTGGACCTCACAGAAGTGGGGAAAGTCTTCTCGGAGGCCCCTTGCAGCTGCGGACAGTGAAGTGTTCTCTTTCCTGGAGCTGGTGTCCTTCCCAGCGCCAAGCACACGTTTTTGTCCAGAAGGGTCCTCATGCACCCGCAGATTCTGGGTGTGCAGTTGCTGCCACATTGACCCCAGTCTGACCCCTTGGCTCTGAGATTGCTGTGTCTGGAGTGTCATTTGCCTCTGAGGGCTGTGCCCACCCGGGGCCCCCTGATGCGTGGGGTTTGGGCCCTAGGATGGGCTCCACGAGCCTGGCCGGGGTCTGAAATAAAACCCTCCTTTTGCAAAGCTTCTCCTCTGAATGACATTTGAGGCACAGAGTCTGAGACAAGTACCTCAGTGTTCAGCTGGAGTGCAGTGAGCTGGCCGAGGGTGCTAGGCCTGGCTCCCATCCTGGCCTTGACCCTTGCTAGCTGGGTGACCTTAGGCAAGGAGCTTCACAGTTCTGTGCCTCAGTTTCCCCACCCACCTAGAGGGTTGTTCCGTTTTAAATGAGCTAATAGACGCATACATTTAGAAGAGCGTCTCTCACACAGGCGGGGCTCAAGGAATGTTAGCTCTGATCGTACGATGGCGTGTTTCCAAAGCCACGCCAGCGAGCTAGAGCAGAACCGGAACCTGGGTTCTCCTGGTCCCCCGTCAAGGGCTTTCCATCCTGGGAATCCTTCAGGGCAGGGTATGTGGCAGGGGCCATGAGAATGATGTGAAGGCTGAGGAGAGTCAGGGCCTTCCCCTACAGGCAGCCTGTGCAATGGGCAGAAGGTGGGCTCTGGAGGAGCCTGCCTGGTACAAATGCTGACGCGGCCACTTATTAGCTGTGGGCTCAGGCAAGTTACTTAGCCTCTCTGCGCTTCTCTTGTGTTCAGTTCCTCGACTTAAATAATGTCGTTCGGACCTCAGTGTGATTCTGGAAGGCATGAAGGGTGGAGACGAGTTCTGGTTTCCAGCCATGGTGAAGGGGAGCCACAGAGGGGAAAGGGCCTGCCCACGGCCCACATGTTTTCTGGGTTCCGTGGTCCTAGACAGAAGGGTATGGGCTGCCAGGGCTTTGGAGCTCTGGGTTGAAGGTCGGGGCTTGGGGGCAGGCAGCCCAGGGGTAGTGGCTGGTGTTGGGGAAATTCTGTGTGTGATGGAGAAACCATCCAGCCACTGGGCCACGTGGGCACCCACCCACCCAGTGCCCGTCCATCCATCTCACAGATGATTATGGGGTGCCCACTTTCTTCAAGAGCCTTGCAGATAGATCTTGGGCTCATGATTAAAATAAGGGGGGGGGTGTTGCCAAGAGGGCAGCTGTGGGGACAGGTAGAGGGGACCTAACCTGGACTGGACAATGGGGAGGTGTTGGGAAAGTCCTCTTGGGAGGTGAACTTCAATGCAGGGGTGAAGCTGAGAGCTCAGAAGTCCAAGTGCAGCAGGTGAAGGTAATCGTGGGTGGCTAGGACTGGGTAAACTGGCCAGGATGTGGCCTTGGGCAGGGGGGCCCTGACGATGACTGGCAGGGCTCCTGGCACACTGTCAGAGACGGTGGTAGTGCAGGGGCTAGGGGCTTGCGGGTCGGCCTCAGGCAGACTTGGATTTGAATGTTGTTCCATCCTGCCCTCTGTGTGCGTCCAGAGCAGGCTCCTCAGGCTCATCGTCACTGTGGGGGCTTACTGGGGATTCTGTGCCAGCCTCTCGCCGTGGCACCGGCCACGAATGGGGCTCAGGCTGTCCCACCTCTGAGCCCTTGCACCCCACTAGACAACTCCCTTTAGGGCACAAAAGGGACCTGGGACTTGCCACTCAGGAATGTTGCGGTGCAGTTTATGAAGTTGCTGGGCACGGGGGAGAGAGGCAAGCTGAGGGGAGATCATCCAGCTCAGGAAACTGAGTCTGGGGCTGAATCCTGGGTTCCCAGCCTCGGGGCGCTCCTCTGTCCCGTGGGAGGAGTCCAGCCAGTGTCGCCCTCTGCCCGCCCCCCCTCACCTCCCCGCAGAGAAGCAGGGCTACTCAGAGTCACAGAGTTCTCATTCAGCCCGGCACCTGTGGCCGGTGAAGGGGGTGACCTGTGTCCTCTCCCTGAGGACAGGCCAGTGGGAGTGGGGTATAGTTATAGGTGCAGAAACTGAGGCACGGCAGCAAATCCATTCAGTTTGCTCCTTCAGACGTATTTAAGGGTCACACCATGCCAGGACATGAGGACATGGAACAGAAGTACCGGTAGACGTGTGCCCCCAGGTGGGCGAGTGTAGTGCACGCACCAGTGACACACAATGTGCCCAGGAGGTGCTTCACCATGTGCCAGGCGTTGTCTCAAAGCAACCTGTGGGAGGTTACTATTAGCCCATTTAACCCATGAGTCAAGTGAGGCAGACCGGGGTTAATCCACTTGCCTGGGTCCACCTAACCTGGGGAAGGTGCAACCAGGAGAGGAGGGGATGCCTGGGGCCGGGAGGTGGGGGTTCAGCCTGAATTGAATCATGAGGAAGTAAGCTGACAAATCCAAACCAAGGGACCTCCTGCCAAACAGCCTAGAGTCTTCAAAAAAGGCAAATCAAAAGGTGGAGTAGTGTGTCCAGTTGAAAACAGATGAAGGAAACCCCGCAAGGAAACGTGATGCAGGGTCCTGATGGATCCCCAGTCCAAAAGCAAAACCAAACCAAAGACCCAGCTGTGATGGATGCTCATGGGGCAAAAGGGGAAATTAGAATATGAATGGAATATTAGAGAATGGCACTGCACTGATGCGGGGTTTCAAGTGGGTGGTCATCCCAGTGGGGTTTCTGTAGGGGCAGAGACCGAGGAAGAGCCCGGAAAAGCGGCTCGACATCAGCCAACGGTGAATCACGGTGATCGGAACATGTGTGCTCATCTTTTCCAGCGCTTTCAGACTTTTCGAGAAAGAAGCAGTGGTGGAGAGTCTGAATCTCAGGCAGGGGTGTGTGTGGGAGGGTATGGGGGGTGGAATTTCCCTGAGGGGGTGGGCATGGAATGAGGCCTTGAAGGACCCTCAGAAACTTAGCAAGCTGAGGGGGGAGGAAGGGCATTCTGGGAAGAGGGAACAGCAGAGCGGAGGCTCAGAGGTGGGTGCGGGGCAGGGAGCTGGGGAGTGAGGTGTGGAGATTGAGATGGCGGAGTGGGCTGGGTATGCTCGAGGCTGCTTCCTCCGCTGGCTGGAGAGAGCGCAGCTTTTGTCTTGGATGCATGCGTGGGCATGGAAGCATTTTGGGGCGAGTGGGGGTGCCATGACCCCATAGAGCTGTGCTCCTTAGAGGCTGCACAGAGGGGCCCAGGGTCAGGGGCCCAGGAGGCTGTTGCAATAGAAGTGACGAGGCCTTCCATCGGGCAGAGGCCCTGGAATCGAAAGGCGCAGGAGGCCTGAGAGTGTTCAGGAAGCAAGATTCAGAGTCTGGCAGCTAGTTGGATTGGAGGGTGGAGGGCTGGGAGGAGTTTGGGGGTGACTCAGAGTTTTCCACCCGGGCGACCAAAAACACCGTCAGGCCGTTCGCTGGCTAGCAGACTGGGGGGGCTCGTTGAGGAGCTTTGGTGTGTGTGTGAAGGGAGGTGGGGCTGGGGGAGCCTGCACCTGATGCGACTGAGGTCTCCCCAATGCCAGCCTGCAGATCCCTGGGGAGTCCGAGTCCTCCCCACGGAAATGACAGCCGATGCCAAGCCCGTCCTGGTGTGTCCCCACCCAGGATGACAACGTGGACAAGACATGGAGGGGGGTGTGGATGGCCAGGAGGCGGGGAGAGGGCTGACTGGCTCTCCAGGCCTGCTTTTTGGTGATGCTCTCCCCTGAGGCTCAGTGGCCCCCCGCAACGTCTGTCCTCTGGCCACTTCATCGAGGCTCCTAAGTGTGCGCCAGGGCTGGGGAAGCTTCGGGAGGGGGCGGGAGGCCTGAGCTGGAGGACCCCTAGGGCTGTCGGTTCCCCACCCCACCACACTCTGCCCCCATGGGGCAGGGAGGAGCCCACAAACAGCCTTTCCCACCCAGGGCCCGAGGACTCCCGCCAAAGCTTGTCCTAGCCAGATGTGGCCCGCCCCTCTGGCTGGGACTCTGCGGCAGGCAGGCCTTGCTGAATGGAGGGTGGGAAGGCCAGGATCCCCCTGAGGCCCAGGAAAGCCCTGTGATGCTGGGTGGGCCTGTCACAGGGCTGGGGCTCTGGCTGGCAGGGAGGGGGGGGACTGACTTCCGGGCTGGGACCCCTGCCCTTCTCTGGGCCCTGGCTCTCGAGGGAGGTGGGTGTTGGGGAGACCGGCAGCTCCTGCTGCAGCTGTGCCTTCTCTGCCTCCCAGTATCCCCCAGGTCCTCGAGGAGCCAATCCAGCTGGGAAGGGTGGGAAGGGCTTTGTGGGGCTGTCTGCCCCTTGTCAGGAAAAAGGATGACGCGCCTTGTCCCAAGGAGTGGTTACCCCCGTGCAGAGCTTTGCACTTCAAGGGCTGGTTCACATCCGCTGCGTGTATCTGCAGAGTAACCCTGGGCGAGGGCAGCGTAGGTGCCAGCCCCCACCCCACCGCAGGCTGCTTCTTCGTCTGGGTTTTAACGTATGGTTGGTCGTTGGGAAGTTCTTGTGCCCCCTTGAGTCTAATCGTGCGCCCTTGTGGCTTCTGCCCCCACCTCCCCCCTCGAGTTTTGTTTTGCCTTCAGTAACTTCACACATCATGCCTGGTGCATTCTTACAATGCCAGTGCCTTCAGATATTTGAAGATACAAGGCTCACTCACCCTACACTATCTCCTCCAGCCAACTGGGAAACCTTCAGACCTCTGTGGATCTGTGGATGACTCCACGAAATTGCCAGATACCCATTTTATGGCTGGGGGGGGGGATCTTGGGGGTGGGGGAGCCAGTGTTGCAGAGTGGGGGTCACAGCCTGGGGCCACTTGCCTGGGGGTGGGCGGGCTGGCCTCCTGCTCCCCCGTGCGTTCCCTAGCCTCTCCTGGAGGGCTGATATCTCATTAGGTACCCCTCTCTGTAACCATGAGCATGTCCCACCCCCAGTTCCTCTAACCCCTCCATCTCAAACTGGCCCATCCTCTCCCCTGCTCTTTCGATGCTCAGACTATCTCATCCAAAGCCATCACCTCCATTTGGGGGGTTGAGAAGCCCAGAGAAGGCCACTGATGTTGTCAAGGTCATCAACCTAGAGAGCGGGTCTCTAGACTCCCGTGGCAGTGCTCCTTCAGCCAGAGAGCCAGAGAGCCAGAAATAGGGGAGGGGAGGGGAGGGGCGGGAGCCTGCTGGGCCTTGGCCCACGAGCTGCTTACAGAGGCCATGAGTGAGGCCAGACAATGTCTCTGAAACCCTGTTCCTGTTCTCCAAGCCTGGGCGGGAAAGATTTTGTAAACTCACATTTATGAGTTTGGGCAGGCAGGGCAGGTAAGCCCAGGGCCCCGGGGGAGAAGCCTGGGTGTTTTTGCTTGTCAGCCTGGAAGGCTCGGCCTGTTCCCGGTCTGTGCATTGGGCAGCCGGGACCCCCTTTTGGGAGAATCCATTGCCCCAGCTATGCTTTGGGCAGTAGGCCTCCTTCTGTAGGCTTTAGGGTATAGATGGAGAAGTCTAGGGGTTGAGCTGGAATGGGGTGCTCTGCTGGACTCCATGAGGTGGGACAGGCAGGCTTGGGGGGGTGGCTGGGGTAGGCCTGGGAAGACTGGGCTTTGGGGCTTTCTGCACCTCCCCCAAGACAGGCCTTAGATTGAACCCCAAGCCCCCTTTCTGCACCTCCCCCAAGCCCAGGGCCGGGCTGCTACAGTTGCCTTCGGGCGGGGCCCCCTCTCCAGACCGTCTATGAGGACCGTCTATGACCAAGATTATCTGGAAGGCTGCGGGCCAGGGGCCGAGGTAGGCAACTGGGCAGGTGAGATTGCAGAATGGAGGCGGCTCACTGCCCCTTGTCATGGGATGGGGGACCCTGAGTGAGGTCTAGTGCAGGACTGTGCCTTGCTCCCACCCCCCCTCAGTGGAAGCACAGCCCCTGGGACCCAACCCCTGGGTGAGCGGGACCCAGGCCCAGGGGCCAGTGCTGGGGCGGGGCTGTGGGCTGCACCGCCTGTGCTCGCTCCACCTCGCCCTCGCCCTTTGTCGCAGCTGCTCGGTCCCTGCCTCCCGGTCGTCTCAGTCTGCCTCTCTTTGAATTTTGAGATAGTCTCAGACTTCAGACAAGTGGCAAATGCAGTGCAAGGGACTCGTTTTCCGAGCTGTTTGCCAGTGAGCTGCTGACACAGTGCCCTGCCACCCCTCAGCGCTTTCCTGGTTCTCCACAAGGACGTTCCCCTACCGAACCCAAGCCAGGCAGCAAAGTCAGGGATCGGACACTGACACATGACCACGGTCTCGGCCTGGGACCCCACTGCAGCGCGGCCCGTTGCCCCCACCCCACCTGCCCATGATGTCCTTCCCGGGCCTGGGAAGAACCCAGTTCCGAGTCAGCGCCGGCGTTTGACTGGCCTAGCTCTTTAGACTTCCAGCAGGCTGGAAATCTCCGCGGTCTTCCCTTGGCTTCTGTGACCTTGTCACTTGGGATGATCCCGAGCCACGTCATGGGTAGACGGTGCCTCCATCCGGGTTGCTCTGATGCTTCCCCACGACGATGAGATTGCGCTTGTGTCTGTTCGGCAGGGACGCGCCAGGGGTGGTGTCCTGCTCTCACCGCGTCCCCTCGGTGGTGCCCCGTGATTTCCATTCACCCCGTTACCGGTCACCTTGGCTTTGATCCCTTGATTAACCAGGAGCCTGCCAGGCAAAGTTACTTCTTCCCCTTTTGTGATTTCTAAGTGTGGCGTGGCCATGTGCTTCGAGATTTGTAAATCTTCTGTTTCTCATCAGGCTTGGAATTTTTTTTCACTTATTTCACCTATCGGCTTGGGCCCATTTTAGCCGCTACTATCTTTCCATATTGTGATGCTCAGGACAACCTGGGGTTAGCCTTTGGGGCCCGTTCAGGATGGCTCTTGGGTCCCTTTGTCTGCCCCTTTGATTCCCTGGTTCCCTTTATAGTCTCTGTGTTTCTAATTTCTTTTATTTCTGGATGTGCTTGTTCATCTCTGCCTTTATCTGGGTCTTTTCTTCCTTTCTGACTCCCTGTTGCTTTTCTCTATCTGTGTCTCTGTGTCTCTGGCTCTGTCTTTCTGTCTGTCTTGTCTGTCCCTCTCCCTTCCTCTCTATCTCTTTGTCTCTTTGTCTCTCTGGCTTTCTGTCTCTCTCTCATGCTGTCGGTTTTTCTCTCTGTCTCTGGGGGCTCAGCCCCTCTCTTCCCCAGGACTCACCACTGCAGCGCCTCAGCGAGGAGTCCTGGACGGGCTGGGTTTGCGGGACGCTGTCTCCCTCCCTTCTCTGAACACACAAGTCGCCCCTCCGCCCCCTGTCCCTGAGGCTCTGGAACTGGGTACAAGGAGGGAGATTGGGAAAGAAGAACCCTCCCCCGGAACCTCAGGGTCTGTCGTCAATCGTGGCCTTGTGTGTGGCTCTGGGTGTGTAGATGGGTGTCAGGAAGCTCTGTGCTGGCAAGAGAGAGAGAGAGAGAGAGAGAGAGAGAGAGCGCTGCCGATGTCTGTGTTCTGCTGGCCTCTGCTGCCGAAGCTGGGAAACGGATCAGGTGGGATCCCAGGGTGAGGTGCCTCTAGGCGTGGTGCCCGCGAGCGGGGACGGCTTCCCGGGGTGCCCCCTGCTGAGGGCCACAGGTGGGAGGGGGGGCTCCCAAGCAGTGTGGGTGCAGGGCTTTGCGGCGCGGAGTGTGTTCCCGCATGTGGTTACAGAGGACAGACTGTCCGAGCTTGGGGTGTGGTGCCCGACCCGGTGCTGTCCAGGGTGGGAAACTGAGTCCCGTGGTAGCGGTGGGCTCGGGGCAGGTGAGACCTCCAGAAGGCTTGGACCGCCCGCCCGCCCGCCCGCCGCTCCTCTCCCATGTGTGCTGGGGTAGTGAGGAAAAGGAGATTGGACATGCTGATGTTTTCATGATGCAAAGAACCAAAAATAAAAATAAAGGTGGAAGGAGGCTTCCGGCGAGGGGGTGAGAGAGACCTGGGGGGACGTGGCCCTCCGGGGACGTGGGGAGGAAGGCCAAGGACCCTCAGCAGTAGGACGGATAAAGGAAGCGCCGCAGTCGGGTGGCCGTGTGGATGAATCCCACAGGTTGATCCCCAGGACAGAAGCTGGACACGGAGCACGTCTTGTGTGAGGAAGTTAAAAACGCCGGCAACCCGAATCTTTGGTGATAGAAATCACAATCATAGCAGGGCGCAGGGGTGCGGGGGGGGTCAGTCGGTCAAGCGGCAACTCTTGATTTCGGATCAGGTCATGATCTCAGGGTCGTGGGATCCAGCCCTGCGTGGGGCCCCATGCTCAGTGCAGACTGTGCTTGGGGTTCTCTCCCTCCCCCTGCTCATGCCTGTGCACGCATCCCCCACTCTCTCAAATAAATAAATAAATAAATAAATAAATAAATAAATAAATAAAATCTTAAAAAAAAAAAAAAAAAAAAAAGAAGCCACGATAGTATTCACTTTAGGGGAATCTTGCCCGGGACGGCCCTGAGAGAACCTTCTGGGCTGTAGCGACATGGTATATGTGGAAAATTGTATTGTGTGATCCATTTTATTTATTTATTTAAGATTTAAAAAAATTTATTTATTCGTGAGAGACACAGAGAGAGGCAGAGACATACGCAGAGGGAGAAGCAGGCTCCCTGAGGGGAGCCCCATGCGGGGCTTGATCCCAGGACCCAGGATCACACACCTGAGTCAAAGGCAGCTGAGCCACCCAGGTGTCCCACGTAATCCATTTAAAATCAGTGTCCCATAATGCTGACCCACCTGACTGTGGGAGTCTCGGTTCCACTCAGCTCTTTCCTGGGGCACCTCCTCCCAGAAATGGGCTGAGGCCTGTCACCCGGGAAGGGGCTGGCACCTCTCGTTTTCCCCAGTCCTGGCCCACTTCTCCTGGAGGCAACCCCCACACCCACCCCCTGCTCCCTCCCCTGCCCAGACCCTGATCTCTGTGCCTCTCCCCCCACAGCCAGAGGATCTGGAGGCGCCCAAGACTCATCACTTCAAGGTGAAGACCTTCAAGAAGGTGAAGCCCTGTGGTATCTGCCGTCAGGTCATCACCCGGGAGGGGTGCACCTGCAAAGGTGAGGAGCTGGTCAGACTATGGGGGATGGGGAGCACGTCATCATGGGAATGAGGTGGCCTGGGGCCCAGGCACATGTCTTTGGGTCCTGGCCTGGTGCCAGGTTCTCAAGAGGTGGGGAGTTGCTGAGCACACCAGAAGGCAAGCTTGTGGGTGTGTATGGATGACATGTGGCAGGTGGTGGGTGGCATGGAGATGGCATGTGGCTTGTGTGTGGATGCTAGGAAGGCAGCATGTGGATGGCATGTGGAAGGTGTATGGCTAGTAGCGTGTGGTGTGGGGATGATGTGTGGTTGGCATGTACTGGGTGTGTGGATGGCCTGGGGAGGGTGTATGAGTGGGGTTGTGGCTGGCCCATGGATGTCATGTAGTTGGCATGTGGCGGGCGTGCACAGGGTGTGTGGTGCTGTGTGGCAGTCATGTGGATGACATGTGGAGGTCCCGTGATTGGCATGTGGCGGGCATGGGGAAGGTGTGTGTGTGGCGTGTGCCTGGCACTGGGAAAGATACCAAACTTAGGGGTGAGTTTAAGAGGCCTCAAATCAGACTGGAGGGAAGGCCTGGTGGCTGCTGGGCTTCTTTAATCACTGTCATCATGTGCTTCTGAGACGGCCTGGGGTTTGGCTCTCACTGTAGCTGGACAAGCCAGTGTCTTGCCCCAGATCACACATAAGATCAGCAGGAGGCCCCTGCGCCCCATCTCGGTGGCTGACACCTCCCCCACCCAGCTGCCCCACAGAGGCCCTCCTCTGCCCCCACCTCCTGTCAGTCTCCAGGGCCCCTCGGTATAGTTGAGTCCTTGAGCTTCTCAGGCTGCCGGCATCTCTCCCCTGGCGGGCGGCCCGCTGCCCCTGGTCTCCTGACCCACCCTCTCCAACCCACTGTCCTCGCCAGCTCTCAGCCCGACTCCAGGCAGATCTAGTTCTGTCCGTTCCCTGGAAACGGTCTTGGGAGCCCCCACTGCCCTCAAGACAAAGCACTGACCCCTCCCTTGCCAGCTCTCCGGCCCATCCACCCCCGTGCCCCAAGCCCATACTCACCCGAGCCGCACCAGCTCGGCTCCCGAATATGCCAGGGGTGGCACACATGCCAAAGCGGCCGGGCTCTTTCTCGCCGTGGGCCTTTATCACGTGGCTCTACCTGGACTCTCCCCTCCGCCTGTCCCTCCCCGCCGAGGTGTCCGGGAAGCTGGGCCTCAGCGCCCAGGGAGCCCTCAGCCAAGTGCTGGGTATTAGAGCCCTCACGTGGCTCTCCTGCAGTGCTCGCAGGCCCAGCATCTGGCAGGTGCCGCTGTCACCCTCACTTTACAGGTGAGGAAACTGAGGCTCAGAAGAGTCCAATCTCTTGCCAAGGCTCACAGCTGGCTGGGTCCTGGTGGGGTTGTCAGGGGCTGTGCTCTCTGGGGGAGGGAAGTCTTCCTAGACAAGGAGTTTGGGCTGCAGGACGGAGCGGGGAGAGGGTGGGAATGTGCGCGGCGAAGACACTCTGGGCACGTCCTGCTCCGGCCAAAGGGAAGAGGTCAATGGGCCTTAACCCAAGAGCTGGCACCCCCAGACAGGTGGAGGGGGCCAAAGGGACTTCCGCAGTACCAAGGTCAGCCGCGTGGTGGCACCCTCCTCCTGCGAGGTCCGACTGCGGCGGTGGTGGGAGAGGGTAGGAGCTGGGAGGATCCCAATTGCTGGGGGCGGGTTTGGCATTTTACCTGCGTCACCGCGGCCACCTGACCCCGCCCCCTGAACCTGCAGCAGTTAGCCCCCCTCAGCCTCCCCGACCCCCACCGGTTCCTTCCTTCCTTCCAGTGTGCCGTCCCTTCACCCCAGTGACCGCCAGCGCTGCTCTGATAGGAGGCAGCACAGGCCTGGGGCAGAGGGAAGTCCTGGCACTCGCTGTGTGACCTTGGGCACATCTGTGGCCGCATGTTCTGTGATGGTCTGTGGTCCTAGGCTCCTCAGTTGACCTGGCTGGAGAGCCTGGGTTGGGGAGGGGACGTGGCCCCCATGGGAATGGAAGGCTCCCAAGGTGAGCTGTGGGTTTTCCCCGGTTCGGAGCCTGGCCCTGCCTGCGTGAACCAGAGTGGAGGGCAGGTGGCCAGTGGGCTGCCAGGCTGGTTTGGCAGCTCTGAGCGAGTTATTGAGAAGCGGGATGAAAGCTGGGACTGAAGTCCAAAGGCACCACCAGGTGTCAGGACTGGGCCATGGGACGGGCCCGCAAGGGAGGACTGAAGACTCCCAGCTCTGCAGGCTCCGGGGTGCATTCTCAGCAAGAGCATTGGGGTCACCAGGTGTGAGGTCAGGGTGGGGCCACTGGATGTACTGGTGGGAGACGCAGTTATGAGCCAACTGTCTGTGCTTTGGAACAGGGAGGTGGCACAAGATGGATAGCCCCCCTTATCCATCCATCCATCCATCCATCCATCCATCCATGGCCACCAGGTATGGTCAGACAGGTTGTTCTCTGGCTAAGGGGATGATTGTGGACTAAAATCCAGGTCAGATTTTGTTCGCCAAGCCCAGGGTTTGCTGTGCTCTCTGGTTCCTTCTCTGGTCTTCAAGTCTGGGGTTACAGCGTGGCTACCCTCTGGATTAGTGGCTGGGGGTGGTGAGGGGACAGGGTGTATGGAGCCTCAAGGCTCTGGCTCACAGTCCCCACGGTGCTCACAGCGCTGAGGGAAGTCCTGCAGGCAGGGGCAGTGAGGACACTTTCCTAGATCCAGAGAAACTGGGGCATTTGTCCTGTCTCCCTCCGGCTGGCCTGCTCTCGAGCTCCCCGCCTTCCCGCATTTCGCTGTCTAATGTAATATGGCAGAGGGGGTCGGGGTGGGACCCAGGGGTGGGGTGGGGTGGGGAGAGGAGTCAGGGAGCCTGGGGTCTGGTCTGGGGGACTCACAGATGGACAGTGCAGACAAACTAAGGTGGCAGGATGTTGGGGCATAAGTGTGACCGATAAATAGGCGAAGAAGAGGTCACCGTGAGACGGCTGCCGGGCTTCTCCTTTGCTGAGCCTGTTTCCGCCTGTGTACCATGGGGTTAATGATAAACCCTGCCCTGTGTCCCTGGGGGGTGGTTACTGTGGGGAACACTGAGGTTCTGTGTGTGGCTTTAACATGAATACCAGTGTTACGGACTAGGGCTCCGTGTAGGGGAGACGGACGGATGAGACCATGGGAGGAGAGGAGGCCCCGGGCCTTTGTTAGTGGCTCTGCCACCCACAGGCTGTGTGACCTCAGATAAATCATGTCACTGCTCAGGGATTCAGCTTCCCCAACTATAGGGAAGGGGCTGGACCCAGAATGCTCACTGAGGCTCAGACAGTGAAGGTGGGGGGTGGGGGGAGGCCCGGAAACTCACTCAGGGGCTCTAAGGGCTCGATAACTCTCCCACTGGAGGCGGCCACTTCACCCCTGCATACACCTGTGCATGCATCTGATGATTGTGCACCTCTGGGCTGGATGTGGTGCCAGGAACTGGTGCCAAGACCCAGCCCCTGACCTGGGAACATAGACTTGCCATCAGACAATCACAGAATGTAGCGGCAAAGACGACGTACAGGTGCGTGTGAGAGGTCCTCTCTGACTTAGCAGAGATTTTCCTGTTGGGCTTTGTCAGGGAACGCAGATAGAGGCTGGGTCTTGAGGGTTGTGTGAGAGCTTCTCCGTTCACACGGTGGGTTTCCTAGAGCTCCTTGGGGCAGTGCTCTAAGGAGTCTAGGGCCTTGCCAAAGGCTGAAACCCCAAGGGAAGAGACTAGAATGCCAGCTCAAGAGCCCAAGGGCTGCCAGCTGGGCCTGGATTTGGGGTTTGACTTAGTGTACTTCTCTTCTCAAGGCCTCTGATCAGCCTGGAAGGTAGGGGGAAGTCGTCTGCAGTTTCCCCAGAGTGGGATGCACTTGGCACTTGGGAAAGACAGTTAAGCTCTCAATGGGACAAATCTACCTAGAAGCCCTTACTGGTTGGATTTGGGGGAAACCTTGTTTCAGGGAGCTCTTTGTCCTCTGTTACTTCACTGGGGACCCCAGCTTCTCCCCTCTGTCTGAGGACCTCTTGGGAGTCATTGGAGACAGCCTGGTAGGGTGGGAAGACCCTGGGTTCTAGTCCTGGCTTGCCTTAGTCTTGTTCTGTGCCTGGCTGTGTGAGCTTGGGTGAGAAATTTAACCTCTCTGGGCCTGGCATTTGAGCTTCTCTAAAGGATGGATTGGACTAGATCAGAGGCTCTAAATTGTCATCCAAAATTTTGAACTGTAAGTTTTCTTTCTTTCTTTTTTTTTTTTTTTTTTTGGAGGTACTTTAGGTACCTGAGAAGATAGGAATAAGGAGAAATCCAAGGGGGAAGGCTTGAGGGGTTGGGGCCCTGCAGCCCCTGCCCACCTTAATCAGAAGAGTTGTGGTTTTAGCAGTTAAGTGTATCGGGAGGCGGGATGGATGGTGGTCTTGCACTTGGCCCGGACGTCCTGGATTCATATTCCAGCCCTGTCCCTTATTAGTAAGAACGTGAGCAGGTTGTGTCACCTCTAAAAGCCTGTCACCTCTCCTTTAAAATGAGACACATGGCACACCTCCCTCCTCGGGTTACTTTGGGGATCAAATGAGATAATATGTACACATAAAGGGCTCAGAACACAGCCTGGCACAGAGCAAGCATTTAGTAAATGTTAACACAAGTTCGCTGAGGTTCCACGTAAGAGTCCATCTGCATGAAAGTTTGAAAACTACTGGATGGGATGATCTAGGTTTCCTCTTGCTTGAACTTCAGAGCCACATGGACTCCCCCTGACCATCCCTTGAGATACCTTGTATTAAGTTGCGGTTCCCCCGGCCAAAGAAACAGAACCAACAGGATGTGTGGATGGGTGGATAGATAGGTAGGTAGGTACCTGATGGATGGGTAGACAGATTATTTATTTTAAGGACTGGGCTCATGTGATTATAGGGGCTCGGCAAGTCCAAAATCCGCAGGGAGGGTTGTCAGGCTGGAGACCCAGGGAAGAGTTGCAGTTCAGGCCCAACATCAGTCTGCTGGGAGAGTCCCTTCTTGCTTAGGGAGATCAAGCCTTTGTTTTATTCAGGCCTTCACCTGATTGGACGAGGCCCACCCACGTCGTGGAAGTCAATGTGCTTTACTCACAGTCTACTGATTTATTTATTTATTTAAAAGATTTATTTATTCATGAGACACACAGAGAGAGGCAGAGACACAGGCAGAGGGAGAAGCAGGCTCCCGCATCGGGACTCCATCCCAAGACCCTGGCATCACAACCTGAGCTGAAGGCAGATGCTGAACCCCTGAGCCACCCAGGTGCCCTGAAGCCTACTGATTTAAATGTTAATCCCCCCCCAAAAAAAACCCCTCAAAAAACCTCTTCATAGAAACATCTTGGATAACGTTGACCAACTATGTGGGTCTGATAGCCTCCCCGAGCTGACACGTGATGTGAGCTCTCACGCACCTCCAGGCCGGGCCATGGAGCTAAGCAGGGTAGGGAGGGGCCGGGAGGCCGGGCGGGCAGGTGGGTGGCTGGGCCAGCCTGTCTGGCAGCTGGGGAAGGAGCGGAGGCCCACTGGGGGTGTGGGCGGTTACTGCTGGGGTCAGGTGCACACCGACGCTATGTGCTCATTTTCCGAGCCGAGGCCAGGAGGAAAAGGCCATTTAGATCGCAACAATGTTGGCTTCCTGTGTTCCCGGGAGGCAGGAAGCCACCTCGGGACAGAGTACCAGCAGCCCAGTGAGGCGGGAGCTGGCTCAGCGCTGGGGTTGGGGGTGCAGCTCTCCACCCCGGCAGGTAACCTGTGGACCCTTCCACACTCTGGGGCTCTCAGCTCCCTCCTGGCCACCGGCTCAGACAGTGACAGTGTGTGTGTGGGGGGGGACAGTGACCCCTGAGCAGAGATGAGGCTCCCAGGGCTCCGTGGAGCTCGGGTTTGACAGGGTCACTCCCCAGGGGGCTTCATCTTGCGGGGTCACTGGTTTACAAGGTCCCGGCCCTCGGGGGGAGCTGAGGAGGCCACGGTCTGCCCAGGGGGGGGCGGATCCTGGGATGTGCCTCTGGGGAGGACGCAAGCGTGAAGCACACCGGGATGGGAGGGCCGCTGTTTTCCTGCCCTTGTCCCCCTGCCCTGAGGAGCGGGACCCCGTGGCGCGGGCATCCCTGTCAACCGCAGGCTGGGAGTTCCCCCCACCGCGTCTGGGATGCGATCAGGGTTGGAACTCGGGCTTCCTTCCCTCCCCTTCCTTCCTTGGAGGAAGAGGCAGGTGGTGAGCGATGAAGAGCCCAGGGGTACCACAGGCTCTCACCGCCGGCAGAGGCTTGAGGACCATGTGTCCCAGGGCTCAGCGACCTAGGGGACCTTGAGGGAACGTGGGTGGACAGCAGGGCGTGCTGGGGACCAGAGGGTGCGGATGACTTGCTTCAGGTCACATAGCCGTATGGTGGCACCCGGGACTAGAACCGGGTCCCCCGCTAGGAGGCCTAACGCCAGCCACGGCCTTGCACGCAGCCCAGGCTGGGCCAGCCGGGTCTGCGGAGCCCGTCAGTTGTCACAACGACGCTGTGAGGCAGATGCTATTACGGGCCGCGTCTTAGAGCTGAGGAAATGGAGGCTCAGAGCGGCTGAGCAACCTGTCCGGGCTCCCGCAGCATGACGGGCCTCTGAGCTGGGAGCCAGTCTACATGCAGCCGGCAGGGAAGCGGGTAGGTGGAGAGCTGGACCAGGCTGGACCACGGGGCCGTTAGTACCGAAGCACCCAGAAAGCCCAGCTCCTGGTCCACACGGGCCCTCTCCCGGCTGGCTGTCTGGAGCCCCAGACACAGTGGGGCTCACCCGCCCTCTCCTGTGTCTGCCCCAGGCCCTCAGCCCTCAGCCCCCAGCCCCAGTGGTTTAGGCTGGGAAGAATTCTTTTGGTTTTAAATTTCTTCCACACTTGTTAAGCCCCATCTGTAGGTCAGACCCTGTGCTGGGAGCAGGGGCAGGATGCAGAGCTGCCAGGTTGAACAGGACCCCAGTGGGGGCACAAAGGAGGGAGGCATCATCTTCGGATGCCCGGTTATCCAGGGAGGGGCATTTTGAACAGGGCCTTGGAGGATGTATATGAGTTTGCCATTTCAGACCTACCAGACTCCGTGTCCTCTTGGGGGAGCTCAGTGTGGCACATCTGTTGTGGGGCAGGGGCTGGAGGTGGAGGCAAGGCCTTGTGAGTGTGCTGAGGAGCTGGATGAGACAGTTGTCAGCAGGAGTGTAATGTGATCAGTTTGCACTTGAGAATGGCCTGTGGCTCCGTGGATTAAAGGGGGAGGAGGCTGGAGATGGAGACAGGGCCCCGGGAAGGATACTTGGTCTGAACTGGGGCAGTGGAGAGGAGCTGGTAGGAGGGAGGGGGGCCTTGACAGCCTTTTTGGAGTTACTTTCTGGGACGCGATGACTAATTGTGTGCTAGGGTAAGGAGAGGGAAGAAGGAATTCCAGAAAGGAGCATGCCTGAACCCAGGGGGGAAGAAGGACTGAGGAGATGGCCTCTGGCCCCAGTGTCGGGCATCAGCCTTTAGCCTCCCACTTTCTGAGGGATCCTGTGCTCTGGTTTCTGTGTCGGTTATCTCCAGCTACATCACAGATCTGTCCCCAGACTGAGCAATTTACAACCAATATGAAGTCACGATGTCACGTAGTTTCTGAGGGTTGTAGTCATCTGAGAGCCTGACAGGGGCTGGAGGATCCACTTGCAAGGTGGGTCAGTCATGGGCCTGCCCACGTGGCACTTGGCTGGTGGCGGGGCTGGGGGTGCTCAGCTGCCGGTCACATGGGCCTGTCTGCAGGGCTGCTTGGGTGTCCTCACCGCAGGGTAACTGGCTTCCCCCAGAGCGGGCGACCCAAGAGACGGGGGGGGGGGGGGGGGGGGGGGGGGGGGGGGGGGTGGGGGGCTGAAGCCACAATGCCTTTGATGAGGGGTCACACTCCCTCATTTCTAAGTATTCAGCTGGGTACACGAGCCAGCCCTGTTGGCCATGGGAAGGGAGTACAGGAGCGCGTGCACACCAGCAGGCGGGACACACTGGCTGCCACAGTTTCCCTTCTGGAGCGCATTCGAACGTGCCGAGCATCTGGGCAGTGAGAAGCCCGCAGAGTGGCATGCCTGAGTTTCACACGACAGCAGGGGACATGCCGGTGAGAGTAGGAAATACTGCCCCCTGGCGGAGACCCGAGAGGGATGGCCCAGCCTGGGAGGGCACAATCCCGGGAGGGCACTCAGCGCAACAGGGCCTCCGTGGGGGCGGGCGCAGGTGCGCCTCAGGGGTACAAATGCACCAGCGGAGCTGCTGGGAACCTGCCACTTGAGTGGAGTTTGCTGAGCTTCCATCCTCTGGGCTGGGCTGGGGGGCTGGGGGCTCGGGAAGGCTTCATCTGCTCCCCACAGGAGAGCGTTCAAGGGCACACTCGGCATTCCAGCCCGCATGGAGCACTCGGCTCACTGTAGGGCAGTTTGCCCGACGATTTCCCCACCTGCCCTCCATCCAAGGGCGTTCGCTGAGCGCATGTCCACTGTGTGACGGGTAGGGCTGCCCTGTATGGCCGTGCAGGCCGCTCACTGCCAAGGGTGCCTGCCCGAGAGCCAGCCACACTCCAGGTATAGAGCTGGGTCCGCCTGCAGAAGGGGCACTTTCGTGCCATTTCCATAAAGACGCTGTACTCAGCTGTGTGTCCAAGGGGCTGGTCTGTCCAGAGGGTAAGACTTTTCCTAATTTACACAAAACTGCCATTTGCGGTTGGGGAAACCGTTCTAGCTACTACTGGGGATATGGTGTGAATGAGATAGGGGCGCTCTTTGCCTTCCTGGGTCTGGTGTAGGGAGATACACTGTTCCTAAGGGAGCATATGTTGACTTCCGACTGTGAACTGTAGTAAGAGGAAAATTATCGGGGTGCTGTTGGGAAAGAATATTGGAGGTGCCTAATGTCACTTAGGTGGTCAGGAAAAGCCTCTTTGAGAGACAAACTTCAGTGGGTTCTAGAAGTAGAAGAGGGATTTGGCTTGGTAAACAATGGACAGCTGGGGTCAGGGAGAATGGTTTGGGCAGCCAGAACAGCAAGTGCAAAGGCCCTGAGGCAGGAAAGAGGTTGGTGTGTTCTGTGAACTGTCAGAAGTATGGAGTACGGTACTTGAGGAAGACGGAGTCCTGGCTCTCATTGTGCTTTTGGTGTCTAGACTGGGGTTGGGAGGCCCAGACTGGACACCCAGGGAGGCCTTTTTGATGGATTATGAAATGTTGGGGGCAGGGTATGGCTCAGGAAAAGGCTGAGAGTGGGGTGGGAATGATTAAGTGGGGGTACACATAAACTCCAGGGGAGATCTTCAGTCAGGTCCAACTCATTTATTAAGCCCCTACTGTGTATGAGGTATTGTGTAGTGTGTGTGTGTGTGTGTGTGTGTGTGTGTGTGTGTGTGAGAGAGAGAGAGAGAGAGAGAGAGAGGTCTTCCTTTGAAGGAGCTCACAGCTGTAGGAACCAAGGTGGCAGGGGGAGGGGGGACCTGCTGTGTGGTGATACCTGCCAGGAGGTAGGGAACAGTGAGGGAGGCGTCCAGAGGAGGGGCCTGGGCCTTGATTAGCCAGGAAGGGGAAAGGTCCTTCTGTTTGGAGGTAGTGGCCCAGTAGGGCGTCCAACTGGCAGGAAGGGCCTTCCGAGCTCAGGCCACATGGCCCGAGGCTTTCTCAATTCCACATTCCAAGGCCAGAAAAGAAGGCATGGGGGTGGGGGTGGGGAGTCTGCAGGGAACTTGCAGGGAACTTGCCACCCTGGGGTAGCGGGTGTGGGGCGAGAGAAGCAGAAAGGCTAGACAGAAGGACGTGACTTGGGTGGCCAGGGGTGGGTATGTCCTGGTGTGGCCAGGGGTGAGCTGGGCTGGGCGGCTGGTGGGGTCAGGAAAGCCTTGCTCAGCACCAGCTGAGTCACAGGCCTGAGCCAAGGCCAGGACTAGGTTCTGGGAGAACAAGGCCCCAGGCAGGGCCAATGGCCAAGTCGCATCCCAGACTCCACCCATTGTGCCTCCCAGCTTCACTCCTACAGACCAACCAGAAGCCTTGGGATGGACAGCCCTGTCTGGGCCTTCATCTGTGCCTCAGTCTACCCTTTTGCATTCTGCTGAGAATCAGGTCGGCTCAAAGCCAGAAAGGGGTTGGAGGCTGTAGATCCAAGAGGCCAGGGCAGTAGGCTGGGGCCCAAGGCTGTGGCTGCCAAGGATATAGGGTGGGGGCAGCTTGCCTCCCTCCCGGACCTTGGCTCTCTAACCAGTGTCCCTAACCACCCCCCCCCCCCCCCCCCCCGTCTCAGCAGGCCGTGGGCAGCTAACAAGGTCAAGTGGGTGCAGAAGCTCAGCTCAGTAGACCCCTCACTCCATCTGTGGGACTTGGTGGGAGGGGACCACCGAATGCCAGGGTGGAGGGCCCTGGGGGTGGGGCAGGTAGGGCTGGGACATTCCAGACTGAGGGAACCCCGTAGGAAATTTGATTCCAGCTTCTGGTAGTGGGAGGGCAGAGTTAAGTCGGCTGTGTGTGTGTGTGTGTGTGTGTGTTTCAAATGATGCACAAGAACTCTGCGAGCCTGTGTAAGCATCTGTCCACATGTCTGTGTCCACACGTCTGTGTCAGGCTGTACTGTGAGGGTGTCCCGTGAAGTTGTGTGTGCTGGTGCCTCTGAATCAGAGGTGTCCCTTGGGGGGGCGTGCAGTGAGCATGAGGCTCTATATGTGTATGTGTGCACGTCCGGTGGTGCGTGTGGGGAGAGCGGCTGCTGGTGTCTGAGTGTGTATGGGTGTGACCGTGTCTGTGTGAGCCCCTCGGTCCCCTCCTGGACGCCGGTCGGGGCTGTGTGTCTCTCTGGGGGACAGTGAGTGTGATCATGGCTTCGGGGGTGCCGGCTGCCTGCCTGCCTGCCTGGTGTGTAAGGGAGACCCCCCACCCCCACCCCAAGCCCTTATTCCTTGGCGCGGCTGCCCGGGGCCTGGGCCTGGGTCTGGGCCACCCGTGCCCCCCCGACCCGCGAGGATCCAGGGGGAGTCGCTCCCCCCTCCCCCTCCCTCCACCCCCACCCCTGGGGCTCGGGCGATGGGGGGCTCAGCGCCTCCCCGCAGGCCCCGGGAGCTGCGGCAGCGGCCCCCTCCCCTCCCCCCTGCCCCCTCCTCCCTCCTTCCCTCCTTCCCTCCTTCCCTCCTTCCCTCCCAGCGCCGGGTGCGGGCGGGGGTGGGAGGAGATTTCGCCGAGTTTCCATTTCATACCTCGCGGCTAAACTTTCTTTCTGTGTCTCGCCCTCTCGCAGTCTGCAGCTTCTCCTGTCATCGGAAATGCCAGGCCAAGGTAAGGGGCTCGGGGACCCGGGGCGGGGGCGGGGGCGGGGCCGGGGCGTCCCCTGGGCGTCCCCTGCCCCGCTCTTTGTTTATGCAAAGCTCCGCGGCCCGAGCGGGCTCGGGTCAAGGTGAAGGCGAGGCCCGGGGTGGGGGCGGCAGCGGCTCCGAGGGAGGGGGGCCCGGAAGGTGTGTCCCCAGGTGGGGGCGGAGGAGGGGACGCTTTGCAGAGACCGCGGGCCGCACAGCCCCGTGGGCCCGGTGGGGGCCTCTGCGAAGCCTGGGGATGGGGGCCCCAGCCGCGGGAGCCCCAAAGGCGGGAAAACTGGGTAGCTGGGGAAGTGGGGACGGGGTCGGAGGTCAGGGAAACCATCCTCGCCTGCGGACCCGCCCGCTCACTTTACGGGCCAGGTGGCACTTTGGTCCTCAGTTTCCCCATCAGTGTGTCAGGGCTGGTTTTGGTGGGCGAGGAAGAGTGAGGCAAGAAGGCCAGAGGGACTGCTGGGTCCTGGTTGGCCAGGCTGGCTGGAGCCCGCTCGCTCGCTGCAGCCTCTCAGGCCCGGACAGAGTGTGGGCTTCTTGGAGTAGTGGGTTATGATGGCTTATTTTGGGCTGTTGGGTGCGATGGGCTCAGCTCTCTGGAGGTGGAAGTGCCCGGCCCTACCTGTGGGTCTGCACCGACCCCCACGTCCCCCAGGAAGGCTCACCTTCTCCCTGCCCTCTTACCTCGCCTTTGCTGTTCAGGAAGGACTGCAGGGGATGGGAGGAGGAGGGAGCAGCTTTCAAAAGGATGCGCTGAGCACTGTTGAGGCCACTGTCTGGTGCATCTCCTGCTCTGCTTCCTTATCTACTGAGGGTGACTTTGGGCAAATCATGGAACCTCTCTGAGCCTCTGTGTCATCCTCAGGGGTATGGGAATAAGAAAAGGGTCTTAGGAGATGACATGGGATAATGTGTGTGAAATGCCCAGTCCGGTGCCTGACATAAGGTAGGTGTTCAGAACATAGAAATTGATTATTATCAATTGGTAGCTCCAAGAGCCAAGTGTTATTTTGGAGGAGGGTGCTCACGGAACGGGCATCTAGATCTTCGAGGGAATCTACTTCCTCTCGAGTGACCTTGCTCAAGTAAAGTCCACGGGCTTGCTGGGGGCATCTCGCCATCTGCAAACTCCCGGTGGGGGTGCCCTCCCAGCAGAGGTGCAGTGGGCACACCTGGAGAGCTGCTGCCCCTCCCATCGCCTACTGCTTTGCTGACTCTCTCAGGGGAGGGGGGGTGAGTGTCTGCTTCTCCCTCCATCTCCCTCCTGTTCTCTTCATCCAAGTAGAGCTTCTCCACCCTGAGCCCAGAGGCCGTTTTCTCGCTCCTCCCCTGTCTCCTCCCTTCCTCCCTTCCTTTCTGCACCTGCTTCTCTTAATAACAATGAGTGTTTGTACAGCGCTTCGGGCTTTAGAAGGCACTCCGGTGCATTATCTGATTTTATTTTTTTTAATTCCATCACAGCGTGAGACGGGCTGAAAGATCCCATTGTTGTACGAAGAAGGAAACTGAGGCACCCAAAGGGTGAATGACTTTCCCAAGGTCTCACAGTGTAACTCCTCACCTGACTATGTCCCTGGGCCTTTGTGCTTCCTTCTAAATATCCCATCTTGCAGATGTTCCTTAACCCTTCTCTGCACCCCCTGGCCCCCCACTTTGCTTTCCATGTCTTGCAGCAGCAGATGCCTTCAGAGAGGATAAGGGGTAAATATACTGGCAGTGGATGGTCTGAGTCTGGGTGAATGGGGGTTGAGAAACGTGTGACTGAAGAGGTTTTCTTATACAACAGCCTCCTGTAGGATGACAGAGGGATGCCAAAGGTGATGTCCGGGGGCATAGCCTGCCTGGCAATTCTTGAGACTACCGCGGGCTCAGAATCCACCGGGCTGTGGCAATCCTGCTCTGCCTAGTGCAGGAGGACGACCGAGAGGGTAGGGGTGGACTGGTGGGGCATGGCCAGCCAGGCAGAAAGAGCTTTTTAGAGGATTTTTTTCTATAGGAAATGGGACCCACTGGTGGTGCGAGCTCCACCCAGCTGGCAAGTGTTTCCCCTAAAACCACAGCTCTTACTACCGCCCTGCCTTTTCCTCCTGCTGGAGGGTGATGTGAGCCCCAGAGCACACAGCAGAGCTCTGTCCTCTGGATTTTATAACCAGATCAGCCTGCAGGTCATCGTATCCATCCCCTTCCCTCTAGACAGGATTCATTAAACAAACGTTTATTGAGCTCTTTCCATGGGCCAGACGCTGGTCTAGGAGAACAAGACAGATAAGGCGTTTGCCCTCATGGGGTTGACATTCTCTTGGGGAAGATAGACAATAAATAGGTAAGCATGTTCTGAAGGAAATGAGCCAAAGCAGTGGGCTAGGGAGTGATTAGGCTAATGTGGCCCAGAAAGAACTTCTCAGAGGAAGTATTGTGTGAGGTGAGATCCTGAAATCCAAATGATGATGTTACACGATGATCTGGAAGATGGAGGAGCAAGTGCAAAGGCCCTGAGGTGAGATGAGCTTATCAGATGCTTGAAAGAAGGCTGTGTCACTGAAGAATAGTGAGCTCCGGAGCATTCTGAGTACACGAGATGTGATCTGATCTCTGTTTTGAGAAGGCTACTCTGGCTTTGAGCAGGTACAAGGGTAGGATAGAGAGATGGGCCAATAGGCTGCTGGTGTTGAGCAAGTGAAGGAGGCTGGTGGCTTAACTCCATAGTGATCGCAGGAAAGGCAGTGAGGAGGGGCCAGGTCTAGAATACATTCTGGGGTAGAGCCCAGAGTTTGGCTGACGATGAGATGTGGGCTGTGTGAGAGACAATGGGCCTAAGGATGACCCCCTGGTTTTTGGCCAGAGTCACTGGGTGCACGTGGTTTCATCTGCTGAGATAGATGGAGTGTGTGAGAAGTTCCTAGGGAAGAAGATGCCAGGATTTCTGCTTTCCTTGATTTCTTATCTCGCAGCTCTTTTCCCACATACTGGAAATTTCTTGTGGATATGGGTCCCCTCCTGTCTTCTCAAATTCAGCCCGTTCTGGCCACCCTTATAGTGGGTGACTAGTTCTGGACACCTTAACATGTCACCTTCCAGACTGTTCTTCCAGTGTGAACCCAGGATCTGATCTGAGAGGGACTATATATATATACATATATATTTTTTTTGTTAAAAAATATTTTATTTTTTTTTATTCATGAGAGAGAGAGAGAGAGAGAGAGGCAGAGACACAGGCAGAGACACAGGCAGAGGGAGAAGCAGGCTCCCTCCGGGAAGCCTGATCCAGGACTCAATCCCAGGACTCCAGCATCATACCCTGAGCCAAAGGCAGACGCTCAACCACTAAGCCACCCAGGCATCCTGGGAGGGACTATATTATTTATATATATAGCAATATGATATAACAATCTGCCCCTCAATTTAGCAGCTGAAAGCAGCAACAGACATTTCTTATCTCAGCTAGTTTCCGGGGGTCAGAAATTTGGGAGTGGTTTGGCCGGCTGGTCCTAGCCTGGGGTCTCTCACGAGGTGGCAGTCAAGATGTCCGTTGGGGCTGTAGTTATCTGAAGGCCTGACTGGGGCTGGAGAAGTTGCTTCCAAAGTGGTTCTTGCATGTAGCTAGTGGGCTGCCGCTGGCTGTTGGCAGGGAGTCCTAGTTTCTTGCCACCTGGCACTCTCCATGGGGCTGCGTAAGTGTCCTCACAACATCGTGGCTGGCTTCCTTAGAGCGGTGACTCAAGAAAGAGCAGGGTGGTAGCCACAATGTCTTCTATATCCTAACCTTGGAAGACAAACACCGTTAGGTTTACAATATCCTATTGGTTGTACGGGTCATCCTCATTGGCTGTGGGAGGGACTTATATGAAGACATGAATACTTAGGGGCAAGAATCAGTGGGAGTCGCCTTGGAGGCTGGCTGCGCAGAGGCCCAAGAGGGAGGGCAAGGTGGACCTGGCTCCTGGGGAAGCTGTGGGAGCGGTGGGAAGGGCAGAGAGGTAGGAATCAGACACACCTGGGCTTCAGCTCTACCCCTGCCTTCCAGCTACGCGAGCTGCATTGTAGAGGAATAAATGCACACCAGCACATAGTAGGCTCAGTTTTCCTTCCTTGAACCATAAGCGAAGACTGGAAAGGATCTCAGAGTTTCTGTGTCCAGTTCTTTGCCACTTGGACCTGCTTGAGAGAAAATGCTCCGTGCTGGTAGAGGAGGGGCCTCAGAGTAGATGTTCAGTATCTGTTTATCGCACAAAGGAGGGCTGAGAGTTGGGTTGTACCCTCAGCTTCTAGAATAGTGCCTGACTTATAGTAGGGGTTCCAAAGAAGGAGTAAAGGAGTGGAGCAAAGGAATGTTGAGGAACAAGAGGTTCCTATTTAGAGAGGGACTGTGGAGTGGGGTGAGTGAGGGTGTGGGAGCAGGAGAGAAGGAGCAGCAAAATCATTTCATAATTTCCTTCCAAAAAGCCTTCCGACCTTCCGACAGAGACTCACACTCCACATAACTTTAGTCATTTACATTTTCTAGTTGCCGTCAAGTACACACATCAATGTTTGTACCTACATATGAACCAGATCAAGATCTAGAACATTTCCGGCACCCAGAAATGCCTTATGCACCCCTCCCAGTGTCCCCCAAAGGTAATTTCTAGTCTTATTTCTACTGTCACAGATTAGTTTTGCCTCTTTTTGAACTTCATATAAATTGAATCATCCAGTATGTTTACTCTTTTTTTTTTTTTAAGTTGTATTTGTTTGTGAGAGAGCGTGAGTGAGCCGTGGGGAGGGGCAGAGGGAGAGAGTCTTAAGCAGACTCCTCACTGTTTGCAGAACCCATCATGTGGCTCGATCCTATGACCCTGAGATCATGAGCTGAGCTGAAACCAAAAGTCGGACACTCAACCGACGGTGCCACCCAGGTGCCCCTTGCTCCTGGCTTATCTCACCCAACGTTCTGTGTGGGAGGTTCATCCGGGCCCTCGCCTATTCCAGCAGTTCATTCTTTTTGATTGCCCTGTTGTATTCCAGCATACGAATAAACCACAATTGGTTGATCCATCCCACTGTTGATTGCCATTTGGGTTCTGTGCAGTTTGGGGCTTTTAGGAAGAGACGTGCTAGGGACGTTTCATCATCGGTAGCTAAGCAGAACTTTGTCATATACCCAATGTCTTCGTTCACCTTCTGGGTTCTGTGAGGTGGGCTGGGCTCATGGTAGCCCTATTTTATAGATCCAAAATTGAGGCCTAGGGAGGGTAACTAACTTGGCTAAGGGCCAGTGGCCTTCTCCACGATTCCGGCTCTGCCCTGGGATCCATGGGTAGGGAGCAGGTGAGAAAGGAAGAGAGTGAGGCCAGCAGAGAGCAGGGCTGCTCTGGGCACTGGAGACTCAGCACGGCCCGTGGAAATGCCACCCCCTAGCTCCCCACTCTGAATCTCTGGAAGGAAGCAGTTCCAAGCCTCGCTGAGTCCCCACCCCCATGTCTCAGGGGGTCCTTATGTGTCCCCAGTTGTTTCTCTCCTGTAAGGATTAAAATGGATGGTCCAGGATTTGCCCTCCACTTTTATTTCACTTTTATTTAAGGTATGTGCCCAGTGTCTATACACGCGGCGGGTTTTCTTCTGCTTTGCTTCTTCTCGCTCCCCTGCTGCAGGATTCCGCAACCTCTAGGTGCATTTTATCGAGCTAGCTATCACCTGTTTATCTATTGCTTTAAAGGAAAATTGTAATTCTAGAGTTGTCTTAGATTTACAGAAAAGTTGCAAAGTTGACACAGGTGGTGCCCGCGTGGCCCACAGGGTTTCCCTCATCCCTAATACGAGTTCGAGAAATGCTTTCTCAGTCCTGATTTCCCCTTTATATATATATATATTTTAATTATTATTTATTTATGATAGTCACGCAGAGAAAGAGAGAGGCAGAGACACAGGCAGAGGGAGAAGCAGGCTCCATGCACCAGGAGCCCGACGTGGGACTCGATCCCTGGTCTCTAGGATCGCGCCCTGGGCCAAAGGCAGGCGCCAAACCGCTGCGCCACCCAGGGATCCCTCCCCTTTGTTTTAAAATAGCAGTCCCGGCTGAAAAATGCAGCTCCTTCCAGCAAAATGCTCATTGTCCACTCCAGGTCAGATAAGAGAGAAGGGAAGGCAGCAGGCAGCTGCTGGGCAGGCGGGTTGCCCACGCCTCCGCCCCCGGGCAGCTCCTACTGCCCTCCTGCTTCTCTCTTGATCTCTCTCCTACCCTCTTCCCAGACCCCTTCTCTCCCCTGTCCCGAGCACTAGCAATGGCCTGGTCTCCCCATGCTCTACTAGAGGGGTTTAAATCCCATCCTTTAAGCTTGAAAGGAAAGGAAATCCCATAATTAACCCCCGCCTCTCCGTCATAGACACACCGCCTTTCCAGCGCTCTCCTAAGCACACCTGCAACCTGCCTTGGCAGTTGTACTGGAGGCTTGGAGTGTCCCCCTGCTACCAGGTATAGCTGGGCTGGGGGAGGCTCGTGGCCCCAGCACCCACTGCTTGTTTTTTGGCCTTGGAGGCAGAGTATTGGGTTTAAATCCCGACTGCATCCATAATAGGTCGTGTGACCTCGGGCACGTGCCTTAACCTCTCTGAGCTCCAGTTCCCTGTACCATGGGGATGGTAGTCGGACCTATCTCGTAGGGCTCTTGTGGGCACTGAGAATGATGACCCAACTCTAATGCCATGTTCAGGTCAAGTGGTCAAAAAGTTGCTAATATTTATTATTTTGTATTCCTCTCGCCTTCTCCTAACTCATGAAAGGGGGGAGAATCTGGGAGACCAACATAGGGGACCAGTGTGGACTGGGCCTGATACTTGCCTCTGTTTTTCTTCTCTTCTTTCCATTATCAAAGAGGCATGAAGAAATAGTGCAGGGGAATACAATGAATCTTTTGGTTGTTCTCTTGCCCCAGGGCACCTGAGATTGTAACGGTGGCTCTGAATGTTATCTGTGCCTTAGAATCACCTAGGGGCAGTAATGATGCCTGAATCCTTCTCCCTAGAGTCAGGTTTAGTTGGTTTGGGGCTTGATCAACCATTGGGATTTTTAAAAGTGGCAACAAGCATTGGGAGTGTAAAATGGTAGAACCATTCTGGAAGACAACCTGACTGTTCCTTATTGACTTACACACACACTTGCTGCCTGACCTGGCAATTCTACTCCAAGGTGTTTACACAAGAGAAATGGAAACCTGTCCACAAGATACATAAATATTCAAAGCAGCTTTATGTACAGTTGCCCCAAACTGGAAAAAAACAAATATTTAACAACAGGTGTGTGGAGAAATTGTGATAGAATGGCCCAGTGGAATACCACCCAGCAACGAAAAGGAACCCACTATCGTTATACATCGTGGGCGAATGTTGAAAACACTGCTGAGTGAAAGAAGCCAGGCACAACAATACATACTGGATGATTCCATTTTTTATGATTTTTTTATGATTTTATTTATTTACTCATGAGAGACAAACAGAGAGAGGCAGAGACGACATAGGCAGAGGGAGAAGCAGGCTCCCCGCGGGGAGCCCGATGTGGGACTCGATTCCAAGACCCCAGATCACGTCCTGGTCTAAAGGCAGACACTCAACCGCTGAGCCACCCAGGAGTCCCCATTTTTATGAAATTCTCGAGAGTATGGAACTATTGTGGCAAAAAGCAGATTAGTAGCTTTCTGGAACTGGGGGTGGTGGGAAGGTTGCAAAAGGGTGTGTGGGAGCTTTTATGGGTGATAGAAATGTTCTTTCTCTTGACTGGTGGTAGTCATGCAGATGTATACATCCATCAAACTCCCCTGAACTACATACTTAAAAGGGATACATTTATTGTATTTAAATTCTCCCTCAATAAAGTTGATTTAAATAAATCCTTGTCTGGTAAGTCCCCTTTGCAGCCAAATTTGAAAACCACTGGTCTATAGCTTCCGAAGGCCCATCTCCATCCTTTCTCTCATGATTGGCACTGACCATGAATATCCACCTTTTCCTCCCCTTGGAAAGAAACCTGTAGGGGGGGGGATCCCTGGGTGGCGCAGCGGTTTGGCGCCTGCCTTTGGCCCAGGGCACGATCCTGGAGACCCGGGATCGAATCCCACAATGGGCTCCCGGTGCATGGAGCCTGCTTCTCCCTCTGCCTGTGTCTCTGCCCCTCTCTCTCTCTCTCTGTGACTATCATAAATAAAAAAAAAAATAAATAAATTAAAAAAAAAAAAAGAAACCTGTAGGGGGTAGCTATCACTTCTCGTGATGGCACCTCTATCCTTTCCCCTAACCTCTGCCTCAGCCCTAATTTACTTTCTGTATCTACATATTTCCCTATTCTGGAGATTTCATATGAATGGCATAATAGAATATATGGCTTCCATGATTGGCTTCTTTCACTTAGTATAAAGTTTTCAAGGCACATTCTTTGCATGGCTGAATAATACTCCATCGTGGGAATGTACCACATTTTGTCTATCCATTCATCGGTTGATGGACGTTTGGGTTGTTTCCACCTTTGGATTATTATGCATAATGCTCTCATGAATGCTCATGTACAAGTCTTTCTGTGACCGTAAGTTTTCATTTCTCACGGATGTATAGTCAACCTTTGAACAACACAGGTGTGTGAACTGCACAGGTCCACATATACACAGATTTTTACAGGAGAGTATTGTAAATGTATTTTCTCATCCTTATGATTTTTTTTAGTTAACATTTTCCTTCCTCTAGCTTACTTTATTGTAAGACTACAGTATGTAATACATATACCATATAAAATATGTGCTAATTTAAATTTAAAAATGTGTTAATTGACTTTAAGGCTTCTAGTCAACAGTAGATTATTAGTAGTTATGTTTTTTGGGGGGGTCAGCAGTGATGTGGGGATTTTCACTGCTCAAGTGTTGGTGACCCGAACCCCCTCGTTCAAGGGCCGACTGTATATACGTAGGAGTAGAATTGCAGGGTCGTAGGGTAATTCTGCTTAACTTTTGGAGGCACCACTAGACTGTTTTCCAAAGTAGCTTATATTAGTTTTCTAGGTCTGCTGTAACAAAGTAGCACAAACCCGTGACTTTAAACAACAGATATTTATTGTCTTACAGTTCTGCAGGCTGGAAGTCCAAAATAGAGGTGTTGGTGGGGCCATGCCCCTCTGAAAGCTGTAGAGGAAACCCTCCCTTGCCTCTTCCTGGTGCCTGGTGGTTTGCTGGCAATCTTTGGCACCTCTTGTCTTACAGATCCTCAATCCTCAATCCTCTCTCTTCTTCTTCTTCTTTTTTTTTTTTAATCCTCTCTCTTCATATGGTATTTTCCCTATTTTCCCTGTATGTCTTCACATCATCCTCCCTCTGTGTCCACCTGTCTCTGTGTCCAGATTGTGATAAAGACACCGGTCCTACTAGATTAAGGCCTCCAACAATAACCTCATTCTAATTTGATTGTCTCTGTAAAGAATCTACTTCCAAATGAGATCCTGTTCTCAGGTGCTAAGGAATAGGACCTCAACATATTTTTTTTAGAGGGACACAGTCCAACCCACAACAGAGCTGCACCACTTTACAGTCTCCTCAGCAATGTATGGAGGTTATGATATTTCTATATCCTCATCCCTGCTTATCTGACTTTTTGATTATAGCCATCCTAGTGGATATGAAGTGACATCTCATTGTGGTTTTGATTTGATGTCCCTGATGACTAGTGATGTTGAGCATCTTTTCATGCACTTACTGGTCATTGGTATAACTTCTTTGAAGAAACGTCTATTCAGATTCTTTGCTCACTTAAAACATTGGGTTGTCTTTATTATTGAGTTGTAAGTACTGTTTATATATTCACAATACAAGTCCCTTATTGGATATGATTTGAGGTATTTTTTTCCCCATTCTGTGGGTTGTCCTTTCACTTTGTAGCAGAAAAGTGTTAAATTTTGATACAGTCTGATTATTTTTTTATGACTTTGCTTTTGGTGTCATGCTTAAGAATTCATTGCCAAATCCAAGGTCACAAAGATTTGACCCTGTGTTTTCTTCTAAAATTTTAATAGTGTTGGCTCTTTCAGTTAGATCTTTCATCCATTTTGAGTTTTTTTTTTTTTTAAGATTTTATTTATTTATTCATAGAGATGCAGAGAGAGAGAGAGAGAGAGAGGCAGAGACACAGGCAGAGGGAGAAGCAGGCCCCTGCAGGGAGCCCCACGGACTCAATCCAGGGTCTCCAGGATCACGCCCTGGGCTGCAGACGGTGTGCTAAACTGCTGCGCCACCGGGGCTTCCCCATTTTGAGTTATTTTTTTAAGCTTTTATTTATTTGAGAGAGAGAGAGAGAGAGAGAGAGAATGAGCACAGGAGGGGTGGAGAGGGAGAGGGAGAAGCAGATTCCCTGCTGAGCTGGAGGCCAGACGGCCAGACGTGGGGCTTGATCCCAGGACTCTGAGATCATGACTCAAGCTGAAGGCAGACGCTTAACTGACTGAGCCACCCAGACACCCTGAGTTAATTTTTATTTAGGGTGTTAGGTAAGGGTCCAACTGCATTCCTTTGCATGTGGCTAACCAATTGTCCCAAAACCATCTCTTGAAAAGAGATGAAAAGACTGTTCTTTCCCCACTGAATGATCTCGGCAACCCTGTCAAAAATCAATTGATCACAGGTGTATGAGTTTATTTCTGGAATTAATTCTGTTTCATTGATACATATGGCTATCCTTATGCTGGTACTACACTATTTTTATTGCTTTGTAGTAAGTATTAAAATTGGGAAGCATGAGTTTTCTTTTTCAAAATTGCTTTGGCTATTCTGGGTCCCAGAATTTTAGGATCATCTATCAGTTTCTACAAAACAACCTACTGGGCTTCTAATAGGGATTGCATTGAATTTGTCGATTACTTTGGGAAGTATTACTATCTTAACAATATTGAGTTTTCTGAGCCATGAGCATAGAATATCTTTCCATTTATTTAGATCTTCTTTAATTTCTTTCAACATGTTTTTTTTTTAATATTTTATTTATTAATCATGAAAGACACACAAAGAGAGGCAGAGACACAGCCAGAGGGAGAAGCAGGCTCCATGCAGGCAGCCCGATGTGGGACTTGATCCCAGTCAGACCCGGAGCCAAAGACAGACACCCAACTGCTGAGCCACCCAAGTGTCCCTGGAATTGCTTTCTTAATTTCATTTTCATTTTGTTCATTGCCAGTGTATAGAAACACAACTGACTTTTGAACATTGGAGATTCCTCCTGCAACCTGATGAACTATTAGATTTAATAGTTTTTAAATGGGTTATTTAGCATTTTTTATATATGTGATCATGTAATTTGTGAATAGAGATAGTTTCACTTCTTCCTTTCCAACTTGGATGTTTTTTGTTTCTTATCCCTTTCATCCTTATGACTGTCCTGGCTAGCACCTCCAGTACAATATTGATTAGAAGTGGCAAGAGCAGAAATCCTAATTTTGTTCTTGACTTCAGGGTAAAGCATGCAGTCTTTCACCATTAAGCACGATGATAGCTGTGAATTTTTTTTAAAGATTTTATTTATTTATTTATTCATTAAAGATGCATAGACGGAGGCAGAAACATAGGTGGAAGGAGAAGCAGGATCCTCATGGGGAGCCCAATGTGGGATTTGATCCCAGGACCCCAGGATCATGCCCTGAGTCAAAGGCAGATGCTCAACCACTGAGCCACCCAGGCGTCCCAATAGCTGTGGATTTTTTTGTGATGCCCCTATATCAGGGGCATTTCCTTCTATTTCTAGTTTGCTGAGTTTTTTTTAAATCAGGAGATATTACTGGGTTTTGTCTAGATCTTTTTCTGTATCTGTTGAGGTGATCAAGTGGTTTTGTTTTTCTATTCATTTGATTTGGATTGTATTATGGGATGGGATTATACTAGTTGATTTTCAGGTGTGAAAACAGCCCTGCACTCCTGGGGCAAATCCCATTTGGTCATGGTGTATAATTATTATTATTTGTAGCTGGCTTTATTTTTTAGTTGAGAGTTTTTGTATCTCTGTTCATAAGAGAAATTGGTCTTTAGTTTTCTTTCTTTTATAATGTATTCATCTGGTTTTAGCGTCAAGGTATTACTGGCCTCACAGAATTAGTTGGAGACTAATTTTTGGAAGAGTTTGGGAAGAATTGATATTGATTCTTTAAATGTTTGGTAGAATTCACACATGAAGCAGTTTGAGTCTGGGCTTTTTTTTGGTGGGCAGTTTTTTGATTGTGAGTTCAATCTCTATTTCTTATAGGTCTATTCAGGTTTTCTGTTTCCTATTGAGACAGTTTTGGAAGTTTGTATCTCTTAAAAAAAGATTTTATTTATTTATTTATTTATTTATTTATTTATTTATTTATGAGAGAGAGAAGGGCAGAAGGAGGAGAGAGAATCCCAAGCAGACTCCAAGCTGAGTGTGGAGCCCAACTCATGGCTCCATCTCATGACCCTGAAATCATGACCTGAGCTAAAACCAAGAGTCGGACACTTAACCAACTGAGCTACCCAGGCACCCAGGAAGTGTGTGTCTTTCCAGGAATTTGTCCATTTCTTCTTGGTTATCTAATTTATTGGCATATGATTTTGTTCATAGTCTTCCTTCATAATTCTTTTTATTTCCATGAGGTCGGCAGGAATGTCTCCTGTTCTATTTCTGAGTCTAGTACTTGACTCTTCTCTCTCTTGTTCTTGGTTAGTCTACCTAAACATTTGTCAAATCTGTTGGCCTTTTCAGAGAACCTATTTTTTCTCTTACTTTTATGGGATTTTTCATTGCAATCACTTTGTTTATGGCCACTGTTTATTGAGTGTCCTCTGCATAGTGGCTACTTGACACTCAACTCATTTAGTCCTTGAAAAAACACACATAAAGCAGATGTAATTGGCCACACTGTCGAATGAGAACACTGAGGTGCGATACTTTGTGCCAGGTGTGAAGCTGGCAGGCAGTGGGCCTGGAGCTCCCAAGCCTGATGACTTTTCGATGCAGCAGGGGACCTTCCCTGTTCTGCTTTCAGCCTCTGTTGTCTTGCTGCTGAGGCTCATTTTCGATTTCTGTGGGAAGAACTATGGGTCACTGTTCCCTCGTGTCACCTGTCAGGGGGCCTCAGCATCACCTGTGAGCCTGTTAAGCATGTTCCTGTCACCCTCAGCTTTTGATTCAGTGAGCCTGGGCTCGGGTCCACAGATATGCATTATTGTCTACCATCCCCAAAGTTTCTGATGACAGCGTCTGAGTAACTCGTGTTTCCTCTGGATACTCCTCCTCAAATTTCCTGGGTGCAGTTTCCCCAGGAAGCCACTGGTTCCTCTGGGCTCTGTGTTCTCCTGGCTTCTGCTTCCCCTGGGGTGCAGGTCAAGGATGAGGCAGGTCCTGGGGGGGAAGCCATTTCCTTGCTGCTTTATAAAAATTAGCAAGAGGTTGTAACAACTTGCCCATCCCCATTCCATCTTCCTCAAGTTCTCTCTGAGGTAGTAGGTATAGGACCTTCAGGAGTTAATAAGTCAGCTTGGAGTGTGTGTCGTAAGCAGTCAGGAGTGTGTGCGTGCTCCCGGGAGCGTACACACACACACACACACACACACACACACACACCAGCAGGGAGGGGGCGAGGCAGGGTGTTGGGGGGAGAAAGTGACACTGAGCTGAGACTGGCGTCTCATTTTCCTGGAATGTGGTTCCCAAAAGGTCTCATAGTTTTTAGCGTTTCTGACTCTGGGGCTGTGTAAACATCATAGGGGACTGCTGCCTCTGAGAGAAGGGGGGAGTTAGGGGGAGGGTGGGAGCCTGGAGCAGGGAGAGGAGGCAGAGAGGGGGAGAGGAGAGGGAAATCCCAGGGTCCTGTTGAAACAGGAGCTTCCCACTGAGGGTGTGAGGGATCTGGGTGAGGGCTGGGGTCCAGGGTGTGGGGCAGAGGGCGGGAGGCCCAGCCCAGACGGGGAGGCTTGTCGGTGGTGTGGGAAGGAAGTGGGAAGGAATGGGGTGACTCCTGGACTCCTGGCCCACACCAGCCTCCTCCCACTGCTTCCAGCATTTAGCCTGGGGGTCTGTAGTCTCTGCTGGAGCCAGCTGAGCAGGGAGCCCAGCCCACTCCTGGGGCATGGTGAGCCCCTGCCTCCTGGCGTCCTGAGCTGCCTTCCTGGAACCCAGCATTCTCTCCTGCCAACACGGTCTTAACCTTCTGAGCCTCCCTAGTTTCCAGAGCCTGCGTGTCCTGGGAGGGGGCCCGGTGGAGTTGGGGCTCCTCTGGCCTTGGGCTCAGGTGGATCTTGATTCTGCCATTTATGTGAGCTGTGTTACATCAGACAAGGCACTCAACCTCCAAAAACTGGTTTCCTCATCAGAATAAAAATGGTGACACTGATATCAGCGAACCTTGCAACGCTGGTGTGAGGATTAGAGGAAATGTAGGTAAAATCCTGGCATGTGATAGGCTCTTTCTCAATAAATGATAACTTCTATTTATTCTGTTATTTTGAGACCCAAGGATAACAAACAGCTAAGCATCGCAGAACTCCACCAGCCAGCAGGTCTGGCCAGCTCCACCAGAAGGACAATGGCCCACACTCCCTTACCCTCCCCACATTGGTTCCTCTGCCTGAGGTCACCTGCTGGCCCCCTGTCCTGTGCCCTGCTTTGCCCTGCCTGGGCCCTATGAGGCCCCGCTCCCTTTCCCTGAGGGTTCTGGCCTCTGGCTGATGAGTCATTTGTGTCCCATAGCTGGCAAGCAGGGTGGGATGTTAGCGGGGGGCCATTAGGAAGAGAGGGGTATGCATGTCCTGAAGCACAAGAAAGCACAGAGTGAGTCACAGATTAACTCCCCGGCCTGTTTCCACCTGCTGGGCCGGAGCACCCAAGCGAGGGTGTCCAGAGGTGTCTGGGTTCAAACTGGGTTCTGTTTAAGGAAGCAGGGGAGGAAGGTCACTCATGAGTCATACATGATTGGAGGAACAGTAGAAAAGCTCCAGTGCCCTCTCCTGCACTAGGAAAATCACACTGGCTTGAATTCCACCATTAGTGCCTGGCTTACTCTATCCTTGTGTGGACAGGATCCATTTAATCTAATCGTCACAACAACACGGAAAGGTAGGCGTTAATATAATCCCTTAGGGCACAGAGGAGGAGACAGGCTGAGATGGTTGAGCTGCATGCTCACGCAGCCAGGAAGGTGCTGGAACTGGGACTCAGGAGCTGAGCCCAGACTTAGGGAGAGCCTTGAGGAGAGAGTAGAGTGGATGGCATAGTGAGAGACCTGACCCACTTCTGACTTTTCTTCCTCAACAGCCTCATTGTGACTTGGGCTTTTGATCTGTCCCTGCCTCGCCAGAGAATTGTGACAGTTAAATGAGTGAATGCATAGAAAGTGCTTAGAGCAAGTAGTGAATCCTAGCATTTTGTGTCATCGTCATTGCCTTGTGACTGGGGTCCCAGACAAGAGGCTGCATTTGGGTTGGGTGGAGAGAATTCTATATTAACAGGCCAGTTTTAACCTCCAGGGGAGACGATAGAATGGTCCCCACTGGACCGGGCTGTCCTGTGAGATGGCAAGCTCTTAGCAGCCATCCTGTGCTGTGGGGAGAGAAGTTGGACTGGGGGCAGTCAAAGTCTCCTTTGTTGTAAGGTTTGGGAGCTTGGGAGTCAGAGCTGGATTTGTTTGCTGCTTCCCCTGCTTATGGCTGAGTGACCTGGGGTCATTTACTGAGGTGTGCTGAATCTCAGTTTCCTCATCTATAAAGGTCCTAAAGACCTTCCTGGAGGTACAGTTGTAGTGAGGATGAAATTAGTAGGTATGGAGAGTGCATTCAGCTCCTGGTGCGCAGTGGCTGGCGATGTGTGACACTGGTGGGGGCGGTGGCATCGTGGTTGTTAGCCAAGTCGGGCTCTCTCCAGGTGGTGATCCCAGAGCTGGAAGGCCCGTGTACTGTATTTGTCACTTTATCCGGAGCCAGATCTGTTTGCTGTGCACTCCGAGCAGCCTGCATCCTTCCTCCTCTCGCCTGAGCATCCCTCCTCTGATTCCCTGAGGCATCTGGGGATCTTCGCACATTGAATCCCTCTTCCCTCCCCAAGACATAAATTCTTTAACTGCCCTCTGGCTCTCATTCTGACCCTTAATCTGTGTCTTCCTTAGAATCCATGTAAATGCATTTTTTTCCCTTCCCTGTTTTGAAATGATTTTAGGGTTACGGAAAGTTTGTGCCAAAATAGCACAAAGAGTTCCCATATACCCTTCACTCAACTTCCCCACATGTTGACAGCTTTAGAGATTTATTGCGCAATGATCGGAACCAGGAAATTAACAGTGATCTGATGCTATTGCTAATCCACAGATCTTAGTAGAATCTGCCGGGTTTTTCCAGTACCGCCCCTTTACGGATCCCAAATCCACTTCAGGATCCCACGTTGCATTTAGCCTCCACCGAGCTGGAACAGATCTGCAGTCCTTCTTCTTCGCTCGTGACTTTAGCACTTCTGGAGAGTACGCATCAGATATTTTGTAGAATGTCTCTTAGTTTGAGTTTATTTGATTTTGCGTTTCCATCATTCCTCCTACATGGATAAATGGAATCCGACTGTTCTTAATATTCTACTGTCCCTATTCACTCTACGGTCTCTTACCCCCCCCCCCCTTTTTTTTTACATCCAATTTATGTCAGTATGGAACCTGGATATTCACTTTTTTAAAACAATGCTATCATCATCATCATCATCATTATTTGATCGAATTGACCCTGCCATGGCCATTAGGAGTTTAAGTTGGTAGAACTCATGTATTTTTGACATCTCTTACTTCCTTGCTGTATGGTCAAGTATGTGTCTCTGCCTCTCTCATGAATAAATAAATAAAGTCTTAAAAAAAAAGTAGTAGTAAGAGAAATAGAAGTGGAGCCTAAGACGTGCTCGAATGGCTGTAATCTCATGGTCAAACCTGAACACATGAGGGGTTGCTTCCTGGAGATGAGCAAACAAAGTGGTTTCTCTCTCTCTCTCTCTTTCTTCCTTTCAAGATTTTATTTATTTATTCATGAGAGACATAGAGAGGCAGAGACACAGGGAGAGGGAGAAGCAGGCTCCCCACAGGGAGCCTGCTGCAGGACTTGATCCCAGGACTCCGGGATCACGACCTGAGCCAAAGGCAAACGCTCAGCTGCTGAGCCATCCAGGTCCCCCCAAAGTGGTTTCTTGAGACAGCTCCTATTCCTGGTGAAGATGCCGTGGGGATTGTTGAAAAGGCCACAAAGGACTTAGAGTATTGCATACACTTGGTTGACAAAGCAGAGGCAAGTTTGGAGGATGGACTCCAATTATAAAAGAAGCCGCACTGTTGGTGAAAGCTCTCCAACAGCATCACATGCTACGGAGAATTGGTTCATGAAAGGAAGAGTCCGTTGCTGTGGCAAACTTTACTGTCTGATTTTAAGAAATTGCCCGGGCCACTCCAGCCTTCAGCAACCACCTCCCTGAGCAGTCAGCGGCCATCAACAGGGAGGCGAGACCCTCCACGGGCAAAAAGATGAAGACTTGCTGAAAGCTCAGGTGGTGATTAGCACTTTTTATCAATCACACATTTTATTTTATTTTTTATTTTTTTATTTTTTATTTTTCAATCACACATTTTAGATTATAGTCTAGCATCAACGTAACTTTTATCTTTTATATGCACTGGGAAACCAAAAAACTCATTCGACTAGCCTTATTGTGGCAATTCTGGTTTTTAATGGTTGCTCTAGAATTGAACCTGTGACATCTCTGAGGTATGCCTGTATGTGTATTAAGAGATTTTATTTTGGGGCTCCTGGGTGGCTCCGTCGGTTGAACCTCCGACTCTCGATTTCGACTTAGGTCATCATCTCGTGGTCATGAGCGCAAGCCCCGCATCAGGCAGGCTCCACGCTCTCTGCAGGGAGTCTGTGATTCTCCCTCTCCCTCTGCCTCTCCTCCTGCTTATGATCTCTTTCTCTCTCTCTCTCAAATAAATAAATAAATCTTGAGTTTGAGTAGACATGATTCAAAAAGGTAGGTAGGAACCAAATTGTGGAAGGCATGTAGAAAGGTCTACTTTCTACTGTAGACCAAGGACTCTTAACTTAATCTCTATTTCAACATCATACTCTTAATAGATAAAAATTACACGTGTGTCACTCACCTGAGCTTACTCAAGATTAAGTATGGCTCTCTCTCTTTTTTGTTATTCAAGAAAACTCATCTATTTCTTTTTTATACTTTAATGGTTTTCAGCATCAAATATACAGATGCCCTGAGTTATTCTATAGTTAAGAATTGTTACATCAAGTAATGGGTAACAATTGAAAAAATGAATCAGATTAATCTTCAGGGAGATTATTGTAACAAAATCTATAAAATACTTGTTAATAACAATGTCTAGGGTGGTATCATGCATGCCAGTTCTCAAAAATGGATGGCTAAAGAAGGACAATTAAGCTAGAGGCTAAAATGTGTGGTCAAAGTTCTTAATTCAGTAATTCAATAAGTGCGAAAGGATTATTCTGTACTTCAATACAACTGGAGAATAAATTAAAAAAAAGATTTTATTAAAGATTTTATTTTAAGGAATTGGCTTACACAGCTGTGGGGACTGGCAAATCTGAAATCTCTAGGGGAGGCTGGCCGTCTAGCAAATCAGATAGAAGCTGTTGTTGCAGTCTTTTTTTGAAAAAAAGATTTTATTCATTTATTCATGAGAGATACAGAGAGAGAGGCAGAGGGGGAAACAGGCTCCTCGCAGGGAGCCTGATGGGGGACTCGATCCCCGGACTTGGGATCATGCCCTGAGCCGGAGGCAGATGCTCAGCCGGAGGCAGATGCTCAGCCCAGGCATCCCTGGTGTTGCAGTCTTGAGGCAGAATTTCTTCTTCTGCAGGAAGCCTTAGTTATTGGTCTTTGCATCTTCAAGTGAATGGACGCGGCCTGTGCACATTATTGAGAGTGATCTCCTTTACTTAAGGTTGAGTGATTATAGATATAAACTGTCCTCACCCAACACCTAGATCGTGTTTGATTAAATCACCGGGTACTGTAGCCTAGACAAGTTGACACAGAAAGCTGTCACACCCACCCGTTCAATAGGAAGCATGCAAGCCACTTAGCTTCTCACTTGTCAAGGTAGGTAGATGGAGGGGGAATGCAGAGGTCCCATCTGGCTGGTTTGGGATGCAAGTATGCGCTTCTGGCCTGCGCCTCTTTAGTTTGCAGATTTGGTCTTTGACTCCTACCCTCCTTGAGATGATCTCGGCAGATTTTGCTCCTTTCATCTGTAACATGCAGGAATCATTATTATCCTCAGGTGGCTAGGGGGATCAGAAGAGGGACTTTAGAGGATCCCTGGGTGGCTTGGTGGTTTAGCACCTGCCTTTGGCCCGGGGCGCTGTCCTGGGTTCCCAGGATCGAGTCCCATGTCGGGTTCCCTGCATGGAACCTGCTTCTCCCTCTGCCTGTGTCTCTGCCTCTTTCTCTCTATCATGAATAAATAAAATCTTAAAAAAAAAAAAAAAAAAAAAGAAGAAGAAGAAGAAGAGGGACTTTAAATGCCTGCCTCAGAAGCCTGAGTGGGAACATCCCCTCCACAGGGCTTGGCTTCAGCTGCCTTCCAGGACGTGCCTCCAGTTTTCCGGGGACACATGGGGTACCTTCTTCCCTTCTGGGAGAGAGGCTAAGGTGGTGTTAGCAGCAGTACTTCCTCTGTCCGATCTGATCCTATGGGAGACAGTAATCAGAGAGACCAAAGTGGGTTAACCACAGAGCCCAGGCAGGAATTGAGGCTACGAGGCACGTGTGTGCGTGTGTGTGTGTGTGTGTGTGTGTGTGTGTAATATCCTGGGGTGTGGGTGGAGAGTGATCGGAGATTCAGGGAGACCTCCGGGGATTTGAACCAGCAAGGAGATGATAGCTGCCAAGCAAGGCTCTCTAACAGGGCTGAGCTCACTGGAGTTTTGCAGAGAGGGGAGTGGAGGAGGCCTGGCTTTCCCAGAATTGGGGAAGATCCGGAAACTAGGGGGAAACTGGCCAGAGGAAAGCTCTAGGCCTATCCCCCAAGCCCTCCCCTGCTTTGAGGGCCTCAGCATTCCTCCTCCCTCCCTGTGGGTCACTTGTCCTCCTTCTTTCCATATGGGGAAACCGAGGCCCAGGGCGGTTCTAGCTTCTGTAGAGGAGCAGGTATGGCCACAATCCCTCAGGGTAACCAGATGATTTTCTTGGTCTCGGTGGAGGACAGCCTAGGAGGAAACAGGTTGAAATGGCAGCTGGAGTGAGTTGGGTTCATTCGGAGGGGCTGCCTTCTGGTGGTGGGGAGCCAGAAGAGAGCACCAGGGAACCCAAGGAGCCACTGGGGCCCCTTGATTGGAATGTCAAGAACAGAAGTGGTTGTATTTGGCCAGGGGTGGGGGGGGGGTGCGAGCTGTCCTGGACTCCTGGACTGGTGGCTGTTGTGTCTGCAGGGGCAGGATGATGAGTCTCAGCCTGCCTTGCACGGACCTGGGGCAAACCAGCGCAGGCCACCTGTGCCTCCTTAGGGCCACATCCTGTCTCCCAGCACCCCTGTGAGTGGCCTCTGGGGCAGTGAGGAGATCCAGGGAATGGGGCTGGTGTCAGTGAGCATCCTTGGGCAGTGAGCTTGAGCAACCCCAGCCTCAGTTTCCTTGTCTCTCAGCTGAGGATGACACGATCCAGCTTGCTGGGTGGTGGTGATGGGCTTTGGAAGTGGGGCCCACGGTGGGGGGGGGGGCGGATGTCCTGTTCCTGGCTGACACGGCAGCTGCTGGGCAGGGGGCACTTTTGGGTGCCGCTGGCACTCCTCCTGCCCCCACTCACTGAGGGAGTTCTTGGAGGGGCCGGTGGGGTCTCCTAGGACACCAGCAAAGGCGCAGGTCCCTCTGGCTCTCTCCGGGAGTCCTCCCCTCCTCCCAGCAGCTGCTTCTCCTCCTCCCCCTCTCCGCTCCCCCCTCCCCTCACACGTGAGGATGATAAACACCCTGCCAGCTCCAAATAGGGCCTGACCTCAGCGGCGAGGCATCTCCCCTCGCCCCCCACCCTCCCAGCCGCCAGCCGCATTCCTGGAGAGGATGAGGTTGGGCTGCTCTCCCCTCTCAGCCTCCTTTGTCCCGCGGGCTGCTGCCCACCCTGCGGCCTCCTCTGGCCCAGGCCTCAGTGCCCGAGGGCCCCACTGTGGATCTTGTTAATGATAATAATCGCTGTGGTTATCACCTATTAGGCAATTGGGCACCAGGTTCCATGCTGAGCACATTACATGGATCATGTCAATGAATCCTCAAAACAGCCCCATGAGGAAGTCATTATTATTATTATTATTATTATTATTATTATCTGGATGGGCAGGGGAAAGTGGGAAGGGGTGGGGAGGGGGTAGGTCATGCTGCCTGCCCAGCCTTTCCCAGCTGGGGAGTGGAGTTGGGATAACCGGGGCCCCCCCTTGTCTACCCCCCCCCCCGCCCCCCAGCCAGCATTAGGCTCAGGTCGGCCTGTCCAACCCAGGCCAGGGCCCCGAGAGAGCAGGTGCAGGAATGGGAGCAGGACTTGCTTAGGAGCCTGGGCCTCCCGGGGAGGCTGGATGGAGGGGGGTCTCCTGGGTGCTCAGAGCTTTGGCGAAGCTTCGTGTTCCTTCCCGTTTCCCAGCCTTGGCAGGTTAGAAACTCCGGTGGGCAGAGGGCCCTTCCAGGGCATTACCCCCGTCCTCGGGTCTGTTCCAGGTTCTGGTGCCCAATGACAGGATTCTTTTATTAGTATTTCCCCCCCATGAAGCTCACATCTGGGGAAATTACATGCATTTCCCCATATTTTTGTCAAGCAGACACATTTTGGCTACCAACTAGAAACTTCCGGGAGGCGCCCAATAACCTACGTTTGCCATGCTGAGTTGGTATAATTCCAGCCCAAAGTTCAGAAGTGTGTGTTTTGAAATGTTGACCGAGGCTCACAGCCTTCCATTCCTACCCTCCAGCTGCACCGGCTGCGTGACCTTCATTCAGCTTGCCGCTGTCCTTCGCTACCTGCCGCTTCTGGGTAACAACCAGGCGGGCACCCAAGCCGATGTGCAGCCCAGGCCCTGCCGGCCCGCCTGTCCTTCCTCTCCCTCCCACCGATCGCGTCCCTCTTGTCTTCCTTTCCAGTTCTTTCTGCACTTTAGCCCTTTGCCGGGCCAGTTACCCGGCTGCCTTCTTGTTTCAACTTGTAAGTCTGGGTGTCAGGGAGATGCGGGTTCAAATCCTGACCCTGTCACCCACTGGCCTTGGGGGCCGTGCGAAAGTCACATCTTCTCTCGGAGTCTCAGTTTCCCCATCTGTAAAATGGGTATGATGTGGTCTCCCTCCGAGGGCTGTGGCGGGGGTTGGGGTGGGAGATTGTGCAAGCACGGGGCCGGGGGGAGCTGGTCTTGGTAAAGGGCAGTGACCGTGACCCACTGTGGTCTCTGCATCCCAGCTCTTCGCCGGCAGAGCCCGGTGCGGCGTGGGTGGCAGATGTCTCAGGCACACCTGCCCGTCCAGGATGCCAGTGAGGGAGGGGAGTGCCTACGCCTGGGCGCCGTGTGTGGCTTCCCTGGCCGTGGGAAGTCTGGGTGGGTTTGGTGGCTTCCCAGCTGTCCCCCCGCCCCCCCGGCATATTCCCCTTTGCCTGCCACTTTAGTTTGAGTTCTCACTGGCTTGCACTATTACTACGTTAAGAAAAAAAAAAAGTTGCCTTTATAACCTTTTACTCATTTAAGTGATAGAATGTGTAGACTTACTCGGGGGCACCTGGGTGGCTTCGTTGGTTAAGCATCTGGCTCTGGGTTTTGGGGTTTCGGCTTAGGTCATGATCTCTGCTTCAGGTTCTCTCTCTCTCTCTCTCAAATAAATAAAATCTTAAAAAAAAAAAGAATGGAAAGCCTTACTCTACGATTATATATTTTTAATTTTTTTTAATACACAAAAATATTGGAATAAAATTGTTGAGCCATGTTTCCAACTAACATCATCCTAATTCCACACTTTAGGGAACGTGGGTCAGATGAATCCCCCCCACCCCACCCCACCGTGCGCCTGCGTGTTCATCAGTTTTCTACTGTGGGAGATTTAAAACATACAGAAGTAGCAAGAATAGCATAATGAACTCCTTTGTACCCACGCTCGACAACCATCAACTTTTGTTTTTATTTCATCTGCCCCCCTCACTCGCTTTTTTTTTTTTTTTGCTGGAGTGTTTTTAAAGCAAATCCCAGACATTATATCATTCCGCTGTAAATACTTCGCTATGTATCATTAACAGATAAGGACTTTTAATTTTAACATTACCATAATACCATTATTACAGTCAACATAATTAATAACAATTTCTTAGGAGAAGCTAATACCTAGTGTGTGTTCAGTTTTCCCTGATTATCTCAAAAATGTCCCATTTCGATTGGTTTGTTTGCTTCAGGCAAATGAACGTGGAATCTCTGTTCTTGTCTCTTTCTGTAATAATCATGTATCTACACATATTCTTGCCTCTGTCCCTTCAGCAGTCAGCTGCCGGTATGTGATCACTTCTCCTTTTTTTTTTTGGTTTAATGTTTTATTTAAATTCAGTTTGCCAACATCTACTATAACATGTGACCACTTTTTCGATGGGTCCTCATTCCTTAGTCGCTTTCTCCTTTCCGGCTTTCTCTCTAGGCTTCCAGCTGGGGTCTCTGTCCAGCTGGATGTGAAATCCAGAGGCCAGTGCCCCGTGTCAGCTTCTCCTCTCTGGCCTTGGCCGCTGGGTCCACTGTCTTGTCCCCAGGGAAGAGGGGGCTCTGGAAGGAGGAGCGGTGGAGACAGAGCGCACCCCAGGGTGAAGTTGGGGGGCAGGGGGAGTTCACACGCCTGTGTCCCTTGATGCCTCATCTCATAGATACTGTGTCCCTGAGATGTCCGTGTAAGGCTGCCTGGCTTGCTCAGAGTGGGGAGGGCTGGGGTGGCCAGTAGGCAACATCGGATGGGCTGTCTGCAGGCTGTGGGGCCACACGGCTCTGGGAAGCACAGCTGCCCTACCGAGCCTGTGCTGGGGGCGGCCGGAGTCTTCATGGGAACACAGCCCCCCGCTTTCAGCCATACTCCCCACCGTGACCTGTGCCCTCTGCCTTCATCACCAGCCAAGGTCCTGCCCTCCTGGAGTCTGGCGGGCTGGTGTCAAGCTTGGGATGCTGCTCTGATCATCCTCCACCATCTCCTCATCTCCTCTGGGCGCTGGGAAAGTCACACCCCAGAGTACCCGGGGCCTGCTTCCTTCCGCTCTCCCTTTGCCTCTGAGGCCTCTGGCCTCAGCTCTGCCAGTTGGCAGGGCTGCCTCTTGGGGAATTGAAGAGATAGGGATACTTGGGTCGTCTTCTTAGCTTTTTTTTTTTTTTTTTTTTTCTCAGCAAAAAGGAAAGCTGGCGCCTTTGGGAAGCCACAGCCCTTCCCTGGACCCCACTGTTCTTATATGAGAAATGTCCAGAGCAGCTCTTGACCTCATTGACTGAGTTGCCAAGAGGGACACTTGAGATTTAGGTGTGTGTGTGTGTGTGTGTGTGTGTGTGCACAGACTCTAGAACTGCTGCCCTGGGACATGATTGGGCTACAAGGTGAGAAAAAGACCAAAGTGTGGGCTGCCCCGGATCACCAAAGTGTGATAGAACTTTCTAGCTCTAGCTGGCCTCTGTTGCAACCACATCTCTTATTCTTCCCCTGTTGCCTCTTTCCTTAGGGACCTCAGGTTCCTTAGCTTTGTTCTTTCCCGTCCATTCTTTCTGGGTCCCTTCTGGGTCCCTACAGACTTCATATGTTCATGTCATCCTCCGGACCCTGCCTTGTTCCCCAAGGGCCAGCCCTTTCTCCTGGCCCTCCAGCCCTAAAATCCAAAGGCCTCTCTCTCTCCCTCTTGACTCCAGGGATGGGGGAGCCCCGTTCTCTGTCTTCACAGCTCTGTTTCCTCCCAGGCCCTCGGGGACTTGGGGGTTTAGGAGCTCATATTCTCCTGTCTCTTCTTCCGAGGATACTCCTCACCCCTCAAGGCAGCTGTGATGCCCCAGAACATCTCCTATCATCTGACAGTTTTATGGGCGGTGTTGCCTGTGTATGTGTGTGTGTGTGTGTGTGTGTGTTACTGAGAACTCCTCCTCCTAAGCCTGTAATGAACACAAATCTTTTCCCTGAGAAGGGTGATTCCTGAGATGTCCCTCATCCACCTGGTGGCACTGAAAATACATGATATAAGACGCAGCCAGGAGGGGGGTTGTTTGAGGTCCTGGGAGGAACCTTTGACTTAGGAGACAGAAGACCTGGGTCCTGATTCTAGGTCTCTTACTTCCTAGCAGTGGGGTCTCAGTGGACTTCAGTCCTCAGCTGCAGGGATACAGTGATGTCACTGAGTCGTGGCCAGCAGCCGTGCGATGAGGCGCTGGAACAGCCCCTGGCAGTGGGGGCTCCGCCTGGGTGTCGTGTCCTTAGCACCGGAGGCCCGTGGGGTGTGTGTTTGCCGGAACACATAGATCCTGTAATTTAGTCCCCATCTCGGGATAGACCCCGACGTCCCCTCCATCCCTGCGTGCGCATCTCTGTGGGGAGACTGAGGCCTGCAGTGGGCCTGGGTCCCCGGGGAGGGCTGGGTGGCAGGCCCCTGGCCAAGGTGTCTGTGCTGGCGGCGCCGGCTGCTGGGGCTCCTCCAGGACGGCGCTGTGGGTGGAATCCACAGGGGTGAGGCAGCGAGGCCAGAACGTGCCGAGGATGCTTGGGGCCGCTTATCTCGGGCCAGGAATGCGCCGCAGTATTATTAGCCGACGGCCTTCTCGCCTTTGGAATAACCACCCGGGTGGCACGGCCGACATCTGTCCGGTCCTGCTTGCCCAGACAGTCCGAGGGTGCCTACGCTAAGCCTCCCAGGGCTGCGGCTCGCATGTGTGCTTGTGTGTGTGTGCGTGCGTGCAGGTACCTGCGTGGCTGCCAGTGTGTGTGTCAGTGTGGATCTTCGGGGGCCATCGGGCCTGGGAGCGTGTGTGCACAGAGGGTGCACGTATATCCTGTACACATATTTTCATGCCCGTGTGTGCAGATGTGTGTATGTGCATGAGTTTAAGTGCACGTGCTTGTGTGTCGTGAATGGGGCCCTGTGCATACGTGCACAAGTGTGTGTCCATGTGTGTGTGAGTGTGCATGCCTGTGTGGTTGTGGCTGTAGGTGCCACTGCCCTGGGGGAAGTGGGAAGCCCAAGGGGGCCTAGGGAGCTGCAGGTAAAGGACAGAGAGGGGGCTGGTGACCCCACGTGGGTGAGGCAGAGGCTGGGAGGCAGCGGTCAGATGTGCAGGGCGGAGAGGAGGGGCTGCTGGGGCTCTTGGTGCTTTGGGGGCTGGGTCACTCACTCCCCTTGATTGGAATCTTCAAGGCAGCATGAACCCTGAGGTCAGCCGGCCGGCCTGGGTCCAAGTCCTGCCTCTGTCACTCACGCCATCACTTGAGCAAGTGACTCCTCAACTACTCCAAGACTCAGTGTCCTCATCTGTTCCATGGTGACAATAATAGCACCTGCCCAGCAGAATTAATGAGAGAGAAAAAAATATGGTGCCTGGAACATACGGAGAGTTTGATAAATGATAACGTATCCCCATCATCATCATGATTACGGACTCCTCTGTCTGCCCTGCGTCTGGCCTTGGCAATCCCTCCGTGGTTGGGATGGGGGACGCCCCCCTGACTAGCTCTCTTGGCATGGCAGTAAGATGCGGGCCCAGAGAGGGCACAGACTGGCCCGGGGTGATCAGGGAGCCGAGTAGAGCTGTGAGGACCCAGCCCTGGCTCCTGGCAGCTCTTCCCGCCCCCTGCACAGCCTCGCTCCCGTTCCTGGGGTGCCAGGCTGGAGACGAGAGGAGAGTCTGCCAGGCTTTCTCACCTGGGCCTGCTGCTGCAGTTAGCCCAGAACCAATCTTTTCACCCCTGGATCTGTTCTTACAGGATCGATGTTTATACTCTCTGTCCTAACGACTGTCCCGTGAGTGTTCTGCTTTCCAGCTCCCTTGATTCTGCTGCAAATTCTGACTTTCAGATGGAGACGATCTGGCGCCAAGGAGGGCAGGACCCAGAATCCTCACCCCCTCACCCGGTCCAGCCCAGGAGAGCTGGCCATCTGGCTCCGGACTTAGGTTCTCGTACCTGGTTGGGCTGCCCCAGCTCCACCTTCTGCCCCTGGCTGCAGCCAGACAGGGCGGAACTCCTAGGAAGCGCTGGGCCCCCACCTGCCCTTCCTCTGCTCCTGCCAGCACATCCCACATCCTCTCCTCTGGCCCCGCTAGGCCTCTCTGGACCTCCCAGGTGCCAGGACAGCTGCCCGCCCCTGGGAAGTGGGCCCAGGGTGTCGCCAGGACTGTGGAGGTGGGAGCGGGCACTTTGGCGCCTGGGCACGGTGGGTGGGGCAGGCAGAGGCAGGTGGGACCTGCCAGGACCCCTCAGCCTGGGCAGGCGGTGGTTGCCCTGGACACCAGCCAGAAGAGACTTGTTCCTCATAACCATCACCAGGTACCTGGAAGGAAAAGAAAAAAACCAACAACAAAAACAACCATCAAACTTTTTTTTTCTTGTTTTGTTTTTTGGAACCTGCTGTTAATGGCCGATTGGCTGTACATTATTAAACAGGCAGCTGGAGATCTGCCAGGGTAGGGTGCTGGAGCCAAGACTCACAGCTCGAACACAATGTTCCTTGGAAAACAGTCACCCGTGGGGTCCCTGGGGAGGAGCACCCAGAGGGAGGGGCCCCAGCTGATGTCCCTTGCCCTGCTCACCCTTCCTGGTCCAGCCTCCATACTCGTCATTGGTGGGGAGCTGGACTGGGCTGCACTAGGAACCCTAGGATCCTTTATTGGGCCCTGCGGGTCCCTCACCACTCCAGCGGCTGGAGCCCCTCTTTCCTTCCTTGTGGTTAGATGCACAAGGTCCTGCTTCCCTCCCCAGGTGGATAAGGCCAGTACCAGCTCTCCTGGGGGCCAGTGTGGTGCAGGGGCCTGAGCATTGGGTGGGGAGCTGGACCCATGGTTCTAGGGTTGACTCCATCGAGTTCCTCCTCTCTGTGGTGACATTGGGACCCCCTACTTGTCCTTTCTGGGCTTCAGTTTCCATAAACTACAATGAGAAGGTTGGGTTAGTCAACTCTAGATTCTTGTGATCCTCGGTTGGGTGGCCCTGGGGAGAGCCTGGGGGGCTTGTTTCCCAGAGTTTGGGACTCTTCTTGCTCCATCCCTGGTCCCATCCAGGTGACACCAGAAGCCATGTCTCAAGCAAGCCTGATGAATGGGGCTGGCCTCTGGCCCCATTCATACCCTTTACCGGCCACCTTGAAATCAACCAGGTCAAAGGTCCAATGTCTGAAGGTAACAGCAAGTGGAGAATAAGCTGGGGGTCTGGGGTTTGGGTGACTACTGTCTTAGTGAAGCTAGTGCTGCACCAGGCGACATGGATAAAAGGACAGTATGGGGTCCAGGTCACCACCAGGGTGGGCCTGGCATGTGTGTGAGGGGTCATTGATCAGTTTGGGAACTGAGCCCTAAGGAACCCTCCCTGAGTCCCTTGGAGACAACACGGTGTGCTGTGTAAGAGTACGGCTGGGGTTCGGGCCTGTTGCCACTGCTTCTCTGCTGTTGTCTTACTAGCTTTGGGCAAGTGACTCTGCCTCTTGTGTCTGAGCTCCCTCCACTGTTCAGAGTGGGCTTAGAAGGACATCCCCCAGGGCTGTGGTGAGGGGCGGGGGGGATGAGCTAATAAGGCCTGTGCAGGATTTCTAACAGGACCTGGCACATGTGAAGTGCGCATTAGCTGTTAGGATCTAAGCGATCCCTCCGTCTGGCGTGCTGCTCTTTCCCCTTGCACCACTCAGCACTATTTGTGTTACGCGTTTGTGCTTTTGTTTGTTTGGTGTCTCCTCCTCTAGACCAAATATTCCAGAGCTGGCACCTCTGGGCCTGCCCCAGTGCAGGCACTCAAGAGCATTTGTTGAACGAATTGGTGACTGTGTGCATGGATGAAGGCCCATGGGGACAGGCTCAGAAGCAGGGAAACAACCGATCACCTGGAAGGTGGAAAGATCCAGAAACTATGGAAGAGCTGGGAATGTCCATCCTGTGAAGTGGGGAGATTGTGAGCAGCTGTGCATGTGTGTGTGTGTGTGTGTGTGTGAGAGAGAGAGAGAGAGATTTCTGAATAAAGCTTTAAAGGGACTTGTTCTCTGCAGCAGAACTGGGAGCCACAGTAAACAGGCTGCCACTCACTGGAACCTTCCAATCTCAGCTGGGTGTGGGAGTGAACTCCGAGGGCCTGGTGTGTGAAAGCAGAGGCCGTGAGCGAGCATCAGTCAGGCACAGGAGAGCCCTGCGTTGCACAGGATGTCGATGGGCCGGGCCCTGAGGTCCCTGCTGATGCACTGCTGCTGCTTGAGCGAGGAGAGTGGTGGCAATCATAGCCCATGTCTCTGAGCATCCACTTCCTTACCTCAGGATGGGGTTAATCGTGGTCGATACCCAGACGGTTGTTAGGACGATTAAAGTTAATACCTCCGAAGCTCGAGGAATAGGGCCTGGCACATGGAAAGCACTTGATAAATGTGCTTATTAAATAGAGCCTAAGAGACACACGGGGAGCAGAGGTGAATCGTGACTCTGGGGTGGGGATGGTGATGGCTCCTCTGAAGGAGGAGGATGTGGGGCAGCAGGCATATAGGGAGGGCTGCCGTGTGTCAGACTGTGCGCTCCTCTTTCATAACTTGCCCGAGGTCACACAGCGGCGAGTGAGGTGGCCCGGCTTCGGAGATGGTCCATGCGACACGAAAGCCTGGACTCTCCCCGCCCGCCCCGGGCCTCAGTAGGACGGGGCCGGGTGTCCCTGGCTCTCGTAGTCCAGGAGGGAAGGCGGGGTGGAGAGGTTCTTCTGTGCAGGGGCCGAAGCAGAGTCCTCAGGCGGAGTCCTCGGGAGGACGTCTCCGGCCAGCCCCGGAAGCCGTCCGTAAGTAAGAGGCTCTGGGGAGGTGGGAGCAGGGCGAGGGCTGGCATTTTTAGCAGCCCGTTGGCACGGAGCACAGAGCAGGACGCGGTCAGAAGAGGGACACTGAGGCACACGGTTCGGTGTTAAGGAGAAGGGATGGTGAGAGGAGGGTCGGTTGGGGGGCGAAGGATCTCGATGTGCAGATGATGAGGCCTGAGGCCCCACACAGGTGATGGGAGGCAGGGCCTGGGCCAGGGGGCAGCGCCACGGCGTGGGCAGCGGTGCCCATCTGGGGCCGGTCCCCACAGAGTAGTGGCGAGCGCTGAGTCTCGGGGGGCGGGAGGCCAGGCGGCCAGCTCGGGACAGCGCGGCGAGCCCAACGTCCCGCCACCAGCCTGGCCCTCGCCTCCTCCGGCTCAGCAGCCGGCTTGGCGAGAGGTTAGCGTTCGTGCCCGGGCCAGCACGCTCCCTACTGATCAGCGGCCACGGGCCTGGCCTTGTCAGGACGCTGTTTCGGCCTTCGCCGCGGCTCAGCCCCTGACCGGTCCTGCCTTTTGGACATTCTGGGGTGAATGGGAGGTGGTCCCGGGCTTCAAGGAATTCACAGATGAAGGGGCAGAGAGACAAAGGAGGTGGATGTGGGCAGTAGTGTTTGCCCTGGCTCACTTGCTCAAGGTAGTTTGGTTTTCAAATACTTGATGATGCATGCTGTGTCCTTTTTAAAAAAAATCAGCTGAAGTAAAAATTGGGCCCAATTTCTTTAACCTTTCTTATACTTTTTTTTTAAAGATTTTATTTATTTATGATAGACATAGAGAAAGAGAGAGAGGCAGAGACACAGGCAGAGAGAGAGGCAGGCTCCATGCCGGGAGCCCAACGTGGGACTCGATCCCGGGACTCCAGGATCGTGCCCCGGGCCAAAAGCAGGCGCTAAACCACTGCGCCACCCAGGGATCCTCCTTTCTTGTACTTTTATTCAAAGAATACTTATCGAGTGTCTTCTGCTATCTTCTTGAGGATGCTCTCTGATTTATAGAATATAGGAGAGAACTAGACACTTTATTTATTTATTTATTTATTTATTTATTTATTTATTTATTTATTTATTTATTTATTTATTCTTGAGAGAGAGAGAGAGAGAGAGGCAGAGGAAGCAGTCTCCATGCAGGGACCCCGACGTGGGACTCGATCCCAGGACTCCAGGATCAGCCCCTGGGCTGAAGGCGGTGGTAAACCGCTGAGCCACTGGGGCTGCCTGAGAACTAGACACTTCTAATGCTGTCTGAGAGGCATGGCATAGAGTGGAACTCTCATCTCCTTTGGTCTAGATTCTACACCTTTGTTAATGCAACCCAAAGAGCATGTGCCTTTTGGTGGCAGCCATATATCCTACCGGGAGCTGAACTGAATTTCTGTTTTAACTAAATCTTAGATCTTTCCTTGCATGAACTATTTTTTTTAATTGCACCAACTATTATCAATTCAGGGTTTTTTATTTTTATGACTTTGAACCCTAGGTTAGGACTTGCCCCCAAAAGAAATGTTCGCTTACTGATTTTGGCCTGTTTATCAAGTCAGTTTTGCATTTTGGTTCACATCAGCGTCTTAGCTCTTCCTTTTGCTTTTTCCACCTTCGTGCACTTGGTAAGCCTCTGTTCTAAAGCTTCATCTAAGTTACTGATAAGTATGTTGGACAAGCCAGGGCAGAGGACAGAGCCCTTTGGCAAGTCAGGAAGTTGACATTGATCTATTAATCAACGCCCCTTGGCTGGCTGGCTAGGAATCCACTCGGCTTTCTATCTCGTCTCCAAGCATGTCATCAGGGCTCTTGCCAACACCTTTCTGAGATCCAGATAACCTAGGGTGTGGGGGTTCTCCGACTGTCCAGGCTAGGGACCTTGTAATAATGGGGTTAGGGTGGTGGGCGTGCCGTGTGAGGCAGGGCTGCGGGTCCTCCGAAAGGATCCAGGCCGAAGCCAGTGATCGTTGCTGGTTTAGGCTTGAGAGGAATCCAGTCCCAGAGGCGATTACATCCCAGAGCTCTTACAGCTTTAAAATCGAGTTTCTAAGGGGGAGACAGGGGTTTGTGTGCAGTGAACTGGCACAGCAGTGACTTTCTGCCAAGGACCAGCGTCTGTCCAGATATGTGTTCAGGAATCTTCCAAGGGACCTTAGAGGTTGTCAAATGTGAGGATGGAAGCTAAGAGGGTTGATGTTCTCTGGTCACCAGGGCACTGGTGGCTGAGCAGGGCTGAAACCCAAGGCCCTGACTCCCAGTCTGAGGCCTTGGGGCTGGATTCAAGTGCCTTTCCTGGCTGGAAACTGAGGCAGGCTCGAGAGGGAGGAGCTGCCAGCGTGTGTGTCTCAAGCACAAGTTGTTGGCAGGCCACTTTTCTCATGCTTCTCCTGCCCGTTTGATCCTCTGCCCTCAGACCACGGACGCAGTAGCAAACCTGAGAGTAGGAAACCAGACCGTCTCCCTCCCTGGGAGGGAGTGAGGGGAAGGGGCTGAGGCCCTGCCCAGTTCTGCATTCCCAGAGATGCTGGGAATGCATGCAAATGAGATGCAAATGAGGCGGCAGTGGTGAGGAGGGGGGGGCCCCTCCTGCGGCCTCAGTCTGGCCTGAGTGTTGAGGATGACACTTAGAAAAGGAAGAGACCTGTGATCTGGGCTTTGGAACCCGGCATCCCAGAAGGAAGGGAGGGGGCTCTGTGGGGTGACAAGGTGGGGCGAGGCTTTTGGAGCCAGCTTTGGGGGACAGGGAGGCCAGCTGAGGTGGGGGGTGCTAGGGGGTAGCCCTGAGAGGAAGGATCCTGGGAGAAAGCCGGGACTCCTCTCTCGCTGCCCTGGGGCGGGGGCGGAGGAGGGGTGGTCAGAGGGGGGAGGGTGGAACCCAAGGCACAGACATTGACCAAGTGCCTAGGGTGTCCCCCAGGGCCTGGCTCCCAGCCAGCTGTGCTCTGAGCCCAGTCGGACTCTGAGGCCCTCTGAGGCCCGTGGCCTCTCTGCTTGGGACCTGGGCATATGGCCCTGCCTTCTCCGGTGGGGAGGCAGGAAGAGAATGGGGGGGGGGGCAAGGGTGCTAGAGAGGAAGCTCCTGCCCCTCCTGCCCCCATCCTGGGGAGATTGGGAAGTCAGTCCCTGCCTGCTGGATGGTGCTGGTCTACTCTTGGCCCCCCCACAGGAGCTTGCCCTTTAGTGCATCAGGCCCTGCAAGAGTGGGGGTTACATGACATGACCCCTGGTGGGTGCACAGGGGCCCGCAATGCCCACTCTTGAGTTGCAAGCCCTGGATTCAAATTCTGTGTGTTTTGTCAGCTGCCCTGTGGTTTTGGGTAAATCGCTTAACTGCTCTGAGCCTGTTTCGGAGACTGATAGGAGTTATAGCCATTTTGCTATAGTGGAAAAATGGGAAAAATACCCGGGAAAGGTTTGGTGCAGGGTAGGCACTCAAATCTTGATGCAAATGGAATGAGGGAAAACCTGGGAGCAGCTCTGTGCTCCCCCCTGGGGCCCAGAGGCCTGGGGGAATCGGGATCCAACGTTCTGGACTTCATCCTGGCCCTTTCTCCCCAGTCTCTGTGTGTCCCTTTGTCCTCCTTTCTGTCACATCCCTCCTGTTGCACTGGAAGTGCCTAACTCAGCACCTGGCCCCGACAGGCACAATTCATTTTCCCAGTTCTTCTCAATGCTGCTCTGTGGCGCAGTGGCCCTGTCCCCCCACCCCCAGCTTCGTGGCTCTCCTCCTTCTGGGTCTCTGTTTCTGATCCCCTCTTTGTCCTGCCCTCTCTCCTCCTGGCTCTCCTGCTCTCTGTCTCTCCGGCTTCTTTCCTCCCTCAACAAGCATCCATTGAATCCTTCCTGGATGCCAGGCACAGCCCTGCTCCTTTCGGGGGTTCTCTGTGTCTCCCTGGCTCCTTGCTGCCCTGCCTCTCTCCCTCCCGCCCCTCCGGCCTTCTGCCCACCCTTCCCCCAGCTCCACAGGCTCCAACACTGGTATTATTCAGTTTTATGAAAAACCCCCAGGCCTACCCCTGAACGGACCAACCACAACTGGAACCAGATGTGCAGTCCTGCAGTTGGGGATGGGAGGGGGGGAGGAGAGAAAGGGGCAAGGGCTGGCTTAGGAGGGGGAGGGGAGACGGGAAACCCTGGGAATCCCTCGGCCTGCTTTGGCTCAGGGAGGAGGCTTTGAGCAGAGCAGGGGAGGGAAAAGGGGCTGAGCCGGCTTCTGTAGAAAGCAGCTCTCACTCTGCGTATGAGTGTGCACGGGCATGTGTGTGAGATGCTGGGACTGACATGGGAAAGCCCGGGTGGGGGGGGGGGGGCGGCGGCGGTGGAGCATCAGCTATGGGACAGCTCTTGGAAATAAAAGGGAAGGCTTTTATTTTTCTTTGGGATCCTCTAGCTCTTCGACTTCCTGTCTGTGTGGTTTCTAGAGACTTGCTGAATTCACGCTTCTGTGCCCAGGTGCTGGAGCAGGAGGGCTGGGAAAGAGGGGTGTTTTGGGGTGGACGATAGAGCGAGGCATCTCTAGGGGCTCCTGGCAAGCAGCTGAGGCTGGCATGTCTCAGAGCTCCTCCTGTCTGCTGCAGACCTGGGGTGGTTGGGGTGCGCCTGGGACGTCATGTACATGGTCCTCGTATCTTAGCACAGTCAGTTTTTTATACAGCTTCGAAGATAAAAGTCTGCCAAAGTTGTCTGGGGTACAGTCTGGTGCAGAATCAAGCGTTTAAAAGTGCTCTTTTATTCAGTTCCATCCATCTCTCTACCATCCGTTTTTTTCATTCTGCATTCTTTGAGAATCTAGGTGCCCACCTTGTGTTGGGCATTGAGCACACTGGGGTCGGGGAAGAGGATGAAGAATAAATCTTTGCTCAACTCACTGGGAGATCTAGAAGTGCACCCGACAAGTGAGTGTCCTGGCGTTAATGTATGAGCAAGAGCCTTGGGTGTTCAGAGGAAGGCAAGGTACCTACCAAATGGTGCAGTTGCAGAAGGACCCAGGGAGGATGTGGCTTTTGAGTTGAAGCCTGATTGCTGATGGAAGAGGGAATTGTGCCTTGAAAAGGCTCAGAGGTGGGGCTTTGTCACAGAGGGTCCTTCTGCAGAGCTCAGACTGGATCTGGTGGGCAGTGGAGAGCCGGGGACAGTTTGGTGTCAATCAGGGTGATAGTGGGTGTGCGTTAGGAGATGGAGAGGATCACCCTGGAATCAGATGTGCAGTCCTGCACTTGGGGATGGGGAGAGGGGTTCCCACTTTTGTGGCAGACTCCCCATCCACCTCTAGAGGAGCCCGGATTGCTGACGTGGAATCTCTCCCTTCCCTCACCTGACGGGGCTGATCTAAGCCCCCAAGCCACCCTTGGTCTGCAGGGGTGTGGGGGTGAGCAGGACAAGGCTATTGGGATTCACCTTTGCTCTAGAGTTGGGGCCAGTGAGGGCTGGGCAGGGAACCAAGGCCACTGGGCAGGTCTCCCGACACAGTCCTCAGGCTCAGAGGCACCGCCAGTGGGGCCATTCTCTCCCATCTCTGTCTCTGGCAGCACCCACACACACAGTCTGCGGCCACCGGCAAGGCTGGTAGGTTCTGATGTGCTGGAATCTGGGACTCTGGGAACCCAGGCTCTCCACTTAAGAAGGGGTGAAGTCATCTTGTTCTGGAGGCAGGGAGTGGGCGCAATGATGCTTCTGTCTCCACCCTGTCCACACAGGGTGCTGGGAAGGTGCCCCTCTTGCCTGAATCCACAGGGTTTCACTGTTGCCCAAGTGAGGGGGAGCAGCCCTCGGATGGCTTGACTATCACTGGCCCCGGATGCCCCCCTAATTTTTCCTGATGCCGTTTGCCCCTCCTCTGGGCCTTCCTTGTCACTTTACTCTTTGGAAGATTGAAGCTTGGAGAAGGGTTTGGCTGAATTAATACAAATTAGTGAGTGTTAGAACTGGAAGACATCTTGAGGACCTGTGGATTCAAACTCATCGTACAGCAGGGGAAACTGAGGATTTGCGATGCAGATCACTGGCCCAGGACCTCCTACAAAGGCCGCCCAGATGGGCAAGAGAAGAGCCTGTCGGTCTCTGGAGGGCTGAGTGGTGGGGAGCTTGGCTCTGGAGCGAGCCTGTCCGAGGCTGAGTTTCCCCTCCATACCACCCTGCGTGGTCTTGGACAAGTCACCTAACCTCTCCAAGATCACTTTCTTCAGCTAGAATAAGGGAGACTTGAAGATTAAGTGAGAGAGAATATTTTTTAAGTGCCTGGCATGCAACAGGCGTGCAGCAAAATGACTTTTCCCTCCCGCCCAAAATAATCCCATCTGCTTCTTAACTCTTATCATTCACATGGTGCTGCAAACTTTTCAAATCGCATTTCCCCTGATGTTTGTAATTAAAAAAAATTTTTTGTGTGTGCATATAGAACAGTTGAAAGGATTATCAGGTAAGCTCCCTGGATTCTATAATGAATTCTCTGGCCTATTTGCTTTATAACATTTCTATTCTCTCTCCATCCATCAGTCCCTGTGATTGATGTATTTCAAAGAGAACTGAAGCAGGCATCTCATTAGCTAGAGGTCACTTCACATGGCTTTCGAATATAGGGTCACAAATGTCTTCACCCAGCCCACGAAGCCGAGAGAAAAAAGCAGTGACTGTTATCCCAGATTTGACAGATAAAGGGAAAAAAAAACCCAAACAGGTTCGGAAGTGAGAGTCTAGGTCTCCTGTCACAAAATGAGTTGGGACTGGCGTAGTAGATCGGGGTGCTCTACAGAAACTGGGAGCTGGTGCTCTCGTGGTTATCACCATTACCCTCTGACCAAACACCCTTCTCCAGTCAGCAGCCCTCTGCCCATTTCTCTGCAGCCGGGTTTGGGTTTCTTACCTGAGCTCCGGGACCTCTTGGCCACCTGTCACCAAGCCCTCCGATGCCCTGCTTCCGGTCCGGGCTGGCTACGGGGGCTGTGGCTGCGGGAGGGGAGGCCGCATTTCTGGGCCCGGAGGGGGCCCAGTGGGGCGTGGGGCACAGGGTGCAGGGAGGGGAGCAGGGTGCAAGGAAGGGCGCAGGGTGCAGAGAGGAGAGCAGGGTGCAGGGAGGGGAGCAGGGTGCAAGGAAGGGCGCAGGGTGCAGGGAGGGGCGCAGGGTGCAGGGAGGGGAGCAGGGTGCAGGGAGGTGCGCAGGGTGCAGGGAGGTGCGCAGGGTGCAGGGAGGGGAGCAGGGTGCAGGGAGGGGTGCAGGGTGCAGGGAGGGGAGCAGGGTGCAAGGAAGGGCGCAGGGTGCAGGGAGGGGCGCAGGGTGCAGGGAGGGGAGCCGAGCGCTGCAGGGGTTAAAGGAGGCGGCGGCTCCGGGAGGAGGGGAAGGAGGCGGTGCCCCGCCCGCGGGGAGGGAGCCGGCGCGCAGCGCCCTGGCCAGTTGTTCCCAGCAGTGGCCCTGGGACCAGCTCCGCCGCCCTGCCCGCTCCCGCCTGGACACAAGGCTCGCTCACGCCCTCCCCGGCCACCCGCCTCCTGCCAGCCGCACTGCTGCCCCGTCATTGCCCCCGCCGTGTCCCGGGAGCCCAGACACCCCCCCGGCACCCGGTGGCCCTCGGCTGGGAAGGTGAGTGTGGGGTGTGGGTGCCGTGAGGGCTGTAACTTAGGGGAGGGCGAGGCCAGCCCCCCTGGTCGCAGGTCCGGCTTGGCTTGTCCTCCCCCCTCCCCAGGCCAACCTGTCAGTCTCCTGTCTCCTGCCTTTGGTGTCTGCTTCCGGCAGGGATGTTGGGGTGCGGTGGTCCCCGCTCTGAGGGACCAGTCGGAAGGAGTTTCCTTTGCTGGGGAAGTTGCTGGTGTCAGTGGCTGCTTGAGGCTGAGGCCAGCAGGGCGAGAGGGGGAGGTTGGGAGCAGGAGTCTCAGGAGGTACTGGTCTCTTCCCCTGCCCCTGCCTGCTGCCCATCCCAGGGCTGGCCGGAGAGGGAGACCGAGAGGGAGACGCGGCCAGGACCGGGGGATGCCACCCGCTGGAGCTGCTTCCGGGCCCTGTTCTCCTCCTTGGGGCTCTCCTTGCTCCCCGCTCTCATCTCCTGGAGGGAGGGGCCGGCAGGCCTGGAAGGGTTGCCCTGCCGCCCTCCCCTCAGCCCGGGCACCTGGGCACCTGGGCACTGCCGAGCATGAGTGCCCCTGCCGGTCCCCCCGCCCCCGCCCGCCCCCCAGCAGCTCTTACTCCCTCCTCACCCCTCTGGGCAGAAATGGCTAATCCAGGTGGTTAATGAACAGACACAGGCAGCTGCCTTCCACCCCCCTCTCCTTCCTCTCTTCCTGCTCCCCATCTCCTCCTCTGACCCTCGGGTGCCCTACCTGCCACCCCTTCCCCAGTGGGAGAGTAGGCAGCGCTAACCTCAGTGTCTGGCCTCCCACCCCCCCAATTCAGGACCAGGGCCAGGACGGCCTGCCCAGATGTTTTTAGGCTGGCCACTGTCCTAGAAGAGGAAACTGGGAGGGGGGACCGAGGGGTGACCAGGAGAGGCCTGCTGCACTCCCAAGCTGGGCTCCCTGCAGGGGTGGGATGGGGCTAGTGGACCGGATGGGTGCTGGGTAGGGGAGGGCAGGACACGCAGTTGTGGGATGAGGGTCAGAGGACGAACTGGAAACCGGGGTTCCAGAGGCTTCTGGGACAGGGGTTTCTCTTGTGGAAGCCGCAGAGTCAAAGCAGCGGGGTCAGGAGGGCGTGGGGAGCGCTCTCTTTCCTCGAGTCTCTGCAGGGCCCCTTCCTGAAGCTGCCTGGGTGGGGTGGGGACCATTGTGGCTCAGACTTGGCGTTAAGTTGCTTCTGGCTCTGCCAGCTGGCGCCTCCTCCTGTCTCCCTCACCCTCACTCTCCCCCAGGTCCTCGGAGCTTGCTACAGCGAGCGCCACCCTGCCGGACCCCTCCGGCCCGGGCTGTGGGGACCAGGCTCCGCGTGGGGAGCGGGTAGGAGAGCTGCCCCGGTGCTGGGATCCCGGGTTGGGGACGGTCTCCGCCAGTCTGCAGGACCCCAGGGTGGTGATGTGGGACCTTCGGCTTCCAGACCCCTGCCTCTCCTTCCCTCCGGCTCACCCGGTACTGCTCCCCACTTCACTTCCCTCAGAGCCCCAGCTTCGAGTCTCCCAGGGGGGCTGCAGCATCCAGAATCCTGAACACAGGGAGCTGGCGGCTGGGCGGAGGGGGGCTGGGCGGGGTGCAGGTGAGTTCAGAGCTGACCTTGCTGTCCGGTGACCATCTTCCCATCTCTGGGGGACTAGAGCGAGGGGGTTTGGGCATTCTCAGTGCCCTGGGTGTAGTGAGGTAGGAACAGGAAGCAAAGAGGGAGAAAGGATTTTTGTTTGGTGAAGGAAGCTTGGCTCAGGTTTAGCGAAGGGTTTCTTAAGAGGCCTGGCTGCTCAGCGAGAGAAGGGGCTGCCTTGTAAGGTAGTGAGCTTCCCGTTCTGGGGGGAGTTCAGACAGAGGCTGGAAACAGCTTGGAAGGATTCCTGAGCGGGGATGCGGTTAGGAGAGATGACCCTGACGGTCTCTTGGGATGCTGAGGTCCTGGGATACTTGGGAGTCAGAAATTCTCTGACACCCGGAATGGGGGAGCCGGAAGGCGCGGCCTCCGCCCTGCCAGCCCCTGCCAGCGTTGGGGAGCCCAGAGCCTGACGCCCTCCCCTCGCACCCACTGCTCGCTCTCCTACCAGGTCTGCCCCAGCTGCTTCCTGCAAAGATTCGAAGTTTCTTCCGATTCTTCCTGCCTCACTCTGAGCCGTGCCCTGCTGGTTAACCCCACGAGGGCCAGCACAGACCCGTGGGCTGCGTGATGCGGTGCGGGATGGGGGCGCCCGGAGGCCTTGCCCCCTGCCCCCTGCACTTAGAGCCCTTGCTCCTAGCTAAGGGATTAGGGGCAGGGGTGTGAGGATTAGGGGCAGGGGTGCGTTTGGAGGTTCCAGAGCTCAAGCTCCTGCCCAGTGTGTCGTCCTCTATCCGCACCCCCCACTATGGGAAGGGGCCTCCCCAGCCTGCCTGGAGATCTTTGGGGTGACTCTCACTTGAGCCTCAGTTTCCAAATTTGTGAAATAACACAGGGTTGTCAGGACAGCCTGAAACGGTTTGCGGGTTTGTGTAAGTCGTGGTGGGGTTGCTGGGGAGGAGCGTGGGAGGAGCAGGTCACCTCACTCCCTCCACACTGTCTCTCCAGACTTGTTTCCCTGCGCCAGGCAGGGGGAGGAGAGAGGCAGGTGGGGTTGGGGTTAGGGATTTCTGGGCACCAAACCCCGGGAGGCTGGGGCTTTTCCTGTCAAGGGGAGCTTCTGGGCTGGGCTCAGGACCCACCTGGGCTCCATCCTTCCTGTCCCAGCCTGCGTCTCCCCCCGAGCCCCTGTGACTCCTTTTCTCCTGAGTGGCGAGGGTGAAGGAGTAGGGTCTGAGGTCACCCGGGTCAGCCCCCCGCCCTCCCGCCCCATCTCCAGTCAGTCCTGGCTTGGCCTGACGATGAAGTCCTCTTCCGAGTCTGTCTAGTTCCTCGTCTCGAGCCGGGACCAGATGAGGCTGCTTCATCAGGACACTCTGTCCCCTGGCCCGACAGGGACCCAGTAGCGGGGCGGGAAGGCGAAATGCCCAGTGCGCCCTTGAGCCTCGCCCAGTCAGGGTCAGAGCTGGTGTGGACGGCGACGGCTCTGAGCCACGGGCTGTTCTTGTGGCCTATTTCTGGGGCCACAAGTCTCTCCCCAGAAAGGGAAACAGAGGTCCAGCTGGGGGTCGTGTGCTGGAGGGGGGCAGAGAAAGACCCTCCCGGTTACTGGACTCTGAAAAAAGCCAAGTGGGTGTGATGCTGGGGGGAGGGGCAGAGAGGTTTTCAGAGACCCGAGGGACTCTTGTCCCCGGTGCTGTGTTCCCATGGCCCTGGCCCTCAGCTTTCAAGCCATTAGGGGCACAGAGGTGTGGGCACCAGCGAGCTGGAACGAGAGGAGTGGGGTGGCGGGGCTGCCAGCCTTGCGGGCCGTGCCCAGCCCCCTGGGTGCCCTGCTCCATTATGCAAGGTCACACCTGGCCCTCCTCTCCTTCCTTCTCTCAAATTGCCCGAAGTGCTTTCCCAAGAGGGGAGGTGGCAGGAGGCACAACCGGGTCCCTTGCTTGCCTCTACTCAGATTGGTGACCGTGGCCGTCTTCTCACTTGTCCACACCTAGGTTTCCCTCCGAGAGATGGTCGGTGTCCGTGGCGTTGGAGCTTGGTGGGGTGGGGTGGGGTGGTAGGTGGGCCCGAGCCAGGCCCTGGCGCTGCCTCCTCCGGGGCCAGTCTGGGCTCTGTAATCCCTGCCTTTTTAGGGCTGGAGGCTCGTAGCTCCGGCCTTGGCTGTTCGGGGAGGCAGGAGGGACTGGCCCAGGAGGGCGCGGTCCCGGGGAGCCGAGAGCAGTGACAGTAGTGGTGTCTGAGCCCAGTCTCTCGGCAGAGAATAGGGGACCCCTCCGCTTTCCTGGTGCTGGCAAACTTCCTGCGAGCCCACCTTTCTTCTGGCTGGATTACGAGCTCCTCGAGGGCAGGCCTGGGCCTTTCGCCTTCCTGGCGGTCGTTGCCACCTGCCTGGCAGGGTGTGCTCAGCGCTAACGAGGGGCAGCGGCCTGGGGGCCTGAGACGGGCGGGCCGGGGAGGTTTGCTAGGCCTGCACACAGGAGGTACACAGTGAGGCAGAAAACGTGGCTCCGAAGGCCAGATCGCTGGGGCCCAGCTCCGGCCCACGCTGCTGATTAGCTGCGTGGCTCTGGCAGGTGCCGAACCTCTCCAAGCCTCGGTTGTCTCGTCTGGAGTGTGGAGTAAGAATTGCACCTGTGTCACGGGATGGTTGTGAGTATCAGATGAGTTGGTTTTATTTGAAACACCTTGAACAGTGCCTGGCACATAGTAAGGGAGTGATAAATGTTAGTAACTGTTATTATTACGGGTCGGTGGTGGAGCTGGTGTTTCTCCAGGAGCTCCATTCTGGGTAGACTCTTCTCCGTCCCATGGTTGTTCCATCCCTAAGACAGGAGGATTATGGGACCAGAGAGTGGAGGGACCCCCTCAAGGGGTCCCAGCATCAGCCCAGAGAAGAGACTCTCTCCCCGCCCATGTCTCTGTCTCTCTGTCTCTGTCTCTCTCCCTGTGAGTGGGGGGAGGCGGGGAGCTAAGGGGACCTCCCGAGGCCTTGTCTGCCCAGGGGAGCCGATGCAGAGCTGTGTTTATGGAGGACTCTGAGAAAGCTGCCATCACTGTAAACAAGATGCATTATTATAAACCAGTCCAAGCTCCCCTCCTTGGATCCCATCCCATCCCTTGATGAGAGTCACTGAATCAGAGACTCCCAGGCCTGGCAAGGATGTGGCTGGCCTGGCCTCCAGGCAGGCTACTCTTGACCATGGGTTATACCCAGGGGGGTGGCGCCTATATTTTAAAGTGGAATCTCCAGATAATTGCTGCAAGTTGCTGTGTCTCATACCCTCTGGGTCTCTCTGAAGTCTCTGAACCTGCATCCCTCTGGCTGCAACTTTAGGTTTCAGTCCCTGGTTTGGTGGGAAGTGGGGGAGCAGCATGCCCAGCCCTTCCTGCATGCCACATAGTTGGGAGCTCTGAACCCGTGGTCTGGGCGGGTCCTGGCCACACTCCCTCCTCATCCCAGGCTTCTGTCCTCTCTGGGGTCCTCCGCTTTCTCGTGCCTCTGACGTTCCTCATTAACAGGGGTCAGCCCTCCAGGCCTGGCAAGCTGCACTCTCCACCTAGCCCTCGTTCCCACCCAGGGAGGCTGGGGTTGCTCCAGGTCGGGGGTGAGCTCTATTTCCGGACCCCTGGCCCGCCCAGTTGCAGCTGCAAAAGGCATTAAGCATTTTTTTGGAGAAAGAATGGGTTTGGGTTGATGATGATGACAGCTGGGGAGGGTTCCTGAGCTCAACCCGGCCCTATCTCGCTTCCCCTGTGTAGCCCCTGCTCACCTCTGCTCCATTTCTGGGCCATTGCTCCTTTAGAGGAGGGGCTCGCCTTTGGCTCTTGACCTTGACCAGACCCGAACAATCCACTGGTCTACGACAACCCTTTATGGGGGGCAGTCTGTAGGTTAGGCCCTGGGCTTGGAGCTGGGGGGTAGGGGCGAGGGGTAGGCATGGGGTTTAAGGGCAGTATAAGAAAGGCCCAGGGCATGGGGAGAGCAGTGCACCTTCCCTTGCTGGGCCTGATGTCCTCACCTGTCAGTGAGAGGCTGGGGAGGTGCAGAGGCTGGAAAAGTCTATGAGTCCATCTCCCTGACTGAATCTCCCCTGGTCCCAGGCTGCGAGAACTTCACCTTGGGTTGACCTTGCTTCCCTCCTGCCCCGCCCCCACCCCTGGCAATCGCTGGCAGGAAGTCCTGCTGATTAGGGCCCTAATCACCGGCTGAGACTCCCAGAAACAGCCAGGCTGGTTGAGCAGAGAGGGGCAGGCCGACTGGCACAGGGAAAAGCTCCCACCAAGGAACATGAGCTAGGTGTTGGGCTGTGATGGGGGCACTTGATGCCTGCTTGTGACTGGGGGTGGGCTCCACAGTGGAGGCTGTGTGGCGGTGGCTGAGTCCTGCCGGGCACACGAGGCCCCTGATTATTCACTTAAAAGCCCTGTTTGGGCACCGACCCTATGCCAGGCAAGGTGCCAGGAGTATGGGGCTGCAAAGGTCGGGGGGACATGGTCTAGAAGAAACGAAGGAGAGTAGATGGATGGTTTCTGCCCAATGCAGAAGGAGGGTACGTCACGCAGGAAGCAGTGTGTGCGAGCTGATGGAGTGGAGAAAGTGTTGGGGAAGAGGTGCCACTTGAGATGGGTTTCGAAGGCTGAGAAGGAGTTCTGCAGGAGGCGGAAGGGACACAGACTCCTTCAGGCACCAGGGAGAGGCCTGCACGAAGGCACAGTGGCACGCGCATGACGATGGGTCAGATAACGCCCCGGCCCTGGGTTAGAGCGGACAGGATGCGCCGACCCTCCCGGCTCTGCTGCTTGCTGGCTGGGTGGCCTGGGCCGGACCTCGGCGTCTGTCAGGTGGGGTGGATACTCAAACCTCATAGACCAGTGATGGGGATGAAATGAGATCCTACCTGGGAAGTGCCCTGCTTAGTGCCCGGCACAGGATAAGCCCCAGTAAGCGGGGTGTGTGTGTGGGTGGGGGGAAGGCCAGCTTTGGGGGAGCCTGCAGGTGTTGCTTGGGCCCCAGCCATGGGAGGATGTTCTGGGCCGGGTTAACTGGGAGCAGCAGAGGGCTTTGACGTGAAAATGTGATGGGACTGTTGTTTCGGAGGGTGATTGGGGCAGCTGTGAAGGCCGTCCTGGCCGGGGAGATCCGGGGACAGGCCACAAGCCAGAGCCCTTGGAGTCCTCCGTCCACATTTCTCAACCCCACGCCGGGAAATCCTCTCCTGAATCACTTCCTCTCTCCCGGCTCCCTTCCCACGTGCTGCCCTCCTCTTCTGGATCCGGAGGCCTCCTGAAATCTCCTTCCTGGGAGACCTTTCAGGCCCGGAGAGAGCCCTCGCTGGCAAGGCTTCACACACAGGCCTGGCACGGGTGGATTGGAGCAGGTGGGAGTGAGGCGAGACCGCAGGCAGCTCGCAGTTCTAAGGAATCAAGAGGCTCCTCTCGGGGGGCATCCTTCACCGCCCCCGTCTGCCTGGCGCACAGTGGGCCCTCACTGTTTGTTGAATGAATGAACGAACAGGAGTGTGTCCCCAAGTTGGGGTGGAGAAGCCTGCCTGTTCTGAGGCCGAGGGTTCCCAGCCTGACCGTAAGTGGCCTGGTGAGTGTCTGTCCAGGGGCTGCCTGTCCAGAGCCACGAGGACTGTTGAGTGTCACCAGGCTGCTGGGGCGGCGGGGGTTCAGTGGCTGCGTGGATGAGGAAGCAGGGATTTTAGGAGCTTAACCGTGGAGCGAGGTCCTCTCATGAGGCAGGGAGTCAACATGAGACGCTGTAGCCACGGCGTCTGCATTTAGGTGTTGACCCCACCTCTTGCAGAGTGTGTGACTGTGGAGAACTTTCCTAACCTGCCAGTGCTTTAGTTTACTCATCTGTCAAAAGTGGGAAATAAATAGAACCATGTCCAGCAGGGAGGCTATGCTATGTGACCCTTGGTTATTATTACTGCTATTATTTCGTTGGTGCAGAGGGAGACAGGCAGGCAGGGGCCTCCGGGCGGGGATGGGTGCCCCGAGCTGGTGGGAGAGCACGAGAGACACAGGCTCCTCGGTGCCTCATGAGCTGCCTCAAACGCCGCACATGGGGCTGTGTCTGATGTGGCCGGCTGGGCTGAGCTGGGCGTGGGAGCGGAGGCCGAGGCCAGCCTGGATTCCATGCGGGAGCCCTGGGAGAGCAGGGGTGAGCCGGGGCGAGGGGCAGCAGGGAGGAGAGGTGAGCAGAGAGGAGGCCACTGGGACCCCAGGAATTCCTCCCATCATGTCCTGCCAGAAGGCCTGGCCCTTTAGCTCCATGGCCTCCGGCAGCCCATGGTCCAGCTCCCCGTCTGCCGTGTTCCTAATGCCCCGTCACTGTTAGAAAGTGACTGGTTCCCACTAACCACTGTTTGGCTGCAACTCCTTCCTTCTTGTCTCATCTGGACTTCAGCTCTCCCAACTTCAGTGCTTTGGGATATGGGGGTGGGGTGGGGTGTGTGAGCGTGGGCTTTCCGGGCCTGCTCCAGCCAGCTCTGTGGGGTGAAGGGACTTGCAGTGAGTGGAGGGACTGGTGGCAGGGGGGTCAGGCAGACTGTTTCCAGTCCCTCTTCGGTGCCTTGGGCAAATCACATCCCCTCTCTGGGCTTCAGTTTCTTCATTTGTAAGACAAGCGGTTGGCCTTAGGAGAGCTCTCCGTTTCTCTAACCGCTGCTGACACTCTGCAAGGCTCTGCATCTCTCTGAACAGAGAGGCTCTTGTTCTTGGGGCTGTTGGAGGAGCCATGCAGCATGGAAGTTGGGGTCCCGGAAGGTCTTCAGGCATCTGCGGGGAAGCCAGCTGAGATGTTGGGGAGATCCCTTCTAGCCCTGGGATTGGAAGGTTCTGTGCCCAGTGACCACTCCTCCAGGCAGCTCCGTTTCTTGGAACAGAGTGGAGGGTAACAGCTGTCAGGTTGAGTGGGCCGGAGTCTCTGGGGCTCTGTCCCAGTGACTCAGGTGGAGGGAGATGCGCTGGCAGGATTGGAGCTCGTGAAGCGAGGGAGAGAACCGTCCAGATCCTTCGGCCCTCTTTGGCCTCTCTCAGGGAGCAGAGTGGGAGTGAGTGTTGTGCTGGGGGGCAGGGTGCAGAGAAGAGTGAGTAACAGTCGTGAGTAATGGCCCAGTGTCTCTGCTCAGCAGGTGGCTCCTAGTCTGCAGCTCTGTCTGAGGCTCCGGAAACGCTCCCTGGAGGCCCAGCCACTGAGTCACGGCAGCCTGAGCTCTTTAGGAGCAGGGGTCCAGGCTGGCCTGCCCACTCGCCCGCTCCCTTCGCCTCTCTGCGCCCCTCTGCATTAGCGCCTCCTACCAGCTATCCCACCGCACCCTCTAGGCTGCACACAGCTGCCCTGTCTTGTCTTCCGAGCACCTGGTGGCTTGGGTTGCCTGCAGGAGTAGAGATGCTGCAGGCTGGCTGTCCTGGGTTTGAGTCCCAGCTCAACTGCTCATGGCCGTGTGACCTTGGGCACCTTACTTTTCTTGCTGAGCTTCTTTGGCCTCCTATGGAAAGAGAGATTTGTCTGTTGTGCTTACCGTTGAAAGGGTTAAATGTGATCCCATGTCTATAGGACACAGCACATTCTAGGTATTTGGATAATTCATGTCCATCAAGCCCTAACCTCTGTTTTGCTCCTCTTCACCACCTCCCCCTTAACATTCCTGCTCCCATGCTTTTATTTTGTGATTTTCAGGATGTTTATCCTCCTATCGGATCGTACGAGCCCCTATCGGATCAGTGGCTCGTACACTTACCCTCCTGTTTCTGACACCTCCTACCCAGCTTCCATCAGTCAGCGTGCTTCGTCCCTCACCTGCTCAGGATGGGCAGGATGCAAGTAGGGGGGAGAGAGTCCAGGGGGAGTTTGTTGCTGGCCTCGCTGCGGTGGATGGGCTGGGTCCTGTGGGCACTTGGAGAGCTGGGTGAGTGTTCAGACTTGACCCCCCCACCTCTGCTGGTTCATGCTCTCACCTCCAGTCTGCCCACATGGACCATCCCCCCCGCACTCCGTGGCTCCCCCCTTTCCCCCCACCCCTGTGGGTATGCTGGTGGGGCTGCTGTGTTCCCATCAGGGCCGCTGTGCTCGGGGTGGGGCCGGGAGCACCAGGGAGTGACTTTGCATCTGGACCTGGCAGTGGTCCTGCGGCCTGTGTGTGTGCTATGGGGTGTGTGCTCTGTGTCTGGACCTCAGCAGTGTCTCTGGGCCACCGGGTCCGTAGCTGATGGGAGCCCTCGCTCCTGTCTGTTTAAAATCCGCCTGGGTTTTGGGAACCGGAGAGAGCCGGGTCTTCCACCGCCCCTCCCTCCGGCAACCCCTTCCCTCCAGACCTGGTTTCAGATGCGTGCATCTCGGAGGTTTTCCTGGAGAACAAGGAAACATTGCAGGGGGGTGGATATGCGTCAGATGGAGCCGAACAATGCTGGTGACAGCCAGGCCTCCGCTGGCCTTCAGTGCTGGCTGCGCGTCAAGTCTCTGCTGCCACTAATTGGGAGCCAGAGGGGGCTTCCTGCGTCTCGGCCACAGATAGATTTAAAGGAGCAACATGGGGCTGGGCTGCCCTGCCCTCGGGACTCCTGCTTCCGGGGCTCCTGGTGCAGTTGGTCAGAGCAGATGGGGTTCCAGAACACCAGCCCTTGACATGTGCTAATTGTGCAGAACCATCACTAACTCCTCCTGGTGCTGATGTCTGGGTCCAGGACTTTCCTACATAAAGTGCATTTTCGGATAACTGAAGCTGAGGCCAGAGTTGAAAGCTCTGGGGAAAAAAAGGTGGATTTTTGTTTTGTTTTGTTTTTGGGTGGGAATGAATCTTTTGCATTGTATTATACTGTCTTCGGCTCTGACTTATCGGTGGATGGGGCCCTGTAAATTGACTACTTCTCATTTGTTATACTTCTTCAGATTATTCTTCTGTTACGAGGGCATAAGAACAGAGCCTACCTCACAGGATGGAAGTGATGATTTTTTAAAGATTTAAAAAAAAATATTTTATTTGAGAGAGAGAGAAAGGGAGAGCAGGAGCAGGGGGAGGAGCAGAGGGAGAGGGAGAGAATCTCCAGCAGACTCCGAGCTGAGTGCAGAGCCTGATCTGATGCAGGACTTGATCCCAGGACCGCAAGATCATGACCTGAGCTGAAACCAAGAGCCGGATGCCCAACCAACTGAGCTGCCCAGGCGCCGCTGAAGTGACGGTCTGATGAGCTGAGATGCATGCAATGCTTAGAATGGGGTCCAGGGCCTCGTCCACACGTGCAGTTTACTGCCCTGGACATGAAGACACGGAGGCGCGTGTGTGCAGCCCGCTCGATGGAAGGGGCCTCCCGTGTACCAAGCGTGTGCTGTGTTCTAGGACTTCTTAATTGTGTCGACTCGGTCAGTTTTATTAACTTGCACCCTGCAAAGCAGGTCTCCTCATCCCCATTTTACAGACGAGGAGATAGACTCAGGGACCTTTAGAAGGAAGTGGCGGTCTGTGGCAAAGTGGTATTTGAAGCCACACCTGACGCCCAGTCCCATGCTTTTCTGTCCCATGTCTTGCTTTTGCTGGGAAACTCAGGGCCTCTCGATGTGTTGAGGAATTTGGAAGTAAGGATCCACAGCCAGAAGGTGTTAGGTGTGATCCTTCAGAACTGAATCTGCTCCCAGCTCCCGGTCCTTGGTTAGATTCCGAGCTGTCTGGAATCAGGCCATGAGACAGAATGACCTGTAAGGGGTCCAGGGAATGTAAGGCCACAGATGGGCTCTTCGGAGATAGAATTTTCTCCCGGGTATCGTGAGCTTGGGGTTCCTTTCATTTTCTTTTGGCATCCTTAAATTCTTTAAAAAAAGAAAAAAAAAAAAGTAGGTAGACACTGGGAGGGACTTCCTGATGGCTAGCAGCATAGGGCAGTCGAAGCTGCCCGAAGAGCCCACACGAGTTTTCTTCAAATTGGAGATGCTTTCTTTTACATGTTGGTGTTTGTGAAATCGGTAGGCGTCTTGCAATTGAAGCGCACGTTTTGAGGAGCCTTTTTCCCTCTCCAAAGCTGTCACCACCCGATGGAAGGTGCCCCAGGCACCTTCAAGATTAGGAAGCAGGGTGGTAAAGCCTGTGGTTTGCAGGTGCAGGGGGGAGGGAGAGGCCAGGAGGCCCTTGTCCTGCCCCCACCCCCAGGAGACTCCGGCCTAGTTTAAGAAGGCAGAGGGACCCCCTGGTGTTTGTGTGGGCTTGAGTGTGGCCCCAGAATTCTCAAATCTGGCCTGGCCCAGCGCCCCCCACCCCCGCTGCCACTGCTTCTCCCCCACCCTCAGCCTCCTTCTCCACGTCCCAGGACCCGGGTACGTTTCTCAGCAGTTCCCGAGCCCTTTGACTTTTTGGGCTTCCCCCTTGCTCTGAGCTGTTTTTCCCATGCGTCCTTCCTGCCTCACTGTTCTGGCACAGTTTAGGGTCAAAGACTTTTGTCCCTTCAAGTTCTCATCTAGGGACAGAAATCCTCAGTGGGGAGTGAGGGGGGCTGGGCGCACGGCCTCCCTCTGGGCGTAATTTCTGGAAAAACAGATGGGTTTGAATCCCAGGGAGATAATAGCCCTCTTCATACCTTCATTATAGCAGTTTACTGGGCTCTTTTATAATTCCCTGTTTACATGTGTGGCCTCCTCCACTGGGCCCCAAGTTCCCCTCCTGGGCCAGGCCGTCCTTATTCATCTCTGTCTCCCTTGCTGGGAACCTGGCACCGAGGGACCCTCCTTAGTGCTGTTGAGTGAATGCATGGTCTTGCTTCCCATGCCTGTCACCCTCCTCTGCCCCCGGTTCCACCAAAACCTTGACCACAGACCACAGCCCTCTTCTTGACCAGATTCTTCTAGGAACTTCCTAGAAGCTATGTGTTCTGTGCTGCGGGCCCTGTCACCCCACCCCCTGCTTCGGAACAAATGGCCCCTCTCCAGGAGGGCAAGAAGGGCTGGGGTTTCCCCTGGTCTTTGGATCTCAAGAGAAGGCAGTTCTGAGGTCTACGTTTCAAACTGCCTGTTGACACTTTCACTTCTACAGTAGAGGCCCTGCTTCCTCTGGGGCCCCCAGGCTGGGCCCCTCAGTGGTGTCCGGCTTCTCCATCTTCTTGTGTCCCCTCGAAGCTCTCTTGGTGGCCTCTCTCCTCTGCACCCGGCCCTGGCTCAGCGCTAGTCGCACTCTGGCAGCAGCTGCCTATTTGAGGCTGGACATCTGGCCTCCAGGCCTGCCACTTGCCTGCGCCCTCTCTCCCTGGCTCCGGAGGACTGGATATTTGCCTCAGTCCAGCCCTCCAGGCCTTGCAGAACATGTTCCCTTTGACTTGCTTCCTCCATTTTGCCATGTGCGCCCTGGGCCTGGGGGACTGGTCTGCTCCCTGCTCTCCCATGATTGATGTCTCTCCCACCCCACCCACCTCGGAGGCCATGCCCTCCCTGAAACTCTTGCTGGGGCCCCTGACGGGGCAAGGAGGTGCAGCGCTGGCACAGTTGAGGCTTGGGACCTTGGGTGAAGCATGTGACATCTCTGAGCCTCATCTGGGAAATGGGTTGATAACCCCTAGGACCTCAGAGTGTATGAGATGGAACAGAATTGGACCTGAAAGGGGATTTCTCTGATGGGAGCAAGAGCTTGAGGCAAGAGAGGTGGGGAATGGGGAACTGAAAGAGACACTCAGCCAGGTCCTGCAGGGCCTTGAGGACCATATTAGGGCATTTGGACTCTGTCCCATGGAACCGGGAAGGACTTCAGGCAGGGGAATGACAGGACTGGACGCACATTTTAGAAAGAGTTCCCTGGCTGCTGAGTGGAGAATAGGTTAGAGAGATAAGACCCAAGGCAGAGACCTGGGTTAGGAGGTTCTTGCCATAATCTCCATGGTTAAGGAGACTGTGGGGTGGGCTGGCTTGGAGAGATATTTGGGCTGAAGAGTTGTCCAGGCATAGTGGGAGGGAGTGGAGGGAGGAGGCTGATGCTCAGGTTTCTGGCTTAACAGCCTTGGGTGGCCTGGGGTGGGGTGGGGTGGGGTGGTGGGGGAGCAGGGTGGTTGTCAGCGCTGATCTGCGAAGTAGCGGGGTGGAGGCCAAGCGGGGCAGGGCCGTGAGCCCAGTATGCTGACCAGTGTCAAGCCCTGGGCCCAGCTGTGCCTTCTGACCCCTGCTGGTGCTTTCCTGTGGCCCCACATGCCCCCCGCCCCTTGTCTTGTGGTTACTGCTCAGCGCCCCCAGACCCCTGGCTTACCCTCGTGTGCTCCCAGGGCCTGGCACATAGTAGATGCTCAGTGCGGGTTTGCTGACCGCAACTTTTCTGATTCTTCTGCTCCCGGGGTTTCATCATGAGAGGGCCGGCCGGTTGCAACCTCAGCCCTCCCGGAGTCACTAATTGTGGGTGTGGGTAAACAGGGCCCCTGAGCTGGGGCCCCAGCTCAGGCTCAAGGGGAGGCAGATCTTCAGAGAAAATGCTCTGCGACCAGCTGGGCCCCCAGCATGGGCTAATCTGGGTGCTCTCTCATGCCATCCTCCAGAAAGGCCCTGCAGGGGAGCGGCTTCCGCAGGTGGGGCCTGCTGGTTCCACAGCGTGCCCTGCCCGGTCCACTGTACCCCCTTTCCCGTGGCTGGACCTTCTGGCCGGGCACAGAGGGGCACACCCGGCCCTCCCCGCCCTGTGGGGTTGGGCTGTGCGGGTCGGGCTGCCGCATGTGGGTGTGACCAGGGGCCAGGGAGGTGTTCGCTGCAGAGAAGCTGCCCTGTCTGGAGAGCCCGTTCTTGAGTGTGTCAGCAGGCCTAGAGGCTGGCGGTGGGCTGGGCAGCCCGCGCCTGGGGCCTGAGGAGAAGGTTCCCGAGACAAGAGGGAGGACCGAGGAGAAGGGGCGCTGCTGGGGAACAGGTGGATTGGCTCAGTGGTTCAAGAGGCATGTGGCCCAGGAGGATTTGGGGAAGAACGGAAGAGGCCGGAGTCCCGGGGACATCACCCAGAGTCGGCCCTCTCCTCTGTTTCTTTTCTTTTCTTTTCTTTTTTAAGATTTTATTCATTTATTCATGAAAGACACAGAGAGAGGCAGAGACACAGGCAGAGGGAGAAGCAGGCTCCATGCAGGAGCCCGGTGTGGGACTCGATCCCGGGACCCCAGCACCATGCCCCAGGCTGAAGGCAGGTGCTGAACCGCTGAGCCACCCAGGGATCCCATCTCCTCTGTTTCTCGTCTGAGTTGGAGCCTCTGCTGGGTTTGGGGGGAAAGGGCCAGCCTCCTGGCTCTGGAGGGGACTCTCGGCTGGGACAGGCCCTACCCCCCGCGCCCCCCCAGCTCGAGGTGTCCCTGGGAATAGGCCCCTTCTTGCCTCCAGGAACTGGATGCACTTCCTTTCCTGATCCTGAGCAGAACTCTATATAAGGGAAGGAAACAGCCAAGCAGGCCAGGAGCAAGCTCTGGTGAGGACAGGCGGCCCGGAGGGAGGGTGCAGGCCTGGGAGGAAATGGAGCCAGGGTCGTGGCCATCTTCTCCCCAGGAGCCCCCCAACCCCTGCCCGGGGTCTGGGGCTCAGATCGGACGCCCGGGGTGTGGAGCCACGGAGCCGTGCTGGGCTCTGCCTTCTGCAGCCCTGGCCTTGCCCTGCTCCCCCACCCCGGCCCCCCGGCCCGGCCGTGGCAGTCTGGGACCACTGTGTACGCCCGGGTCCTGCGGGAGCGCATGCTCGCCGCCTCCTTGCGGGAGCCAGGTGGACGCATCACGTGAAGTGGGAGGTGCTGGGCTGACCTCAGCCGAGGGGTCCTCTGGCTCTTTCCTTAGTCACCTGGCGTGTAGGCCACAGCCTCTGGGGGTCATGGGCTCTATGGTTCTTGACCCCCGTGGTGGCACCTCGGTGACCAGGGCTCGGAGATAGCAGCACGCTGGCTGCAGGTTCTCCAAGCGGGGCCCAGAGGGGGAGCAGGAGCTCGCGTGGGGAGGGCCCACTTGCTGCGTGCAGGGAGGGAGGGAGGAAGTCGGGGCAGTGCTGTCCTCCTGGGCCGAGGCTGGGGGAAGACAAGTAAAGCCTGGGGGTGGGGGTCTGTCCACATGTGTGTCTTGTTAGGGTGGAGATGAGGGCCTCGTGGTTTTAGGGTGCCCAATGGCCCCTTGCCTGTGGGCTTTGGGGGTCCCCTCCTCTTCCCCCCCCCCATTATTATTAGGATCATATGACACATCTTCTACCTGCCTTGAGCTTCACCCTTTTTTTTTTTTTTTTTTTTTTGAGCTTCACCCTTTACTTCCCCCTGCCACCTCCTGCTCAGGCACCTTCACTGGCTCCCCAGTGCCGGCATCTCAAAGTCTTAACTTCTCTGCTGGGCCGTCACGGTTGCCCGTGGTCCAGCCTGGAAAGAGAGTTTGCAGCCAGTCGTCCTTCCCTTCGTCTCCTTCGATATGTCCTCCTCCTTCCCTTGTCCCACCCTGTGTCCCAGCCTAAGGGGACCTCCCATGGTCCTTTCCTCCATGCCTCGTCCATGTGATCATTTCCACCTGAGATGCCCTTTCCCCATCTCCACCTTTTAAAGCCCTGTCCACATACCCGGTGAGCTCCAGGCTCTGAACCAGGGCTTCCCGCCCTCGGGGCTCTTAGAACAGTAGTGGGTGAGACACCCAGTAGACAAAAGCGATGTGTCCTGGAGGCCTGGCCCAGGTGTCCCCTCCTCTGTGGACCCTGCCCGGGACCCCCGAGAGCACTCTCACAGCCCCTGGCACCTCTGCCCGGCCACGAAGGCAGCGTGGTGTGCTGGGCAAAGAGGGTATCGGAGTCGGGCAGACCCAGGTGGCGGTCCTGGCTCTGTCACTTAGTGGCCAGGCCGTCTTGGGTCTCACAGGATTGCTGAGATGGCTTGAGATCATGTGAGATGTGGGCACTATGATCTACCTCGAGGAGGTCACAGGGAGCAGAGGGGATAAAACAGCGTGCCTGGCACACAGCGAGCGTTCAAAGAAATCTTGGCAATCTCTGCTGCTGCTTCTACCATTCCTACTACTGGCCATTCCACTTTGGGCAGTTGCCTCACTTCTCTGAGCCCACAACAACCTGTCATAGAGACGAACTGAAATAATGTATGTAAAGCACCCAGGTCAGTGATGCACACAGTTAGGTGCTCTGCAAACCCTCCTTTCCTCCCTCCCGTGCACCATCAGTCGAGATGGGTGCCTGGAGTTGTGGGGGCAGGGACGTGGAGGAGGTGCCAGTAGAAGCCTCTGGAAACAGCCCGAGTGTCCATGGAGGACGGTGGATAGACACAGCGTGCCGTGCTCATGCAGTGGAGTAGCAGGCAGCCCGGAAGAGGAAGGCAGCTGACGCATGCTGCGACATGTGTGAGTCTTGAGGACACGGCGCTAAGTGTGACGGTCTCCTGGGGCTGCCCTGGCAACACACCACAGCCTGGGTGGCTCAACTAATTCATCTTCAGCCAGTTCTGGAGGCTGGGGCTCCAAGATCCAGGCCCTTCCGAGTTGGCCCTTCCGATTTCTTCCGAGGCCTCTCATTGCATCCTCACACAGTCCTTGCCTTTTGCACGTTCCCCGAGTGGCTCTCTCTGGGTCCTCACCTCTTCTCATACGGACACCAGTCGGGTTGGATTAGGGCCCACTGATGGCTTCCTTGTAACTTCCTCACCTCTTTTTTTTTTTTCTTTTTTTTAAAGGTTTTATTTATTTATTCCTGAGAGACACAGAGAGAGAGAGAGAGAGAGAGGCAGAGACACAGGCAGAGGGAGAAGCAGGGCTCCCTGCAGGGAGCCTGATGTGGGACTCGATCTTGGGACTCCAGGATCACACCCTGGGCCAAAGGCAGGGGCTACACCGCTGAGCTACCCAGGCGTCCCCCCACCCCCCTTTTTAAAAGATTTTATTTACTTCCTCACCTCTTTAAAGGCCTGTCTCTCGATGCGCTCACATTCTGAGGTACTGGAGATCGGGGCTTCAACATGTGAATTTGGGGGGATAAAACACCAAGTGGAATAAGCCAGACTCCAAATGCGGTGTGATTCCTCTTACATGAGGTGCCTAGGAGAGGTAAATTCAGAGACATGGAAGGTAGCTTAGAGATCACCAGGCTGGGAGGAAAGGGGATGAGGTTTAAAGGATGTGGGATTTCTTGTTCGGGAAGGTGAAAAGGTTCTGGAAATGGATAGGAGTGATGGTTGTACGGCAGTGTGAATGCACTTAAATGCCTTTGAAATGTACTCCTAGCAATGGTTCAAATGGTAAATTCTATGTTGTATGCTTTTAATAATAATAATAGTAATAGTAATGATAATAATAATAAAGGACTAACTAGAGATAGGGAAAAAAATTCTACTCAGGATCATGTGAAATGCTAGAGTCAGGGACTCGAGCGGCTCTAGTTTTGGCTGGGGCAAGGTGGTCCTGTCCAGCCCCAGGGTCAGGTGGATGTGGAGAGCTCCTCAGAGGGCTGGGCAAGTTTCAGAGCCCGGGGTTTCATGTAACCAAGGCTGACAACTTGAGGCCCTGAGGATGGGAATGTCACTCAGTTGGGGACTCGGTCCCGCCACCTGCATGCTGGGGAGGTGATCAGGGCCGTGCCAGGTGGGTGCCTGGGTTTTCTCTTGCTCTGCAAACAGCAGTGCCTGGAACCTGCAGACCAAGATTTCACCTGCAGCGTGCCCTTCCTGGCCGATTGACCCAGGACAAGTGTCACAATCTCATCGAGCCTCCGTTTTTTTTCGTCTGTGACATGGGAGCAATATCGCTGACAGTACAGGATCAGGAGGGCTCAGAGAGCCAGGCCTATGGCAGGATTGGCCCTGGCACCTGGCGCATAGGAGGTGCTTAGCGATGGCGGTGATTTTTACCTCTCGTGGTTGCAGGTGCCTCCCTGGCTGAGGCCTTGAGTGTCCTTCATCTTTCCACAAGTATTTAGTGAGCAGCTACTGTATGCTGGGACCAGTGTGATGAACAATACGTATTTTTTGTCCCCAGGGCACGTGTTTTCTAGCAGGGGAAACAGATTATAGACAAGAAAACAGACACCTGTTTAATTATAAATTGTAATTAGATCTGTGAAGGAAGAGATAAGAGTGCAAGAGAAACAATGTGTGTGTGTGTGTGTGTGTGTGTGTGTGTGTGAGACCATGACCTAGGGGTGTCAGGAAGGGCCTCTCTGGGGGTGGTGGCATTTAAGCCAAAGCTAGAAGGCTGGGAAGGACCCAGCTATGCAGACAGTGGGATGAGCATGTCCCAGGCACAAGGAACAGCATATGCAGAGGCCCTGAGGAGGAGCAGAGCGAGGTGTGTTCGGGGGCCAGGGAGGAGCCCACCCTTGATGTGTGGCCTGAGGTCCTGGACAAGGGGGGCAGACGACACGGATGGTGGAGAGGAGGGCAGGGGCCCAGTCATGCAGGGAGCCCTTGCCTGGCTGGCTGCTGTCTGGTGCATTCCACCCTCGGGACCTGCGGGAGTCTCCAAGGGGGTGCCCTGTTGTTGGCGTTGAGCCCAGGGACCTTTGAAATTCAGAAGCTATCGGTGGGTGAGGGATGAAGAGTGCGGGGCATTGGCCCTGGTCTGGGCCTGCTGACTCCCCTCCCCGTGCCCCCAGATCTCTACTTTGCGGGCGCCAGACTCAGACTGCTCCTCTGCAGTGGCCTTAGGCAAGTCGTCACCCTTTCTGTGCCTTATCTTCTTCATCTGGGAAATGGGGACACTAAGTCTCTAGCCCACACATTCTTCGAGCTTAGGGCAGCAGCAGACAGAAAGCCGCATTCCGGGAGCTTCTTGTGGCCGTTGTTGGCTCCAGCTGTATGGAAATTAGTGCTTGCCCGAGCATCAGCCTAGCGGAGGGGGCAGGAGCACATCTCCGTCCCGAGCCACGCTGCTGGCTTCGTGTCCCGTCTCCTCTGTTGCATCACTTACTGACGTCCCTGCACCTCAGCCTCCTCGTCCGTAAAACTGGGGTGTTGAGGGCTGTTGTGGGAATTCAGTGAGTGAATTTAGGCAGAGCGTGAAGAGTAGTGCCTGACATCTAACAAGTGAGATGGGAGTGTCTGCCGCGGCTGCTACTTTTGCTGTCACGTTTTTCAGAGTGGAGAGACTGGGCATGAGGCCTGCTCAGCCCCCAGTGTGCAGACGGGTTTTTGGAGGTACACCGGGGCGGGGGGCTTCCCTGAGGCTGACCTCCTGGGCCCGAGCCGCAGAGTGCCGCACGGCCAGTGCCGGGACCCAGAGGCCCTGCGGACACCCCAGAGCCTGCCCCCTGTGCAGGGAGAGGGTTCCTAGCTTGGGTCCCTGAGGGGCAGTGGGAGGGGTCACTGTTGACACCAGGAGTGTGGGGCCGTAGGGCCTGGGCCACAGAGTGGCAGGGGGCCCTGGCTCTCCCTGGCACATTCCAGGCTCCTGAGAGGGTGGCCAGGGGCCAGGGTGCCGGAGGGAAGGAGAGAGCCTTTTAAGGAAACATTTCTCTGCTTACAAAAAAAAAGAGAGACAAGAAACATTGAAACACACAACAAAGTTAGTGGGCTGGCGGCCGGCTGGCCTGGAATGCACAGCTGTGGGCGGCGGGCGGAGGAGCTGCTGGGGGGCAGCAGGCCGCGAGGGGCACCCAGGCCTCGGGCCCTCGGGCTGCAGGTCCACAGAGCTCAGTCCTTAGGGGTGGCGCTGCCTCAGGGGAGCAGGGAAGAGACTTGGGGTCGGGATGCCTGGCTCCCCATTCTTTCCACTGCCTTAGGGTGGCTCTGGGAGAGAGGCCCTCCCACTGTTTCAGAGGACACTGTCCATCCTGCTGCTGCTTCAGGTGTATCCATAACCTGTCCCTCCCTCTATCAGTCCCCAGAGCCCGAATGGAGACTAGAAACCCCCTTGTGTAACGGCCTGGGAGATGTGGCTGTGGACGGGACTTGCCCGGGTCTGGAGGCTGTGGCCTCCCCCTGCAGAGTGGTCCTGCGTCCAGGTCCCCTGCGCTCGCCCCAGCTCCAGCTCCAGCTCCGAAGGAGGGAGCAGAGCAGGGTGCTGCCCTGTGGGTGGCGCTCACTCCCACCCGGGGCCCGAGGGACCCAAACACAGTGGTGGGGGAGGTGGCATTGGGGGCCTGGCCCCATGGGGTTGAAACCTACAGCCCCTGAACGGGGTTAGGGACAGGAGAGGACGGGGAGGGGGCCACTGCTAGATGCAGGACTCCTGGCCCACGGGTGCCTGGTGGGGGACGGCTGTGTCCCCCACAGCTGAGACCTTGTCTGGTGGGCAGGGCAGGCAGGGAGCCCTGAAGGCCACAGCCACCCCTGGGACCTTCCCGGCCTTCCCGGTCTGTTCTCCTGTCATTCTCCACCCCACCCCGGGCTCCGTCTCCCCCAGAAACTTCTAAACTCATGGCTTCATGCTTACGTTTATCAAGAATCCTGAACTTAGGGGGAGCATTTGCCCCTGTGTCTCCTCGTTCCCTTTCACATTTCATTTTGGGAACCAGAATGCCTGGGTTCACATCTTCACCACGTATGAGTGGTGTGACCTCGGGCAAGTTGTTTAAACTCTCTGGGCCCCTCACCTCAACTGGAGATGTAATAGTCCCTACCTTATAGGGCTGTTGGGAGGATTGAATGAGGTAGTATGGGTCGAGCATCGATAACAACGCCTGTCCTTCCTGTGGTCCGTATTTAATCCGCGTTAGCCGTTGTTCCTTTCTTTTGGCCTCATATATGAGTCTCTCAGCCGCACCAAGGGGTCTCAGAGTAATGGTGAGTACAGGGCGATAGGTGCTGAGACTCAGCTGAGACTCAGCTCAGGCTTCTTTGCTGGAGAATGAGGTGGGCGGGAAGCCCATAGCAGGCCTGGGTCGAGAACCCAGGGATGCTAAAGCCCCCGGCTTCTCCACCCATTCCGGAGCTCAGGGCACAGCATCACATGAGCCCTGGCCCCTTCTGGGCTGGTGTGTCAAGCCTGGGGATCCCCTGGGCTGGTGGGAGGACAGGACTGGCTCAGGCATGGGGAGGGCCCGGCTGAGGGTGGCTTCTTGTGAACAGCCAGCTCCATCCGAGCCTGTAGGTTGTCACCGTCACCGCTCCACCGGGGCGGTGGCTGGAGCAGGGGTTGCCCCCTGCTCCAGGAGGCAGCAGCCTCCTCTTCAGCGATCCAGGGCTTGTGCCCAGACACCCCACACGCCTGGGGGAGAGCCTTCCCTAGTCCCTTCTGTGGGCCCCTTGGGTTGGGAATTGGAGCCAAGATTGAGGTATGAGCTCCAAGAAAAACGTGTCCCGACTAGAAAAAAAGAGCACGCTGAGTCTCTGATAAAGGGCCCTGCTAATTGTCAGGGTAGTGGTTTGGCTGCCTGGCCTGGATGGGGGGTGTTATCTCAGGGGAGGGTTCAGAAATGCAGCCCTCCCTCCACCCGCCCTCGTCTGGAGGCCCGAGTTGCCAGCCCCCACCCTCCATCAGAGAGGACGGTGAGGGCGATGGTAGGAAGAACCGCTCACCCACAGAGGGTGCTTTCACCCCTCGAGGCTTTCTTTTGAGGAACTGGCAGGGGCCTTCCACCAACCTGCTTCCCATGTGCTGTGGGGACCCCAGACTCTGTCTGCAGCTTTGGGTGACATGCCCTGGCCCTGGGGAGAACCCCCTTTCTTAGAGGCCTTAAACATGTTTTTAAAAACTTTAAAACACATCTTAGTATATCGTAGAACATTTAGAACATAGAGCCAAGAAAACAAAATCCTTATTCTTGTTACCTTAACCCACTGTTATTAAAAATCCTGGGGCACTGGGACACCTGGGTGGCTCAGCAGTTGAACATCTGCCTTCAGCTCAGGGTGTGGTCCTGGGGCCCCGGGATCGAATCCCACATTGAGCTCCCCGCATGGAGCCTGCTTCTCCCTCTGCCTGTGTCTCTGCCTCTCTCTCTTTCTCTCTCTGTGTGTCTCTCATAAATAAATAAATAAATAAATAAATAAATAAATAAATAAATAAATAAATCTTTAAAAAAAAATCCTGGAGCACTGACCTATAGCCTTCCACATATTTTTTCTACAGAATTTAAAAATTGGGATATACGGGGCGCCTGGGTGGCTCAGTCAGCTAAGCTTCCAACTCTTGGTTGCGGCTCAGGTCATGATCTCAGGGTCGTGAGACTGAGCTTCGCCTCGGGCTCTGCGCTCTGCACGGAGTCTGCTTGAGATTCACTCTCTCCCTCTCCTCCTGCCCCCTCCCGTGAGCATATGCTCTCTGTCTCTCTCTAAAATAACTAACTAAATAAATTCTTTTAAAAAATTGTGATATATATTTCATTTCTGCCTTTGCCGCTCGCCCTCTGCCAAGTGTTATTAGCTGAGGGATCCCCCACGAGGCTGCAGAGTCTTCCAGTGACCTCTCAAGCTGGAGATGGTCGGTGTGCTGAGCCGAGGGAAGGGGTGTCTAGCATGGAGGGGGCCGTGGAATGATCTCAGGAGGCCCTGGTTTTCTATGGGGATGAAGGATGCTAACCTTGCCCTTTCTCTGTTCCTCCCACAGGTGGCTGCCCCCTGCATTCCTCCGTCCAGCCATGAACTGGTGGTGAGTGACAGTCCCTTCCCTACCTTGCTGGGCCCTCCCTCCTCTTTCTTCTGCTCCTTTGTTAAGGGCTTACATTAAACCGTTAGACTGAAGCATGCTGCTAGCCCCAAAGGGTGCTGGGCAAGTAGGTAAGGAGGAGGAGGAGGAGGGGACACTTCCCAAGAAGTGAAGCTGGACCGGGAGGAAATGAGTCATGAGGTCCCTTCTGATGAGATGCAGGGCCTCCTATTTCAATTTGAGGCTTAAGTCCTTGGAAAAACCCATAAAAGGGCATCTCGTGTGCCTCTAGGCCTGGCCAGGGGCCTGTTGTTCTGTGGCTTCCAGAACCCGAGGATGGCATCTTCTACCTGCCTGGTCCCAGGTCAGGTACCTTCGGCCGGAGGAAGGGGAATGGATGGCCTGACCCACAGAGCTCGCCTGCCTGGGCAGTGGCTCATGTCTGGGTGGCACCTTCCACCTCCCACCTCCTTCCACCTCCCACCTCCTTCCACCTTCCACCTCCTTCCACCTCCCACCTCCTTCCACTTCCCAGCTCCTTCCACTTCCCAGCTCCTTGGCTGACTCTGCCTTTCTGCTCTGTCTCCATGTCTCCCACCCCTGCCTCCCCCATCAGGCTTCTAGAAAAGTGTGGAGAGGAGCAGAACTCCTATGATCTGTAGGCTGTGGAGAGGGGCCAGTTCCAGACTGATCCCAGCTGGGCTGATTTGGAACCCTGGGAACCTTTCCTCCCTCCTGGCCCTCTCGGGGTCTTCTCACCCTCTGAAGGCCCCTCTCTTCCCCCTCCCAGCGCCGAGGCAGGCCGGGCCCTGGAAGCTGGAGGGGAGGGGTCTGCATGAGGGCAGGTTCATGTGTGTGTGTTTGTGTATGTGTTGGGTGGGGAGTGTCACAATCCACCTGCTGATACAGAGGAGCCTCCAGTGACACTGGCATGGGTGGGAGTCTGGGGGAGGGGGCAGGGCTGTCCGGGGATCCAGACAGGTTCAGAGGTCTGCACACTCGCTCAGCCTGGATCCTGGAGTCTCAGTCACGCCACCTGGTTTCTTCTTTCCCTCCAACATCCATTTTCCCGGTGACGATGGACAAGTCCTGCCCTCTTTCTGGACCCCGGCTCCCTTCCTGTCAAAGGGAGGAGTTGCTCTAGGTGCTCCCAAGGCCTTCTCAGTGGTGGGCAGTGTCCCCTCCATTGAAGGTCACTGCCTGAATGAAATAAAGTTTGTAAAAGTGCTCGTGACTCAGCCACCTCGGGCCCACGGCGGTGTCCTCCCAGGCCCAGGCCCTGCCGAGGCATTTCTCTTCCTTGCAGAGGAAGGTCCTCCTCCTGGGTCCCACTGGGCTCACACCCTTCTGGGTCTCAGCTCTGCCCAGCTGTGCCGCTCCAGATGTGGAGTGTTATTCGCACAGGGCCCAGTCACAGGTCATCTGGTGACAGCCGGGTGGGGTGGGGCATGTAGTGAGGCCAGAGTGCGGGCCTGGTTTGCAGCTGCCAGCAAGAAGTTGCTCTAGGACTGGGGAGGGTCACCGTGGCGGGCAGGCGGGGAGACGTTGGGGGAAGTGGGGAGCATGAGTCTCATCATTGCAACCGAACTGCCCCCTCCCCTCTGAGAACAGAATGTCCTTGGCGGGTCTGGGATAGCTGGGGGGTCTGGGGTTTAGGGATCTCCAGGCGAGGCAGATTCCTGGCCACTTGGAGTCTTGTGAGCTTTGTTTATGTGAGGAGGGGTCAGGGGTTGGGACAAAAGGGAAAAGGTTGGCATTCCAGCTGGAAGGACTGCAGATACAGACAGGATACAGAAGGAGCTCCTACCTGAGTGAGGCTGTGGAGTTGTCCCGTCCCTGGGACCCTGGGACCCTGTGACGGGCCCCACCTGAGCAGGGGGCTCTGACCTTCCTGGAGGCTGGGTCAGCCACCTGGTGGTGGAGTGGGGAGATTGTGGGAGATTGTGCTCCCAGAGGTTCCCCCCACCTGAATCAGAACAACGCCATCGCCCCCCTCGCCCCATGCACTGCATTCAAGGGTGAGGGCATTAGACTCCCTCCCTTTGGACCCTGGCTCCCCAGCCTCTGCTGTGTGACCTTGGGACACATGATTTGACCTCTCTGGACCTCAGTTTCCCCTCTGCAGATTGGGAGCTGGTAACAGCAGCTACCCTGGAAGGTCGTTAGGGAGCAAATGAATGTATTTTTTTTTTAATTTTTATTTATTTAAGAGAGAGTGCAGGTGCATGCAAGAGCACAAGGAGGGAGGTGGAGAGGGGCAGAGGGAGAAGCAGACTCCCCGGGAGCAGGGAGCCCTACTGGAGTCCTACTGGAGGCTCGATCCCAGGGCCCCAGGATCCTGACCTGAGCTGAAGGCAGATACTTAGCCGGCTGAGCCACCCGAGGATGTATTTAATTAATCTGTATTGAGGCCCCTCCAGGGGCTGCCCTCCTGATTTGGTGTAAAAGTCCAGGTTCTTGCTTTGACCTGTGCAACCCCACGTGACGGGTTTCCTCTCTGACCTCATCTCCTTTCTAGAAGCTCTCTCCTTCACTCACTGCTTCAGATGCCTGGGCTTCTTGTCCTTGAATGTAGCAGGCAGCGTCAGGACCGTCAGGACGGCGGCGCTTCCTGCTCCTTCTGGCCGAGAGGGTCTTCCTTCAGGTCCCTGGGAGGCTCCTTCCCTCCTGGGCGTGAGATTTCCCTCCCCCCAGCGACCCTGCCTCCCCGCCTTGCTCTCTCCATCCGTCCATCCGTCCATCCATGGTCAGCGTCTGGGACGCTGTGCATCTCGCTCACTGGGCTCCCCTCGTCCCAGCACGAAGCCCGTGTCCGCAGAGGACTTTGGTCTGTTGTGATCACTGCTGCATCCCCCCACGCACGTAGTAGGTGCTTGGCGCGCTCGGCGAGTGGCTGGCACACTGGAGTTCAGCAAGCAGGGTGCTCAGCAAGCAGGACTGCTGTGGCTCCCGCTGCCGGGCTTGCTCGGGGGCGGGGGGCTCTTAGCAGGGGCTGAGCTCCCGCTGGAAGCTGCTGCTGTCCCCTGGGAGTGGGAAAGTGGCCCAGGGGAATCCGGGAGAAAGTTGGGCTTCCCCCAGAGAGCACCCGGCACCTGTTTCCTCAAGGCGGGCGAGGCAACTGCTTTGAGCAGGTTCACAAGAGGGAGGAAAGGGCGGGTTGTATTTTTCCTTCCTTTTCCATTTGCTGCCTCCCCTTCAGCCTCCGCAGAGCTGGTCTCTGGTCTCCCTGCCCCCTTCCCTTGCGCCTCACACTGTGTGTGTGTGTGTGTGTGTGTGTGTGTCTGTCGTGTTTTCTCCGTGTCTTTGGGGGGCCCCAGCTCTCCCTCTGGCCTTCCCACCCATCTTGCTTAGATCCTACCCTCCCTGGGATGGGGCGCCCTTGTCCCAGGCTCAGGATTTCTGCCCAGCGTGGGCCTCCCAGACACGGTTTCCAGCCCGTGCCAGGCCAGCCAGGGCAAAGTGGCTTAATCTTCAACCCATGTTTTCATCTTACTCAACAGATGTTGCCCAAGGCCTTGGGTAGAAGGGTCCTAGGGTCATGTCCCTCCTGTGGGGTCCCCCGGTGGGGGCAGGATGAAGAGGGGAGAGGGTTTGTTTGCCATGGACACTCCTGATCCTTGGAAATTGCTGAAGCAGCTCTTCTCAACTTCTGAAAAATAAGAGTCAAAAGGAATTTCCCGAGCGTGATAGCCAAGTGGAGTGGCCGCCGAGGTCGGCCGGATGGAGAGCCCTCTTGCACACACAGCCTGGCACCCAGGAGCTTGGGCTGGAGACAGATGGGTGTGCATCTCCTCACCAGACCAGCCCCTAGGCAGGTGCTCGAAATGTCCTTGGAATGAACTGGAGGTCGGGGGAGTCGAGGAGTGTGTAGGGGCAGGAGGAAAGAGGTGAATGGGACAAGGGGAACGCCAGGCTGGATTCACCCATAATAGCAGCCAGAGTGCTAGTGAGAAGTTACCCCTTGTATGGAACTTTCTAGCTGCCAAACATTGTTCTGAAAGCTTTGCAAAAATAAACTCATTTATTCTTCATGACAACACAGCAAGAGAGATGCTGTGATTATCCCAATGATACAGAAAGGAACGGAGGCCTCAGGCCACAGAGCTATGCAAAGGGGGAACTGGGATTTTGACTGGGTCGTCCAGCACCACAGGCCACCCCTCCTGACCATCAATCATGACAAACATCATTCGCTTGCACGACTCCTGCGGTTTCCAAGGCCCTTCCCCTGACATCAGGCCATCCGGAACCCACTGTGGATTGTGTGCAGGTCTGGGCACGTGCGAGAGCCGCCTGGGTCGGCGGGAGGAGCGTGTTGTGCTGAGGAACAGTGTGGGGCTCAGAAAGGCTAGGCGACCTACCTGTCCGTGGTCACACCGCCGTCGGGGAGGTGGGGTGGGTAGTGGTGTGCTGGGTTTAGATTCCTGCTTTCTCCCCAGGGTCCCCTAGATACTTGCTGCTGTTGTAATACTGGATGCCTGCAGGTGGACTTTTCTGGGATTTCCTCTCCTCTCCTTTCCTTTCTTCCTCCCTCCCTCTCTCCCTTCATTTATTGGAAGTATAGTCGACACACAGTGTTACATTAGTTTCAGGTGGTGGGATTTTTTCATTTTTTTTTTCTAAACACAGTGCCAATCACAAGTCCACCTAGCTAGCTCAGGGCCTGGGATTTAGAGGAGGGTCTGTCCCTCCATTCTGTCCATCCATCCATCCTACTCACAGACATTTCCTGAGCTCCCACCTCATGCCAGCTGCTGTGTTTTTATTTTTTAATTTAATTTATTTATTTGAGAGAGAGACAGAGAGAGAGACAGCAGAGGGAGAAACAACATGTGTGGCAGAGGGAGAAGCAGCAGCAGGCTCCCCACTGAGCAGGAAGCCCAACGTGGGAGTCGATCCCAGCACCCTGGGATCACGACCTGAGCCGAAGGCAGATGCCCAACTGACTGAGCCCCTCAGCTGCTTTTTTTTTGTTTTTTTTAAATATTTTGTTTATTCATGAGATACACATGGAGAAAGGCAGAGACACAGGCAGAGGGAGAAGCAGGCTCCATGCAGGGAGCCTGATGTGGAACTCGATCCCAGGTCTCCAGGATCAGGCCCTGGGCCAAAGGTGGCGCTAAACCACTGAGCCACTGGGGCTGTCCCCTACTCTTTTTTTTAATTTTTAATTTTTTTTCATCCCTATTCTTGTATAAAAGATTTTATTTGCGAGAGAGAGAGAGAGAGCACATGTGTGCACGAGCAGGGGCAGAGGGAGAAACAGGCCCCTTGCTGAGCAGGGAGCCAGACGTGGGGCTCGATCCCAGGACCCTGAGATCACGACCTGAGCTGGGCAGACGTTTCACTGACCGAGCCACCCAGGCGCCCTGGTCCCCGTCCTTGTATAAACATCACCCCTCCGTCTCCAGAACTCTTATCATCTTGTAAAACAAAGCTCTACTCACTCGATAAGAAGGCTGCTTCCCCTTCCCCAGGGCCTGCCAACCACCCTTCTACTTGGTATCTCTATGAATTTGACCACTTAAGGGCCTCATGTGAGCAAACTCATATGTGTCCTTTTGTTTCTGGCTTGTTTCACTTAGCGCTGATGTCACGATTCCCCTGTGCTGTGTGTCAGAGCGTCCTTGCTTTTCAAGGCTGAATAATATTCCATGTGTGTCTGTGTCACGTTTTGCTCACACATTCGTCTGTCAGTGCACATTCGAGCTGTTTCCATGATTTAACTCTTGTGCATAATGCTATTTTCTTGGGAGCAGCCATCCTCATGGGTGTGAGGTGGTGGTCCTGAGATTTTCAGATGGTTTTCCCAAGGTGCCCTAGTGTTGGATCTGAGGCAGGAGGGCACCACGCCGCCTCACGGAGGAGGAGGAGGAGGAGGAGGAGGAGGAGGAGGAGGAGGAGGAGGAGGAAATGTTAGCCCATTCCGGAGAAGTGTGCAGAGCCCCCAGCCCCAACGATGCCGTCTTACCCTCCATTAAGGAGGGTGATTAGCAGGCGCTTTAGTTTGAACTCCAGGCTCTGATGAAATTTCATCTTCTGGCAATGAGGGCCATGAGTAGCCATCTTGGGAGATTCTAGAAAACAGAGCAATACCAGGAGAGACGAGCCCAATAGAGCCTTGCTTTTCAACAGGGAGAGCACAGTGATCATTACATTCCAAAGAAGATTCCTAGAGTGGTGAGGGAGGCTGAAAATCTCAATTTGTGCAACGGGGCTGCACGATCTGGAGAAGGAAAATATGGAACAGGTGCAGAATGGGACTGAGAACGTGGGGAAAGGCAAATGGCCTATTTGCTGTTGCTCTCTGGAGGAGAACCTAATAGATGTTCTTGCAAAAAAGGAGGAGACTTGAGTGCAAAGAAGAGCCTTCTAACATCTACAGTGGCCCAGAGGGGCTGTTTGGGGCAGTCTCTGTGTGTTGCCAGAACCCATACTCGCCAGCACCTACTAGGTGTAAGGTGGGAGCTGATAGCATGTTCCTTCTCAGGGGCAGTGCCTGTTGGAAGTCCTGCCCTTGACTCGGCTGCAAAGGGACATGGTTCCTGGAGGTCAAGGCATCCATGAATGTGTTGATCGCCATCCCCGGGGCATCCGTTGGGAGAGACCCAAGTCAGGTGAAGGGGAGCCCTGGGGAGCCGTGTTCAGTGGAGGGGAGAGAGAGGAGTATGAGATGGAAACTAATGAGTGCCCAGCTGGGGGCTTCCGACCAGAGGCAGCCTTGGGGGGCCAGGGAAGGAAGCAATCAGTTTGTGCTTGGGGTTGAGAAAGTCTGTCTCCTGTTCCAGGCTTAGTTTAAGATTTGAGCAAATGGGAGGGAGGCGGGCAGGAGGACGGGGAGCTGACCCAGAGAGGGGGCAGGGCCTTGGTACAAGTTACTGAGCCTGTTGGGAGCCAAGGCAAATCCAGAGTAAATATTTTTGGCCAATCTGCGCTTGCTGGGGGGTAGTGGGGGCCAGGCAATGCTGTGTCATTTTGGTTGTCATTTGGTCATTTGGCTGTCCACTGGCTGGGCGCGCCGGTGGAACTGGTGAGCGTGGGCGGGAATGGAAGCTGAGTGAACATGGCCACATGGGGCGCGTGTAGAGGAAGGGGCCAGATAAGGGAGGAGTCCATGCACTGGCCAGGGGAACTTGAACTTGAGCCAAGCAGTAGGGCCATTGTGGGTCCTTGAGTGGGGAAGTGACCCAGAGCAGGATCTGAGAGTTGCTGCCAGCGTGGGGCGTGGCTCGGGGTGAGGGGGTGCGGGAGGAGTGCGGGGCGGACCCCAGGCTGGCGCAGGTGCAGGTGCTCTGCTGGAGCAGAGAGGATGTGGACTAGAGTGGCCGGAGGGGCACGGAGGAGGGGCCTGGGGAAGCGCGGCCTCCCGTGTCCTGTGAGGGGAGAAATCCTCCACCCTGGCCTGGCCTGGCCGGGGAGCGCAGGCCCCTCCTGCTGTTGCCCCCTGTCTGCCAGGGGTTGTGTGCTGGGTCCCTCCGGGTGAACTGGGTGAACTGGGGCCGGCCTGAGGACAGGAGTGGGCTTGCCTGGGCCCCTCCCTGGGGAGGGGGGGGCGGGTGCAGGGAAAATCAGGCATCACATTTCATTTAATCACACCCAGCCTGTTTTGTTTTGTTTTTTTGTTTTTGTTTTTTTTTCCCCCCCTCTGGTGGCCTAGGCCTGCTGAGAGAGGATGGAGCCCCCAGAGCAGAGGGCACCCAAACACTTCATGGGGAACCAGGGTCCCGGCTTCCCTCGCACCCTGGCGGGGCCTAGCCCTGCCTGTTCTGAACCCTGCCTGTCTCCAGTCCCCAGCCCTCAGTGCTGCTGTCCACCCCCAGGGGCTCCTCTTCCTGAGAGGGTGGTCATTTACACTGGGGGGGGGGGGTAACAGGTGGGGAGATGGAGGGCAAACCCAGGCTTTGAGGTGCAGACCTGCAACGAGCTTCTGCATCTGCCCAAAGGGGCTCAAAGAGCTACCCGAGCAGCCCCAGCTGCTGCAGGTTACTTTGTCCTTGTGCGATGATGCAGCTCGCACCCCCAGGGCTGTGGGGTCTGTACTGTGCCAGCCCGGCCGCGCCCCCCGAAGTGCCCAGTAAATGGCCCTTCCCTTTCACTTCCAGCCCCTCCCTTCATCTGCTTAGGGTTCTATTTCCGGACCCAGTGAGCCTGGAATAATCTGCTGTGGGTCCTGGGGCTGAGGACACCCCAGCCCTTGCCGGCCCTACCTGCCGGCTCCCACCAGTGCCCTTCCCCTCCTGATAGGCAGCGCCACTTGTGATCTCACAGTGCGTTGCCATGGCAGCAGATGTGATGTCATGGGGTCTTTTTGGCCCAAATAGCTGCCTGGATTCCAGGCCTCCCAGGGGGCAGGAGTGGGGAGGGCCGGAGGGGTGGAAGGGAGGAGGGTGTGAGGAATTTCTGGACAGAATGTTCCTCCGGAGGCTGAGTCCGCATTCTGCGCCAGACCCCTCCCCCCAGCCCTGGGCTTGGGCATCTCTCCCCTCCCCACCCCCCTGTGGCCCTTGCCTTGCCTTTTCCTTCCTCCACAACAGCAGCCCACAGATACATTTTTTTCCCAGCCCACCCTCCCTGCAGGCCACCAACATGTACGGCACGAACGTCTGGGCATCATCCCAGCCACCCGGCCCCTTGGGCCCACACAGTCAGGGGTGGGTATGCATGCACAGAGGGGGTGTGCGTGGCTTTTTTTGGAAAAAAAAACTTGAGGAAAGGATGTGCAGTTTCCCTTATCCGCCCTGTGGTTCTCAACCCCTCACATTCAGGAAGTTCTCTCTGATGTCTGATGTCAGGGTCTCCTACTGCGGTCCATTCCCTCTTCCTATGGCAGTGCCCTGAAGGATCTGAGGGACCTGAGACTGCTCGTCCTTAAGTCACAGGAAGCTTGTTCCCAACGGGAGGGCAGTTGATGGAGAGGACCTCTCAGCGAGTGTAGGTCTTCGTCAGGGAGGGGAGAAAGAAGCTGAGCGGGGGACGGAGGGTTCACATAGCAGCCGAGCAAGTTAGTGAACGTCCCGGGCCGTCTGTCTCAACTGCAAAGTGGGGTCACGCTTGCCTCCCGGGGTGGTTCCGAGGACTGATGGTCAAGAAAGTAAAGAACTTGATATTATGCCTGGATCATTAGCACTTAGTGAACACTTGGTATTACCGCGTTGACACTGTGAAAAGGCACCCCCAGAGCAGGGCAGGAAGAGGTAAGGTGAGGGAGGCCCGTTGGGTGGAAAATTTGAGGAGGCCTTGCTCTGAGGGTTGTGTGGGCGCACCTGGGGCAAGCTGAGAATGGCTGCCTCCCCACATTTTCTGCCCTAAGCGCCTCCCCCTACTCCCTGCTCCCTGCCTTGCCGTAGACTTCCACGTTTGAGACCCCAGGGCAGAGTAAGCTGTGAGGTGCGAGGTCTGGCCGCCAAGGGACACCAGGTCCGAACCCTGCCACCTGTTTGGAATTCTCCTGCCTGGGGGGCAAGGAAGATTCTGGAAGACTCCTGGCAGGGGTGGGCATTGGCTGTTGCCCTCAGCTTTGGAAAGCCTGGAGTCCTGAAGATGGAGGCTTTGTCGGGGTGCCTGGGTGGCTCAGTTGGTTAAGCGGTTAAACACCTGCCTTCAGCTCAGGTCGTGATCCCAGGGTCCTGGAATGGAGCCCCTTGCTCAGCGGGAAATCTGCTTCTCCCTCTCCCTCCGGGCTCTTCCCTGGCTTGTGCACACACGCTCTCTCTCAAATAAATAAAACCTTAAAAAAAAAAAGATACAGCTTTCGTCCTGGGCTTGGATAGGGGTGGGGCTAGATGTGGGGGTGCTGTCTCTGTCTGGGCTCCATCTTTTGCATCCTGGTACAGCTGAGTCTCAGGGAGAAGGAAGAGGAGAGCCCGCAGGGAGGTGTTCTGCGTGGCTAGGGACTGGGGTGAGTGAGGTGCAGCAAGGTGTGCTCAGCGGTGGGCCTACAAGCTGAGCCTGGGTGCCAAGCCCTGTATTGCCATGGACCTCACCATGAGAGGCTGGGCGAGTCATACTTCTCTGTTTCTCAGTTTCCCCATCTGTGAAACAGGGAGGGAGGAGATGGTGTCTGAAGTCCTTCTCAGAGCTGGTGTCCTGAGGAGTGGTGTGCAAGGATGGTGTGTGTGTGTGTCCTGGCCAAAATCCAAGCAGAGATGGAGATTAGAGACATTGGCTCCAGAAGGTCCGCAGGTGCTCGCTGCATTGTTGTGGTGATCATGGTCAGGGGGCCAGCCAGGGAAGATAGGGAGGGGCTGTCTTGGTTAAGTCACTCAGTGGATATTTGCTGAGGCCCTACAGTGTGCCAAGCCCAGGCCTAGGCTCCGGAGGCTTTGGGAGCTTACGTTGTAGTGGGGAAGGAAGACCCTAAATGAGATGAGAAAGTGAAATATATAGTGTGTTGGAGAGTGAGGAGTTCTAAGCAGGCAATTAAACCATGCAACAGGGATACGGTATGTTTGAGTGGGTGTGTTTCCACCTGCCGAAGGTGAGCTAACAGCCCAGGCCGAGTGGGTCTCTCTGGCCATGGGAGCTCTGGCTCTGCCACCTTGGGACCCAAAGTGTGGCTTCTCTGGGAGCTTTCCTACAGCATGGCCAGGGGCCTGGGGCAGGGGCAGCACAGGGGAGACCCTGCCCTGTGCTACGCGTCCCTTGCCTGTTCCATAGCCAGCAAACCCAGAGCTGGCAGTGCCTGGGAAACAGAGAAGCAGGACTTCAGTCCCTGGAGAACTGGGATGGGGAGGGGTGGGGAGCTCAGCTTGCATGCTGGGCTGGGTTTGCAAACACTACGGGGTGGGGGGTGAGGGGTGGGGGGGGTGGGGGTGGACAGGGCTTTTAGCTCCTGAGGGGTTATTGGAAATTTTTACCTTCTCGGAGAGCATCTCAACCAGTAAGTTGAAGGCATCTGGTGGCTGGCCCTGTGGCAGCCCTCCAGCTGGCACGGGGAGGGGTGGGGGCAGAGGGGCTGGTGCTCAGATGATTGCTGGCCAGGAGGGAAGTGTCTCTTGCAGTGCTGAGGCCTGTGGTTTCTAATATTGACTCGTCTCCCTGGTTCGCATCGTGCCAGACTGGGGAGGGGTGGAGCAGGAGGGTCAGGGTGGGGTCGGGTGGGCCTTGGGAGTGTGCAGGGTGGAGAGGAGAAATAAAAGCTCACATTGACGGAGAGCTTCCTAAGTGCCAGGCCTGTGTTCTAAGTGCTTAATGTCCTCCGTGTCGTGTGGCGCTCACAGAATAGCGCTCAGCCCTGCTGAGGAGCAGCAAGGCCAAGGTGACCTACGCGAGCTCTCACAGTTAGTAGTGGAGAGCGTCAGGACGGGGCCGGCTGCCGGCAATGCTGTTAGCTTAGACTCATCCCTGGGCCCGGAAACCTTTGAGGACTGTGCTTTCTTGGGTCCCACCATAGGGCCGCTGGATTAGACCCTCTGGGCAGGGCCCGCCACCTGTGTCCTCAGCCCTCCAGGTGATTCTGAGGGCTGCTGGAGACTTCTGTTGTGCCCAGAGCCGGGGCCTCTGAGGGGGCTTTACCCAGAGCAGGAGGAGGGGCTCTTCGGGGCCTGTCACGGGCCCGGGGCAGGTGCTTTGTCCCCACCGTCTCCGTCCCACCGCATTTCTGTCTTCTCTGACCACTCCTGTCTAGTCAGGCTGGTTAAGGGTGAGGGCTTTGGAGCTGAGAGATCTGCATTCGAATCACAATTCTGTGGCGTAAACTCCGCACATGGAAGGTTCCTGGGATCTGCCCTCCTTGTTGGGAGGAGAGCTTGTCGGAAGAGTGTGGGGCGGGGTGGGGTGGGGGTGTGGAGCCGTTCCCCAAGCAAGGGCCTGGATGTAGGGGTAAGCAAGGGGGTCCAGGGGACAGGTCGGACGGGCAGAGCTTTGGGGCATGGACTCTGAGGTCTGCGAGGGGCAGGGCTGGTGGTGGAGGGTCATGAAAGCCTGCAGAAGAGTTAAGACTCTGGCAGGCCTCACCCTGGGCTGTGGGGATTTCACACAAAGAGCATGAAGCCCTCGGGTTCAGATCCTGTCGTCACCAGTAGTAGTCGATGGCCCTGGGCCACTCATGTAACTTCTCCTTTCCTGAGAAGCGGGGCTCAGAGGTGATCAGGGGACCCACCTCACTGGGTTCTTGTCACGAATAAATGAGCCGGTGCAGGGGGAGAGGTCCGGCACGTAGGGACAGGCCTGCTCTCTGCTCCTCTCTGAGGGCTCAACACCGATTCACAGGCCTTGTGAGGTTTGTCGAGCTGGGTGGTTCTACTACCAGTAGGGTTGTTTTTTCATTTTCCAAACTCTGCCTCCTGAGCTTGGGGCTACCAGGTTACGTCTGAGCCTTGGGTTGGCACCACGGGCCCTGCCCCACGAGGCTTTCTGCCCGTCACGGCCACCAGCCCAGGGGAGACAGCCGGTGCGTGGCTGTTGGCCCTGAGACCTCACCCCGCTTTCTCCCTGTGTTCACAGCCCATCAACGCTGAGAGCGCCCCGAAGAATGTAGCCAACACGGTGAGTGGCAGCCCGGGCCCAGAAAGCAGAAGGGCAATTTGGGGTGTGTGGTGGGGAGTGAACAGATGTGTCTGGGGATATCCTTCTGGAGGAGATTTGAGGAACTCGGGGTGAGGGGAAGGATGGGGAGGTGGGTCGTGCTGGGAGCCGGGCATCTGGCCTCACTTGTGTGCTCGGAAATGGATTGCCAAGGAAGTAGGCAGGGCGGTGGGAGAGGCCAGTGGTTAAATGTGGGTTTCTTTATTAAATATGTAGAACGCAAGAAGGCCGGGCAGATGTTCCCAAACAGATCTTTCTGACTTAGCAGAAAGACAGATAATTTCCCAATTTCCTCAAGGGTGCGTGGAGGAGGAAGGGAAGAGAGAGTGGGTGGGGCGTGCAGCGGGGAAGCTGAGGTTAGCAGCCGAGGGGGCACCTCCTGGCCACGGCCGCGGCGCAGGAGGTTGGAGGGCTCGCGTCCAGATCCTACCTCCTCCGCGCTGCTAACTGTGCGACCGTTGGCAAGTCATGAGCCTGTGTGTGCCTCGGTGTTCTTACGTGCAAAATGGGAGTAAGAAGGTCTGGAAGAGTGGCCGTGAGACACAGGTGAGACAGCGGGTGAGCTCTGAGGGGCTTTTAGTGGACAGGGAAATGCTAAACACACGGCTAAGTTCCCTCCCGGGCCCTTCTGCTACCCCCCTTCACCCCCTCGCCCCTGCCAGACCCGGGAGGTGAAAGACCAGGTTACCTTTTGATTACTTGCCTTGCCTCCCCCCTCTGACTGCTTTTTCTCTGTCTTCAGGGAGAAGGAGCTTTCCGGAGTGGAAACACACGGAAAAGCCTTGAGGAAGACGTAAGTACGGGAAAGGGAAGGATGTGTCTGGGCTCACGGTGCCCTCGGGGGAATTGGGGGTGCAGAAGATGTCTCATACCTGGCTCCTTCGGGGGAGCATCCTTGCCTCCTTTCCAGAAGGGCAGCAGGGGTCACTCGGCTCTGTGGCTGAGCCGGGGAGGAGGGGCTGGGGTGAACAGGCCCCAGGTACTTATGCACTTACGGACCTCAGTCTTGGCTTTGGCCTCCGGCTCAGCTGGATCCAGAGCTCCTTTGCCCATCCCTTTGCCAGACCTCTGTGCCCCCGGGTGGGGAGGGAGGATGGAGAGGGAGTGCTCTTCGAGGGCTGGCTTGGTGGTGAGCAGTCACCAAGGTAAGGCCAAGGGAAACGGGCAACACTGCAGCAAGAGAGACCAAGGGCAGAGGTGAAGAAGGATGCCTGGGCTCCTGGAGGGTCATCAGACCTTGAGGAATTGCAGCCTCTGCTTCTGGGGAGAAAAGAGTCTTTGAAAACGTGAGAGTCTCTGTGTGACTTAAATGCCATTGCTTCGGGAGGCGGCTGCAAGATCCCGCTGGGCTCCTCGGGCCATGCATTCCTGCTGGAGGTCAATGGGCACATTCCTAAACCGAAGGAGCCCCCAGGGCAGGGCAGAGGGGGCTCCCCCAGGACCCTGCTTTGAGCAGCGGTCCGCCTGGGCTTGCCCTCACTACGTCCCTGGGGGAGACGCCCCAGCGAGTTGGGCCTCTCTCTTTCTCTGACAGTTTGCCCCTCTGCTGGCCTCTCCATCCTTGTCCGCCCTGGTCTGCAGAGGAACAGGGAGTGGTTTTGGCGGTTGGCACAGGGGGAGCTGTTGATGGCATGAGGCCCTATCATCTGACAGCTGCCTGACCCACGGTGGGGAGGGCCCTGGAGGGAGGTGCTGGGGCAGCAGGAGGCAGCTCCCGCCGGCAGCCGCACTTCTGTGGTGAGCCAGAGCCCGTCGCCACTGCCACATTGCCCCGGGGCAGCCCTGCCAGGTGGAGGCCTCCCCGGGGCCTTCCCCGGCCCGTCCAGATGCAGCAGGAGCATGCCTCTTAAATTAGTGGGGAAGGCTCTGTTCAAGGTATGCGCGGGGCCTCTGGGCGCAGAGTGCAGGTGTCGGGGTGGGCCTCTTGCCCAACTCTGTGATCTTTCTGGGGCTGGGATGCAGGTCAGAAATCAATTTTTGTGCGCACCTACTCCCGAGGACGAGCTAACTTAATGCACACAAAGCATATAACTCATGCTCAATAAACACTAGGCGTTCTTATTACTGTTATTTTGACTAAGGCTTGGGAGGTGGGCTGGGTGATTTTTGGATTCCCGGACACACCCCCCCACCGTGGCAGATGCTCTGGTCCCATTTTTCAGATGGGAAAACAGAGTCTTGAAGGGGCTCATGACGGGATGAGAGCCTTCTCCATCCCTTCCTGGGTCTGCTGCTCAGATCTGGTGCTGCCCGGCTCTCCCAACCCTTGGCCAGCGGAGGCTGTGTGAACCGAACGTTTTACCCAGTGGTCTGAGCACATTGATAAGCCAAGTCCTAATGCCGCTGCTTCTCACAACCCCAGCCTGGGCCCAATAGAACTTGTCAGATAAAGCTTCAGCGAGAGAGAGCGAAGTTAGACATCATGAAGAACTTTTTGACGCGGTGGTGGGTATGACCTTGGTCCCGGGAAAGGAAGAAGTGGCCATTTAGTTAGGACAAGATGGTTTTTTTTAGAAGAAAATGTTGTTGATCTGGGATGAACGTGGGTGCATCTGGGCGTGCCAGGGTGGGTAGGGGTTGTGTCCTGTCTGGACCTGGGACGAGGGACAATGTGAATTTTGGCTTAGCTAGTCTAGTCAAGGAAGCCAGTGGAAGGCTAAGCAAGGGAGCAGGTTCCAGAATGGCCCGTGTACTGCCAAGGAGGGAACACCTGAGGTCTAAAGCTCCCGCACACCTGTCCCGGGTTGGGGGACCCCAGGGCATTGGTGCGTGCCGTGCCCAGCCAGGGGCCCCCTGCCGTCTGCCCCGCGCGAGGGGACCCGTTTTGGAGGCTGTGCTCTTGCAGCCCTGGGCCTACTGGTGAGCTAGTGAGCCTGTTTGTTGAGCTGCTTTCCTGTCTCTGGCCCGCGGCCCAGGACTCACAGGGCAGGAATGGCTGTTTTCCTCTAGCAGGGTTGGTGTGTAGAGAGGTTTGTGGACCGTGTGCTGTGTCGCACTTTGTTTTGGAAAAATCCAGGCTGGTGGGCAGGAAGGAGAGAGGAAGGGGTGTGGCTGGAGGGGCTGGTGGCGGGTGGGGGTGAGAGGGGGTGGCCACAGCCCCTGGAGGAGAGGTAGGAATGGGGACGGGCCCCTGACGTCGATTGGGCCCCAGTTTCTGGCTGCCTGACGCGGCCCCCGGTGTTTCTGACGGACCCTCCTCCCAACTGTGCCCCCTGGGAACTGGGGCTCAGGAAACGCGCCTTTTTTTTTGGTCCAGAACTGTTGTGTTTGGTCTGCGGACCTCAAAGGCAGGCAGGACTCTTCCCACAGTCGTTTTGCTCTAAAGCAACCCCACCCGAGTCCTGGGGTTCCTGCTCCTAGTGGTGGTGGGGAAGGCAGATGAGGAGCCTGGGGCCACAGACCCCGGCCTCTCAGGAGTGTCTGAGGGTGGTCGCAGGGGGTGGCGGTGGGGGGTGGAACAAGGCAGAAAGAGTCGGGTGGCTCTGCAGAAGGCAGGGTGAGGGTTAGACTCCAGGAGGAACTTCCTGATGGTAAGAGAAGCAAGACACCGTTTTGGGGGGAAGGGGTCAGGGTGTGTGTGCAGAATTTCCTTTCATGCTGGTCTCCCAGTGAGAGAGGGACCGTGGTTTGGTGGTGACCGTAGGGGAGGGTCCTGGTGCCTAGGGAGTTGAATCAAGGTTGTATGACTGCTTTCTGTCTTGGGAAGGGCCAGGACAAAGTTAAAACCTGGTGGGTAAAGGGCTTTGACCACAGCCCCAGAGAAGAGTGGGAGAACTTCTTTTTCAAATAAAATCTTTGTAAAGCCCTCTGGTGGTTTTCCCTGGAGGCTGTAGGTGGAACAGGTAAATCACCTGAGATCACAGGAGCGCCGGGCTCTACCCATTTTACAGCTTTACCCTGAGGCCCAGCAGCAGCATCTCGTACCAGCTCGCTCTTTCTTTCTTCCTTTTTTTTTTTTTTTTTTTTTTAAGATTCTATTTATTTATTCATGAGAGACACAGAGAGAGAGGCAGAGACACAGGCAGAGGGAGAAGCAGGCTCCCTGCAGGGATCCCGATGCAGGACTCGATCCCAGGACCCCAGGATCACGCCCTGGGCCGAAGGCAGACGCTCACCCACTGAACCACCCAGGCGCCCCATCCTCATACCAGTTCTTGAAGAGTGTTTTCCTCCATGGAATATAAGTTCTCCGAGGTCAGGGATTCACCGCTCTGGTCCCCACATTGCCCGGCACACAGCTGGTGGCACTCGGTGACAGTTTTCCGAGTGCGTGATTGTGCATGATGATGGGCACCAGAGGTGACCGGTCTGGACTCACTCCCAGCCTCTTGGGAAGAGCCCGTGTGGTGAGGTGCGCAGCGGGGTGGGTGGGGGGCATTTCTGGCCTCGTGTGTGAGGTCACCTGCGTGTTTGGAACTTTCGGCTGTGCTTGCTCCCAGCCCCACCCCCTGGAACTGCGTGCGGTTCTCCACGTTCACTAGACTCAGACTTGTCACCCCTGTAAGTCTGCTTTCTGCCAGTGAGTGTCACATGTCCCCAAACTCTGCAGAAAACAGGAAGCCCCGTCAGTGAGAGGACAGCCCAGTGATTCAACAGGGGATGACCATCCAGCTGTTCCCATCCCCGTCATCTAGTGGGGTCACGGTCCAGGGCAGCTTCCTCCCCTGCCTCCCCTTCCCTGGCCAGCCTGGTGGAGCAGAGCCGGCTTGAACTTTGTCTTATCACCTCTGGAGGCGGCATGGCCAGACTCTGTTGGGGCCAAGTTTTTATTTATCTTCCCTGGCTTTTTTGGGGTGGGGAGGCTGAGGAATGTGGAGTGTTGTAACGTGGGGGGGGGGGGGGGTGGAATGGAGAAACAGGATCCGGTGCTCCTGCCCCGTTCTTCCTTTTCCCCCCTGTGCCCCGGGAGACTCCTGGCTCCCCTTGGCTCTCCAGTCCCCTGGCCAGGCCCGTCTCAATATCACATTGTCTCCCTGCAGCTCCGTGGCCAGGACCCACGGCCCAGGCCACACCTCAGGCCTCGGCTATAGCTGCGGCTTCCAGTTGTTTGAAGCAGCTGTGGTGGCCTCCTCCAAAAGTGGCTGTGGATCTGCAACAGATGAAACCCGAGGGCCTATTTATAGCAGGGTGGCCCCGGGGCCTGGAGCAGGGCCTAGGGTCTGGGGAGGTTCAGCGACTCCTCATCAGGGACCAGTGAAATCAAGACGGATGAAGTGTTGAGTCTCTATGTTCCTCCGGGTGGGCAGTCTTGGAACAGCCTGGTTTGGGGCTTGAAAACCAAACGTGATCCCTCCTTACCACCCCCGCGCCCCTGTGCCTGACTCATCCAAACCCAAGTCGTCAGGGCCAGGGGCTGTGGAGACAGAAACCTGCTGCCCTGACAGTCCCACTTGGCTGTTTGTTCCCCTTGCTGCTGCTGCAGAGGCTGAGCAGACGAGAGCTGGGCCCTAGCCCACGCCGAGGGGCTCTGGGCGCCGTGTCCTCCCAGAGGGCTGGATGGAGAGCCCTCCTCTTAGGGGGGCTGCCCTGACTTCGGGCTCGGCCGGGAGCCAGGCCTCCAAGCCTACCCACCGCTGCCTCGTAGGCGCCGCAGGGCCCTGGGGGAGGCCGACAGGGGCTCCTCTTCTCCGCGCCCCCGTGGCCAGACCCAGGGCCTGAGGGTGAATCCTGCTGGTTGTAGACTTCCCCAGGACTCAGGGGGTGAGTCACCGTGCCTCAGTTTCTCCTCCTCTTGGCAGACTGGTCGTGTCTCCTCCGAGAGGTGGTTGCAACTGGGTGGTTGGGAAAGGCTGGTTACGGGGAGGTTTGGAAGGTGTTGATGGGCTCAGAGGGCTCTGGCCGGGCCTGGGAACTAGAAGCTGGGCGCTTGATTCTGCATCAGTGAGGTGGGTGACGGGGTGGGCGGCTGCTGGTGGTAGAGGCGATGTGGGGCTTTGGTTTTCTATAGAGGTGAAGGTTGGTTTTATCTCCAACTACCCTTGTAATTGTACTACTATAGAGGGGCCCTATATGCAACTTCCTTTTCATCTTCGGACAGCTCTGTAAGGATCGCCCCATTTTACATGTGATGTTACAGAGGCTCTAAGTATTGCAAGGCTGCCTGGAGGGCCGCTGCAGGACCCCGACCCTGTACCATCGGGTTGTCTTGGGCTGTTGGGACCCCAACTTGGGTCCACTTGACTAATTTTCTGCAAGTTGACAACCCTGGAGATGGGAGCGGGTGAGGGTTAACAGCCAACGGGCGGCAGGTCCTCAGGCACATGACTTGCTGCCCAGCACTGGTCTCGGCTGGTACGTGCCACCCCTCGCTGCTCTCGCCCCACAACTTTTGATTGAATGGCTCAGTGTTGCTGCTTTGAAGGGGAGGAGTGCAGGGTGATGGTGGTCGGTGGACAGACGGTCAGAGCTGGACAGGGGCCTGCTGTACCAGTCTGTCCTCCTTCCAGGCTTGCAGTGTGTATTCTCCGCTCGGGCTTACTGTTATGGTGTCCAGGGAATCAGGACGAAATGTGTTTCCATCCGCTTAGTGACTGTTTTATTGAGTGTGTGTACTCAGTGCCGATGGCACCAGCCCAGGCATTTCTCAGCATTTGGGATTTCTTCGTTCCCCCGGGAGGGAAAGCGGGGCCCTCTGGGGGCTTGCATGCACACTCACAAGGAATTGGCACCGATTGCTTTTGGCTTTAGGTTGCCGTGTTGCCTGGGTGTTAGGGTGCCTGGGCTGGAATGTTGGCAGAGAAAGGAGAAGAGAGTCTGTGTTTGTCTGCAGCCCTGACTGCTCCCGTGGACGGCTCTCCACCGGCCTCCTCCATAATGCCGCTTCTCTTTCCTCTGTCCCAGGGCACCACCAGAGTCACCCCGAGTGTCCAGCCTCATCCCCAGCCTATCAGGTATGCCTGGCCTGTGTGGGGGGCAAGGGGTGGGGGTGCCGCAGTGAGGTCACTGTGGGTGTTTCCAGCAAGTCATGCCTTTGGGTTTCTGAGACCGAAGTCATAAAGCCACAGGTAGGGGGCATGGGGAGACGTGCCAGCTACAGGGAGAGTATGCAGGTATATGCCTCTTGGAAATGCTCATGTTTTGAGTTCTAGCTCGAAGCCAGGCCTTGAGCTGGATTCTTTATGTCCTTGCATGATCTCATCTAGTCCTTGCAACAACCTTGCAAGGTAAGTATTTTATTCCCATTTGTCAGATGAGGAAACTGAGTCTCTGGGAGGTGAGGTGACTTGTTAAGGGTCACGCGGTCACCAGGACTTCGGTGTATGTTCAGGACTGGCTGGCGTCAAGGCCTGTGCTACATCCGGGTCGTCTTCGTGGGCAGGGGGTGTTTGATGTTGGAGGGTCATTTATAAAAGCCAAGTTCTCTGTCTGGCTGGGCTGGGGGAGGGGATGCACAAAGCCCAGTGCCTTGCTGATCCAGAGTCTCTTTTCCCTGTGTCCAGGTTCTGTGGTTTTCTGGCTTGGGCTCTTCCCTTCTGCCTCACTTTCACTCCCAAGGCTCCCGAGATGAGTGAGAATCTGGCTCCAGGGAAACAGAGCCCCAGCCAGCGACGGCTGGTGTGTAGCTAAAGCCCCCAGTGGGCCGTGGCCCAGCTGTCAGCTGCCCACAGACCCCAGGGGCCCTTTGGAGAATCCCCTTCCCTGAGGGCTGAGAACCACCCCGGGTTGGTGGATGGGTGCAGGGTGCGATGCTCAAGTTGTCCAGGCGGTGGCACTGCTCGGCCTTGGACACCCCCCCCCCCCCCCCCCCCCCCCCCCCCGACCCAAAAAAAAAAAAAGGCTGGAGTGAGAACTTTATCTTAGGGACAAGGAGTCATGGGAGCTCAGAGGTCAAATTCAAACTGGGCTCCTTGCCACAGCCCGCTGGCCCCTCTACCACTTGGCTCCTGTCCTTGCCACCGTGGAGAAGCCATACCTCACCCCTGGCTCCCCTGGCTCCCAGCCCTGTATACACACTTGGGCTCAGAGGTCACCCTGGTGGACATCTGGACTCTGCCACTGGTGCCCCCCCCATCTCTTTGACATACCCTGGTGCTATTTCTCTGCTGCCCCCACCTCTAGCCTCTCCTTAACCCTGCGGTAGTGAAAGATTGTCAAAAGGAAATGTGAGTGCTGCCCACCTTGGGTAGAGAGGGGGAAGTGAGACAGTGGGGGGTTTGGTGATGGGGTAAGAAGGTGAGAGGGTAGGAAGGGTAGGGGATGCCCCCAGGAGTCACAGGGGGCCTCAGAATGGAATTCCAGTGTCCTGAGACCCATTTCCCCTTCCTGGGCCTCCCTGCTGGAGGAGAAGCTGGGTGAGGTGTACAGGTGTGAACCCCCACCTCGCCACACCCAGTGCCCAGCCCAGGGGCTTTCCACTTCTTTTAGGAGCTCAGGTGGAGCTGGGATGTCTGGGGACCACCCACCTGCCACCACCACGGCAAAGGCTCAGCACCCTCTGCTTCCTGGGCCCTTAGAAATCACGGAGGCCAGTGCCAACACACAGGCCCGGCAGGCAGTGGGAGCTGCCGGAGTGGGAGAGCGCCAGGGAACACGGGGCAGGAGCCGGCCTGCCTCCGGGGAGGGCTGGAATGTGCGCCGCGGTCTGGCTTACCTGGAGCCCAGGCAGGCGAGCGTGTCACCCGAGCTGCCCTTTCCCCTGAGCGGCCTCCCCGCCCACTCTCCGGCTCAGGAGCGAGGGGAGGGCAGCACAGTGCTCAGCTCTGGGATGCTGGGCAGCACCCAGCTCAGTTCAGTCCTCTCTAAAACCTGTCCCGGGATCCTTGGAGAGACTTTTGCCAGACCCAGTGGCCACAGTGTGTTGGAAGGCTGGGCTGGACTCCTGGGCTCCTGGCTGGGTCCCGTCCTGGCCCTGGCGCTGACCTCTGGGATCACAGGTTGAAGGCAGTGCCAACAGGATCGAGGGGCCCCTAGGGTTGCTGTCATGGCTGAAATGGCCTGGGATCCTTGCAAGCCCCTTGCCCAGGTGCACCCGGGCTCCCAGGCCGGCCTTGCCGGTTGCGCGGGCCTTGGCTCTGGGTCTGGGAAGAGCCAAGCCTCCTGGGTTGGAATTGCAGGCCACATGTGGGGTGTTGGGGGTACGGCCACCTGAACCTTGCCCTGAGGATCTGGGTGCTGACCTGCACCCCCTTCTGCCTACCGTCTCTCAGAAACATGAGTGTGAGCCGGACCATGGAGGACAGCTGTGAGCTGGACCTGGTGTACGTCACGGAGAGGATCATCGCCGTCTCCTTCCCCAGCACAGCCAACGAGGAGAACTTCCGGAGCAACCTCCGAGAGGTGGCCCAGATGCTCAAGTCCAAGCATGGAGGCAGCTACCTGGTGAGGAGGGGGCCTGGGGCCCCCTGTCCTTTCTGCTGGCCGCCCCCTCGCTTCTGGTGGCTGGGCTCAGCTCCAGCTTTACTGTGAGGAGTGTATCTGTGGCTGGGATGGGGCATCTGGCCCTGTCGCGTGTGCACGAGTGCCCGTGTACGTGTGTGGTGACCAGGAGGAGAGCATAACAACAGGAATTCAGGTTACCGAGTGTTCCCTGTGAGGCAGGCCCTGTCCTAACTGCTTTCCACGTATTAACTTCACATTCACCCTAGAGATTGGGTTTCATTGGAGCACATGTGGGGTATAGGGCGGTGGGGTGTCGCCTGCGGTCACAGCGGCAGCAAGTGGCAGAGCTGGTGCACCGTCAGGGCCTCTGAGGAGGCTGAGAATCGCGTTGTGGTGACGGGTGGCGTCTGCAGGGACCTGGTGATGCTGGCACCGGGGCGGTGCCTGGCCCAGGAGAAGCACCTCGCCCATGTGGGTGATCTCTAATGTCGGAGGGCCGGCGTGAGGGCCCCGAGGAGAGCTCAGTTCCACGTAGCAGGGAAGTACGTGTGGGATTGGGCTGGACCCACTGGCCAGGAGGTGCGGGCTCTGGGGACCACCCCACGTGTGAGCCGAGGGGGGATCGGGAGGTGCGGGCTCCGGGGACCACCCCACGTGTGAGCCGAGTGGGGATCGGGAGTTGTGGGCCCTGGGGGCCGACCCCCGTGTGAGCTGAGGGGGGATCGGGAGGTGCGGGTTCCAGGGGCCACCCAGCCTGTGAGCCGAAGGGGGGATCGGGAGGTGCGGGCCCCGGGGGGCCGCCCCCGCATGTGAACTGAGGTCTGGGAGGCCGTGTGAGGTCCCTGGGGCTTCCGTAACAAATGATCGCACCTTGGTGTCTGCAAACAACAGAATTGATTTTTTCATGGTTCTGGAGGCCGGAAGTCCAAATCGAGGTGTTGGCGGGGCCGTGCTCCCTCTGAAGGCTCTCCAGGGGAGCGTGCCTTGCCCCTAGCTGCTTTCTGCTGCCTCCCAGCAGTCCTCGGTGACCTTGGCTTGTAGCCCCATCGCTCCAGGCTCCACCTCTGTCCTCACACGGCCTGCCTTCTTTCCCGTATCTCTTGGTGGCTCCTCTCCGCATCTTATAAGGACACCAGGCATGGGACCCAGGTCCCGCCCGACACCCGGGATGATCTCATCTTGAGATCCTTAACTACTTACATCAGCAGAGGCCCCGTTTCCAAATAAGGTCACATTCTGAAGTTGCAGGTGCATGTGAATTTTTGTGGGACACTCCTGAACCCACCGCAGAGGCCTGTGCGTCAGCTGTGCTGGGCTGAGTGCAGACATCAGAGAGCCCCGGGTTTGGATGCTGGCTCTGCTCTTACTGCCTGACTTTGGCCACTTCGCCTCACTAAACCTTAGGTCCTGCGTCTGTGAAATGGGTCTAATTACATCACCTCCTTGTGGTTGTTGAGAGGCTTAAGCCGGCTCCTGAGGCCTAACGTCCTCAGCATGGGCTGCCAGGTTGGGGATGCTCGACTGGTAGCTGTTGTTAATGTAGTAAAGCGTGAGCCCTTATGGGGCCGACAGTGGACTGGTAGCCAAGTGAGATCGTTCCCGGTGTCAGGAATCCGGGATTCTGTGGGTCTCTGTGCTACGCTGCCCTCCCTCTGTCTTACCCATTGCAGGCTGTGGCTCCTCTTTTCTCCCCAGGAGTCAGCACAGTTTTCTTCGAGTTTCCTGGGGGGTGAGGTGGAGTGGTGCATTCTGTGCACCTCCTTTGGAGGCAGAGACTGGAATTCCAGGGCCTGGGGGACTCCCATGGGACGAGGTTAGGTGCCAGAGGGCATCTGCTGAGAGAGGGGTGGGGAGGGTCTGAGAGGGCCCCCTCAGGGCCATTTGCACCCTCAGTAGGAGCGTGGCTGCCCACAGAGCTGTTGCGTCTTCAGGGGATGAAGTTCTCAGGTTGACGTGTGAGGTGGCAAATATTTAGCACCTAACACCACCGGGTTCCCACCCAGTGCGGGAAGATGCCCACCTCGTGGGTGGCACAAGGGCCCCAAGGCAGGCTGCATCCCCTTCTCGTCTCCAGTTCTGGGCGTCTGTCCGCTCAGCGAGGGGAGTGGCGTGTCTACATACTTCTCTGTCCTCCTCTTTTCCCTGAGAACCCGCAGTTGAGCTCTTGGTGGTCAGTGTGTGTGTGTCCGATGGGATGCCATTGTAAGCCCTTGCATGGGTAGAATTTTCACTGAGGGGTTGTGCGGGGAGCGGGGGAGAGACAGACAGACAGACAGCGAACACCATCCCACGGTCTCTCCCTTTTCCTCCTTCTAGCTTTTCAACCTCTCTGAGCGGAGGCCCGACATCACGAAGCTCCACGCCAAGGTGAGCTGATGCCCATCGCGGGTGGGGGCCTCCCATCAGGCCTGGAAGAGGAGAACAGCGGGGCTCCCTCGCCCTGGGTTCCTACTTTGGAATCTGGGGGGAAGTGATGAGAAGCTTCGCAAAGTCTATTCCGTGTCTGTGCCATTTTCTATTTGGAACAAGGAAAAGACCGTATTTATGGTTTTTGCCAGACATACAGAGAGCCAAGCTCGGTACAGTGATTTCCTACCCAGGTCTGTCCCCCTGGGGTGCACTTGGTATCTCTCTGGGGTGAGGCTGGAGCTACGAGATTCCTAGCCTAATGGAAAAGCACTTTGGATATGACCTGGCTGGGAATTGCCAACGGGTGTTCACTCGCTGGCTCCGCGGGCTGAGTTGCCCGATGTATGCTCTGGTTCCTGGATTCTGGTGCCTGTGGCTTTGTGACCCTGAGCAGGTGACAGCTCTCTGGGCACCTCTGAAAGTGGACGGGCTGTATCAGATGTGCTCCCTCGGCTCTTCCAAGCACGAGTTCTCTTTCACTTTAGTGGTCTGTGAGTTAAGAAAAGTTTCAGGCTGCTCTCCAGATCTGCCCTCTGCCCCCTTCAGGCTCTCTCTCGGCCGGCCTGAAAAATCCATGGTTTGTGTGTCCAGGCCTAGAAGAGAGCTGTGACTAGCAGTGGGGGGGGAGGGGTTCACTTTTCCTCCTTGGCTCAGGGCTGGGCTTTGGGGTTATATGTGGGAGGAGAGCTTAGGGGAAATGCTGGGGGGTCCCAGCACATTTTGAAGTTAGAGTCATGTGGAAGGGACCTTGGGGTCATCAGCTTTACACACATATGAGGAAACTCTTCCATGACTTGCCAGAGGCCCCAGAGCGAGGCAGTGTCAGAGCTGAGACTCAGGCGCAGGGTCTCTGATCCTGGGGCCCACGTCCTCTCTGCCCACGCCCTTGCCTCCCCTCTGGGCTGATGGGAGGGGCAGGAAGCTAGGAGGGCGAGTGGCTGCAGCCCTGGGACCAACATGTGGGGCGTGTGTCACCCCCGCTGCCCTGGTCCACTCTCTGGGGCTTCCGCCCCTTCTCACTTGTGACTTGGGCCACAGGTACTGGAATTTGGCTGGCCTGACCTTCACACCCCAGCCCTGGAGAAGATCTGCAGTGTCTGCAAGGCCATGGACACTTGGCTCAACGCAGACCCTCACAATGTCGTTGTTCTTCACAATAAGGTCAGAGCGGGGGCCAACGGCTGTGTGTGTGTTTGTGTGTGTGTGTGTGTCTGTACGCATAGGCACATACGCTCGTGTGTGCACACATGCATAGATGTGTCCTTGGATGATTGTGCGCGCCTACCTGTAGGCACATTGGATTGCGTGAGCATGCAAATCTGTGTGTATGCCTTTTTCTAGGGTATAGTAGATTATGTCCCAGGGGCACCCCCGGGAAATGGGGAGTTGTGAGCTTGAGGGGCCCTCAGGTGTAGTGGGTGATCGGCTGGGTTTCTTTTCCTTGAGACTCAGCCCACCTGCTTCCCTCCCTTGCATTCTCCTCCCCCGTCCTGTTCTCCCTTAGAACCTCTCCCTCTCTCTAGCCACTGCCCCCTTATCTCCGGGTGTCTGGGTGGGCTCTGGGGCAGTCGGGCTGACGTTAGAAATAAAGGCTTTGTGTTTGGGGTTCTTTTAGGGAAACCGAGGCAGGATAGGTGTTGTCATCGCAGCTTACATGCACTACAGCAACATTTCTGCCAGGTAAGAGCCTCCCGTTCTCTGAATATTGCCAGCAGGAACCCCTTCTGTCCCTACCCCCATGGCCTCGCCCTTCCTTGGGTGGGAGAATGATGATGCGGGATGAGAGGTGCTGGGGACGGGGTAGAGGAACCCACAGAAAGGAGAGGGATCTGCCTCCAGTGCTGAGGCAGGTGGCTATGCATGGCAGGGCAGAAGAACGGAGAGTCCTTCCCTCTCTACTGAGAGCACTGGTAGGAGCAGCCTTGGGAGGCAAGCCCTCCCATGGACACCCCATCCACCCACCTTTCGGGGCCACTTTTCTTTGGCAAAAGACCTGTTTTCCTGAGTGAGCTGGTGAGGGAGTCAGAAAGAAATGTTGGATCAGATCTGGCTCTGGCGGAACCATCCAGAAGTTATCTCATCCTTGTGGGCCTCGATAAAGATTTTGGGGTTTGGGATGGGATGTCATTGGAGAGTCAAGAATAGACAGGCAGCATCATTTGTCTCTTCCTTTTAAAATGATCTCTTTGTGGGTAGATAGAATGTTCTATGGAGCCTTAGTTGGTAGTTTTGTGGCTCTAAGAAACTCAACCCAGCCTAATCTTCCCTTAACAGTGAACATTTCCTGTACACCTACTGTGTGGCCACATGTGCCAAGCTCTTTACAGGTGTTATTTCACTTAATTGCCATAACAACCTTCAAGGAAGGCACTTGTCAGTCTCCTTTGACAGGGAGGGAAATCCGGTTCAGAAAGGTTAAATAACCGGATTCAAGACACCGGGCTAATAAGTAAGTGGCAGACTTGCTGTGGGAAGTCAGGCTGTCTGGCTCCAAAGCCCCTGCGCTGAGTCCTGCAGTACATACATAGAAAGCAGAGATGCTGGAACTCTCTTTTCCTGAGAGCTTCTCAGCATGGGGTGCCTGGAGGGTTCTATAGGTTTGGGGGAGCAGGAATGAGGAGATAAGGGACTCTTAGACATAAGAGTTGGCTCCTCTGACCACCCGTCTCTCCCCGCAGCGCTGATCAGGCCCTGGACCGGTTTGCCATGAAGCGGTTCTATGAGGATAAGATTGTGCCCATTGGCCAGCCATCCCAGAGAAGGTGGGTCTCCGGGCTCACAGCCAGTGCATGCACGTGTGTGTGTGTGTGTGTGTGTGTGCACGCGCGCACGCGCTTGCTATCTTGGGGACTAGCCTTATGCACCCACAGGGGTTGGAACAGCCATGCCTAGGTGGGGGTGTGTTTAGGTGCCAGCCTGGAGTGGAGTGAGCTCAGGAACCCGGGTGAGCCCATGGGCAGTTGTGTGTACCCACAGTTGGGCATGGCAGTTGGCTCCTGAGGCCAGTGCTGGAGAGCAATGGGGCTGCTGGTAGAGGCCACATCGGTCTGGGTGCAAGAAGGCAGCCCGTATTAAGAAGGCAGTGCTGTTCTTGGTTCTGGGAGTAGGACTGCTTCCGTGCCTTGGTGAGCTTAGAGGAGGCTGATGTCAATGCCACCTGCCCTGAGGACGTCACAGATTCTTACCATGAGGGTCAGTCATCTTCTGCTGGAAGAGCTTCAAAAATTTTACCAAGGGCTCTCAAGCACATGGTCTCATTGGAGCCCATAGGAGCCCTAGAAGAAAGCAGGGCGGGCAGAGATGATTCATTCATTCATTGGACAAGTTTTAGGTGCTTCAGTAGGTTCTGAGTGCTGGAGATACCTAGTGGAACAGGACGAAGTGCTCTGCCCTCAGTGAGCTGATATCCCATGATGGACATTGCCCAAGTAAATAGACCAACAGGACCATTTCTATAGTGGTTAGTGCTAGGAAAGAAAGAGAGCAGGATGGGATAGATCTGATAGGGGATACTGGGGATATTTAATGAAGGGGGAGTCAGGGAACACTTGGCAGAGGTGGTGGATTTGAGTCCCAACCTGAACAACAGCTGTCCAGGGCATTCCCATTTTACAGATGAGAAGCCTGAGCCTGGGGTGGGGGGTAGGGGCTCAGCATGGCCGGGATCCACAGCAGTCAGTAGCAGAGCTAGAAGGTACTCGGGGGCCTGTAACTCAGGCCAGTTGTGCCACCGCCTGTCCCGAGGGCCGCCCCTGGATTCTGCTCTGGGGATAGCGTACTGTGTAGTGATGGCTGATCCACAGAAGAGCACACGTAGAATCAGGGCTGGTGGACTGTGGGGAGGCTGCAGGTGAGTGTGAGTCAGGAGCCCAGGCCCAGAGGGGCGAGTGGAGATGGGGAGGGGAACCCAGCCCCTGTGTGGCCATAGCTGTGGCCCTGCCACGTGTCCTCGTGATGTGCCACACTGCTCCGCGCGCGGGGGATGTGGGGCTGACTCTCTCAGCAGGTCCCGCGGAGTTTACCAAGGACACGAGCCATCAAGGTGCTTTCAGGTCATGAGAAATCCTTGGAAGGGGAAAAAACCCAAAATGGAGTGATGGGGTGGGTGTGGGGCTGAACATTCTGGGAAGGTGATGGATGGGCTGGGCTCTCAGAGGAAGACGGAGGCATCTGAGTGCAGGTTTCTGGCCCAGGGGCCAGAGCATCCCCCTGACTTTTCTAGCCCATCAGGACACTGACTGGGGGGCACCCGGGGCACCTGGGTGGCTCAGGGGTTGAGTATCTGCCTTCGGCTCAGGTCGTGATGCCAGGGTCCTGGGATTGAGTCCCACATCGGACCTCTCGCGGAGCCTCAGGATGCATGCTGATTGGCGCCTGCTTCTCCCTCTGCCTATGTCTCTGCCTCTTTCTCTGTATCTGTAAATAAATAAAACATAATAAAAGAAAAGAACACTGACTGGGCCAGCAGGACCCCTTGCCTCCCCAGGCTGGGGTTCTCATCGTATTCCCCATCACCCCCACCTGGCTTGCCTTGCTGGAAGGGTGCTGGCTCTGCCGGTGACTGTGTCTACCATTGTAGCGGGAAGCCCAAGCACAAGTGAGTCCTCAGGCCACCCAGCGCCTTACAACGGGCACAGGGCAGCCGGTAGCTGGTCTCTGGGTCAGCCATCAGAAACAGGATGTCTGTGTGCAGAAAATTCTGGTTGGGCTGCCAGACGCAGCAGCTGTGGATCAATGAGAGTCTTCCCAGGGAGGAAGGAACTGTCATTCAAGTACCCGCCAGTCAGGCCCTGGCTCGCTACGTGTGACTGGTGGCCTTGGTCATGAGTCTGACTTTGAAGGATAAGAAGTCCCGATGGAGGAGCCTGATAGTATGAGGGCACGATGTGGCTTGGAGTGGGAGAGCAGCCACATCCCTGAAGCCGGAAGCCTGGGGAATGCGACCAGGGCCACCTCTCAGTAGTAGGAGGGTTTAGGGACTCCACGGTGTGCAGCGTGCGCTTACCCAGCGCAGTCGGGTGTTCACATGATCTGTCTGCCTTGCAGCTCGTTATCTGTCACCGCATCTGCTGATGGGTGGGTAACTCGGGCCGTGCGCACCGTGGGTGAGAGGACAGCTGTTGGCTTCATTGTGTATTTGTTGCCACTCTCCCGCCTTCTGGGCAGTGTCATTTGTAGGGAGCGGAGCAGTTGGAGGAGAGGAGGGCAGAGAGGGAGGGAGGGAGGGGCTTTGCCTGCAACTGCCCCATTCATCGTCACCCCACCCCCGGACTCATTGTCCCCAGCACACAGACACATCCTGTTGGCACGATTGAGAGATCTGATAGGAACCGCCATTCCAGGTTTCCGGTTTGAGTAATGGGGCTGGGGGCTGGGCAAGGGCTGACCAGGAACCGGGGCTGCCCATCAGATTATCTTGCTTGGGTAGTGTGAGGTGGCCCCACCCCGGGCCCGGGGACAGAGGCGCACAGGCCTGGAGGTGGGCCAGGGAGTCAAGAGACAGGAGGGGACCATTGTCATGGTCACGTGGGTTCTGGCTCCACCAGCCTCAGGGAGCTCCCTGGCCTCTCGCGGAGTCTCAGGATGCATGCGGATTGGTGTGTCGGACGCAGCGCAGCGTCCTCTGGCCATTCAGAGAGGAAGGGCGCGGCGTCCAATCCACAGCAGAGGGACTGACCTCTCTCTGCAGCAGGTGCACCGAAGTTCAGACTGCTTTCCTTCTCTCCCCACCCACGCTCAGCTTGTGTGTCCTTGCTACGTGTTAGCGACTCTTTCTGCACCCGGTTTCCCCTCTCTTCTAGAAGGAGTGGAGTTGGATTAACTCTTGGGTTCTTCCAACATGATCCAAAAAGAATTGGGGAGTACTGACCGTAGGGATGGGGGGGATACTTGATGGACTTGGTGGAATTTAGGGGTCTTTCAGTACCATATATAGAGGGATCTCCTACACTTCAGTGTGATATAAAAAAGTAAAGGACTCTAGTTATTAAGCTCTTACTGTTTGCTAGACTGTCATGTAGCTGGTGGGTCGGTCGGGGCCCAACGGCGGCCTTGGGCACAAGCGTAAGCTTGGTTTCAGCTCCGTGTGAGGGTGTTGGAGGGGTTTGCCTTGGGCAGCGGTGAGCAGCTTATTGATACCTGTCGGGGATGCGGGGGAGGAACTTTTTGGGTGGGAGTGAGGCTGGAAAGAGATGCTCACGTTGACCACCAGGGGACGCCAGAGAACCCCCAAACAGGAGTATTGGCTCCATTCCGCTCCTGGTTGAGTGGTACCTGCTCGTCCTCCTACCTGGGGCTCCCGGCAGCAAGAAAGGACTGTGCTGGGGTGGAGACCCCCCCTTCCAGGAGGCCCGGGAGAGAGGTGGGGGTGGTGGCGGGGAGGCTCTGCTGTGGGACAGCTCTCCTGGCTGAAGCCGCCCTTCTCCCGGCCCCCCAGGTACGTGCACTACTTCAGTGGCCTGCTCTCTGGCTCCATCAAAATGAACAACAAGCCCTTGTTTCTGCACCACGTGATCATGCATGGCATCCCCAACTTCGAGTCTAAAGGAGGTACCTGCCCGGGCCCTCTGGCTTCCCTCCCCTGCTGTCTCCCATCTTTTCTCAAGGGGCAGCATCGGGGGGTAAAGGTGTGGGCTTGGGTTGGAGGCCCCACCTCCTGAGCTTTCTTTAAGCCCCGGGTCCAGTCACGGGTCAGATTTTGGCAGCGCCCGCCGGCACGTGATGTTGGATGCTACAGGGGTTCTTACCCACTTAAAAGTATCTCTCAGACGAAGAGTTAGTATCCCTTCCTCCTTTCTCTGTTCGTGTCTCCTGCCTACCTCTCCTGCCCCCAGCCCTTCCTTGCTTCTCCCTCTGCCCCCCACCCCGCCTGACACCACCCTCCCTTGCAGGATGTCGGCCGTTTCTCCGGATCTACCAGGCCATGCAGCCTGTCTACACGTCTGGCATCTAGTAGGTATCCCAGGGGATGAGCAGCCAGGGCTGCGCGAGGGCGAGGATGGGGACAAGGGTGCGGGAGAAGGGCCAGGACCTCTTCCAGGAGGATCTCGGCCTGCAGAGGGCTGAGCCACAGGGAGCCCCCGGCAGGGGGCGGCAAGGAGCAAGCATGCCCCCTCCGCAGCTCTTGCTCCCTGCTCCCCTCTCTCCTGTAGCAATGTCCAAGGAGACAGCCAGACCAGCATCTGCATCACCATCGAGCCCGGGCTGCTCCTGAAGGGAGACATCTTGGTGAGTGCCCCCTCCTCTCTGTTTATTTTTTCTCGTTTTTTCTGTCTTCCTGCTCCCCTCCTGCCTCTTCAGACAGGATTGTCACTCCTCGGTGGCCACCAGGGCTCCCGCGAGGCCCTTCCGGCCTCCGACAGTCCTTGTCCATTCCCCTGCCTCAGAGGTGGACATCTCTTCTCCTGTGCTTGTCTCTTGTTCTAGAACATCTCCAGGGAAGTATCTCTCAGTGTGAGCTGTTACCCGCCTGGCTTCCTGTGGTGACAAGGACTCCCTCAATTCTAACTTCAGTCTTTCCTCCTGCAATTTAAAGTCACTCCTCCCTTTTTCCATTCTGTGTGCAGGAACTTATTGGGAGGACAGTTTTCTCCCCACAGGGCAAGATTGGCCTCCAACATTCTGCTTTCTAGAAGTTTCCCCAGATAGCTCTGAGATCCTGTTTGGTACTGGTGACCTCTCCCTCATTAAGGCTGGGTGAGCCCTGGGGTCTCAGTCATGCTGCTAAGAAGGAGGCTCCCTGAGACCTGATTTCCCATCCTCGGGTCCCTGATGGGCTCTGCTCTCTTCCCACCCAGCTGAAGTGTTACCATAAGAAGTTCCGGAGCCCAGCCCGAGATGTCATCTTCCGTGTACAGTTCCATACCTGTGCCATCCATGACCTGGGGGTTGTCTTTGGGAAGGAAGACCTTGATGATGCCTTCAAAGGTGGGCTCACTGAGTAGAGACATAGACCTCACAAGGAATAATTATACCACAGGGTAGGAGAGCACTGATGGAGGAGCTATGGCAGCAGTGAAGGGGGGACCATTTTCTGAGGGAAGAAGAGGTGTTTGGGGAGGTGTCTCCCTTTGCTTCTTTATCTATTTGAGGTTATGTCTGTATCACATTCAGGCCTGAGACATATCCATATCCGTTCAGTCATTCACTCATCCACCCATCTGCCCATGCATCTACCTACTTATCCAAATCCATCCATCCATCCATCCATCCACCTACTCATCCAAATCTATCCATCCATCCATCTATCCAACAATCCATACCCATCCATCCATCCATCCACCCATCTATCTACTTACCCATCCAACCATCTACGCACTCACCCAAATCCACCCATCCATCCACCAAGAAATACTTGTGTGTCTATATGTGCCAGGCAGGTGCTAGTCTCTGGGGTTACAAAGAGACAGAAGTCTGGCCCTACCCTCAGGGAACTCACAGGTCCATGGGAGAAAAAGAGACACACAAGTGTGATACCACGAAGCAGCGCCTGCAGTGACGGAGACATTCCCACCCCAGGGAACGCCTGCCATCCCTACTGTAACATCTCTTCCCACAAGCAGTGGATGGTGATCTGTGTCCAGATTGGTCTTAGGCCAAGAGCAGAGAGTAGGGCTGGCGCTCGGGGGAGGAGGAGCCTGACCCCCCCCCTCCCCCGCAGTGCAGTCTGGCTCATGTAGTAAAAGGATGTTTCTGTGGTGAGCTTCCTCTGTACTGGAGCCAGGAGGGCAAAAGCAGAGGGGATGCCATAATCATTACGGAACAGAATGTAAATGTTATCAGTCTTAACAAGGAAAAGTAAAGGGAAAACAGACAACATAAAGATGGAGTTGGTAAAGGGAGGAGAAAGTGGGGGCACGAATTTTCTTCTCTTACATGGAGGGAGTCAGGGGACACCATTGAAAATGGACAGCTCACGAAACAGAGGCTTAGTTGTAGCATTTAAAGTCGCAAAGGAAATCAGAATAAATATTACTACTAATTGATTTAGTGAGAAGGGAGATGGGAGTGATATTAGCAGGCCAAATTAATTACCGTCATCATGGTAAATCAATGGAGATTGCTTGAAACTGGTATGTCTAGAAATAGTGGCATAAAAACAGTGGCTATTATTTAGAGTCTTAGAGGCAACTGCTAGTAGGACAAGAAATAGAAACGGTTGGGAATGGTTTCAAGCAAGTAGCACTTGGGCCAAAGGTGGGCAAGAGGCCATTTCATTATATATATGGTATGATCAGCCATATATTTGCATATTATTTTTACCTTCTCCTGAAAGATAAAGCTGAAGTCCGTTTGGGGAATTAACTGCTCATTTTTGTCTTTCCTTCTCCCTTTTCAGATGATCGATTTCCAGAGTATGGCAAAGTAGAATTTGTATTTTCTTACGGACCAGAGAAAATTCAAGGTAAAAGCTTGTTAGAGTTCATTTTTTTTCCCACCCCCTTGCCTGCATCCTCACTTGTCCTCACTCCACCCCCGTCATTCTCCCACTGACGTGCTTTACAATGAGCAAGTTCCCTGTGAATGAGAGGCAGGCCAGCAGTAGAGGATCTGGGTATCACAGTGGACCCCCAGCTAAACATGAACCAATGACTTAATCTTTGGATCATAAAAATAAAAGAGCTGACCAAGAGGTGCTGGGCTGGATAAACTGTTCTGGTCCCATTAGGTCACCGTCCCGTTATATTCGGAGACTAGGGGGCTGTGGTAGATGCGGGGAGTGGCTGAAGGGACGTTCAGAGGTGCTAGATGGGCGAGAGAAGTATTTATGAGGATTGAGGTGGTTCAACCTGAAGATGAGAAGGCCGATTTAATAATAGCTGGTATGCCTTCAGACTGGTTATATGTGGAGACCAGTTGTTCTCCATCCTATTTGAGAACAGAGTGAGATGAGACGAAGTTAGGCTACCGACGGAGGGACTCTGGGAAGAGGCAAGGAGGGACTGCCAGGTCAGGAGAGGGACTTGCCCCAGGAGGCAGGACTTGCGGCCTGTGCGGCCTTCATCTTCCCGTGGATGAGTGGGAGAGACTGCTTCTCCCCTCAGAGTCCTGCCGGCAGCCGGGAGCATCTGAAGAGGAAGGCAGGGGGTTGGCTAGCATGCCCTTGTGTCCTCTCAGTGTCCTGGCTGGGATTTCCCTGCTGTCCCTACCCCATGCCACTCAGCACAAGCCTCTTCCACACTCCCCCCGACTCCAGGGGCAGACCTTCCAGTCTCCTGGCACTGCCCCGGGGGTGGGGGGGCCCGGGACATGGAAAAGGAAGAAACAGATGCCTAGCCAGAGGGCCCCCCAGCTTTCTCCTGGAGGAGGAGGGGTCTTCATTCCTCAGTGTCCCATCCTGATGTCCCCCATGACCACATACGAGCCTTTTCAAGAATGCAAGGAAACAGGGGTGCCTGGGTGGCTCAGTCGGTTGAGCACCTGACTCTTGATTTCGGCTCAGGTCATGATCTCCGGGTGGTGGGATCGAGCCCCTCGTTAGGCTACATGGTGGATGTGGAGCCTGCTTTGGGTTCTCTCTCTCCCTCTGCCCCCTACTATAAAATAAAACAGACAGTGCAAGAAACCAGACTCCTGGGTTCTCTGTCCACTTGAAGCCGCTGGCCGCACCCCACCATGCTCAGGAGAATGAGAAGCCCCTCAGGGGGCAGCCCCGGGGGAGCCGTTGGCTTCTTCTGTTTGCCTAGCTGCTGATCGGCCTTTTCCCCCACCTTTCTCTGCACTGCCCTCCTGCCTCCTTCCGTCAGGCATGGAACACCTGGAGAACGGGCCGAGCGTGTCCGTGGACTATAACACCTCCGACCCCCTCATCCGCTGGGATTCCTATGACAACTTCGATGGGCACCGAGAGGACGGCATGGAGGGTAGGTGGCACCGGGGTTTCCAGCTCCCCTCCCCGCAGCACTGCCCTGCTCCCGTGGCCTGAGGCAGCAGACAGGGTTCGGGGGAGGCCGAGGAGAGGTCCAGGCACCTCGGAGAGCTCCCGGTTCAGTGAGGGGACAGTAAGACAAAGCACGAATGTGTGGAATAACCAAGACACAGGTGACGAATGCAGCCAAACGGCCACGCAACCACGGTGTGCCTCTGCTGCTGAATGAGTCCCACGAACTGTAAACAGCCTGTGCTCTGACCCTGGCCGGGGAGGGACTCTTGAGAGCTGGAGTGGTCTGGGAGGGCTCCTTGGAGGAGGTGGCCTTGAGCGGACCTTGACATAACTCTCACGCCCCGCAAATGCGGCATTTTGTTAGATTTCTTTGAAACCCGCCGTTAGATTTCTCCAGGCTCGAGGCCTGAGTTCCCTGGGGTCAGAGCCCTAGGAATGTAGTAGACACAGCATGCGGGTCCTACACGCTTTCATCGACGGCCAACGAAAATGTTTGAGAGCTGGAGACCGATAGGCTGCAGAATTTGAAAAGTTAAACCAAGGTCGAAATTAATGCATGTTTAATTTAGCTGCACAACCTAGCATTATGTCAAGTGGGCAACTGCAGCTCAGTTCAGTGCTGGGGGCGGGGGTGATGTGTGGATTGTATTTGTTTGTGTGGTTCATTTGCATGTGGGAGGCAGGGCGGAGCCTCCAAAGGCAGCATTCTGGGAGCCCTCGAGACGCCGGGTCTGGGGTTTGGCCTAGACTTGCTTTTCTGATTTAATCCTGGGACTGCAGCATGTGGGAGCCCAAAGGATCCTCAGGACTGTTGGCCCACCCCCGGATTTTCAGTTGGGGATAACCAAGAGCCCCCCACCCCGGCCCCACTCGAAGGAAGGGTCTTCTGGTTTACCCACTGCCCAATGGATACGTGCTTTCAAGGATACCAGCTCCCGGCCCCTGAGCTGCAGCTGGTCCTTGGGTGAGGCTGTGACATCCCTGGGACTCTGAGCCCTGTGGCAGAGCTGGGTTAAAGAGAGCCAGGCCTCCTGGACCCCCACCTGCTCCCCATCTTCCTTCTACCTTCTTCTCCAGGATTTTTTTTTTTTTTTTAATTTTTATTTATTCACGATAGGCACACAGTGAGAGAGAGAGGCAGAGACACAGGCAGAGGGAGAAGCAGGCTCCATGCACCGGGAGCCTGACGTGGGATTCGATCCCGGATCTCCAGGATCGCGCCCTGGGCCAAAGGCAGGCGCCAAACCGCTGCGCCACCCAGGGATCCCCTTCTCCAGGATTTTGGATATGTTGACTCCACCCTGAAAGTCTTCTTTTTCTTGAAAAAAAAAAAAAAAATTCTCCCTCTGACCTCTGAGATACCAGAAGGAGTGATGGAGCTCAGAGCAAGTGGAATGAGGGCAGTGGTTGGGCCAGCCTTTGGGGCTTGATGAGAGCATGTTGTTTACAGGCAACACTGCAAAGTGGATGGCTTGTCCTCAAGCCTACCTTCTTAGTTCCCTCCACCCCCTCCCCCAGGGGCCCAGACACCCCACCCTGCAGAGGCACCGCCCCAAGTACTCCTCCCCACCTCCCCGGGGCCCCCTCTGCTGTGCTGAGTGGCTGGGGAGAGGGCAGAGGACGAAATAATTTAGTTCGGAGCTACTGCCAGCCTAATTGTTCAACGTTCTGGGGATGTTTGCATTTTTCACAAGAACACTTGGCAATTTGAAGGTATTTTTAATGTGTCCCCGTCTCTCCCTGCTGTGGATTCTGTGCTGCGGCCAATGTAAAACACTCAGTAAACTGCAAGGTGCCAGGCAACCAAAAGGTAAAAGAGTTAAGGGGACAGGAGAGGCCGTGGGAGGCCTGATGGGGACACGTTGCCAGAGGGAAGGCAGGGGGCAGGAGGCGGGGGAGCAGAAGGAGGAGCAGCAGCTAGAGGCAGGAATGGGGTAGGAAGGAGAGGCTGGGGGAGTCTGGACTCTTCTCCACCCCTTGCCTCCTTCCTTTTCCCCCCCCGGGGCAGGGGAATGGAACCCATCAGCTCATCCTGCAGGGACAGAGGGGCTCCTGTCTGGAGGCTGAGGAGCTGGCCCTATGCCTGGAGGGTGGGAAGGGAAGGCAGGGCAAGCAGATCGAGGCTCTGCTGTCCTCTTCGCTGGCCTGGCCTCGTCTGGCCAGCTGGTTGGCCTGGACCGGGAGCGATGAGGTTGGGGTGGTCACCAGGACAGACCCTGCCTGTCCATCTGTGTGCCCCCTGCTGCCGCTGGGCTGCATCCCCCACAGGGATGGGAAAGCCAGCCATGGGGTGGGAGCAATGATCATTATTCCAGTCCTGCTCTTCTTCATGGCTGGAGGCACTTCTGGAAGGCTCTAGGTTCTGGGGCCCAGAGATAAAAGCATTTTCTTCTGGCTGATTTCCTTGGTCAAGAAAGAGACATAGGAGGCCTGAGTCCATCTCCTTTGTGGGCAAGTCCCTGTACCTCAATGTCCCCATGTAACACTCTTGGGGTAAGGGCACCTAACCTCCTGGGGTGCCCAGGAAGTGGCTCAAGCTGGAGCCTGGAAGGTGCCTGGGGGCTCCTAGGAGTGGCCCCGGGGCTGGGGGGCTGGGCTCTGTGGGTGACATGGTACCCAAGGTGGCCCTGCCTGCCCCCCAGGGAAGTCATGGACTGGGAGAGGCAGGCTAACCCCAAGGTGCTGTGGGTCAGCCTGTGTGCCTGAGGCCTGACCGCCCAGGGTCCCCGATCCCCCTCTGTAGCTGAAGGCCTTACCTAGCCTTCCTGGTCTCAGTTTGTTCTTCTACAGACTGGGATGGTTAATGGCGCCCATGTCCTTGGCTTAATGCAGCAATGTTCATGAAAGGCGGTTTAGCATAGGGGTCCCCAAGGTGGCCTCTAGAGCCGAACTACCAGGGTCCAGACCCTCTGACAAGAAGCCATCCTCTCAGGGCCTTGGTTTGCTCTGCTGTAAATGGGGGATTGAGTGGACAAATCATTTTGAGCATCGTGTGGGGAGTAGGAGCTGCGGAGGCTGCCTGTGGTGGCTCCTCAGGAGTCTCTGCACGTAATGACCGTGGCCAGCATCTCAGGCGTCTCTGCAGAGAAGACCAAGGAGGTCTTGGTCTTGGCCTTGGGAGCCCGCTCTGGCTTTGTCACATGCCAGTCATGGTGCCCAGCCCTTGCAAGTCTCCCTTTGCCTAGTGTTCACAGCCACCCTGTGAGGTGGGCACTGGTTTCATGCCTGGGTAGGGAAACTGAGGCACAGCGGGGTTTAGTAACCCGCGGGAGGTTGCCCCAACAGTAAGGAGCAGGTCTGGGTGTGAAACCCCAGTGCTCATCGCTGTGCTACTTTGGTAACCGCAGGCCTGTATTCCGGGCGCCAGCCCCTGTGACACTCCCTGGGTCGCCCCCGAGCTTGGGTGGATCTGACCCCTCTGTCCCCACCTCTGACCACTGGGCAGACCCCTGTCCTGAGTCTCAGCAGGAGGGAGGCGCTGGAGGCCCTGGGATCTGGAGTGTGGCAGCCAGGAGAGCACCGGGCCGGCCCGCGGCAGGTGCTTAGCTGGATGTCAGCGCCGGGGACAGCTGAGGCGCATCCCTTAGTGTCCCTCCCCTGCCCCCCAGGAGGCTGTGGGGCTGCTCCCACCACAAGGCCTCTGGTGAGGGGATGGCCGCTCAAAATAGGGGAGGCGTGTCGGAGGTGAGATCAGGTCGTTTCTGCAAGTGGCACGCCTCTCCTATTTCAGGCCCGTGAGGGAAGGAATCCGAGAGGCCGGGCCAGGCCCTCCAGAGGCCACCGGGTGACTCAGAGGGGCAGCAGGGGGCACTGAGCCAGGCACTGGGGACCAGGGACAGACGATCTCGGGCCTGGGCTGCTCCTCGCCGCCTTGCAGTCGGCCCTCTGCCCACTATTCCTCCTGCTTCTGCAGGAGACCCTGACTTTACCGTCCGTGCCGGGAACTGCACCCCTGTCTCCCCCCAACCCCCCATTCCTAGTTCAAGTTTCTTTTTTTTTTTTTTTTTTTAAGATTTTCTTTATCTATTCATGAGAGACACACACACAGAGAGAGAGAGAGAGAGAGAGCGAGAGAGGCAGAGACACAGGCAAAGGGAGAAGCAGGCTCCATGCAGGGAGCCTGATGTGGGACTCGATCCCGGGTCTCCAGGATCACGCCCTGGGCTGCAGGTGGCACTAAATGGCTGAGCCACCTGGGCTGCCCCCTAGTTCAAGTTTCTACTCCTTTGGGGCATCGCAGATCCATCTCAGCAACAGAAACGATGGAAGAAAAGCCCCGTGCTCTGTAGGCCCACGTCCCAGGCTGGGCGGTCCAGGCCGGTCAGGGAGCCCGCCTGCTGGCCTCCTGCCACAGTGAGGACACGAGGCTGGCACTTGTGGGCCTGCCAGGGGGGAGGTCATCCTCACGTGCAGAGGCTCCCTTTGCACGACCTCCGCTCCAGTCGTACTGACCCCATTGCACCGATGGCCACACCCACGTGTGGAGAGGTTAGTCGTGCTGCGGGGGTCATGAGATAGGACATGGGGTGGCTACTGAATCCAGGGGTCTGACTCTGGTCCCTTCCCTCCTCCCTCGGAGCTCAGTGTGTTCAGCGCCCCACACCCCCTAATACGGGTGGTCCTTGCAGGTGCTTGTCCAACTTCTCACACCTTTGGACGGCAGAGAGCTCACCGCCGCACCGGGCAGGCCGTTTCACTGTGGACAAGTCCAGAAATTTGGAGAGAAATAGAGGGAAAAGGGCGAGTTGCCTCTGTGTGGTGGCCATGGATGCTCAGGGACCCTGCACTCAGGCCAGAAGGAAGGGGAAGTGGTGACAGGTGAAGAATCCGTTAGAAACTCAGTATTAAGAACTTTCTCACCAGAGAAGGTTCCAGGCCTTGACATGTGGCTGGGGAGCAGGGGAGCACCTGCCGTCTCCAGGCCTCCTCACTTCGGGAGTAGCACCCTCTGGTGCACCCCGCAGGCCGGTGTCTGAGTCTGCTTGGGCGGCCACGACAAGATACCCCAGCCTGTGAGGCTCGCACGGCAGACGTGTCTTTCCCCAGTTCTGGAGGCCGCGAGTCTGAGAGCAAAGCGTCAGCAGCATTGGTTCCTCCCGAGCTTGTGGATGGCGGTCTTCTCTCCGTGTCTTCGCTGGGTCCTCCCTCTGTGTGCCTCTGTGTCCCCATCTCTTCTTTATAAGGACACCGGTCGGATTGGCCTGGGGCCCACTCGTGTCTAGAGTGGGTTTTAACTTAATTATCTGCTAAAGGCCCTCTTTCCAGACACAATTACACTCTGAGGTACTGGGGGTTAGGGCTCCCACGTATGAACTTGGGGGGAGAGCACGTCAGCCCACAACACCTAGGAAGGAGTTTTCTGGGTGGCCTGTAGTCGGACGCCTGGAGCCTTGGTCCTGAGCTGGGGGGCGCAGGTTCCGGGCGCTGGAGGGGGTAGTGGGCTGGCCCCCCACCAGCCTCCTCCTTGCAGGCTGTCTGTCTTTCTCTGGTTTGGTCTGGAGCCTGCCAGCTCAGCGCTCTGGTTGACACCACGTTTCACAGCCTCCAGAAGCCCCATTAGCCATTTGGCCTGAGTTCTGACGCCCCATGCCCAGATCCCAGCTCCCTGTGGGTGGGAGTGGGGCTGTTTTTTTGTCTATGCTGCACAGAGCCGCCTCCAAATTCCTCCAGAGTGTTCCAGGGCGAGCCTTCTCGGAAGCGAGTTCCGTACCAAGAGCTGTGGGCTGCCTTCCACCCGGGGGCTGGCCAGGCCTGAGTTCCCTCACTGTCCCCCTTCACGTCTCCCGTCCCCCAACGTCCTCAGGCTTGGAGTTGTTCAGAGTGTGTCACAACTTAAGTGGGTACAGGGGAATAGGGCGCGTGCTGGGCGCAGTAGCGGATTGCTCAGGGCCGGAGGAAGGAACGGAGAATGTGAGAAGCCCCCGGTTACCTGGCTGGTAACCAACCCTCTTCTGGGCTTCTCCTGTGTGGTGCCCATCAGTCCCTCCCCGTTTCTGTGGGAAGCCCCCCAAGAGCCAGGGGCTGGTGACAGGGGGTGTGGTTTTGGGCCCAAGCTGCTCAGCCCTCGGAGGATCTGTGAGGAGAGCCATTCCCTTCCTCGGGGAGAGCTCCCAGTTCTGCAGGACACCCAGTGCCTCCTCGAGCTCGGTCGTCTGAGCTGGGGAAGAGCCTCCTGGATGGCAGCCAGCGGCCCCTGGTCTGTGGTGACTTCTCCTGAGCTGGGCTCGTCCAAGAACTCTCTGATATTTATTTATTTATGTATTTATTTTGAGGGGGAGGAAAGAGGGAGGGAGACACAGCAAACAGAGAGTGAGAAGGAGACAGAAGTAGGCAAGAGACATGGAGAGAGAGCCAGACACTGGGAGGCGTGGGTGGCAGGAGACTGTTCGGGGTGGGGGGGGTCTTGGTAACTCCTTTTCTTTAGATCTCCCTTATGTCCTGTAAAATGAGGGAATTGGAGGAGTGGTTCTTTCTGTCTCTTTGAGCTTAATCATTGTGTCTTTTTGTGAGTTGGGAGGAGCTAAGATGGACCCACCAAACTTCCCACCTCATGGGCTTGGAGCGGGGAAGCAGTGTAGCTTCGTGGTGGTTGTATTAGTCAGGAGAGGCTTGGTTACGCTGGGTAACAAACAGCCCCAAAATATATATCTCTTGCCCGTGCCGCATGTCCAGTGTGGGTTGGCACGGGGTCTGCGTTCATCTTATTTACTCGAGGCTGCTGGTGGCTTCATCCCATAGCTGCTTCCATCATCGCCGCCACAGTGGGTAGTGGGCACTGTGACGTGCACACTGCTTCTGCCCGGACGTGACACACATTCCTCCTGCTGACATTTCATTGGCCAAAGCAGGTCTCACACCCAAGCCTGACTTCAAAGGGAGCAGAGAAGTGGTTCATGGAAAATGGAAAGTGGAAAATAATGTTGAACAGACTGAGCTCTGCTATAGGGACTAAGTCTGTGGGACCTAGAGTCAGAAGGCCAGGTTCCAAGCCCTGTTGTTTAGGACTGTGTTTCTTGGTCAAGACACTCGACCTCTCTGAGCCCCAAATGTCATTTTTATAAAACGGGTACAGTAATAGTCTTTTTTCATGGGATTGCTGTTAAGATCAATGAGGATGTCAAAGGTCAAATCCAGAGTGCTAGGCATGTACTCTGCTGGCAGGAATTTGAGTTTATTACTATTGTCACTATTGAAGTGCTGGAGGAAGGAAGGTAGAGAGGTGATTTGAACATATGCAAGTCCTCTCTTCTTGGGAAACATTCCACATCCCTGTGGCCCCTCTACGCTCGGGAACCATCCATAGTGGCTCTGTTCTGGGAGCCCCACTCTTGGGAGTCAGAGACCTGCCTCTGACAGCAGCTTGCTGTGTGACCTTGGCAAAGTTACTTCTCCTCTCTAGTTCTCAATTCCCTTGTCAGTGAAACGAAGAGGATGGATTCCCAAGGGGACCTCATGGGGGGACGGCGATGGTAACGATGCCAGCGCCAGTGACCAGATGCTGGCTGGCTTTGGGGCCTGCCCTGAGCCGGGTGCCACCGTGCTCTTTCTCGTGGTTAGTCCTCCCCAGCAGGTGCTACTGTTTCCTGATCAGCAGGCAGACCTTGTCGAGTGTGGTCATCAAGCCACTCCCTGTGTCTCCTGCTGGCACGTCCTGCCTGACGTCTGTCCTCTGCTTTCCCTGCCCCCTCATGGTATTAGGGCGAGTCCCGTGCCTGTTCTGGCCACTTAGGGAACGAAAGATCCTCAGCCAGTTGACAGTGTGTCCAGTGCCAGTGGACTTGGCCCTTCATTCAGCCAGTTCCTCCCCCTTGTCAGCTCCTGCCTGGCACCGACTGTGTGTGTGTGTGTGTGTGTGTGTGCGCGCGTGCGCACGTGGGGGGGTGCAGCTCACTAGGTTTCCCGACTTATAGGAAGAGAGGACAGGACGGGTGTGGGGGAGAGAATCAGGAGGGGATTCCTGCCCACTCTGTGTGGGGCAGGCGGGGATGGCCACTCCTGAGCTCTTGGCCGATGGAAGATTCCGGGATGTCGAACGCGGGCTGTTTCTCTCCTGCGGCACCTTTGTGGGTGTTTGGGGGACCCCTGGGGCTCCGCGTAGGTCACTGCATCGGTGTTTCCTTCAGGCAGGGGACTGCCGCTCAGGCGGACTCTCACAACCCTCTGGGCCCAGGCGTCCCTCGTCCCCTGCAGTCTCTCGTGGACACGGGACAGCATGCGAGGGGCCCAGGCCGGCTCTCCCTCCCCGGCCCGAGGGGGCCCTCATGCATCTGGGCCTCAGCTGAGCCTGGGGGGGACGTGACCCAGGCAGCCCCTCTGTGGGTCCCCCTGCCTGCCTCTCGCCCCTTGGACTTTTGGCCCAAGCCAGTCCCTGTCTCTCCTGTTCTCTGTGCTCCCGCACTCGCTGAGGGGGAGGGAGAGGCCCCCAGCAACAAAACAACATTCTCCAACATTCCTCGTGGCCTCTCCCCCTTCCTGATCCGTTTGCTCCGTGATGTGGAGGTGTCCGAGGGAGTTCAGAGCCACGGAACAGTTTGGGGCCTTCTCTCTGTCTCTTAAAAAACCCCCCAAAAAACAGCTAATATTATATATTTCCAATATCGTGTTATAAAATTGTATTCATTGACTTAATAACGTCCACCTGTCTTAAAGTGGACGATTCAGTGGGTTTTAGTATGTTTGGGGTTGTGCACCTTCACCATCACCATCACCAACTGTACAACATTTCCAACACCCCCAACCATCGGCAGCCACCCGGCCCCCGTTTCTTGCCCCACCCCCAGCCTCGTGTCCTTTCTGTCTTGACAGATTTTAAAAAGTTAGTTCATTAATTTTTAGAATTCTATTTAAATCCAATTAATTATCATATAATGTATTATTGGTTTTAGAGATAGAGATCAGTGATTCATCAGTCTCAGATGACACCCAGTGCTCATCTCATCACGTGCCCTCCTTAATGCGTCACCCAGTTATTCCATCCCCCCCTCCCATCCAGCGACCCTCAGTTCATTTCCTGTGATTAAGAGTCTCTTATGGTTTGTCTCTCTGACTTCATTCCTTTTTCCTTCCCTTCCCCTATGATCCTCTGTTTTGTTTCTTAAATTCCATGTATGAGTGAGATCATATGATAACTGTCTTTCTCTGACTTATTTCTCTCAGCGTAATACCCTCTAGTTCCATCCACGTCATTGCAAATGGCAAGATTTCATTTTTGATGGCTGAGAAATATTCCATTGTGTGGATTTACCACATCTTCTTTATCCCTTCATCTGTCGATGGACATCTGGGCTCTTTCCATAGTTTGGCTACTGTGGACATTGCTGCTGTAAACAATGGGTTGTGGGTACCCCTTCGGATCACTGCATTTGTATCTTTGGGGTAAATACCCAGTAGTGCCTTGACAGACTGGAATTTTTTTTTAAAAGATTTTATTTATTTATTCATGAGAGATACAGAGAGAGAGAGAGAGAGAGAGGCAGAGACACAGGCAGAGGGAGAAGCAGGCTCCATGTAGGGAGCCCGACGTGGGACTCAATCCCGGAACTCCAGGATCACACCCTGAGCCGAAGGCAGACGCTCAATCGCTGAGCCACCCAGGCGTCCCCAGACTGGAATGTTCTGCTGATTTCCTGTAAATGGAATTATACAGCACGTGGCCTTCTTTCACTGAGCCGAATACTTTCAGGCCACATCCAAGTTGGAGCATGGGTCACTGCTTTGTTTTTGTTGCTGCGTAATACTCTACTTATGGCCATACCACGTTTTGTTCACTTATTCCTCAGTCAGTGGATGTTTTCTTTATGTCCACTTCTTGAATATTTTAACAAACACTGCTGTGGACATTCATGGACCAGTTTTCACGTGGACTTGGGTTTTCACGTTTTCTTGTGTAGATACCTAGGGGTGGAGTGGCTGGGCTGTAGGGTCACAGTGTGTCCAATCATTTGAGGACACAGACTGTTTTCCAAAGTTTTATATCACTGCAGCCAGTGTCTGAGGATGCCAGCGTCTCCCATCCGTCCTCACCAACTCCTGCCTTCAGTACCCGAGCCATCCTAATGGGTATAAAGTACATTGGCCAGTTGGGTTTTCATTTCCCTCATAATGGACGGTGATGAGCATCTTTTCACATGGTAACTGGCCACTATAGATCTGTTTTTATTTATTTATTTAATTAATTTTAAAGATTTTATTTATTTATTAGAGAAAGAGAGGGATTGAGGGAGCATAAGCAGGGGGAGCAGCAGAGGGAGAAGCAGGCTCCCCACTGAGCAGGGAGGCTGGATCCCAGAACCCCGGGATCATGACCTGAGCCAAAGGCAGAAGTTTAACCCACTGAGCCACCCAGGCGCCCTGTAGATCTCTTTTTAGAGAAATGTTTATTCACATATTTTGGACACTTCAAAACAATGTTTTTTTTTTGGTCTATTTGCTATTGAGTTATAAGTTCCTTCTCTATTCTGAAAACAGATCCCTTATTGGATAAGTGATTTGCATCCTGTGGATTATGGTCTCTTTGCTCTCGATGCTAGCGATGTCTTCCTGCCATCCTTGTGTGCTGATCCCTTGCCTTACTTTCGGAGTGGGGCGTTCATCTTCCTGGGGCCTCTGTCACAACTGAGACCCCACTACTTCCACGTTAATATCCGGTTGCCCCTGGGGTTCCCGTTTTATAGAGGATGGAACGGGTAGTAGCAGAGAGGTTGGGGGCCTCGTCCACGGCAGTGTCCTGAGTAAACGGTGGAGGCAGGACTCCAACGTGAGGGTCTGGAGCCAGAGTCCAGGATCGATACTGCGTACTATCATTTAATGATCTTGATCTAAAAGATTATTCATCTGCAGCCCGAAATGCTTTCGGCTGCTTGGTCTGATCTCTTTCCAGCCCTAGAGCTGGTGCTTGAACTGGTCTAGAAAAGCTGCCCCAACCCCCAGAGAGGGAGGCCAAGTGTCAGATCCCTGGATGGCCGAGCAATGCAAAATTGCGTGAATTCTGCACCCCCAGCTGCCCCTGCGGCCCTTGTGGCCCTGGGTCCCTTCGTGTCCCCGAGGCCAGGCAGGGTGAGGGAGGGTAGCCCCTCCTCCAGAAGGTGGCCCCTTTAGGTTGGAAGTGAGGCAGTTGGGCAGCGGGGAGGGAAGAACACTTGTGCACCGTGGTGAATATCTGCCCTTGACGTACCTTCAAAGGGTTTGGCATTCCTGCCTTCTGGAGTTTTGGGTCAGATGTGGGAGGAACCAGTAAGAGAGGAGTGCAAGTTTGCAAGGTGGTCCCAAATAATTTAGGGAAAGGTTCCAAGGATCCCGGACTGATACATCCGCCCCCCCATCTCTGAGCAGAAGGCTTTAGGGGGTGATCTTCTGACCGAGAGCTTGGGGTTCATGAGCACCAGACTGACTTTTGTTGGAAAATCCTAACCTGGTCGCCGGAGAGGGCAGCCCTTCTGGGATGTGGCTTCAGGGGATGAGGGGGAGAGATGGGCAGAGACGGAGACCTTCAAAGCTGCTGCAGGAATCTTCTGTCCTTGTTATGTCACATCATAGATGACCAAGGACTTAGTCTACAGCAGGAAGGGTTTGAGTCAGCCACCCGGTGGCACTTCCTGACGGTGAGAGAGCGGATCAGCTGTAGTGGGGAGGTTGGGCCCTTGTCTCCTTGGCATCCTTGGGCAGAGATGTCAGGAGACAAGGGAGATGGCTGTCCGTGTGGGATGGCCTCCACAGATGTGGTGAGAGAGGCCGGGATAGACTGGCTTCCTGGGGAGGATCTGGTGCCTTCTTTTCCCCCAAGTCGGGGGGCGGGAGTCCTCCCTGCTGACGTCCTGCAGCAATCAGAGTGCTAAGAATCCAAATGTGAGGTCGGCCTGACCTTGTGGGTGGAGAAGATGACACCACTGACCCAGCATCTCCCTGCCACCTGCTTAGTGGGGCGAGGCGGGGCTCGTCCCGATGCCCTCAGACCCTTGGCTGGCTCTGCTCTGTGAGGCAGCTGGCAGGCCTGGGCGAGTAGTGTCTGCCCAGGGAACATTCAGTAAACCAATACCCTCCCGAGTGAATGTGCCTTGGTCCTCTGTAATCTCTGCCATCGGGTGGAGGTTGGAAGGCCGGAGCCGCGCTCGGTTGGGCCGGAGCTCCTGGCCGGCAGCCTGAGCCTCGAGTCTGCCTTCCCGGTGTGCTCAAATATCGAGCTCCAGGCAGGGCAGGAGGAGAGCGCTGTCCCCTTCTCGGCCCCTCCCCACTTCCCCTCTTGCCAGACCCGCAGACAAGCACAAGGAAGCTGGAGCCTGCAAGACCCCAAGATACCAACTCTAGCCATGTCCGAGGGAAGAAATGGAAGCTTCCAGTAATCAGATATTGTTTCCTACCCAGCTGTGGCTGCTTTTTACCCATCATCCTTCCTCCTTCCTTCCCTTCCTTTCTCCCTTCCTTTTCTCTCTCCTTTCATTCCCCCAGTACTTACAGATCACCGCCTAGGCGGCGGGCGGCGGGCTGGCCTGGGTGCTGTAGAAAGTTGTGCCCTGGAGTCGCCTGAGGACAAGGGCGGGGTGTGTGTCTCACAGCCACGGGGAGGAGGATCTCGGCTGGGCCTCGGCTCCTCGGCTCCTCGGGAGACAGGCAGCTCCTGGGGGACGGTGGTGCTCAGAGGTGCACAGCTCTGCAGAGGGGCTGTGTTTGTCCCAGGGCTGGGAGGGCGACGTGCGTGGAGAGCAGCCCCATTTTCAAACCTAGAAGTGGCATCACAGCCTTGCTCAAAGTCTAGCTTGGTGGAGGGAAAGAGAAGCCTTCGATTCAGACGGACCTCGCTCACCACTCCGCTGTCCTGGGGTGCGGTGCTGGAGCTGGTCAAGGTGGAGTGCTGGGGAGGGTGGAGCGGAGGGTGAGGGAGCGCCCAGAGAGCCACATACCGGGGTCCAGAAGGGGAGAAGGAACCAGGAGATTCATTGAAAAGACAGCCTCGAATCACACACACAGAAAGGCCAGAATCCTGCCGCGGGTGAGACCCTCTTGCCTTCCGTTGACCTTGGGCAGATGGCTTAGCCTGTCTGAGCCTCAGTGTTCTCACCTGTAACGTGGGGCAAGGATGGTACCTTCCCCCCTGGGGCTGAGAATTAACTGAGATCGTCTCTGGGCTCCTAGGTCTGCCCTATGCGTCCTAAGCCAGCTGGTTCTGTTTGTTGTTCCTGATACGGCTCCCTGACCTTGGGGGGCACTTGATAAACTGCTTCCCGGAGCGCAAGTCAGTTCATTTTTTGACTATCGCAGCTGTTGAACTGGGCCTCTGGCTGCACGTCCGGTGTTCTTCCTCCCACACTGAACCAGGTGCGGGTGTCGGCACCTTTTCCTTGGCATCTTCCAACCAGGCTCCGTTCCCCGGGGGGGTGAGCTGCCCCCTTAGCTCCGGGCTTGGGGGACTTGTGGAGGTCACACGGATCGCGGAGGGCAGAGCCAGCCCTAGCCCCCAAGGGTCTTTTCAGGGGCTTCCCCTCCACGGGTCCTGCCTTCCTGGCACCAGTCATCGGCGATGCCCAGGCTGTGTGTTATGGTGACGGCTGGCATAGCTGTAAGGTTGCTCCTTTCTCTTCCATTTGAGAAAACAGAGTGTGGGAGAGTGAAAATAAGGGTAACCTTGAATCTGCTCCACCGACAAAAAGAAAAAAACAAAAACAAATCGCGTGTGTTCTTTGGTATGTGGACTATCCTCAGTCAACAAATAATCACTAGGTGCCTACTAAATGCCAGTCGCCATTCTAGATACTGAGGATATAACAGTGAGCAAAACGAAGATCCTTGCCCCCATCACGATTCCATTGTAATGGGAGAAGAGAGACAATGAAAAAAAACATTAAAGACATTATATGTAAATGAGAGAGCATGCTAGACGGCGATGAACACCTGGGAAAAGATAGAGCAGAATAGGGTGATTGGGAAAGGGGAGGTGGAGGGGTGAGTTGAAATTTTTTAAAAAGCTGATCAGCCCAGGCCTCACTGAGGGAGAGATAGCTGAACAAAGACTCGAAGGGGTGAGTCAGCCAAGAAAATATCTGAGGAAGAGCATTGCCGGCAAGAGAGCAGCAAGTGCAAAGGTCCTGAGACAGCAGCTTGCCTGAGCCGTACGTAGGCTTGGGAAGCATCAGAGGGGCCAGTGTCACTGCAGCGAAGGCTGCAATAGGCCATTAGGTCAGAGGTTATGGGGACTAGGTCATGGGGGTTCTGGTAGCTGTGGCAAGGATTTGGCTTGTATCCTGAACTTTTTCATCTAGTGATGCATCGTGGAGACCCTTCCATAGTGGCACGTGAAGAGCTGTTTTCACTTTTCTTCCGATGCTGACGAGTCCACTGTACGTGCGTTCTGTGTTTTATGTAACTGTATTTAAGTAACACGACATTTAAGTTGTTGCCAGTCTTTTGTCGTTTCCAAAAATGCTGCAAAGAATAGCCTTGTACACACAGTGTGTGTGTGTGTGTGTAATCCCATCGATGGAAGTGGCATTTGTAGAAGTGCAGTTGCTGGGTGAAGAATATGTGCATATATAATCTTGATGGTGCCCAAGTGGCCTCTGCAAGCGTTGTACTTAGTTGACATTTTCCAGCGGCAGTTTGGTTAGGGCCTAGGAGAAAAATGCGTGAGACACCGTTAGGTGCCCACTATTTCCTTTAGTCCTCATGACCCTCCCGTGGGCTGGGTCTTCTTGTTCCTATTCCACAGACGGGGAAGGCACAGAGAGGTGAAGTAACCTACCAGCGTTTGCCCAGCCAGTAGTAGGTGTAGAGCTGGGATTGCGAAGCCTGCCATTTCTCACCAGGGCTTCCCAGGAGCAGGGGTCCGAGGAGCTCTGGCCCCCGGTCCCCTGCCCCTGCGCCCCCTGCACATGGTCATGTGGACCCAGAGGCCTCCAGGTCTGCGGCTCCTGAAAACGAGGGGCTGAGTTAAAAGGGGAAGCCTGCTTGCCTGGCTCTGCCCCTGCTGCGCCTGCCTGCTGGAGACCCTTGGAGGCCGGGGGCAGGCTGGGAAGAGGCCCTCCTGAGGGACCTGGAGCCACACTGGCTGAGCTGGCCTCCCCCTGTCCCTCCCCTCATCGGCCCCCGTGGTGAGACCCGGCAGGCTGCCATCCAGCTAATTCTGCTCCAGGTGGGGCGCTCCCTGCCACCGTCTGCTGGGTCAGCTCGCTCCGGGGATTAGGTTTCCGCATTTCACTGATGAAAATAAATCAGCCTCTTGATTGCCGGCAGGGCCCTCGCGAGCTCCGCAGCCTGGAGGGTACTTCCACATTTCCTGTAAGTCACACTATTTCTGTCCTAAGCCCCGGGGGCTCTGACGCTGCTGCAGAAAGAGCCTCAGATGAGCTTGGAGCCCGGAGCCACCCAGGCAGGACCGAGCAGGAGAGGAGAACGAGGCTCAGTGCTGACCCAGCATCTTCTCTTTGGTGGATCTTGGAGCATCTGGAGTTGGCCAGGAGGTCAGGGGTCATCTGGTTGTGCTCTCCCATTGCACAGAGGGGTACACCGAGGCCCATTGAAGACCACTCCTTAGTAGTCTGGCCTCTTGGCTCCCAGGCTACTGCCGTTGCTACTGGACAGTAGATCTGTTCATCGTGCAGTGGCCGGTCAGGGGCAGGGGGACTGCGTGGGAGAAAGTGGGCTTTAGCTGCAGCAGGCCGGGCAGAGAGATCTGACATCTAGGAGAACTGTCTTGCCTTGGAGGGACATGGGAAAGGGGAACTGGTGACAGGACTGGATTTTCTTGAAGTCCCTTCCACCCTGCACACCTGCCTAAATGGGGGTGAGTGACCATGGTGTATGGATGTTGGGGGTACCAGGCAAATTCTAGAGCGCTGTGACCAAGCCCCGGCAAGGTTCCGTGTGCAAAGGGGACTCTGGAGTCTTGCCCCAAACTCCCCTTTCTCCTGCCTCTCCCTTTGTGTGCTCAAGCATTATTTGCAAGCACAGGACTCTCCAGCAGGGACGTGGGGCATCCTGCCTCCCATGGCAGACTTGCTGGACTGTTGTCCCACCCTCCGGGGCCAGGCCTAGCCAACCTCCGGGAGCTTTGTTCAGGCCACAGTGGGACTCCCTTGTTCTGGGAAGCAGCTGAAGAGCTGGAGTGGGTGGGCGCCAGGAGCTCGGACTGCCTTGCTTGCCCTGGACCAACCAAGTCTTCACATCCTTACAGCCTGTCGATGCCCTGATGCTCGTCAGACACTTTGCCTCGGGCTGCTCTGATAGCTTTAAAAATTGTCAGCCGCAGAGTGTTCTTTGATGTCTGTTCTTCTCCAGGGGCAGTGAGATCAGATTTTGATATGAAAGCTCAAAGCTGCTCAGATCTTTCCTTCTCCCTTCCTGCTGCCTCCCTGCCCCCTTCCTGCTTGCAAACCTTCCAGAGCCAGACAGGCGCTCTTCATGTGACACAAGCAGAGAAAGAAGCCTGGGGGTAGCGCTCCTGGGTCCTGTCCAGGCCTGCACCCCATAGTTTTATAGCTTCTGTGGGTCAGGGGAGTCACTGCCAGCTCGTCCCGCTGCAGCAGGGGCTGCCAGCTTCCGGCCCACACCTGCTCCGGGGTGTGAGCTCGTGCACACTGGCCGGCAGATCCCCACAGAGGTGCCTGTGTGAGCTTCCTCATGCTAACGCACATGGATGGACCCATTTGGGAAAGGCAGCAGAGACCCAAGCAGATTCACCACCCACACCCATACCCACAGCCACTCAGGCATAGAACCACACAGACCCCGTTGCACATGCCACCTGTGCAGAGAAGCACAAAGGTCCTCCCCTCGACATACACCCACCGCTCGTTCATAGACCCATGAGACCTCTACCCCACTGCACACCCCCACAGTGCTGATGGGGACTCTAATGGCCAGTCTGATAACCACATGTGGTACCTAATTTCCTGTTTGGGATCAAGAATGGGGATCGACCCCCCAAGTGCAGAGAGGGGCTCATCTGTGTGCATTTTGAACCAGCCCTAAAGCAGTTCCCTACAAATTTCCAGAAATGCTTTGAGCCCTGGAAACATCATTGGGATAAACGCATGAAAGCCCTAGGGGGGCAGCCTGGGTGGCCCAGTGGTTTAGCACTGCCTTCGGCCCGGGGTGTGATCCTGGAGGCCTGGGATCAAGTCCCATGTCGGGTTCCCTGCATGGAGCCTGCTTCTCCCTCTGCCTGTGTCTCTGCCTCTCTCTCTCTCTCTCTCTCTCTCTCTCTCTGTGTCTGTCATGAATAAATAAATAAAATCTCTAAAAAAAGTAATAAATAATTGAAAAAAAAAAAGCCCTAGGGGGCCACCTTGATGCGTGGATGGTGGGGTTGGGGCAGGGTGTTCTGGACAACCTGCGGTTTGTTGTTGCCCTTAACTCCCTTCTTCCTGGTGGGTTCCTCTGCTCTCGCCCTCTGCGCCTCCCACTCCTTCCTTCTTCCTCTCTGGGAAGCAGAAAGAGCATGAACACCAGGGGCCCACAGCCAGGTGATCTTGAGCAAGCCACAACTTCCAAGCCTCGGTCTCTTTATCAGGAAGATGGGCACGATAGTCATTCCCTTGAAAAGCACTTGTGGAAGCAAATGTGAGAGCATCCGTTGAAGGGCAGACAGACCGTAAAAACCTGCAGTCCCCATGCTGGAGCCCCTCCCCATTTCCCCCCATCCTTCTCCGGGTGGGGAGAGGCGGGAGGAGGTGCGTGGGTACGTATGGCCCCCCGACCTTTGTCCAGCTCAGACACCTGCCTGGGAGTTGACAGTTCCCTTCCTGAGTAGTCCTCTGGCACCGTGGCTCCTGCCCTCTGGTTGGGGAACACTGTCCTGAGCCCGGCCCTGTCCGCTGCCTTCCTGGGTGGGGAGCACCCCGGAAGGCTGGGGCCGTGTGAGGGGTGCCCAGGACCTGCCCTTTGCCCCATACACCGTGATGCTCGGCACACCCGTGCCTTTCTCCTCCTCCTTGTGGTTCTGCGTAGAACCGGCTGTTTTAGGGTTCAGAGCTCTTTCTTATTCCTCCCTCGCTTTTTACTGCTTTGGAGACTGAGGCCCAGGAAAAGGAAATGACTTGCCCAAAGTCAAGTGGTGAGTTAGCGGCGCAGCGGGGACCAGAAGCCAGGACTCCTGAGTCATAGTCCCAAGCTCCATCTCACACCCCAGACTCCCTCTGCCCTCAGGCTGGCTCACGGCCTCAAGCTGTGGCCCACTTGGCACTTGGACGGGGTAATTGCTGGTTGCTGGGCCCTGTCCTGTGCGATGTTGGGTGTTTAGCAGCATCCCTACCCACCAGATGCCGGGAGCATTTCTTCTAGATGTGACGGTCCCAGCTATTTCCAGACTCTGCTCCATGTTCCCCGGAGTGGGGGGGGGGGGGTCACATCCTCTCGGGGGAGGACCCCCAGCCTAGCTGTCCCCTCAGCCCTTTGTCTCTGGGGCCTTACCTCTCCTGCATGTAGGGTGTGAAATGGTCCTTCTCTCTTTTCCTGCGTCCTGTTTCTATGTCAGGACTGGCTGCTTGGAAACCACAACGTGCAGCCATTTAATTCCTTAAAAGAAAGAGCAAAAGAAATCCAGATTGGGGAAGATGCTTCCACAGCTGCCAATGAAAAGAAAGCACTGGGCGGGAAGGGGGCCGGAGGAGGTGACGGAAGGAGACTGGGCGTCCTTCCTCCCTGGAGGACCCTCGGCCTGATTGAGCGGCCTCTGCTGCACCCCACTGGCCCAGCTGCGGGGTCTCCCGAAGCTGGGCCTGCAGGGGAGGCGGCCTGTGTTCCATTTGCGAGTGGATGGTCTTTAGCTGCAGATTTGCCCATAACTGTTCTACTTTGTTTGCATGGCCAGACCTGGAGACCTTTGAGGGTCTAATGTCGCAGGGTTTCCAGCACCCTTTGGGCATCCCCCTGGTGTGTCTGACTCAGCTCTGGCAGCGGACAGGATTTCCTTCCGGGATCCCGGGTCCCGGGTGGTAGTCTCTGCTCCAGTCCTGACCCAATATGCAAGCGGGGGAGACTTGCCCGCCCTGAGTCTGATGGGCCACCCTGGGGGGGGGGGGGGTGTGGGGGTGGGGGCTGATGAACTCAGGACATCCTCCGGCTTGACCATGCTGTGACTAGGGATCAGCCTGGGCTGGTGGCCCACAGCTGGGCCTCACGTGGCAAATCTGGGGTCTCAAGTCCTACTGAGCATCCGAGGGGCTCCCAGAGGTCATGCATCACATCCCTGCTCTAGATCCTATATCTCATGAAACCGCCCTACCCAGGGCTGCCTCAGGGGACAGGGGACACTGAGCCGCCTCGGAAGAGCGAACCGTACTTTCACCTCTCAAGCTTGGCTTCGCCCATCCCCCTGTCCAGAAAGATTTTTGACTTAGCTCTATTCTGGAAAATATTTTTTTTTTCCTTAAACAGAAAGTGATAAAATTACATATATCCTTTTCCAAACCAGATCTACTACACCCCCTGCCCCATGTTGTCCTGTCTGCGTGAAGGCAGCTGACGTCTTGCCCTCCCCTCCCTTGTGGTCCTACACAGCGGAAGCCATCTCTGGAGGCGGGAGGGGCGGTGGCATCTTCCGGCCTGCTGTTGGCAGCCACCGAACCGGACGGTCTCGGTATTTATTAGCTGAGCAGCATCACGTTTTAGTGTCCGAGCTGTTTCATTTGATGCTGTGATTTTTGAGCAGGGAAAAGGCGAGGCGGATGATAGGCCCTGAAGCTGAAGCATCGGGCCTGTGCATCTGTACCCTGAGGAGACAGGGTCACCGACGTCCCTCTCAGGGTGGAGCTGGGTTAGGGAGAGAGAAGGAGGTAGCACATGGCATGGACGTGGTTGTATATATGGGGCTGCCTCATTTAGAGCATCTCTCTGTGCTGTGTGCTGGGCCAACTGCTTTAGATGCGTTACGTCAGTCTCTGCACTTGGCACTTGGACGGGGTAATTGCTGGTTGCCGGGCCCTGTCCTGTGCGATGTTGGGTGTTTAGCACTATCCTGCTCTGAGGTGAAAATATTAATATACCCATTTTGCAGATAAAGAAACTGAAGCTCAGGAAGACTAAGTAATTGGCCCAGGGTTGCACTGAGTAGTAAGTGGTCATGTCTGGATTCAAATCAGTGTCTGCTTGACCCCTAAGCCTTTGTTCTTGGCCACTGTGTTCTAGGCAGATGCTGAAGTGACATGAGCAAGAAGGGCTGGGTATAACATTAGGCCTCATTATTGAAGGTATGGTGTGGGGACACCTGGGTGGCTCAGCGGTTGAGCGTCTGCCTTGGGTTCAGGGCGTGATCCCGGAGCCCCGGCATTGAGTCGCACGTTGGGCTCCCTGCAGGGAGCCTGCTTCTCCCTCTGCCTGTGTCTCTGCCTCTTTCTCTGGGTCCCTCATGAATAAATAAAATCTTTCAAAAAAAGAAAAGAAAAAAAGGTATGGTGTCCAGAAAGTGGGAGGTGATAGGCCTGTGGAGCTCCTTGTGGCACTGGGTACCATCTCTGTTCTTCCTCTTATTTTCCTTCTTTACTCTCAGAAAAAAGTAGTGAGAGAGGGATGGATGTTGGAGATGGGGAGGGGGCTGGCATTGAGGTGTTGGCTCAGGAGAGGGAGGGGTTGGTGGCCTGTACCTGGCACGCCCCTCCCTCTTGGCACTTTGGGATTACAGACTGAGTGGGGTCCTCAAGGAGACAGCAGGCCCCGAAGCCCCCACTGACCTGACTGCAGACCCCAGGCCATCTCTTGCCCACTCTGGGAGCTGGGTTGGGACATTGCCTTGATGTGAAAATAAGCCACCAACGTTGTGCATATAAGAGTTAGGGTTTGCTGTCCTGCTGTCAGCGATTTCTGGCACTTTTCAGGGCACGCCAGGATAAAGGAGGGGGCGCTTTTGGGGCAGCTCTCATGATTTTGGCTGAGGGGCCTGCTTTAGGTCTGGGTGCTGGGGGTGAGGTTGGATGTCACCGACACTCTGAAAAGTTATTGTCTCTGCCATTCGTGATCTTTATAGACTGGAACAAACGGAATACCAATAGCTGGTCAACTGGAGGCACCTTAGGTGGTGGCCTGGTGGATCAATGTCCTGGGCGGGATGCCCACTGGCCTTCCCAAAGTCACACCTCAAGAATTGTCAAGGTTGCCAGGCCAGAATCCAAAGCTTTGCCCTGAGGATGTAGCTTTGGGGCTCCTGCCCCCCTCCCCGCCCCATCCCCTCCAGAGACCTGCCTGGGTGACCCCTTGGTGCCTCTGCTCAGGCCCGCTGTCACCTCTGGGACGTACAGGGGCTTGTGGGTTTTTTTTTTTTTTAATCTTTCTTCCTCTTTTATAAGCCAAGGAAGTGTCCTGGCTCCTAGACTCTGCCCTGTGGTGGGGGTGTTGGGGAGAAGGAGGGGGAGAGGGAGGGAAGAAAAGATTTCCACCTTATTTATTGTTCAGCAGCTGGAAAATTGTTGTCATCTGTTCTGCCTTTCATTTAGCTGAGAATGGAAAAAAAATGTGGAAAACTTTGGGGAAATAAATCTCAGTACCCTCGTAGGAACTGCGGCCCTTCCCCGTGTCCCGCTAGCGTCCCCGGCCGCTCGGGCTCCCAGGCTCTCCCTTCCCACGCGGCCGGGCCCTGGAGCCCTGGTGGCTTCGGGGCCGGGCCGGGGCCGCCGCTGGCCGCGCTCGCTCCGTGCGGAGCGCTTGGGAAGCCGCTGTGATGTCATCGGAGAACTGCGTAGCTACAGGATGATAAGTGAAGCCCTGGGGACCCAGCTGGCTGAAATTACAGACAGAGTTTTATCCCACTGGCTTCCTCCAAGCCAGAGCGAGGCGAGGCGGGCTGGCCGAGGGGGGAGCGGGGAGCAGGGGAGGGTGGTGCGTGGACGGGGCAGGCCGGCCGCCGGCTCCTCCCAGCCCTGACAGTCTCGCTGAGCCGAGCGCGACGCACACAGCCTGGGGCTGCAGCCGCGCAGGGAAGATTTGAAACTTGAAGCACGAGGAGCCGAGATCAAATCAGAGCGGCTCCGTTCTCCTCCCCTTCCCGCGGCTCCGTGCAGAGGGTGAGTGTGCGCGGGCACGCGCGTGGCCCTCGAGCCCTTGTGCGGCTCCGTGCCGGCCCTCGGGGCGGTGGGGGGCTCCTGGACCAGGGAAGCCGGGGCGGGGCGCTGGGGCCGCTGCTGCCTTCGCAGCCGGGTGTGCCGGGGCCGGCCGCCTCCCTCCTGGACTTGCGGCCCTGGGACCCGCGAGCGCCGCTGCCCCGGGGCCGAGAGGTGGCCCTTGGGGGGTCCGCGTGGGTGGGCAGCGTCATGGTTCACGGAGGATGAGGATGGGGTGGCGGGTGGAGGGCATGTAGTGGAGGCAGGCCCAGCCCCTGGGCCCCTCCCAGTGGGACCTTGATTCAGGATGCCCCCCACCCCACCCCACCCCACCCCCGTCCTGTGGTCAGAGCTTCATGGCACCCCGGGTGCTGCCCGTGCCCCGCGGGCCGCCGCGGGCTCCCTTTCATGGCTTTCCCCCAACGTTGGCAGGGCTCGTAGTGGCCCGGCTGTCCTGGCCAGGGATCCCTGGGTGGCCAGGCGGACGCCCTGGCCTGGCAGAGAAGGACTTGGGTTGTTGTGGGCTCGGGTGCTATTTTTACTGTCCCGAGTCCCTGTGATATCTGGTGCCCGGATAGGCTGAGGGCAGGGAGTGGGAGTGCCTGGCGTGGGAGCTGGAGGCCAGGCCGGACTCAGGAGGCAGGCCCAGCAAGTTCACATTTGCCCCACAGGCGTGGGCCGTCGTGTGACCTGGGCAGGTCACTCCAGGCCCTGGTCCCTCGGGTCCGAAATAAAGGTCATGATTGAGCTTTCTGTCCCTCCTTCTCTCTCTGGAGGAATTCCAGGGAGATGGTATCTGTGAAAGTGCCATGGGTCCTTCCTGAGGAAGGCCTGGGGACACATCTGTCATCATCACTCGATGAAGCCCGGTGTATTATGTTGGGAGGTTCTCGGTCCGCGGCCCCCCGCCCCCCCAGACTCCGGCCATCTTCACCTTGAAGGCCATTCAGGAGAAAGAGCCCTGAGCTTCTCTGTGCTGCGTGACCTTGGTGGGGGGGATCCCCCGGCCTGCCGAGTGCCACTGTCGTCCTGTAAAACGAGGGGTGGTGGCCAGTGGATTAACTGATCCCCTGAGACCCTTCTGCCAAAAAGCCCATGGCATTTAGAAAGCTCTCTTGGCTCCGCTGACTTCCTGGAGCAGCAGGAGACAGGAGCAGCCCGTGGGAGGGGCTCTGTTTCCCATTTCTGCTTGAATGCTGACTTTCTTCATCCCCAAGGCCCACAGGCAGGAATTCGGACCAGGGCTCTGTTTGGACATTGGGCCTTCTTTCTTCCTTGCCACAGCAGAATGATGGAGGTGGCCTCCCACCCTCCCTGGGTCCTGAGAGGCAGGTTTGTGGGTGACTCTGGGGTGGTCACTCGTCCAGGGGACACAGCCACCTGTGAAAAGATGGACAGCAGCCTTGGGAAGACTCACTGCTCTGTTGTCCGAGGTCTGAGAACGCAGTGGCTCCCCTCTGAGTGCCATCAAGCGGAAGACAGGGGCTCTGCTTGCCACGCCGGCGCTCATCTGTCTCCGCCTGCAGGGCCCGAGGCCCCCGCCCATCAGCGGTCCCCCTCCCAGTGTGAACCCCGGTCTCTCGGGCCGGACGTGTTGTCCGCCCTCTGCCATCCCGGAGGCTGTGTCTCCTTTGTGTGCTTCCCCTTCAGAGACCTGGGGTCTTGTCTTCAACCGTAAATCTGCGGACCTTCAGAGTCCCTGAGGAAGCCCATTCCCATGCAGAGCTCCATGTGGTCCAGAGCTCTCTGCGGCTGGGAGGGGCAGAGGGCTGCCTCAGTACCCGGCTGCCTGTGGGATGGGAGGTCGGCGTGGGTGGTCCGCATGGGTGACCGTCGCAGGGTCACCGGAGATGCCTGTCGCCGTTGCCACGGTGTCTCAAGAAGACCCCGGGTCGTGCCTGAGCCGTGGGGCTGAGCTTCTGCACACCCCTGTGAGGTTCTGCACACCATCCTCATCCCCTCCCCACACACCCTCCCGCGGGCAGGTCGCAACTCAGGGGGCTCCTCCGGGCTAGACCCCACCTGCGCTCCTCCAGCAGGAAGAGTTTCCTTTTCTGTGTGTTCTCCTGTTTTTCTTGGACGGAGCCTGGCGTTCTTTGTGGAATCCCAGGTGACAGAGAGGGATCCCCAGGAGCAGCACCCTGTGAGAGATACAGACGCTAAATTTAAAAGTCCATACGTGGACTTTGGGGTGTCCATTCACCCTTGGCCATTATGTGAAAGATTTGTGTTTGTGCATTTTGGGGGCAGTTAGTCTGGGCTTTCACCAGATATCCCGAATGGCCCTTAGTCTGAGAAAGTTAACATCCCGTGGACCAGAGTATGGCCGGGGAGTCCTGGGGGACACTGCAGGCGAGGCTCTGGCCCAGCCAACTTACGGGGACCTCCCCTGTGCCCAGCCTCGGCTACCAACTGTGTGAGACAATACTCCTCTCTCAGGATATTTTTGCCTGCAGTGCTTTTCTTTTCTCTTTCCTATGGGAGAAGCTTGGGTCCACCTTGAACCTCTGGTTTCCCACGGCCCTGGATGGCAGTGGAGGAAGAGTGCCTCAGTGGCTGACAGGACGATATATAACTTTGGGGACGATTAAAGGAATGCAAGAAGCATTTATGAGCCACGTAACGTGTGCCAGGCGCGGTGCTGCATCCTGCAGAGCTGTCCCATACGGCCGGTTGTGCATTGAGCTCCAAGAGGCACAGTTCGCATAGACCATATAGTGAAGGGCACCCCGTCTGGAAACCAGGCACTGGGTGGAGGGTGGGGCAGGGCTAAGGGCTTTTTCTCAAGGAGCCCTTGGCTCAGTGGAAGGACGGAACATGGACAACAGTCATGACCGGCCAGTGGGTGATTCGTGTCATGGTCGTTGTCTGCACAGGGCAAAGGGACACAGAAGAGGCTGATCTCCGTCCGGAGGATGGTGGGCAGAGGGTTAGGCCGAGGGCTGTTCCTCAGAGAAGTTCAGGCTGAACCTGGAGGAGGAAGAAGGGACTTTTCAGGGAGCTTGGGAGTTGTAGGGAAGAAACATGAAGGATCTTTCAGGAAGGGGAAGAGCATGTGCAAAGCCCGGGGTAGGAGAGAGCCTATGGATAGGAAGAGGAGTGAAGGGTGTTGGGGGGTTTTGAGGACAGCGAAGGTGAGCCTTCAGAAGGCAACCAGGGGCCAGATGATAGGAGGTATGGCATGTCCAGCAGTGGAGGGGAGTGGGGCTTGGGCTTTACTTGGTGGGTGATGGGAGCTGTTGAAACACCTAAGACAGAATGGAGAGAGGAGAACGCAGGATGTGCCAGGCCTGGCTTCAGGGACTTAGCTCCTGAGTCCTGTCACTCAGCACCCCTGCAAGTAAGCATTGGAATCTTGCCTCGCTGGGCTTGGAGGCCAGGCTCTGTGCGGTTAAGTGGTTGGTGCAAGCGGACTTGCCATCAAGATGGGGACCATCCTTCTGAGTGATGCTTGTGTCTGGCACACGGGTGGGGTGGGAAGGGGCACCTCTGGCTCCTCCATCTTCTCTCCAGAACCATGTCCCCCCGGCCTTCCCGGTATCCGGCCGCATCCTCTGGCTCCCACAATAGCCCTGGTCCTATTATGGGGCCCCAGCCTGGGGCTCTCCACAGCTGAGGGGGAATCTGTGACCAACGGGTTAACGTGTCCAGACCTTGCTCTCTCAGCTGCTTCTCGGCCAGGCCTCAGCCCTCGTGAAAGCTCACCTACGTCCCACACGCGTGTGGCCTTAGATGCCCCCTCACTGTGTTTAAGGAGCTGAGGCTCCCTCTGCGTGTGCCGAGGCCCTGGTCTGCTTCTAAACTACTGTGTCCGGGGTGGGCGTGATGCTGCCTCCCGTTGGCACTGCTTTGATTCTCCTCCACGTTGGTTGGTCATCACTGCTCTGGGGAACATGTTTTAGTGATTGTTATTCTGCTGGCCGTGGACCCACAGGACTTTTGTGTCACGAAGTGCCCCCTCCTTGAAAACCTTAATAAATCATTCACTGTTCAAAACAGACCTGCTGCTTGGACAAGGAGGGGTCGCTCCTCGCTGAATCATCGCCAAAGGAAACTTCTTTCTTGGAGTCAACCGGGCTGGCACCTTTTACTCTTCATGGTCGGGGCCATCTGTCCTGACATCTAAATAAGTGAAACTTTTCCATTAGCAAGAAAAGTGGGGGGGGTTGGGACTTAATCTCAGAGTCTAAAGTGCTGACCACGGGGGTCAGGGTTTCTCAAGATAGTATCCACCTATGCGAGTCCCGGAGCCTCAGGAAAGCTAAAATACTGCTTTTTGGCCTCGCCCCAGACCTATGAGTAAAAAATCTTTCGGGGTGGGGCCCCAGAATCTACATTTTTAACACTCCTTATGGAGTCTATTCTTATGAACATCAAAATTGGGAAACTGCCGCCCTAAACCCGGGTCATCCTTGCATCCCGTCTTTCTTTCCTTCTTTTCAAAGGGTGCAGGATGCACGCGTCTTTCCTTCCCTGCCTCCTGGCCCGTTCTGTGCTTCTAGCACCACGCACACCTCCGTGGGTTGCTGGAGGGAGCCGAGGGGGTGGGTCCGTGTCCAATCAGCTGGGGATTTTCCTCGAAGCTTTCCAAAAGCATGACTCGCACATCTGGATCGCGGCCGCCGAGGAACCAGGGCCTCTTGGTGTCGTGGAGCTCGTGCTGGAGGGTGGAGCCGGGGCTGGGAGCAGCTGCCGGAGAGAGTGGAAGACAAATTCAGACAAAGCAAGTGGAGCTTTGAAGAGACCGTGGGCGTCTCGGTGGCCCGGGGAGGTGGCCCAGGACACAGCACGCCCCGGTGGCCTGCCCTTGCGGCTGGGGGCTCTTGGCTACGTGTAGCTGGCGTGACCCCTGCCGTCCATCCTCCTGCTCCACTGTCACCCGTACTGGTACCCAATGCCCCGATCGGGCAGGTTCCACCTCTGTCCCCTGCGCCCTGCCCCTGGGCATCTCATCCTCACCTGCCCTATGCCAGTCGTGCCCCTGGAGGCTGTGGCCCTGGAGGTCCCTGGAGGTCGTGCCCCTGGAGGTCCCTGGAGGTCCCTAGAAGTCGTGCCCCTGGAGGCTGTGCCCCTGGAAGTCCCTGGAGGTCATGCCCCTGGAGACTGTGGCCCTGGAGGCTGTGGCCCTGGAGGCTGCAGAGACTGTGAGCTGGATCTGGTGGCCTCTCGGCTTTAGAACCTCGAAACCACCTCCTACCCCCATCTCCTTGGGCTGTTTCCCTCCTCCTCCTTGGCCTGCCTGCCACTCTCTTTTGCCCTTCCTGCCTTAATAGATCCAAACCAACATTGTGTTCCGGCTTCTTGTGGTCCTGCTAAGTAGCACTTAAGGTGGCGGCGGTGGCCGTGCAGAAGGGAGTGACGAGCGTGTGTGTACTGGTGTGGGGGGCAGAGGGGAGTGCATCTCCCACAGGAGGAACAGGGGTACCTGCCATGCTGGGGTCAGGCCAACACACTGGGGGTTCGGCAGAGCCCTCTCGAGGCTGCACACCCCTGGGGTGGGCCCTGGGTGTCCTCACGGCCTCCCCTCGATAGGGAAAGGAAGGCCAGCGCAGGCGCAGGACAGCCCGCAGTGGCGGGAGCAGCTGGCTCCTGCCTGGAGGACTGCGATAGATGTTTCTATTTGTATTTTGCAGAAAAGAATTAGTTAAACGATCTACACGTCTTCGATTTTCTTACTCAGTCTCGGTGGCCTGGCAATTATCACTGGTGATGTGGCCACAAACAGTGGACCGTGTGGGTCTAAATTCCAGGGAAGAATAGGTTTAATATTGACGTTGTAAGAATCGATGAAGGGGCCAAGCGGGGCAAGGTATCGGGTCCTGGGAATGAGTGTGAGATCGTCCTCCCTGCCTCCCTCGGGGGATGCCTTCTTAGCTCTCTCGCCAAAAGCTCGTCTCTTAGGAACCCAAGCAAGATGATGCGGGAGTGGGCCTCCTTTCTCTCGGAAGGAAAGAATACTTTTAGGTGTATGCTGGTTTGCACCCTCTGTGTAAAGGGGGAGCCCGTCGGCCACTCCACCCTTTGCTTTGCTGTTCCCCCCACTTCCCAGACCACATGAGGAGGAACTTAGGAGATTAAGGGGTACAGGGGATAGAGCAGCTCCCTGGCCTCACAGCGTGAGCTTCGGAGTGGGGCCAGGGCCCAGGAGTGACCTGTCTCCTCTGGGGTCAGCAGCTTTCCAGGCTCATCGGGAAGGAAGGACAGCTCTTCGGCTTCCCACTCTCATGGGAACCAACCCCAAGAAATCTGATGGAGGAGAGCTCTGGTCTTCAATGCCTCCCCGCTGTGGAAGCTGTCAGCTGGAGTCTCTTGCGAGTGTGTGCAGCAGGGAGCCCAGTTCTTTGGAAGGACGTGGCATGAGGGGCAGTGTGTCTCTTTGGAAGGACGTGGCATGAAGAGCAGTGCCTCTCTTTGGAAAGACACGACATGAGGGGCAGTGCATCTCTTTGGAAGGACGTGGCATGAGGGGTGTGTGTCTCTTGAAGGATGTGACATGAAGGGCAGTGCCACTCTTTGGAAGGACATGGCATGAGGGGCAGTGGGTCTTTGGAAGGACGTGGCATGAGGGGCAGTGCCTCTCTCCAGTAGCTTTGACACCTTTAGCGACGATGACAGGCCAGTTGGAAGAGGCAGTCTTCCAAGCAGTCCCTGGGGACCCCGGCACGAAGAACAGAGGAGCTGTTCTGGAGCTTAGAGCGAGCTCCGACTCACACCAGCCCGATCCCTGGGAGCCCTGGGCCGTGGCCACACTCCGGCCCAGTATTGCGTGGGGCCTGCCGCTGGCCAAGGTCCCAAAGCCCCAGGGAACACTGGGGACGGAGAGGTGGTTCTGGACAGTTAAGTGAGTGAGCAGAGCATCCAGCTCCCCGGGGGCGGGGGGGCGTGGACGATGCACCTCGCTGGGCATCGCTGTGCTAGCTCCCGTGACGTCACTGGTTGGCCTGTGGTCCGTTGAGTGTGTATGTTGATCAGGATGTTCCTGTTTTGTGGTTGTGTGATCACTTGTTTTTGGCTGTGGGCTTCTGTGCGAGTGTTTATTTTTAGAGGCTGCCACTATCTGGCCTGAGGGCTGATCCTTGGGCCTGGTGTAGGAGCTTGTATTTTGTGAAATGACTGTGGCTTTAGATTGAAGTATTTATGTTGGGGTGTTGCTGCCTTTTTATGTGTTTAAGTGACCCTGTGTGTGCGTGTGATACGAGAGACCGTGTGGAATAATAAAAATTACATGGTTTTTTGATGTTCTGATTTTAAATTAATTTCGCTTTTAATTTCGTTTTATTTTAATCATACTTTAAATTAGTTCTGATGTTGAATCCCAGCTCTCCCGTGTATCTGCAGATGAATGGCCTCACTTCTGCGGACCTCAATTTCTCCCAACCTTAAAGTAGGCATAATACTCCCGACTCACAGGATTAGAAATAACGGGTGTGTAAAGGGCACCGTGTTTGGCGCCTCGGGGGCACCTATGCATCTAGTGTGCCCCGAGAGTGCAGCAGGGTGTTTGATTTGGGCGAATTCTGGGTGTTTGACTCGGGTGATTATTAGTTGGCGTGTGTGTCCCTGGATGTCTTTGTGTCTGGTTTTCCTGTGTGTGGTTGGTGTGTGAGTGACTCTGGGTGTCTGGCTGGAGTTTGTGCAGGGTTTGGGAGGGGGCTTCCTTTTCTTGCCAGCTGGGGGCCTGCCTTTAGAGCGAAGGGAGGGGAGGTGTTTGTGCGTGCACGCAAGTGTGTGTGTGTGTGTGTGTGTGTGTGTGTCGGGGCTGGAAGCTGGGCTGCTGACTGTACAGGGTGTGAAATCACTGAGTCCCTCTGGGTGGGGAAGTTCTTCATTCCTGAGTCAGCCCTTTGGCCCTGAGCCACCCAGTGCTCACTCTTTCCTTTCAGAGAAAGTATTGCTCATGGGGTCCCCAGAGCTGTGCAGACAAAATGACACAGGGGACACCCCTCCCTGATGAGAACATCTCCTTTCGTGTTCTGGATGCTTCCCCTGCCACCCTGGTCTCTGAGTCCCCTTTCCGGAACCCCACAAGCTCAGCATTCAGAGGGAAAGCATGTCCTCTGTGACACGGGGACTGCTGGCTTTGCTGGACCCCATCCTGACCCAGTGCTTCCAGTCTTTGGGAAGCTGGTGAGATGCCAGAGCCAGGGTTTAGACTGGGGCATCTTGCTCCCAGGACCCCCCCGCAACACCCACCTACCTTAGGCTTCACTGCCTGGCCCTGAGGCTGTGTTGGGGCCCAAAAGCCTGGGGTCGGGTCCTTTTTTCCTCCTCTCCCACATCCCTCACCTCAGCTCTATCTTGAGTCAGGAGAGGAGATTTTAGGATCCAGGGAATGGAAGCTCTTCACTCCTTTCCTCTGGGAGAAGAGAAGATGTCATGCCTCCCACTGACCTCTGTGTCTGTTGTCCCCTCCGGCTCTCTTGCAGAGGTGGTGGGACACACTCAGGGACCCCTGGATGGGAGCCTGTACGCCAAGGTGAAGAAGAAGGACTCCTTGCACGGCAGCACTGGGGCTGTCAATGCCACGCGCCCTGCCCTGTCGGCCACCCCCAACCACGTGGAGCACACCCTCTCCGTGAGCAGCGACTCCGGCAACTCCACAGCCTCCACCAAGACAGACAAGACCGATGAGCCCGCCCCCGGCCCCTCCAGCGCCCCTGCTGCCCTGAGTCCCGAGGAGAAGCGTGAGCTGGACCGCCTGCTCAGTGGCTTCGGTGTAGAGAGAGAGAAGCAAGGGGCCATGTACCACCCCCAGCATCTCCGGTCCCGCCCGGCGGGGGGCCCGGCCGTACCCTCCTCTGGCCGGCATGTCGTCCCAGCCCAGGTTCACGTCAACGGTGGAGCCTTGGCCTCTGAGCGGGAGACGGACATCCTGGACGACGAGTTGCCCAACCAGGATGGGCACAGCGTGGGCAGCATGGGCACACTGTCCTCCCTGGACGGGGTCACCAACACCAGTGAGGGGGGCTACCCAGAGGCCCTGTCCTCCCTGACCAACGGCCTGGACAAGCCCTACCCCGTGGAACCCATGGTCAATGGTGGGGCCTACCCCTATGAGTCCGCCAGCCGGATGGCACCTGCCCACGCGGCCCACGTGGCCCCCATGCGACCCTCCTACTCGGCGCAGGAGGGCTTAGCCGGCTACCAGCGGGAGGGGCCCCACCCAGCCTGGCCGCAGCCAGTGACCACCTCCCACTATGGCCATGACCCCAGCAGTATGTTCCGCTCCCAGTCCTTTCCGGAAAGCGAGCCCCAGCTGCCCCCAGCTCCAGCACGCGGGGGCAGCAGCCGGGAGGCTGTGCAGAGGGGCCTGAATTCCTGGCAGCAGCAGCAGCAGCAGCAGCAGCAGCAGCCTCGTCCACCTCCTCGCCAGCAGGAGAGAGCCCACCTGGAGAGTCTCGGGCCCAGCAGGCCCAGCCCCCAGCCGTCGGCAGAGACCCCCACCCCCGGCCTCCCTGAGTTCCCCAGGGCAGCCTCCCAGCAGGAGATTGAGCAGTCCATCGAAGCACTCAACATGCTGATGCTGGATTTGGAGCCGGCCACAGCTTCCGCCCCCCTGCACAAGTCCCAGAGTGTCCCGGGGGCCTGGCCAGGGGCTTCCCCGCTGTCCTCCCAGCCTCTCTCAGGCTCCTCCTGCCAGCCCCATCCACTGACCCAGTCCAGGTCTGGCTACATCCCCAGTGGGCATTCCTTGGGAACCCCTGAGCTGGCCCCACGGGCCTCCCTGGCCGTGGAGTCCTTCCCTCCTGGCAGGCCTTACTCACCTTATGATTATCAGCCATGTCCAGCTGGGTCCAGCCAGAGTTTCCGTCCAAAGAGCCCAGCCTCCTCCTCATCTGCCTTCCTGTCAACTACCCAGAGCCCTCCAGGGCCTCAGCAGCCCCCAGCCTCTCTCCCTGGCCTCACTGCTCAGCCTCCGCTCCCACCGAAGGAGGCAACTTCAGACCCTTCGCGCACTCCAGAGGAGGAACCACTAAACCTGGAGGGACTGGTGGCCCACCGCGTAGCAGGTGAGAGCCTCAGGGACCATCAGTCCTGGCAATCCCCTCCCACCCCCTCTGTGCCTTCCTTCTTTGGTCTCGGTTGGTCTTGCTGGGGGGAGGTGCCAGGGCAGCCATCAGCCCTTGGCAGGTGCTGCTTTGACCTGGGGAAGAGGTGTCAGGAGCTCACAGGCTAGCCAGCCATCCCTTCCTGCATTCAATGTCTGTTAGGCTCTATGCCAGGCATTGAGATTCAAAGACTAGTGTCTCTCAGTTCCTGCCTTCAAGGAGCTTACAGTTTAGGAAACGGAGAGGTACACAGGAGTGTAAGGTGTGCCATGACAGGGGTGGGGACCGACACCCCAGAGCTGGAGGAAAAGCAAGGCTTATCAGCTAGGATGATCAGGGAAAGGTTCCTGGAGGTGGTTACTTTGGGGCTGGAGTACAGATTTTCTAGGCAGAGAGAAGATGCTCTTCGCAACTACCTGCAGCCCTCAGACTTCAGTTCCTGGGGGAAGGTGTGGAGAAGGCTGGAGGGGAGGTTTCTGTAGACTCAGGTCCTTGGGCCCTCCCAGGGGCATAGTAGAGAAGAGAGGGTGTCCTAAAGGTCTGGGCTCTACCTGAGTGCTCAACCCTGGTGGGTCCCCTCAGGAAATGTCTCATTTGGTGGGGAGACCAAGGTTCCCCTTCTTGTTCAACTGTCTTGTTGGTCCTTGCTTTTGGACCGGCTCTGTATGAGAAGCAGACACAGAAACGAAGCTCCATTTCCTATCAGAGAATGGGCTTAACTTTCTGGAGAGAGGAGAGAGAATGGAGTGACCAGAGAGCTTATTGGGGAGATAAAGGCAAGAAATGGCAGAGTGTGCAGGGCCACATTGGGAGGGATGGGAAGGGCTCCCTTCCTTCCTATTGGCCTAAGCCTATGACAATTCCATGGGGGCAGCTGAACTGGGTGGGAAATCCTGTGGGTTTATTTAAATGTTGGAGGTAAGGCCAGGCAGGGGTGGACTAGAGACTGCGGGTAGGGGACCTTGTGCCAAGCCCCTCAGCTGCCAGGGTGATGAGAGCTCAGGGAGGAGAAGAGGAGCCTGGGCAGCTGACTCTGCCCTCCACCTCTTTCCCTAAATGTAGGGGAAGCTGAGTCACCATACCAGCTGTAGGAAGAGAGGGAGACCCCTCTCTGGGGATGGACAGTGGGTTTGGGGAAATAGCTGAGGGCAGGCCAGCTGGCTATTGGTCTGTGTCTAGGACCTGTGTGGGGCATGGATGCCCTGCTATACTTCAGAGCAGAGTGCAGTTCCTCATTCCACTCTCAGTAACTTCAAATTGGCCACGATGGAAGTATTTATTCCATGGAAATTGGCAATCAGGGTTTCATCTTGCCTGGAGAGCTGGTCAGGGAGCACATTATTGCTTTTAGCTGAGAGTCAAAACACAGGATGAGTAGTTCTCTAACTCTAGAAGTGAAAAGCTTTATGAGGTGGTCCACATGGGGCTGCCATCTTCTGCTTTTTCCCCACCTCTGGGCTCCTGAGATAAGGACCCCTGGCTTCTTTGTCAGAGATTTTGTTAAAGGGGGAAGAATGGGGCCCTCTTAATATTTCATAGAATTGAGGTGACCTGAGGAATAGTAACACTCTAACCTAATCATGGGTGGGATCTGGGGCCAGATTCTCTGGGGAAGCAGAGTGAATTTCCTCTCCCCTACCAGAAATCCCTTCTGTATAGCTCTCCTGGAGCTTGCTCTAAAGGAAGCTGTACCTTAATGGGTCCAGAAGGATGCCCATCATCCTTCTAATGGGTCAGAAGGATGGGCATCTTGTAGTGCATCTCCTCTCAGCCTTTTCTCTGCTACCAGTTTCTGAAGTCTTGCTGTCAGCCTCTATATCCTTAGCTGCTCAGGCTTTGGCTGCCAAGGAGTCATAGGGAGGGAGAGATGTTGGTACAGTGTCTCTGTCCCCAACCCTGCTATCATCCTCTCCACCAACTGTGAGTGACTCAGTCAGGAGAAGTGATGAGGTGTATAGAGTGGACAGATATATTTGGTCTCCAAGGCTATAGAGGGGCCTCTTTGGTCCACACCCTGTCATGAAAGTATTTCTTATGTCAGCAGGTCCTGTTTGCACAACTTCCTCAGTAACCCTGCAGAGGCAGGATCATTGTGTACAACAATCTGGGAGTCAGGGAACAGACTAGTACCACTTCCTCCTGCATCTTCTACATTTTTCTGCGAGAAGCTGGAACATAAGCTTCAGCATGAGTAACCCAGGAAGCTCAGATCTGAGGGAGAGCCTCTTCATGGCTATGAACTTGATCTGGTTTCTCCTGGCTCTTCTTCCTTGGCTCAGTATTTCTCCAATACTGTATCATTGGTTCATTCCACTTTGATCCAACAACTCCTTGTGTCTTATTTCAGCTTGGATATCAGAGAATATAGGAGTAGTTTTCTTAACTTGATAAAGGGTAGGTGCCAGGAATCTGTAGCATATACATCACACTTTCTTGTGAAACATTAGAAGCATTCTTGTTAAACCAAGGACAAAATAAATATGCCTGTTATCACCACTATCACTTAGCATTGTATTGGATATCCTAGCCAGTGCAATAAGACAAGAAAAAGAAATAGGAGTCAGAGTTGTTGAGTCCATGTTATCTTATAATCCTGATTCTGTGACTGGACTGATCTCAGATGTCCCTAGAGGTAGAGATTTCAATGCATGTTGGAGATCAGATGTGCATCTTATCTTTAAGGAGTCTAGAGTTTAGTAAGAGGAGAAAGAATTGGAACTTTAAAATGAAGTCTTTCTTAATAAGTGAGCTATAGAGAAAATTCTGTGGGAGTAAAGAAAAGGTAAAGATCCATATCAGCTGAAGAAATTGAGGAGTGTGTTGAATGTGGGTTTTAAATAGAACCTTGGGAGAGGTGTAGGAGTTGGAAACTGGTTGGGGTCATTGGAGAGACAGGGTTCTTAGTGAAGACAGGGAAGCATAAGTGTTTGACGAACATAGTAGATTGAGAGCATATAGGCAGTGTGAGAGAGAGTCAAGGAAGGCAGCCTGGGGCCTGCAGGTTGTTGGTCTTAAAATACTAGACTATGGAGTTTGAATCTTGCCTGGTGGCAGTGTGGAGCCACGGCCTGTTTTAGTTGGAGTATGCCATGATCAGAGCTGTAATTTAGGAAGATGTATCTGGTGGATCTGGGCAGGAAGGATGCAAAATAGGAGAGTTTGCATCTTTGAGTTGGGAGAGAGTTTCTAACTCTGAGTTGGGAGATGTGGTCATTTATTAGATAGACTGGGTTGGGCCATTGCATGAGGATGCTGACCATGGAGACGAAAAAGAGATGGGTGCTAAGGATACCACGAGAATGGAACCAGTACACTTACAAATTGATTGGATATAGGAGGTGAAGGAGAGGAAGACACCAAAGATGAATCTGGTACTCCATGAATAGGACCAGAATGCCAGTTCCATTAACAAGCCAGGCTTTAGGGGAAGTGGATTTTGTGTAAGATGAAGACATCAGTGTTCCATATGTTGAGTTTGAGGTAATGGCGGAGCCTGCAGGTAGTAGATGTAGGGAAAGCAGCTAAACATCTGGAATTGGAGCTTGAAAGAGTAGAAAGAACTATAGATTTTGGAGTCATCCTCACAACGATGTAGATTAACACTTGGCCATGAATGAGATCTCTATGTCAGAGGGCATGGAGAGAAAGGAACTTAGGGTGAAATGGCCATGAGGGGAATGGAGTGGGGGTGGCGCTGAGAAGGAATGTTCAGGACAGCGAGAGAAGACAAGGACAGTGGGTCACCACAGAAGTCAAGACAGTAAAAGGTTTCCAGAAGGAGGGGTGCGGGGCTCGAAATGTCACTGGAGAGATCACGAGGAGGAGGACTGGGAAAAATCCACTGGGCTTGCCAATTAGGTGGCCCCGGGGATTTTCAAAGACATATTTTCAGTAGAGTGGTCATGACAGAAAGCAGACCGCGGGATTGAGAAGTGAGTGCAGAGAGGCCGCGCAGACAGGATGTCAACTGTTCTTTCAAGTGGTTGTATGATAAAAGGGAAGAGCATGGGTAGTTAAAGAGTGTAGCAAGATGCTGGGAGTTTTATTTGTTTATTTTTTATTTTTTGTAAATATAGGAGCCATGAGAATGTTTTTTAGAGGAGGAGAAGCAGAGGTTGAATATGGAGGGAATCAAAAGTAGTAAAAGATGTAAGAGAAAGAAAGAAACTGCAAGAACAAGATCAGTAAGGAAGTAAGAGTGGATATAGGCCTAGGAGCCCAAGTGGATGGGTGATTTAGGCTCAACGAGGAGGTGAGATACCTCTTCTGTGAAGTAGGAATAAAGGGTGAATACAAATTTAGGGAAATACCGGTATCAGGCTTTGGGACCTTGAACTGAGAACCCAACTTTTACATTTCATTGTGTGGAAATAGGAGATGATATCAAGGCGCATTCAGCCATTCATTCAGCATGAATTCCTAGTCTGTGTTAGTCCAGGCTCTGGAAAAATGGTGGTAAACAAAAGAGGTAAAAATTCTTGCCTCCATGAGAGGACAATAAACAAATAAGCAAATGCATGTATATTACGTCAGATGGATGATAAGTGCCACAGAGATAACGTAAAGCAGCAGAGTGTCAGTGAGCGGCAGAGGGAGGGTGGGTGGTTGCATTTTACACAGGATCAGGGAAGGCTACACTGGGCCGTGAGGGAACATGCAGATAGAACAGCAAGTGCAAAGGCCCTGAGGTGAGGAGTGTAGTGGGGCACGAAGTCAGAGAGGTGATAGGCCTGGGGGCCAGCTTGCGGGGGGCCTGGTGGGTGATTATACGAACTTGGGCTTTTGCTCTGTGTGCTGTGTGCAGAGCAGTGACATCGTCTGACTTGTTCTAAAAGGACCAGTGTGGCCAGGATGGAAGGAGGGAGACCGGTGAGGACGCTGCTGCTATTGATCAGAGTGGTGGCTGTGGAGACGGGGAGAAGTGCTTAGATTGTAGACAGCTTTGGAGGTGGGGCCGTCAGACCTAGATGTGGGATGGGAACAAAAGTCGAGGACGGCTCTAGGGTTTGGGGGCCTGAGCAACTAAAGGGTGGAGCTGCTCTATATCTAGACGGGTAACAACGTGGGAAGGGCAGACTTGGGAGGAACGTCCGAGGTGTGATTTTGGCCATGACAGATTGCAGATGCCCTCGAAAGCTCTGAGGGGAGAGGTTGGAGCTTAGAAGCGGTGGCACAATGATGCCAGTATACGATGTCGCCAGTGTATGATGTCTCATGCAGTGTGGCACTGCGTGGTGGCGCCCAGCGGGGACCACAGGTACAGAAGAGCTCCCAGGGCTGAGTCCCACAGCCTCCCACATTTGGCAGGTAGAGGCACGGGGAGGATGGGGCCAAGAAGCTGGTGTGGAGCAGCTTGTGAGGCAGAAGGTTGGTGAAGGAGCGTGTTTACCCATGCGGCCCCTGCGGTGTCAGGGGGTCTGCGAGCGTGGAGAACAGGAGGGCATGGCAGGTCTTTATGGGGCATCCAGGCGGGCTCATCTGAAGGACTTGTTAGTGGTGCCCGGCAGCTTGGGGGCAGGAGTAGAAATGTAAGGGACTCCGCGGAAGAGGGTTATGAAGGCGAGTGCAAGGGAAGGACTGACGGCCTGGAGATGATGGATGCTCGGGACTGTGGCCCCTGGGCTCAGGCTGGTTGGGTCACAGCTGAGTCCAGAAGGAGGCAGGTGACCATGAGAGAAGAGAGGTCCCAGGTTGGGGCCATGCTGACCGTGGGGGCAAGTGAGTTGTGGGCCAGTGGGACTGCATCTCCAGGTCCCTGACCGGCCCCTGCTTGCCCCATGCTGGGGTGAGAAAAGAGAGAGGTGTGGCGTCCTGCAGGACAGCAGGAGGCCCCCCTGCCCCTGGGGAAGCAGGACCCTGGACGCACCCTCTTTTCTTGTCTGACAGCCCCCCCCCCACAACCTCTCTCCAGCGTGTGGCCGGCTCCCAGACTCAGAACACCAACTAATCTTGATTTTCTCTTTGTTTTTGTTTTGTTTCGTCTTGTTTGATGGCTTGTCCCTTGCGTTCTCCATGTGTGTGGTGTCCCTCGTCCCCTGTGCTGTGGGCGTGGTGCCTTCCTTGCCTGGTGTGGTCCCCTTGCCCCTGCCTTCCCTTCCTGCTTGTCCCCCTCCCTGCCGGCTCCCCCGGGGTGGGGGTGGGCAGCGTACAATGCCAAGCTGCAGGGCCTCGGGCACCCCGGCTCCCGGCTGCCTCCTCTCCACCGGCTCCGATCTTCTTCCCTCTCCGGTTGGTTCCCCTCCACCCCTCCACCCTTCCGCCCCTCCACCCCTTCCCTCTACCCCCTTCCCCCTTATAAGTCTCTGGCCCTCATTGTGGCTGTCAGCCTCTCTTCCCCCTCTCTCATGGGCCACTCCTTCAAACCCCTGCCCTCTCTCGTCCTCTTTCATTTTCCCGTCCACCTTCCCTCTCCTCCTCCCCTCTTTCTCCTCTTTCCATCTCTTCCCATTCTCTTTGCCCCCTCCTCCCTTCCTTACTGCCTCCCTGCCCTGCCCACTTCCTCCTCCCTCTCTCAAGACCCTCTCCCCTTCCTTTCTGCATGAGCGAGTGCTCCCACTTCCGCATGGACACAGGCCTGATGCTTTTGGCTTTGGCCTTACCTGCTGAGGACACAGGGTCTGGGGTGACTAGATGAGCTTCCAGATTCCCCATGGACACACAGGCTTTTGCACTGAGTGTGCTCGGTGAGGGTGGGGACAGCTCGGCTCTCCGGCCACCCTCGCCAGACCGCCCAGGCTGCTGGGCCAGGGTCTCAGCAGGAGCCAGGCTGTGCTTTGCATGGGCCACCAGGCTTCATGACAGACAGTGGCGCCCTAGCACCTGCCGGTCTGTCCACTCTCGAGTGCGGTACTCCGTGGGGACGCAGCATCCCCTCTGACCTCATCCCCAATCTCTGATCCTGGGACCCACGGCCAAGAGTCAGAAGCCCTGGGTGTGGTCCTGGCTCTGCCTGTGACTGCCTCTGTGACTCTGGGCAAATTTCTTAATTACTCAGCTCAATTTCCTGATGTGAAACATGGAGAGATCATAGCACTGCCACGTGTGTTTTGCACGGTGGCCTGACCTGCCCCAGTATGGTGCACCTTTCATCAAGGATCCCGTTGCTCTATTTGACGGTGATGCCCCCTCACGTCTGCCCCGGGTCTCTTGGACATACAGGCTGTTAGCTCTGGGGAGACTCACCTCACTGTTTTCCCTGTGCCTCTGAGCCCGGAGGCCCAGGTTAGGGAGGAGGCCGTGCTGAGCTTGCCCCATGCCGTGGCCTTGAGCAGTTCTGGGAAAAGGCTTAGGGGGTCATGGGGACTGGTGGCCACTGATGGCAGCATCTGGTGCTGGCACAGACCCTCCTCTTCCCCATCATGGAAAGTGGGGAGATGACTCTAGCAGAATGCCCCCTGTCCTCCACCTCCCCTCTCTCCCTTCACCTCTCCTTGACCCAGTGGTGGGGAGTGCAGTGTTCACTTGGACCTGGGGGTTCGGGGCAGTTCTGGGGTGGTGGGCCTGTCCTGAGGGGAGCTGGCATGGCTTGCCCTGGGGCTGCTAGTGTGATCGCCGTGTGGCTTTCTGGTGCCCTGGCCCAGCAGGTGGCCTCCCGGATACCCTGGCTTTCGGAGCCCCAAGCATGCCGTCGGACACCCAGCCCCGTCACCTGGAGCTGAGGAATCCAGGCTTCTGGAAATCGGAAGGCTGGAAAGAAGAGCTGGGTCTGTGGGGGTGGACACGGCCAGTCCGGGGAGGCACGTGATGATGCCTGACACCGGGGCGTTTGTCCATGGGACTCGGGTGGTGGGCCCCTGTGTTCTGCTGAAATGGGTGTATGGATGTGTGTTAGGGCTGCGGCCCCCAGAAGTGCAGTGTGTGTGTGTGTGTGTGTGTGTGTGTGTGTGTGTGTTAGATGAAGGGGATTCATTGCCTCAGGTCCAGTCCACCTCGGGGGGTGGGGTGGGGGGCTTAGAGCCAGCTGTGCCACCCGGAGTGAGGACCCCCAGGAATGGGGCTGTCTTGGCACCCTGTTCTTTGAGGTCTGGTGGGTGGGGTGGAGGCCCTGGGCTGAGGTGACTGTCATCATCCAGGTGGTGGAATGGCCCAAAGCAGCCTCCAGAGGACACCGAGTGCTGCTGACTGTTTTGATCCTAAAGGCCACGTCCTCGCCATGAGGGCATCGCACTCCTCTTGCTCTGGCGCTAGGACGAAGACATCTCAGAGCCCCTTGGGCGGTTCTTTCCACCTTTCTTCACCAGCTTCCTCCAGCCCCGGTGTCTCCTGCTGGGGTAGAGGCTCTGAGGGCAACTCTGACCCACCGCCACTCCGGGTGAAGGCTGTGTGTGTGTGTGTGTGTGTGTGTGTGTCCATGTGTGCGTGTGCTGTGCGTGTGCTCCTGTAGGGAGTGGAACACGTGGACGCAGAGGCCCCGGGCAGAGACGGGGGACAGGGCCAAGAGACTGAGAAAGTCCTGGGGTTGAGGGTGGCGTTGGGGAGGAGGGTGGCAGGGAGTAAGCCTGTTGTTATGGTCGGTCAGTCTCTGGGACATGAGGGAGGGGTGTTCTCTCTCTGACACTGGCTGTTAGCTTGTGTCCAGCTGTCCCAGCTTGGCCAGGGAACAATGGGGCTCTCTTCCCTCCCCCTGGCCATGCCCTGTCTCCCCTCCCATGGAGAAGGACAAGAGCGAGGGGACATGGCTCTCCAGCTCTCTGGGGCATATCTGGGCCTGCCAAAGGGGACAACAGTGAGATACTGTGTTCAAAGAATGTGAGAGGCTCTGACTGGCCACTGGTGCCTTGGGGCTCACTGTAGGGGAGAGGCCATCTCCGTGGGAGTGGAATGTGGGGTCTTCCCCCTTCTGCGGAGGCTAGCTCTTTGGAGATAGTCCTATCCATCCCCCTGCCTCAGGACTTGAGGAGCTGTGATCATCCTCAGATGTCAGTGCCAGGATCTCGCATCCTCCACAGCTGGGAAGCCCCCCACTCTGGCACTCTGGACCCTTCTCTGGGCGGCTGCAACCATCTGCAGCACCTGAACGTGAAGGATGCTTCTGGACACACCGGGGAGGATTTTCTCTGTCCCCCTGGGAGATTGAGGGCCTCGGATTAACACAGACCCACTTTCCAAGGGTGGACATCAGATCCCCGTGCAGGGAAGCTGGCCACCCCTTGCAAAGGCGCAGAGATCTGCCAGAAACAGGCTGCCGGGCTGGGTGAGCCGGAACTGAAACCAGCCCTAATGCATTTCTTTTAACCTTGGGGCCGAACTTAGTTCCAAACCCCAAGAGCCTTTCCCAAATGGGCCTCCTTTGTCACAATTATTATTAGAAAATCAATGGCTATGTCTGTTTCTTTCTGATGTTTTTGCCAGGAATGAGAGGAGCGGCAGCTCTGGAGCGGGCGGCCCAGGAGGCCTGGGAGGAGGGGGCTCAGTGCAGGGTGAAGGCAGGGGGCCCCGGGGCAGGCACAGCGGGCTGCTCTCTGAGGGCTGGGAGCCTGGGGTGGCCGCAGCCCGGGGTCCCAGGTGCTGCTCAGCCCGGTGAGAGCCTGCCTGCATCTTTAATCCGGGCTGATGGTCATAACAGACCCTTATTAGGACTATGTGACCCCCATTTCTCTCTTTGGAAAATAAGGGGCACATTCAGGGGAGGGTTTATTTGCCTTTAAGTAAAGCCGTTGGTGGGTCTGGTTTACTGTCCCCATCTGGGGCTCTTTTTTCCTGGTTGAGATAGAGAGTGGGCTGCCTCTGAGTGATAGAGACCCCGAAGTGGAGGCTCAAACCTCTGCCTTGTAACTGCCACGCCAGTCCTACTGCTGTCTGGACCGGGCCCCCAGTTACACGACAATATGAGTGTGTGTCTCAGAGTGACTGTGTGTCCGCCCCTAGTTTGGCTTCGGCAGCCTCTTGTTCGTGACAAGTAGGAAGGCTTCCCAGCGTGTGCTCTCCCGGCAGCCTTAGTGGCCGCACCAGGCTGGAGCTGGGGGGCCGGGGCGCCGGGGCCACGCAGACCCCACCGTGGAGGGCAGATGACTCGGGCTGAATGAGGGTGATTTCTGCTTGGCTCCCGTGGTGCACGCCCAGGGGCCAGGAGTGTGCGCGTGTGCATGTGTATCTGTGTGCAGTGTGCCACGGGGCGGTGTTCCCAGACGCGTCGGCCTGAGGCCGGGGCGGCCAGGCGCGCACGTGCCCTTGGCCCTGTCCCAGCCCCCTTCCCCTGGCTTCACCTGCCCCCCCTCCAGGGTGCGGGTTGGGCAGAGCTGAAAGTGTCCTCGCACAGGCTCGGGAAGACAGGAAGCCTGTCCTCAGGCTGGGTCTTGGCCTCTGGGACCCAGGGAGTGAGTTTTCTAGGATTCCGGAGCCAGCTCCATGAGGCAATGGGTTCCGTGCCTCAGCCCAGCTGTGGGAAGCCAGTGGGAAGGAGGGAGGGCGAGGCTAACGACATGCCGAGGCCTGTGGGATGGAAGGGAATACAGAAAAGCAGATGGAGAACATGACTTCGGGGCCTCTGCCTGCTGCTCTGCTGGGAGGGGCAGGGTGGGAGCCGGGCCATCTTCGGGGTGAAGCAAGGGGTGGGTAGACGAGGGGCCGGCACAAGGGGAGTTGGCAAGAGGTTCGGGGGTGCCGGCACGAGGGCTGGGGAACCCCAGAGAAGGCCAGCAGTATCCTAGGGGCCAGCTGGGGCCGAGGACTTCACAGGACTTCGTCATTTCTTTGTTTCTTCTCGAGAGCACCACTCGCAAGATGATGCATTATTTGCTCTTTCCAAAGTTCTTCCCCCGGGCCTGATGTTGCTTGTTGGTTGATGCGGTCACCTTGGAGACTGTCTCTCCTCTTTCCACCTTCCCTCATTTGCCTGGAAGCTCTGGCCCTCTGCCTCCAGGGTTTGCAAGGAGCTGACATCTGTTTCTTGTATCACCCCCTTTGCGCTTTGGGCCTCAACCCTGTGCAGGGCAGAGCTTCCTAGGAAAGGGCAGCCCCACCTAAGCAGATCCCCCACCCTTCAGAGAAAGCCCGGGGTGGGGGCTGGGCAGAGGGAGGCAGTGGGGAGTCCTGCGGGGGGACGGGCCCCCTCCAGCGCGGCCCCTGGCTACGATGCCCTGCCTTCTCTGGGGAAATGGGGCCTGACCAATCCTCTCTCGCCTGATATGCTCACTGCCCTCGCTGTCTTGCCTTCCTCCCAGGGGTGCAGGCTCGGGAGAAGCAGCCTGCAGAGCCCCCAGCCCCTCTGCGGAGGCGGGCAGCCAGCGATGGACAGTACGAGAACCAGTCTCCAGAACCCGGATCTCCCCGTAGCCCGGGGGTTCGTTCTCCTGTTCAGTGCGTGTCCCCCGAGCTGGCTCTCACCATCGCCCTCAATCCTGGAGGGCGGCCCAAAGAGGTGAGTCCCTGGGCAGCATCCTGTGGCCAGAGAGAGGGGTGGGGCCCATCTGAGCTATCCAGGAGCCAGATAGTCACCTGAGGGGCACTGCCCCTTCAGCAAACGCAGTCCTCCCCCTGTATCTCTTCTCTGGGGTGTGGAATCTGGCATTTCCGTCCCTAAGTAGTTTTTATGCTCCCACTTCTCAGATTAACACTGAGATTGGAGTTCCCTCCTGGATTCCTAAAGAGCGCCGCGTAGTAGGGGGGTAAGGGTCCCGGGTATGACCACCGTCTCTACCCTCCAAACCCGATCATACAGACTGACGAGAGCAGTTTTGGATTCCTTCTAGGTATAGGGTTTTCTTGGGAGATCTGATTCCAATGCCAGAAGGTTTGCATTTCTGAGACATTTCAGTAGTTGGAGGCAGCGAATTTTAGACTTCAAGGAGCATACCAACCACTGGGGAGTTTGTCAAATACATAGATTCCCAAGTCCACCTCCAGAGATTCCTGCATATTAGATCTAGGACAGCGCCCAGAAATATGCATTTTAAACGTACATCCTGGAAGATTCTGATCGGAGTGGCCCATGTCTGATAAAATCCAGGCTAGTGTGTTATTCTGGGTATAAATGGCTTTTGGACATCTTTTCTCTCCTGCCTTCTGGCAGGATCCGAGTCCCCTGTCCCCAGACCCTTCTCTTTGGCCCTGTTGGGGAAATTTCCAAGGCAAGCATTCCTGATTTCCACCCGCAGGGACCGTGGGGGACCCCGGCTTTGCAAAGGGCCTTTTTTCATTCCGTCAGTGACAAAGGAGTGGGTGGGGCTGTGAATGGCTGGGATGTCCCTTTGACCTTTATGTTTACCGAGGAGGGATGGGTGGGCTGGTTACCTGGGAAACCGCTGCTCTTCAGGTTCACGGCCAGCAGCGGGCATCCCCCTCTACTCCCCTGTTCTTGTCCTGCAGCCCCATCTGCACAGCTACAAGGAGGCCTTTGAGGAGATGGAGGGAACCTCCCCGACCAGCCCACCGCCCAGCGGGGGTAAGAGCTGCTCACTACCCTGTCTTCCCTGGGTCCCCTCAAGCCCCTCTCTCAGCCCCGGCCTGAGTAAGCGCCCCAGGTTTGCAGGCAGGTACTGGTGGGGCGTGGCGGGGGGGCATGATCTGTTCTTCCCCCCCACTGGATGGCTCATCGCACTTCACCATCCCTGCCCTGCTTCTCTTCCTTCCGTTGTCCCCGTGCACACATGTAAGGGGGCAGAAGCCACAGGCTCGGATCCTGCTGACCTTCTGTGGGGTCCCTGGCCTCCCAAAGTCTAGAATTTTCCTAAGCTTTGAGAGTGTTGGCATCCTGTGTGCAAAACACACCCCCTCCATCCGAAAGTGACTCTTGTGACTTGGTGGCATATCTCTGAGATGCCTCTTGACCTTTTTGCTCGTGACCCTCAATCCTGTCTACATCCAGGCACCTCTTCTGTTTCAGGCAACCTACTTAGTTGCCATCAGGGAAAGAAAGGCCTAGAACACTCAGTCTTGTCAGAGTCCCCATCTCATCCATTCTTGGCCTACGGGCAGGAACATTTAGTCCCTGATGCACTCACTGGAGAGGCAAATCCCCAAACGGCAGAGGCATTTCCACCCATAGAGAAGACCCGGATGAGTACAGCATAGAAGAGACAGGGGGAGCTGGTAGGGGGCAGCTGTGGGACAGCAGTGATGGGAGGATACTGAGGACTCAGAGCCCCTGCGACAGGCCTCCCGGCAGCAGAGGAGGAAGAGATGAGGGAGGGGAGGAGGGTGAGCACGGAAGAGCAGAACTGGCGGTAATGTTCTCCTGGGGGCTGGCTGTCCTGAGGAGGGAAGAATGTGGCACCCCTGTGCCAGCAGAACTTGTGTGGGCTGCCTTCTGGGGCCTGCAGGAGGCTGGGGTTGTGAGTGGGAGCCGTGGCTCTCCTCCCCAGAGCAGCATGGTCCAAAGGAAATAGAGCACAAGCCATGTTTGTGATGTAACGTTTTCTAGTGGCTGCGCTGAAATACGTAATAGGAAACTAGAGAAGTAGATTTAATATTTTCTACTTAACCCCAAATGTCTAAAATATTATTGATTTCAATAGGTAGATCAAGATAAAAATATTAAGGACATGCCTTACCATCTTTTTTTTTAAAAAAACTGTAAAAAGAGTCCAGTGAAATTACTTTTAATTAATAGGTTTGACTTAATCCCCAAGATCTAGAATATCATAATTTCAACGTGGAATCAACCTAAGGAGACACGTTGCCTTCTTGTTTCATAGCAAGTGTTTGAAATCCGGTGTACGTTTTACACCGAGAGCGTGTCTCGGTTCTGGTCGGCTCCACAGCCGGCGCCGTAGCCCCATGAGCCTCCTCGCTACCATATTGGACCAGTGCAAGCCGGGGTGGTCCACTGAAGAGGCATCTCTGTGGCCTCTTGTGACTCCGTGGAATCAGTTGCTGTCCCTCCTGAGGGTGGTCTTCACCCTCCCCCTTCACGCCTGGCTCTGATTTGCCGTTGGTCCAGTCAGCCAGGATCTTGGCCATCACCCTGTTTGGGATGGAAGCCATCTGGGCCGAGCGAGGGTGAGGTTTTGCCATCTGTGTCTGTTCCCATTCTTCTCGGCCTGCCCTGGCCAGCCCTGCTGCCCCAGCCTCCCGGAGAAGAAGTCAGAGGTTTCGTCAATGCACAGGCTTGGGAGAGAGGACAGAGGCGGAGAAATTCGAGGAATTCCTCTCTCGGGAAGCAAAAGCCTTGCCTGGCTTCAGGGCCACCCACTCGTCTGCCTCAGCAGGAGAGCCAGTTGCTTGGGGACCGGAGCATGAGCCACCAGGGAGCTGGAGGTGCTTGGGGTGGAAGCAGGAGAGCCCTCCCACCGCCTCTGGTCCTCTTCACCTGGTCGCACTGGTCCACCTGTGTCTCTCCTGTGCCAACTGGGCCAACACATGCTTCGCGGTCATTCCGTGGACAGTGGCCTCTAGGCTGGGCTCATTCCTCCCTGACTAAGTACATTCAAATTCATTCCCTTGACAAACATTAATAAGTGCTCCATAAGGGCCTATTGCAAGGCACCATTTTCAGTAGCTGGAGGGTGGTAGAAACCGAATCTGTGTGTGTACGTGTGTGTGTAAGGAGAGGGAGGGATGGAGACACGTGAGTCTAGACCTATCCCCTTTACCTGGATGTGTGCCTCTGTGCACATTTGTCTCCTCTGCTGTATTTGTCCGCTGGGCATCTAAGGACGGTGTGAGGGTGGAGTCTGCGCCCGCCCGGACCCCCGTCACCGCTCACTGCTCCTGTGTGGCCCTATGCACACACCCACGTGTGCACAGATAAGTTATGTGTGTTGCTTGCACCGAGGGACTGTAGCTTGTAGCCTTTCGTTTCCTGTAGGTCTCCCTGTCTTTTAGGGAAAGGAGGAGGGCCCGGGGAGGGTCCTGGAGCCGCTGTGCGGTGCTGGGCATCCGAGGGCTACAGCCAGGCTGTTGAGGCCATTGGTGGTGGCAGGCAGGCTGGGGCTCCGACTGACCTGTGCGGCGGCCTGTCCTCAGGGCCCGTGGCCTCTGCACGCTCCCGATTAGCTGTGACAGGGGACACAGAGCTCAGTTCTTTGCTTCTTCTCAGAGGTGTGTCAGGAGACGCAGCAGCTGCCACCGAGAAATCGCGTGACTGGGCCTAACAACCGCCCTGCAGTTCAGCTCGGAGTCTGGCCACGTCCTTGGCTGACGGGAAAGAGCCTGACGGCCCTCCCTGACCTTGTGTGTTACGTGACACTTCTCACCCCGCCCGGCAGCCTGGAAGGGCCCTGGGGTTTGCGCAGGGAGTCGGTGCTCTTGGCCAAGGGTTGTGGAGCTTCTCCCTCTCCCAGGACGCCCAGATTTGGGGGGTACAGAGTCCCACACTGAGAAATTCTCTCTTCCTGGGGTTTACAAGTGGCTTGGGTGGCTGGGGGTCAGAGACCTTTGGCCAAGGGCTGCCCCGGGGTCTCAGGGTTGGCACGGCTGTGCCCATGACCCTTCCGCCCTCCGTCCTTTACAGGGTCCATCTTGATTTCCCATCTCCTTTTGTTCTCTGAGTCCATCAAGGTGCAGGGCGTGGGAAGACTGTGTGTGTGTGTGTGTGTGTGTGTGTGTGTGTCGGGGGGAGCGAGAGGGTGAGGGAAGAGAGGATAGAGTATGGAGGAAGTCAGAGAGTCAGAGAAACCTGCGTGTATGTTGTCAGCCATGGCCATGCCGGGCGACCACAGTGACACAACTAAGGGCCCCCGCATAGAAGCTATTTGCTGGAGGTTGAGGGCCAGGGCCAGGGCCCGTTGAGGGGCAGTGCCATTTCCTGTTTCACTCTGCCCTTTGTGCTGTGGAGAAGCACGGAGATGGGAAAGGGCTGTGGGAGCAAGGCAGTAACCCCTGGGGGCTGCGGCTGGCTCCTCTGCCCTGCGCCTGCTGCCCACCCCTCACCAACACGTCCTCACGTAGGGGTGTCCCCGCTCCTGCCCCCTTTCCTCTCCCCATACCCCCCTCACCCCAAGGCTCACCCCCTGTGTCTCCTTTCTGCTTCCTGGCACAGTGCGCTCCCCTCCGGGTCTGGCCAAGACACCCCTGTCTGCTCTAGGCCTGAAACCCCACAACCCAGCGGACATCCTGTTGCACCCTACAGGTGGTGAGTGACTCTAGCTGGAAGGGAGGTGGGAGGGGGAGGCCAGAGGGAGGAGTAGGGGTTGGAGGACCCCTGTGGTCCTGGGCAGGGCCTCAGGATTGAATCAGAAAATGCCCAGAGGTGATGGCTTCTCAGGACCCTTCTGGAAACAAGATGACAGCCTGGCTTTGTGCCCACAGTGAGGTCAGGCCTGTGTCGGGGCTCTCTGTGCAGAGGTTGAGGGGGATAAATCCCTCTGCAGCCTTCATGCCCATTGACATGTGAGGTCTGTGCCACTCCCAGGGTCCTCTGACTTGGGGATTTGGGGGCTTGGCCTCAGTCTCCTTGGAGCTGGTCAGCTCTCTGCCAGAAGGCTGGCTCCACCATCCCCCAGCGTTCAGGCACTTGTGTACATGCACACACACAGATGTACACACACCCTCCCCCCACCCCAGTTCACACCTCCCACTCCCTTATCACATCCTCCAGCTTCTGTCCTCCCTGTGGGGAAGGGGAGAGTGGAGGGCCCTAGGCCCTATGTGGCCATTTTGAACAAGTTTGAACCACCCCGAAGGTTGTCCCCTTAGACTCTGGTTTTAGGGCTGGACTGGGACTCTTGAGGCCAACTTTGCTTTTTCTCCTTAGTCACCAGAAGACTGATCCAGCCAGGTAGGAGGGCAATGACACGCTTGTGTGACACACAGACACACGGCCGGCACAGCCTCCCACTCAGGGGTGCCTGCATGGCCAGGGACACCGAGTCACCGGGGAGCAGAAGGGGATCAGGGCTGCCTCTCACCAGCCAGCACATTGCTGCTTGAGATGCAGGCCCTGGGTGCAGGGGCTGTGAGGGGGACGGCCTCGTCCCTGACAGCGAGGCCCACCTTAACCTGCGTGTCCTGAGCCCCCAGGGTCGTGTCCGGTGGACCTTACCTCCTCCCTGGGCTCTTCTGCTCTGGCCTCACTCCTGCTTTCCCACCTCCTTCTTCTCAGCAGATTGCTTTTCAGGAAAGGACCCCTGTTAATTGATCTCTCTCTCTCTCCTTTCCTCTTTTCCTCTCTTCCTCCTCGCCTGCCTCTCTTTCCTGCCTCTCCTTCCTCCTACCTCTCCTCTTGTCTTCCCTCAGAGGAGGATGAGGGGAAGGTGGTGACAGAGCTTCCCAAAGGTGAGTGTGGCTTTGCTTGCGTGGCCGCTTCCTGCTCTCTGGGCCTGGGGATGGCTGTGGACGAGGAGCTTGCTCAGGCTGGCTCGGGGGCAGCTCTCTCTTCTGACAGGTCTCAGATGACCAGGCCTGGAGCCCACCCCCTGGTGATGAGCTGTCATCTTGGATGCTGCCTGAGTTCTGACGGTGGGGGGGCGGTGGGCAGGGGTTCAGGTGTAGCCAGCTCCAACCGCCAGTGCGGAGCCACCCTGGTGATGATCCCTCCCTCCTGCCACCTTGCTTGGTTTCGTATCAACACAGATGGTAGGAAGTCTGTCTTTCTGGGCTCTTGGATGCCTCTGGGGATCGCAGAATGGCCACGGACCCACTCCCACATCAGGACACCCATGAACATGGTTCTGACAGTTTCAAGGAGTCCCCACGTCCGTGCCTCTGCTTAACCCTCGATTTAGATGAACTCTGCTTTGTACATGAAGCAGAGCGGAGGATGTGAGGAAGGGGGACGTAAGCAGAAGAGGAAAATAGAGAGGGGACATAATCTGGTTGGAGGCCTTTAACCTATTAGGGACAGAATTCAAATGATGTCTCAGAGCATCAGGTGAAATGAAGGGGGTGCCGGCCTCGGTTGTCTGTGTGTGACTGGGCATCGGGGGGCCTTGGATGAGGGGGGCACTGAGGCCCCTTCCAGCTCTGACACATTAGATGTTCTGACTTCCCACCTGGGCCCTGGTTCTATGCGGCCTGGTTTCTTTAAAGGCTTTATCTGCTTTCTCTTTTTCTTTTTAGATTTATTTGTTTATTTATTTGAGGGGGGGGGGGGAGTAGGGGAGGGACAGAGGGAGAAAATCTCAAGCAGACTCCCTGCTGAGCATGGGGCCCAATGCAGGGCTTTATCCCACAACCTGTGAGTTCATGACCTGAGCTGAAACCAAGAGTCGGATGCTCAACCGACTGAGCCACCAGATGCCCCCCTGTCTGTGTTTCTTAAGCCCGTTTCCCACTCACCACCTTGGTTTTCCACCCCCAGAGAGGGCATGGGCTGGGGATCACCCAGGTAAGGTGGCTGCAGCTTCCCGGAGGCTTTGCTCACTTGGAGCCAGCCAGGGTTGGGCAGCCGCGCCAGGATGCTGGGGGTCGCAGCAACAGATCCCAGGGTGGGATGAGCCCCAGCGGGCTCCTGGCTGCCCCTCCCCACAAGCCTCCTACCCTGGGAGAGGACTTTCCCCCAGGCTGGCTGCCGGCTGCTGGCTGCTGGCTCCTGACAGGGCAGTGACCGTGGGACAGGAGTCCAGAAACGCTGGTGCCCGGAGCCCACCCCCAAACACTCTCCAGTGGGACGGTCTGAGGGGAGATTATCCCACAGGCTGACAGGCCCCGGATGTCGTGTTTCCCACACTTTGGGGTGACACTTCAGGGAAGCGAGTATCAACAGAGCTGAGCTGAGACCTGCCCGTTTTGCCTCACGAATGACTCTCAGCCTTCCAGGCCTCAAGGCCTCTGGCCCTCTTCGTGTGTCTTGGAGCCACAGAGTTTGGAGGGGAAGGTTCTCGTGGATCAGCTCTGCTGCACCCATCATTTTCACGGATGTGGGGGCACTGAGGCCTGAGCTGTGGGGGTGATGGTCGGGGGAGCCTGCCCAGGACCACAGTTAGGAGGCAGAAGGCCCAGACTGGACTTCCAGGTCTCCCGTCTGCTCGTCCTCGGGCTATTTCAAAGCCCTCCTCCCGCCTCCAGGCCCTGTGCCTGGGGATTCCAGCGTGGGGGTCGGAATTGCTGTCGTGGCCTGGGGAGTGCGGCGGGAGAGGGACGGGGAGCAGGGCCGTGGGCAGCCAGCTCCGTTTTTCCTAACTCATGTACCACCTCCCGGGTCAGACCGAAGCGCATTGTCTGCTGCCCCTCTGAAGCCCTGGCTGATTTCCCTGCTGACACTTTGGTGGGAAATGCAGGAAAAGATGCCTGTGAGGAAAGATGGTCAGAGGCAGAAGTATCCAGCTAGGGGCAGAGCTGACTTGAAGGGACTCTGCCCTGGTCACACATGCATTCATTCCCTCCTTTGCTGATTCATTCAGCATCTCGTGTGCCTACCATGTATACCACGCACCGTGCCGGGCTCCGGGAATAGGATGATAGGCAGCACTACGATTCCTAATGTCACGGAGCATATGCATGAACAGGACCCGGAATTAAATTACTTGGAATTACGTATTGAGGTAGTGCTCTAAGGGGAAGGGTGTAGTTTATGAAACATTATAGCCAAGAACCTGACCTTGGCTGAAGAGGTAAGACGTGAGGGTGAGTGACGTGAACTTGGTGAAACCAGGAGATGAGAAAAGCATTCCGCGTGGAGGGAAAGCATGTACAAAGGCCCAGGGGTCAGAAGGAACTGCATGGTTTTTTTTTCTAGGAACCGCAAAATCAGTGAGGCTCAGAGCAAGAGGGAGCTAGTGGTTGGAGCAAGTGGGGGAGTGTGGTCCAGATAAGGTTCGACAGGCAGGAGTGGGCCACGTGGGGCCATGGTCACCACATCTTGTTTAACAATCACCGAGAGGAAGGCGGTAGGAACCCCATTCTACCAATGGGGAGATGACGTTTAGGGTGGTTAAATGGCTGGTCTGGGTCTGAGCAGTCAGCCGGGGGCATGGCTGAGAGCCAACGCCAGAGCCGCGGAGGCTGCCCCGCACCGGGCACGACCTGTCAACCGTGGGGCTGGGGACGGGGCTCTCTTCTCCATGAAGGCAGGCGAGCAAGGAGGCCTGCAGCAGTTAAGGCGTGAGGTCAACGTCAAGACTATTCTCCCAGTGGTGAAACAGGGAAAGAATTGTAGAAGGTCCCTTCGCAGAGGAGTGCGGACGGGGAACATGCGGGTTAGCTTCTGTTTGTCCGGGTGGCGAGGCGGGACAGATTTGGCCTAAAGGAAGACTCTGGACTAGAAATGGCCCCTCTGGGGAATTGTTCCTGCTCTGAGATCCGTGGTGGTGGGTGTCCTGTGGCATCTGGGATTCTTGGCGGGGGGGGCAGTGCTGTGCAATGCAGATTTATTGAGCACCCATTGTATGCCGGCTCCTGCGCTAGGCACCGAGGGTCTACCCACTGAGGGTATAAGGTGAGATACCTGGTGAGGGCAGAGGCGCCAACAGACGATCGAGCATTGTGAAGAAGCGCTGAGCGGGGGTTGGAAGAGGATGTCACAGGAGTTCAGAACGCCTGTGTATGGCCCAACCTCAGAGGCTTGAAATTCCAACTTCGGAGCTCCTGGATGGGAACTCGGGCGTTTCTCTACTTCCTGCCTCTCCCCACGCACATGTCTTCATTTTGCTTGGGGTGGGCAGGCCCCTTCTCTCCAAGCAAAGAGCCTTTCCTGGGGGCAGGACAGGCAATTCAGGGTGTTGTTGAAGAGCCGATAGTGCCCTGGGCCTGGTGGGGCCAAGTCACTCTTGTGCTGCCAGCTGCTCTCAGCCGCCAACAGCCACTGAGAATAGGTTTGAGCTCTGGAATGTTCTACATGAAGCACCCTCCCCGGCCCCACCTCTCCTGCTCTTCGCAACTCCTTTGGGTGCAGCTGCTCCAGGACTGGACGGGAGGAGGAAAGGAGCAGGAGAGGGTCAGAGAGAAGGGTGGAGGGAGACAGGAGCAGGTGTGGCCGGGGCATAGGCTGACACCCGTGGGGCTGCTTGTAAACGCTGCTGTGGAAAAGAGCAGGAAGGGATTAGAGGGAACTGCCCCATCTTTCTCACTTGATCTCGGCCGGGCAGGTGAGTATTCTCATTCCCCTTTTACAGATGAGGAAACTGAGTCCCAGAAAGTTTGAGCAGCCTTTCCCAGGTCACCCCTCCAGGAGTTGAAAGAAATGGGGGATCCCAGGAGTCATATGTTGTCCTGTGGCTGGGAAAAGAGAAAAAGCTGAAGAATAGACAGAAAAAGGAGGTGTTTTCAATATGGCAACTGAGTCAGAAAACTTGGGAAAACTGAGTTTTGGGCCTTAGAGGTTGGTTTTGAACAGTTCTGGAGATGGACTCAAATGAAGTAACTTCCCAAAGGTCTCTCCTGCTCCGGGTTCAGGAGGAACAGAGATGGAGACAGAGGGCTTAGCTCATCTCCACCCCCGGGTGGGCCAGGCAGGCTAGGAAGGGGCGACAGATGGCCGCAGTCTAGCCAACCAAAGATGAGGGTGGTCATGCCTCTCACAGGACTGGGGAAGGGCGGTGGGCAGGTGAGGGAAGGGCCAGGTGGACTGGGTCACTGAAATCCTGCTAGGCCAGGAGCAAAGCATGAGTTTGGTTGGCCTCTAAGTCCAAGGACTGTTTCCTACCATGTGGCAGCTACTGCTTCTCCCTGGGGAAGGAGTCCTGTCCCCCGAGTTCACAGAGTCTTCCTTTGGCTTCCTGTGTCTCAGGATCTGATGGGAGTGGGGAAGGGGCCGAGGAAACTGATGCCTTGCAAGCGTAACCATCCTGTAACCACCCCAGGCTTTCTGACATCCCAGAATTTCTCATAGGCTGTCCCATCGTCACCCTGTGCAAACTATGTGCAGGTGTCTGGCCTGGAGCTCAGGCTGTCCCATTCAGGCCAGGGGCAGTGAGTGGGGACACAGTCTTACCTAATGGCAGGCAGGCCAGATGGGAGTCAGCATCCACAGGTCCCAGGCTCGGCTGTGTCCTGACTAGGTGACAGGGTGGTGAGGCCTGCTTTATCTCCCTTTTGCTGCTGGTAGAAGGGGTACATGTACATTTTGTTAGGGGGTGTGGTGGGGTAATGTGAGTTGCTTACTCAGTAAAGGGACCTGGGTCCTGGTAGGAAACAGACGGCTCATTCTGTGGGGCAACGGAGAAGAGTTTCATGGACTGTTTAAAAGGTCTGAGTAAACCAGTGATGGGTGGTGAAGCGCCCCTCCGGTGATCCCTAGCGGGATGAGAGATCAGACCTGAAGGAAGAGCAGAGAGCTGGAAGAGAGGACCTGTGACCGCAGCTGTGGGCTTGGGTAGAAGGAGGCAGCCACTGGCACCTTGACCTCCTCTCCTCACTCCCATCTCCTGGCGGTCCCCCACACTGGCCGATGCCAAAGCCTTCCAGAGCCCTAGAACCAGAGGGTCTGGGTGACACAGTCAGTGCTGGCCTCCAGGGATGAGGAGCAGGCTGGACAGTGGACCAGGAGGGCATCGACGGGTACAAGAGCACAGACGTCGGGGATCATCCACAGGGGTTTCAGCTGGAAATTCTGGGCTCAGCAAGGATTCCAGGGAATGAGAAACATGAATGTGCATCTCTAAGGTCCCAGTTCTTACGCGTGTCTGTGTGGGTGGGTTGGAGGGTGAAGGTCGTGCACCGACAAGCTGGTAGGATAGATGCATATCAGGGGCCTCACTGCTTCCCGGGGGTGTGTGGGGCGCTGTGAATGTGGATCCGCAAAGAGCCTGGGGTGGCCAAGAAGCAGGTGGATCCCCTTGTTGTCTCTCGGTGGGAGAGGGGCTGCCGAGTGTTGCAGGCACCCAGGTGAAACCGAGATCCTAGAAGGGTACGGAAGGAGTTTTCGGACAGTGACTCAGAATGGGGGGGGGGTGTTGACTGGCTTTGCGTCTCCATCGCCGTTTCTGTGGGCTCCTGGTTGCATAGCAAGGACACAGCTATCCCCCCGAGACTGAAGACACGTGAAACTACAGGCGCCCTGAGTTTTCGCTGGCTGGTGTGTGCGCCGTGGGCGAGAGGGCGGGCTCTGGGCCAGACTGCCTGCATTCCTAGGCCAGCTCTGCCCCTTGGTCCTGTGTGAGGGGGCAAGGTACTTGCATTCTCCGATTACTTACGTTCTCCTACTTTCCTCATATAATTGTTTGCTATTTTTATCATTACTAATGGTTCTGGCTGACATGCTGGAGTGCTGGGTAGCAGCCAGCTCTCAGCGTCGCCGCGAGGCTGTGGCCCTTCCCTAGGCCACCAGGAGCCAGCCTTGAGAGTCAGGAGACCGTGACGCTGGTATCTCTGGCCGTTGATTGGCTGTGTGTTCTGGGGCAAATCCCTCTACCTCTCTGGGCTGAGGAGACAGGTGAGATCACGGGGAGGCAGCAAAGTATGGCCCAGTCTGGCCCGCTGCCTGTTTTTGTAGAGAACATTTTATTGCAACACAGCCACGGTATTTTGTTTACGAATTCTGTGTGACCGCTTGTGTGGCACAAAAGCAGAAGCGACCAGCTGCCACAGAGACCATCGACTAAGCGGCGTGGAACATTCACTATCGAGTCTTTCACAAAATGCACACCTGTCCTGGGCCAGAGGATCCCCATAGCATTTCCTGGCTCCAGCAGGCCCTCGAACACAGTGGGCACAGATTCGGTGCCTTTGCAGTGAAAGCGGCCTGAGGCTTCTGGGAGGTGGGTGGGTGGCCCCCAGCTGGGTGAGGGGGCTTTTGAGGAGACCTTTTGTGAGGCTGACCCTCTGCCTATGTGGACTCCGGCTTCGGGCACTGAGGCGGCTGGTTCTCCCTCACCCTGTGCCCGGTACCCGGACGAGACCCCCTCATGCTCGTCCCTTGGCAGACACCCTGCCCCACCCCCAGGCACTGTCACACAGTCCTGGCCAGCAAAAGCTCCAGGGGCCTGACCTGCCCAGGGCACCACGTACTCTCCGCTTCTTCACTCTGAGGCTGGTTTCAGCAGATGCCCTGATTGTGGTCAGCATGTGAGCTGTGCTCTGATCACGTCCCACTTGGGGGAGACAGGTCAGTGCCAGGTTTGGAGGTGGTAGGAATGTCATCTGTTCCCGATCACGGCCCTGGAGAAGCCAAGAGTGGCCTGCTTCTTCTCCCTGTGTAGCACCGAGTGCGGGTCAGGCCTGGCCTCAGAGGTCTGGGAGGAGGGTCAGACGAACGCTGGCTGGGCGTCAGATCTCCTCCTGGTCGTGCACTCCCCAGGCCTCAGCATCCTCACCTGTAGAATGGCCTTCCTGGCACTTGTTCCCCCACCTGCCCTGATTCTTAAGCTCTTCTAAACACCAGGCAGGGATAATGATGTCATCTCGGGAGGAATGCTAAGTGTGTCAGGCAAGGTGGGTGGGAGGGTCTTGGCGTGGAAGAGGCTGGGCGTGACTGGCCGGCACAGGCCCGTTGCTAGGCCAGCAAGCCTGTTTCTGGATTCTGGGCGTGGGTGGAGCCCCTTGAACCCTGGCACCGTCCTGAACGTGGGCAAGGCTGGGCCAGAGCCCTGGGCCCGCTGTAGAGCAGACTCCAGCCATGCCAGTGGGACCTAGGAGGGAAGAAGGAGCTCAAGGGGCTGCCAGCTATAGACGGGTGTCCTAGCTGTGACAGGAGGGAGGAGTGTCGGATGGCTCTGTTCGGAGGCAAAGCTGGGGTCTGTTTCTGGGAAGCTTCTGCAAGCAAGGCCCCGGTTAAAGGTTCCATGGGGGCTCTCACAGCTTCTCCAAGACAACTGGGAAGAGCGGTAGGCGTGGGCAGGCTGAAGCACCAGAAGTGCCCTTTGCATGCTTGGCTGTCTTTCTGGAATCGTCCTCACAGGCTGGGGAATTCCCTGACAGGTTGGGAGGGGTCTAGGCTGCACCCCCATAGATCTCAGTCTCTCTTCTGCCCCCTTCCAGAGCCCCGGAGCTATGTGGAGTCGGTGGTGCGGACGGCCGTGGCGGGGCCCCGAGCTCAGGACCCTGAACCCAAGAGCTTTAGTGCTCCAGCTGCCCAGGCCTACGGCCACGACACGCCCCTGAGGAACGGGACCCTGGGAGGCTCCTTTGTCTCCCCCAGTCCCCTCTCCACCAGCAGCCCCATCCTCAGCGCCGACAGGTAAGTGGGGGGGACGATCCAGGCCTGGATCTGCCTAGAGCACGGCCGGGCTGAAATCACATCCAGACCGCTGTACCTTGGCAGCCAGCCCACTGGGGCGCATTGAGAGAGTATCCGGGTGCCAGAGCCCCTGGGGAGTGTGAGGGTGGGGGAGCTAGAATTCCCAGGCTGGATTCGGTCCTTCCGTCCAGAACTGTGCTGGAAGAAATTGGGGCCACCGTGGTGGACCAGGCCTTCCCCCACATTCAAAATCTACCAACTGCGATCGCTGTGTGGTGAGTGCTTCTGGTGAGCCAGGCACTTCGCTAAATGCTGCATATGGTGATTTTAGTTAATCCTGAGAGGTAAGTACTCTTAGGATCCCGCTTTTCAGAAGAGGAAACTGAGGCACAGGGAGGCCAAGTGGCTTGCTCAAGGCCCTGCAGCTAGACAGCAGCAGAAACAGGATTCAGACCCAAGGCGTCTGGTTTCAGAGCCCGCGTCTCTCCTCTCCCCTGGACCTGTGTTTCGGTGCCCTCTCCGTCCCAGGGGGCCATTGTTTCTGGCTAGGGACGCAGAGAGGGGGGCCGGAGGTACTTGTGGTGAGGCCAGAAGGAAGAGCAGTTGTCGAAAGATGGAGGAGGAGGGAATGGGCATTCTAGAAGGGCAGCACAGCCTGGGTGGGCTGTGGACCTGGTGGTGGATGGGCGACTGGCGTTCTGAGTGGGTCAGATGGAGGGGAGAGCCTGGAACCAGGCAGGGGAGGGCTCTGAAGAGGGGATGCAGCGGGGGACTGGGCCGTAGGCTTTGTGACAGAGAATGTGACGTGACACAGGAGAGGGAGCTTGAGATCAGCCCAGGCAAGGCAAAGGGTGCCAGGCACGGGGGACGGACTTGGCTAGCCTGCCCCGACCAGAGCTCTCCTCCCAGAAGGAAGACTGCGGGCATCCCTTTGCATATCCACCCCCTTTCCTGGTCTGGCCTTGCTTGGGGCCCAGAAACAGTCCAGCCACCTCCCCGTATTGTCACAGGCCAGGCCCGGTGGTGGAGTTGGCTGTGTGCCCCTCCCAGGTCGGGGGTGGGGGGCAGCACGGTGCGGGGGCAGAGGCTGTGTTCTTCTGCGTTCTAAGCATTCTAGAACCTCAAGCATGCATGCAGCCCCCTCTCCAGCCCCTTGACAGGGCAGACGGCTCCATTTCTCAGGAAGTCTGCTTCTGGGCCGAAGGTGTAATCTTCCTTTAACGGCGAGGGGATTTTCCTAACCTGGCCAGCCACCGCTGCTCACGTTCGGGGAGCCCTGACCTTAGGAAGTTTTCACTGTTTCTCACTCAAATTCCTCCCGCTGTAGAGTTGGCTTTTTTCAGGGCTCAGGAAGCTAGTGTTTCTCCGATGGGATTAATCTTCCAGAACTGCATGTCAGTGTCCCCTACCCCGCCCTGCTCAGCCTGACACGTCCTCCCACTCCTCAGAGCCCGTGTTATTCCATACCCGGAATGGCATTCCACTCTAGCTCCTTCTGGGATTCGAGGTAGACTTTTTCTTGGCCTGGCCCGTGACCTGCTTCCTGCCCTTGGCTCTCGCCTGGCCCCCCACCTCACGTCGCCCCGGCACTTGAGCCTGTCCAACCGGGCCTCGACACTCCTTCCAGTCTGTAGCTCCAGGCTTTGGCCCATTGTCTTGTGTAAGGACTGCACACCCTCCCCCCCCCGCTGCCCCCTGCCCCCTGCCCCCTGCCCCCTGCCCCCTGCCCAGGGGCTCCTGGTGCAGAGCCTACCTGCTACCTCCCTATAGCCACAGCTTATGCGGGGTCCCTGTCCACCTGTGTCTCTCCTACCATGTCATCCACGGATAGGAGTCTGTGGCTGGAAGGAATCAGGATTATCTAACCCAGCCCCACCTCGTTTGCCACATGAGAAGAATTTCATGGGTTTCCAGAATCTAGGTTTTCCAGCTGACGGGCTGTTGCGTTGCACGGCTGTACAGACTTCCCCGTAACTTCAGAGAAGAGTCTGCGGTTGTGGCTATTCCCCCAGAGACGGTCCCCTCTGAACTGAATTTTTATCTGAGTCTTAGAATTGGGAACGACCTCCGAGCTCATCTAATCTAACCTCCCAATGGAGGAAATCCCCCCACCCCACGACATTCAGGTCAAGAAGTGGGTCCGCTTCTGCTTAAACCCTCCTAATGACGGGAGTCTCATTACTATGCAAGGCAGCTTGTTAAATTAGTGGCCAGATCCAACGGCTGGAAAGCAGACCCTACAATTAACTGAAATCTCCTTCTATGAGATTTGTTGTCTTTGCCTTTTGGAGCTATCCAGGAATGAAAGCCCAGTTCCAGCACTCTTTGGTGTTCAAAGATGATAATAACATTCTGGGAAAAGTGAATCAAGGCGGGGATACTCCCAGTAGGAACAGGAGCCAGGTGGTTTGACCCCTCCCTGGTGTCCAGTTTCTGTGATGCTGGAGGTGACACAAGGACAGCCACCTTCAGTTTCCATAGGGGAGATCCCCTTGCTTGGACTTGTGGTTTCGGAGTCGACAAGGAGGGGGAAACCGGGGCTTTGAAATCAGATGCAGTTGGGTTGGGATCCTGGCTTTTTCCTGTGTGGTCGTGAGCTCATGCTTTGCCTCTCTGAGCCTCTGTCTCTTCCTCGGCGGGTTCCACAGGGTGGTGTGCAAACGTCATGGCCTCCCAGCACCTGCCAGGGGAGCTCTTCCTGTTGGTACTAGTGGTGGGCGGGAGGGCTGAGTACCCGCCCCCCCAGACTCTGTCCTTCATCCTGACATCTCAACCTGCCTCCTCTCTTTCCAGCACTTCAGTGGGGAGTTTCCCATCCGGGGAAAGCAGCGACCAGGGCCCCCGGACACCCACCCAGCCTTTGCTGGATTCGGGCTTCCGCTCCGGCAGCCTGGGCCAGCCTAGCCCTTCGGCTCAGAGAAGCTACCAGAGCTCTTCTCCTCTCCCGACCGTGGGCAGCAGCTACGGCAGCCCCGACTACTCACTGCAGCAGTTCAGCTCCCCAGAAAGTCAGGCGCGGCCCCAGTTCACCGTGGCCGGCGTCCACCCGGTGCCTGGGAGCCCTCAGGCCCGCCACAGGACAGTGGGCACCAACACCCCCCCGAGTCCTGGCTTTGGCCGCCGGGCCTTCAACCCCAGCGTGGCTGCCCCCGGGAGTCCCAGCTTGAGCCACCGCCAGGCCATGGGCCCGGCGGGAACTGCTTTCCACGGGAGCACGGTGTCCAGCCCGCAGAGCAGCGCGGCCACCACCCCGGGAAGCCCCAGCCTGGCCCGGCACCCCGGCGCCCACCCGGGCGGCCTGGCATCCGGTGTGCACGGCAGCGCGCTGGGCAGCCCGGGGAGCCCGAGCCTGGGCCGCCACCTGGGAGCGCAGGGCCCCGGGCTTCCCGGCAGCCCCGGCCTGGAGCGGCACGCGGCCTACGGCGGCTATTCCACCCCCGAGGACCCGAGACCCGCGCTGTCCCGGCAGAGCAGTGCCTCCGGCTACCAGGCTCCGTCCACGCCCTCCTTCCCCGTGTCCCCTGCCTACTACCCGGGCCTGAGCAGCCCCGCCACCTCCCCGTCGCCGGACTCGGCGGCCTTCCGGCAAGGGAGCCCGACGCCGGCGCTGCCCGAGAAGCGGAGGATGTCGGTGGGGGACCGAGCGGGCAGCCTCCCCAACTACGCCACCGTCAACGGGAAGGTGTCCTCCTCGCCCGTGGCCAGCGGCATGTCCAGTCCCAGCGGGGGCAGCACGGTGTCCTTCTCCCACACTCTGCCCGACTTCTCCAAGTACTCCCTGCCGGGTGAGCCCCGCCTCCCGGCCCCCTGCGCCACCCTCGGCTCTGTCCCCGCCCGGGTCCCACACCTCTTTGCCGGAGAACCTTGGGCAGATCGCTGACCTCCCGGCCTCCTCCGCTTCCTTGTCTGTGTAGCGGGAGCTGGAGGTGTCCTCAGAGGAAGTGTGCTGGGGCGGGGGCGGTGATGGGGCAGGGGGCGCCATGAGGACCACGGGGAGGGGGAGGAGGAAAATACGGCGGTGACACTGCTGTTAGCCACGATCACCACCACCGGCATAGCTTATGCCGCTTGTTGAGCACGTGCTGTGTGCCAGGCTCTGAGCCACACACAGGCTGCCTGGCACAGTAGGCATTATCACCCCCATTTTATCTTGTTTTAGTTGACCTTTTTAAGGATTTTTAAAAATTATTTATGGGAGAGGGAGAGAGCATGCACCTGAGTGTTCATGAGCAGAGGGGAGCAGCAGGCAGAGGGACGGGGGGAGAGCGGGGGAGCAAGCTCCCAGCTGAGCGGGGAGCCCGATGTGGGGCTCTATCCCAGGACCCTGAGGTCATGACCTGAGCCGAAGACAGATGCTTAACGGGCTGAGCCACCCAGGCGCCCTCTCATTACCCCCATATTATGCAGGAGCAAACCGAGGCTTAGAGAGACTCAGTCATCTGTCCAGGGTCACATACTTAACAAATGGCTTCCCATCTAGGCCCTTATACCCTAAAATTTGTGCTCGTCAAGCGTTATGGGAGTTACCTTGTCATGTTTCCATACTTGCGATTTAGCATCACCTTGAAAATCTGCCTTCGAAACCTGGACTCCAGACCTGTCGGCTGCCCACAGCCCTCTGTCCCACCTCTTGATCCCACCACATGCACGCATCTCTGATAACAGATCCAGCAGCCCGACATGCCATGGGCCGAGGCCGGGGGTGTGTGCAGAGTGGGGGGCATGTTCACTGGAGTCTCGTTCCTTCCCTGAAGCCCGTGCACGTTCACACACTGAATTCTTCACTCAACCCCCATAACGGGGCACGTCCCCCCTCCGTGCAGAGGGCTCCTTCTCTAAACACAAAGGTCAAGGCCTCAGCTGATTTGCAGCCTCTCAGCCAGACCTGGAACGTGACTGTTGCCGAGTGGCTCTGGAGCTCTGGGGCATTCGAGGAAGGGTCAGAATGTTTCGGGCAGCCTAGGGTGGGCCTCCCCCTGCCTAGATTTCTCCGTGTGATGCTCTGGGGTCCTGCCCTGAGCCGGCTGGCCAGGGGCACCTACAGCGACCCCGTGCGCCCCTGCTTCCTGCTGCCCACCAGAGACATCTGGTTCCCAGCCCCTCTTCTTGGAGGATGGAAAACTTCTAGTAGTTGGGACATTTCCTGTTTCCCACCATCTTCCCTGCTTAAAATAGCACTGGAGTCAACACAGGAAGGCACATGGGGCTGCAGCCGCCGCTGACAGCTCATTAGGCCCCAGCGGCAGAGGGGCCGGGGCTCCGGAGCCGGGCGAGAGGCAGCTTGCGGCGCTTGCGGCCCAGCTGCCCAGCCCAGAGGCCCCCCTCCAAGCACAGCTGCCAGGAAAGGGAGCTGGCCTGTCCCCGTGCCGTCCCCCCAGTGGCCCATCCCAGGGGCCGAGCGCAGCGTTACTGACATGTGGAAGTTGCTGGGCGCACACTCTAACTCGGGTCTCAGGTCTGCGCCGCCACCTTCACAGCATCGTGAGCACAGACTCCCTCGGTCCCAGCTTCTCTGAAGAAAGGAGGGGAAAGGAACATGTGGAATTGGGATCTTCCTTTCTCCCTCTGTCCTCCACCCCCATTTTGTTTCTTTGGTGCCAGGAGATGAAGGAAGAGCTTGGAGAGCGAGGGCCACACTCCTAATACCCAGACACGGAAGACAAGGTGTAGCTGGCATGGAATTGGCGGCTGTGTTTTCTTACCTGGGAAGGTCTTAGAGGAGCCTTTCTGAGGACCACCTGTGTGATTTGGGCAGGTCCCTCTCCCTCTCTGAGCCTACCTTCCCTCATTTGTAAAGTTAAGTGATTGGACTGGATGCTCCCTGAGCATCTTCCAGAATGTGTAGGAAGCATCGCTGGTCAGCAGAGGGTCTGGGTGAGGGTCATTTGCCAGGAAAGTGGGGTATGTGACCCCTTAGTAGATAGTCTCTAGGCCACCTCCTCCTCTGTTCCAGGGCAGGGCTGATTTTTTTTTCTTTTATTCTTTTTTTTTTTTTTTTTTTGTGACGCAAACCACAGACTCTCCAATGAGGACACGGAGGGCGGGTGCTTGGGGAGAAGCGATGGACATGTATCTTTCTTCCCTCAACTTTGAGGTTGTTCTGACAAAGTTGGGAAATGGGAAATTCATCTTGTGGAGAAAGAGGCCCGGAAGGTGTGGTGCCTTAGCCTGTGGGAGAGAAGCTGCAGGAAGGGTTTAGTCCAAATCTTCTGGAGAAAGGAGCAAGATGGGGTGCAGGAAGGGCTTTCCTCAGCTCCACGAGAATGCTGTGCCAGGCTCTTCGACAGGAGAGCAGCTCTGTGATGCACGGCAGCTGGCAGGAGATGGGAAGGGTGGGCAGGCCACTCAGGGTCCCCGCCAGCAGTCCTCTGATCGTGCCTGAAGACCCTGCCTTTCTGTGCTAGTTTCTGTGACTGCCGTAAAAAGTACCACACACTTGGTGGCTTAAGACAACAGAATTTAATCCTTCACGGGTTGGAGGCTAGAAGTCCAAAGTCAAGGTTCTGGCAGGGTTGGTTCCTTCTGGAAGCTCGAGGGAGACTCTATTCAAGGCCTTCTTCTTAGCTTCTTGTGGTTTGCTGGCAATCCAGCAAGGGATCCCCCCAGAATGGGATCCCTTGGCCTGTAGATGTGTCCCTCCGTCTCTGCCTCCGTCGTCATGGCTCTCCTGTGTGTCTCTCTGTCTCTTCCCCTCTTCTGATAAGGACGTCCGTCATCTTGGATTGGAGCCCACTCTAATCCAGCATGAGCTCATCGTACCTTAATTATATCTGCAGAGACCCTATTTCCGAATAAGGACATGCTCATAGGCCCCTGGGCTTAGGGCTTCGACGTACCTTTTTGTTGGGGGGTGGGGGATGCATTTCAACCCATCACACTGTTTCTCTCTCTGCATCTCTCTCAGACAACAGCCCCGAGACGCGGGCCAAAGTGAAGTTTGTCCAGGACACTTCCAAGTATTGGTACAAGCCTGAGATCTCCAGAGAGCAGGGTGAGTGAGTCCTGGGTGGCACCGAGGGTCCCGGGGCCCATCAGAGGTCACGGCTGGCTGCCGCCCACCACGTCGGCCTCGGGCAAGGAGCACAGGCAGACTCCCTCCTTCTTGCAGTACGTGGTGGTCACGGGGAGGGGCTGGGCTCGAGGTCAGGCAGTGAGAGGCACCTCCCCATGGTGAAGTGTGGGGGCGCAGAAGCAGGGTTTGCAGACCTAGGTAGGGTCCTTAACAGCAGCACAGTCTGGATTTTCCAAGCGGAGTAAAACAGCGGAGAAAAAGGCCAGCCGAGGTGATAGCAAATCTTAGCTCTCTAGCTACGTGAGGTGGGAGATTTTTGCACATTTTACAGAAAAAAACAAAGTCAGCATGGTGGGGCTTGAGACAAGGCCCACCTCAGGCTCTCAAAGAAGGTCTGTGTGGATGGAAGACAGGTGCTGGCCGTGGGGTCGAATCTGCACCACTGCCCGTTTTTGTAGCTACCGTTTTCGTGCCGTGCGCCGTGTCCATTCGCTTACGTGTCATGTGTGGCTGCTTTTGTGCTGCCGTAGCAGAGCCCAGAACATTCAGTAGAGGCTGCATGGCCTGCGAGGCCTGAAGTATTTACTACCTGGCTATTTACAGAAGACGCTTGCCTACTGTAGTGTCGGAGGACCCTTACATTCAAACTCAAGCACGAGATTCCATAGGCCTGATGAGTCTTAAGTAAGGCCATGGCCATCAGTGTCTTCTCTCTTCCTCTCTCCTCATCCCTTTCCCATCCCAGCCATCGCACTCCTCAAGGACCAGGAGCCAGGGGCCTTCATCATCCGCGACAGCCACTCCTTCCGAGGGGCCTACGGGCTGGCCATGAAGGTGTCTTCTCCGCCTCCGACCATCATGCAGCAGAATAAGAAAGGTAGCACCCTCTCCTCGAGCAGGGTGCAGGACCAGGTGGTCTGTCCAGCCTCCTCGGAGTCCGAGGTGCTCAAGGACCCGGTGACCGGCAGGGGAGCTGGTCCCTGCTGAGTCAGACTCTTCAGGCGAATGAGTCCTGGGCCTGGTGGTGGTTGGGGCCAGAGCACGAGGAAGCAGGATTGTCGGGACTCTGTGGTTGTGTTTGCTCGAGTAGTGGTCTCTGCATTCTGGGGTTCTGGCCGTTGCTCCCATCACAGAGCCCCACACGGGGAAGGGGTAAAGCGCTGTTGGCAGGGGTGGGAGGGCGCCAGGAGAAGTGCTCAAGCCTCATGTCTTTCTCTTCATCCCAGGGGACATGACCCATGAGCTGGTGAGACATTTCCTGATAGAGACCGGCCCCAGAGGAGTCAAGCTCAAGGGGTGCCCCAATGAGCCAAACTTTGGTGAGCTGTCCCCCGTCTTCGCCTCCACAGCCTGCCTGCTGAGTCTTGGGCTGGCCCCGGTCCCCCTTGTCATAGATCAGTGAACAGTGACCTCCTGTCCTGTGTACTGTGCCTGCTTGACGCTGCCAAATTCGTCCCACCCCACGGGAATGCGTTATTGTTAGCGTTGGCACAACCACCGTTAACAACCGCCTTTATCGATGACCCCCTCCTGTGTGAAAGTCACTCTCCGGGAACCTAATATCACTTCTGGTCTCATAACAATCCTGCTTGGTGGGTGTTATGGTCCCATTTTACACGTGAGGCTCACAGAAGTTAGACTTACCCATGGAACACGGAGCTAACAGGGGACTGAGCCGGGGTTTGATCCCGGGATTCTCTGATACTTCTGCTGCACGGTCCTGAGAGCGGCCCCAGCAGCCAGAAGAACTGAGGGGTTGTCTAGAAGGGAAACCTCGTGGCTGCTGGAGTGAGCCTCTGGAACCTTCTCCCTTAGATCTTGCTGACAAAGGGGGTGGATTTTCGACTTCACCGGTGGGATGAGGGAGAGGTGATAAAGAAGCTGGAGATTACGGATAGCGGGGTGGGGTGTCTGGGCTCCGGGGCACCCTGGCTGCTCCCGGTGACACTGCTCCTGACGCGCTGTCTCCTCTTACAGGGTCTCTGTCTGCCCTGGTCTACCAGCATTCCATCATCCCACTGGCTCTGCCCTGTAAGCTGGTCATTCCAAACCGAGGTAGGAACGTGAGACTCCTTGCTCTCCGTGCGTCTTTGAGCTGGCCTCCTCCTTGTGAGAGTCCACTGTGCCAGCTGCTCCAGAACATGCGCCAGGGTTGGAGGACATGTGTCATTTTGCCAGTCCAGGGAAATTCAAAACTATTCTCCTCCCTCCCACCTTGCATCACCCCCTGCCCCTTAAAAATGAAGGAAAAGTTATTTAAAAGACTTAACTCCAGGAATACACATAATTGACTTAACAGATTGTTCTGGAAAATTCTCTGGTGGTTTTTAGGAATTCTTTTCCTGAATCTTCAGAATACGCCCAGCGGAGGCACGAGAAGTAGGAGACGGTCACGGGGAGGACCGTGTCTGGAGGATGAGATGGGCGTCGGTGGGTGGGGTTCAGGGGAGGGGGGTGCGGACGGCAGATTTAGGTCATGGGGATGTTGCCCAGGTGTTGGAGGTTGGTGTGATAAAGAGGATGGAGCACACTCTGAGGAAGAGGTGACTGGGCTCTACTTGGGAAGGGAAGGGGGCCAAGATGTTCCTGGAGCACACTCTGAGGAAGAGGTGACTGGGCTCTACATGGGAAGGGAAGGGGGCCAAGATGTTCCTGGAGTCCCCACAGTCCGCTTGGCTGTGAGGGTGTTCTCTGACGGAGGGGATATAGAGCTGGTGGGAAGTACTAATGGAACCCAAGAGCCTCGGGACCTAGAGGTGAGAATTTGAGTGGGACACCATGCCTCGCAAAGGAGACTTTAGTGTCTCTCAGAGAAGCCTTCCAGCTTTGGAGGATGGCAGATGGACATCTAAGACTCCTCACCGCGCGGGCTTCGGGTCACCCAGCCCCACGTACAGGGGCCCACGCAAGGGGAATTATGCTCAGCCCTATCGAGGTCTAGGAATTGGAAACTCGCTACCTTCTCCCCATCCTCTCTGTTTAAAAATAGGAGGTTCAGAAGTGTCTCTGGGACTTCCTTCCAGTTTCTCTCAGAGCTCCTGGGGTTATGCCCACACACAAAACCCCCAATAGTATAATAGTATTTCACAATTTCTACATATCCAACTCAATTCATTGAATTATTATGATAATTAACCAACATTATTAGTTTAGAAGTTCAAGTACACCTTAAGTAGTGTTGTTAACCCCACAATTTGAACACCAACTATAGTTCTATGAAACTTAGGCAAGTAGTTTAGCAATTATAAAACTTTGATATTTACATCGTTTAAAATGGTGCTTCTCAAAGTATGGTTCCCAGACCTGCAGCACTGGCACCCCTTCCCAGGAATTAAAATACAAATACTTCCCTTGTTAAAAATGCAAATACTCTCAAGCCCCATCTAATGAGAAACTCTGGGGTGAGGCCCAGGGATCTGTGTTTTAATAAGCCTGCACACCAAAGTCTGGGAAACACTGGTGCAAAAATACCCCGTTCTTGTTAATATTGAAATTATACTTGTGCTGCGTTAATGGCTTGATGAATTAGGGCATTCATCGATCTACACAAAGACACATCAATGCAAAACGACAACAGCGACATCCATTGCCACTTGAAGTCCTGGTTTATGTCAGGCACTGGGTTCACACTGTACTTGGAACGTCTCAAAAACCCAACAAAATGGGTACTATTACATCTCCATTTTATAGCTACTTGGCAAATGCTGGGGCGAGGGTCTGAACCCCACATTGTTGGATTCCAGAGCTCTCAACCCGTGTGCTGAATATTTACAGTAATCATTGGAATGTTCAGACTGGACACACACGTGCCAACTGCCAGGGCCTGTTATGAAAAGCAGTATCCATTGCAGAAAGTATTTGCAGGGCTTGCCTGAGGCCCAGCCAAACTTGTGCTACTTTCCAGCTCTAGAGTTTTAATTACCAGCTGAATTAAATTTTTGTCTCAGACCCCACAGATGAATCGAAAGATAGCTCGGGCCCTGCCAACTCAACCACTGATCTGCTGAAGCAAGGGGCAGGTGAGTGGCCACCCCAGACTGGATCCCCACCCAGGCCTTTCCTCTTGCCTGCCCTACCCCTTCCTGCAGACCCAAATATCTCTGGGCAGTCTACATTTCTCTGTGCAGATGCCTGGCCTGAGGCTGGCCTAAAATTCATAAATTCCTTCCCCCAAAGAGCTGACTTGAGGTGTTATCCCCACCTACTCCAGCCCCCGTAACTCCTCTTTGGGTGGGTTTATTCCAGCCTGCAACGTGCTCTTCGTCAACTCTGTGGACATGGAGTCACTCACTGGGCCGCAGGCCATCTCCAAAGCCGCTTCTGAGACACTGGCTGCTGACCCCACACCAGCTGCCACCATCGTTCACTTCAAAGTTTCTGCCCAGGGAATTACACTGACTGACAACCAGAGAAAGTAAGGCTCTTCTACTTGCTTCCATATTGCGCTCTCTTTCCCTGTGACCCATCTATCTATCTACTTACCCACCCGCTTACCATTCATTCCTTGTATTCATCTATCTACCCACTTAGCCATCTGCCTACCCACCCATGCATCCATCTATCCACCTGCCCACTCATCCATCTACCTATCCACTCTTCCACCCACTCAGCCATCCTTCTATCTGACTACCCATCCATCCACTTGCTCATCCACTCACCAGTTGATCCACTCATTCCTGCATCCATTCATGCTCCATTTATCCTCTCCACCCATTTATCCCATCACCCATTTATATCTCTATTCATCCATTTATCCGTTCATCCATCCATCCATCCATCCATCCACCTATCCATTCATCCATCCATCTTTCCTTCTACAAATGTGCCTGCGTTGAGCACACAGCCATAAATGCATAAAAGTGCTTGCTTTCTGGAGCAGAGCCTTTCCTCTCAGGCTCTCCCTCCTGCTTCTTTCCTTCCTCCCCCAAGGTTTGCTCATTTTCTCATTCTTCAATACCAATTTGTTCTTTCTTTTCCTAGTTACTAACATTTGGGACATGTTTCAATGACACATTTATCTCTCCCCATGCATTGCTTTATATGAGCAGCCCAGGCTATCTTGCTTCTAAGGGGAAGGCTGGGTCAGCCGGTGACAGCCACACATGGTGGCCTGACCTGCAAAGGGAAGGTGGGAAAGAGTGGCCACTTCAGTGCTCATTCTCTGTTCATCTGATATCTGTGCCACAGGCTCTTCTTCAGACGACACTACCCCCTCAACACTGTCACCTTCTGTGACCTGGATCCTCAGGAGAGAAAGTAAGTCTCTTGCAGATACCTTCTCTCCCGCCTATTTCTGTAATCCTAAGGCCTCTGTGTGTGTGTGTGTGTGTGTGTGTACGGGCGCAGGCATATATCCTTGGTCTGCATGTGTCTGTGAGACCATGAGTAATTGTGTTGGGTAGCTTTTTGAGTTTTTCCCACCACAAATTTAGAGCCCCTCCCAGGGACTGGAATGCTTGCTTCCATGTCCTTTGCCATATCCTTGACCTTGAATCTGCTTCTCTTCACACCGGGGAGAGCTCCTTGGGAGACAGGCCATGGTGTCCGTTGAAGCCTCCCCTGCATGATCTTTGGCAGCTCCCATCCCGCTGGAACGGGGTCTCCCTTGCCCTCCTGCAGGAGGCCTCGGCATGCACAGGGCTGAGTTCTGGGGGGAAGAAAGTGTAGTGATTTACGCTGTGGCATCTTTCTCTCCACAGGTGGATGAAGACAGAGGGAGGTGTCCCTGCTAAGTAAGTGTGTCTTCTCCCTCTGCCCCAGCTGGCTGCATCTTGGGGAGGCTTAGAACCGGGGACCGGGGGTAGGCAAAGGGCAGCAAAGGCCTTTGTGCTGGCCTCGGTCAGCATTGGAGAGAGCTTGGCCAGGCAGCCGGGTCTTCTGCATTTTCCTCCCTCGAGGCTGGAGGCTCAGCTTCCAGTCTTGTTGCTTTGCCTCTCCTGGGACCAGACCAGCAGGGACCTGAGAAGTGGGCAGAAAGCTGGCAGTTATATTGGAGGCAGTGGCCACGGGGCAGGGGGCTGTTTGAATGGTCTCTCTGCCCCAGTCCTGGCTTCCTTCATTGCTAGTCTCACGCTTGGTGAGCTGTGAATCCCGTGGCTGGGCTCCACCTCCTCATCATAGCTCGGGAGCCCAGAAGGTCCAGATTTCGGGGATGGACCAGGGACTTTTAGCTGAGTCTTCGGGAAACCCCTCCAGCATTTCCCAAGTGCCTGCAGGGAACGCAGCCCCAGGATGATTCAGACGGACCAGGGGGCTGACTCTGCCCTCGGGAGGCTTAACATTGGTGCAGCGGATAAGACAAGTGTATCAACCCACTAACTTGTACAGTGGTTTTCAAACCATGTGCCAAGGAACTGAGGATCCTCAGGTTACAGCTCAGGCCTTAGGAAGGAAGGAAAACTGTCACGATTGGCAATTATTTACTGGTAAGAATCAGGGTTTTCTCAGTGTCATGAAACCGAAGCCAAGTGTAGGAATAACCCGAGTACCGCCGCTGACGTGAGACTGGCATTATGGCCTGTGAGTCCACAGTTTACTTCATCTGAGTCATCCAAACAGCCCCATTTTTTTCTCACTGATTGAGTATAATAGGTAAATGTCTTGAGGTTGAGTAGATACATGTGTGGCCACAAATCCTGCTGTCACCTTTATGTATTTGGACTTCATGTAAGATTGCTTTAGAAAAGGCAAACCTTCACTGTTAAAAAAACATTAAATCTCCTGCTGTTTGAGACACACCCCAGAAGGTACAAAGCACAGCTGTGTGTCGATGTAACAAAGGAGAGCACATCTAGGCCGGGAGCGATTTGGGGAGGTTTGGGAAAAAAACTATTATTTTAAAAATGGATCTTAAAAGACAGTACGCTTTGGACAGAAGTAGGTGTGGGGATAGGAGGCAATTTCAAGGGGCTGGGCAGGCATGGCCACCCAACCGGAGGCTCCCTGAGGGCAGGACTGTGTTGCATGGGAGGGTGATAAGTATTTGTCAAATGAAAAAATTTGAGGAAGGAGGCAGGCAGGACACAGCGAGGAGGCATAGGGAAGTCACCCTGGTCAGAAAAGGATGTTGCTCAGCTGTAGACAGTTGGCACCATCCAGAGGGGCTGTGTGGGATAGAGGGGACCTCACCTTGCCCAAGGTCACATAGAGAACCAGCGGCCCAGCTGAAAGGAGGAGCCAGGTGTCCAGCCATCTCGAAGCATGCCTCAACCTACCTGGGCCTGCTTTGAGTTCCCAGGGTCAATAGCGTCTCTGAGTCCCTGACCCAGCCAGGCAGGCTAGAGCTTTGTGTTTGAGGAAGGACTCGTGCTCACTCACCCCTGGGTCCCACGATGGGGAGATGGGTCAGGGACAGAGGTGGGCTGGTCCCAGGCCTGGAAATCATTCTCCTCATTCTGGAGCTGGTTGTGTGCTGAGCTTCCTGCTGACACAGGCCTTGGGGCCTTGATCTCAGGGCAGAGGCCCAGGAGAGCCTGGCTCAGGCAGGGACTGGGAAGAGGCATGTGAAGAGCCTGGGGCCCCAGATTTAAGGAGGCACTTGTTCTTGGATTCTTGCAAATGCTCCTCCCTGGCCTGGGGCTAAGGTCTCTTGCCTGGATCCATCCTCCTCCCTGCTCCCCCCCCAGCCGCCACGCCCCCAGCCGAGAAAGGACTTGGCAGTTGTTGAACCGGCCCTGGGAGCCAGGGAGCCGAAATAAACAGCAGTGAGGGCAGGCGGGCCATGTTTAGGCTGGTGAGGTTGGCTGGCTCTCCACCTTGGCAGAACCAGGCAGCCAGGGCTGGCTCGCTGTGGGCCTGCCCAGAGCCACTCCCCCCCCCCCCCCCCCCCTTGGCCTCCACTGCACAGAGGAGCCTGAGCGAGCCTGGAAGGGAGGTCCTGGGGATTGGTCCATGGACCCAGGCATCCATCCCCTTCACTTGGGCAGGCCATTACCCCCAGACCTTTGGCCCTAGCCGTTCCCGGCTTCTGAAACTACACTGGCGAGAGCAAAGCTGTAGGAGGCCTTGTGCGTACGTGTGTGCGTGTGTATACGTGTGTGTAAACACGTGCGTGCGGCTGGTGGCAAGCAGGACCCAACGCTGCTAATTTTAGCTGTTGTGGTCCAGTCCTGGGGAGAGGGGTTTCCATCGGCATGTCCAGCTGTCCCGATTTCCCCATCTCGCTCTAATTAGCAATGTGCCGACTGGGAGGGGACCTAGGCTCACATTCTGTTCTCTGCTCATATTTTTAACTCTGTTTTGCACAGAGAATGCCAGGTCACTGCAGCTCTGGTGCCGGGAGTGGGGGTGGGGAGGAACAGGTGTGGGGTCGCCTGTCCCCTCCCATTCTCTGGAGCCCAGGAGAAGTGAGTGTGAGGGGGGTGGTGACCCCTTGTCCTTTTGTCTCCCTCGCCCTCTCTGAGGAGGCCACGCGCTTTGACAGGCAGACAACCTATTATTCATGCGTTTTAGTGTCGTGTGCCAGAATAGTCGGGGAGGGGTGGGGCTGGGAAGGACGGAGAAGCCCGCCTAGGAATGTCCCCATTTTATTTTTGGTCTCCTCCCCACCTCTTACTGTCCAGTCTCATCATATGCCTCCGACTCCTCCTGCCCCCGCTCCTCAAAGGGGAATGGCTGCTTACCCCGGGACCAGTGTCACTGTCATCTCCAGGACCTGGCTCTCTGGGGGCAGAAGAGACAGGATTCCCTCCTGTGCCTGCAGGGAGAGGTGGGAGGCTGGGGACAGGCTTCGAGGAGGAGCTCGCTCCCCTGGGCAGCAACTCTCCAGGCCTGGGCCCCCCTCCCCAACTTCCCTCACCCCCATCTCCCCTCTCCTGCCCACCCCGCAGGCTCTTCGGCTTCGTGGCCCGGAAGCAGGGCAGCACCACGGACAACGCCTGCCACCTCTTCGCTGAGCTCGACCCCAACCAGCCCGCCTCTGCCATCGTCAACTTCGTCTCCAAGGTCATGCTGAGTGCCGGCCAGAAGAGATGAACGCCACCCCTCGCCCGGGGCCAGGGCAGTGGGGCTGGGGCGCGTGGGGAGGGGACCCGTGAATCCTGACCACCCTTGAATCCAGAAGGAGGACTTTGGGCCAATTTTGGAGAAGGAGAGAAGAAAGTGCAACGTGAGGAGGGGGAAGTGAATTGCGGAGGGGAAGGGGGGAGAGAGAGAGAGAGAAAGAAGGAAGAAGACGGAGGAGAATAACTTGGATTCCCCTGGGTAGACGGATACCGTGGGGCCCCCAAAGCCTCCACTGCTAACCAGGTCCCCCTAGCTCCCCCTCCCCTCCGAGAGGATAGGGCTCCTCAGAGGAGACACACTGACTCCTTGGGGTTCTATAATTTGGGAGTAAATGCAAAAGCTCTGTCTCCCTAACCCAACTGCTTTGCAAGGAGAAATCAGATTGAGGGGATCCTTTTCTGGCCGCCTCTGGGGTAGATTGGCAAAGCAAAAAGAGCCAGCGTGGGACATCGGGTGGCCCAACTTTTGCCTTTGGGAGTCTGAGACCCGAGGTTCCTGAGGTCTCTGGACTCCACCTCCGTTGTACAGTCTGTGTGGGTGTATATATGGGGCGTATGATGTGTCCACACCCACATCCTCACATACTGGTTTCCATGTGCCTCTCAGCCAGAGCTGTAAATGCGTATGCTCGTCTGCGCCCCACGTGTTTGCGCACACACGTGCATACTGTCCAAAGAAGGTGAGAGTTGGGGGTGACAGGGCAGCCCAGGGTGGGGACATATACGCTTGCTTCCCCAGGAGAACCCCAGATTATGGTCGCAGACTCCGGGTGCCTGCACCTGTTTCTAGAGGCCCTGGGTGCTGCCGGCGGCTTCTCCCAGCAGGAAGGGGCTGGCTGCCCAGCAGTTACACCCATTTTGCCTCAGCCGGGAGCCTGGAGCTTTGGTGTCGGGAGGTGCAGACGTGCGTGTGCATAGCCACGCGGGAGAGATCCCTCAGGAGGGGCGGCTCTTGAGCTCTGCGTGTCTTCCCCAGGCATGTGGCCCTGCGGCAGTAGGGGCAGGTCGCCCCGCCAGCTCCCGGCCGGCCCTCTGCCCGTTCCTGGGTTTCGCGGCCCAGCTCAGCCTTTCCTCACATCTGCCTATCTGCTTGGTGCCCTTCCAGGTGTGGGGGGGATTGGGCCTTGCTGCCTTGCCCTGCCCTGCTCTGTCTCTTGGGGTCCCCGTGTTGGAGCGTGCCTTGGGGAGCCTGCTTGTAAAAGCCCTGCCCAGTGAGCCCCGGGGGAGACTCCCGAAAGGCCTCGTGCTCCCCTACATGAGCGTTTCGGGCTCTGACATGGACCGGGCGGCCCAGGATGTCCTTAGCAGAGCTCCTGGGGCTGCTACCTGTGCCTCCCACGTGGCCTACCTACAATGCCAAAGCCATGCTGGCCCCCCTCCTGCCTTGGTTTCCCTGTCGGAGCCTAGCTGCCCATGGAAGAGAAAGGCATGCATTTAGGTCGGAGGGCCGAGAGTCCATGTGGGCAGTTGGGAAAGGCCCAGGCCGCCACCCAAGGACTCTAAGCCGGAATGGAGAATTCACCAGGACTCCAGTCTTGGGCGGCTTCTTAAGCCTATGGGATCCCCCAGAGAGAGGCATTGTACTGATATATAAATATATATAATATATATGTGAGACATACAGAATCTGTAAGCTAATAAAATATAAGAAAAGGTTAAAAAAAAGAATAGGTAAATTGACAAGAAGTATTTATTGTTTTCCTATATTGCTTTATTACCTCCCCGGGGATAAACCAATTCCCATCCCTTTTTTTGTGTATAAGTGAAGTCTGAAATGTGGGGGGGCCTTTATCCTTGGAGCGCGCAGGGTCTGCCGTCCTAGATGCTGCCTGGGGCTCGGTGTGGAGGGCTGCATGGGTGCTGTTCCCTTGGCTTCCCTATTTTCTGGTAAGCTGGGGGCACGGCAGCCGGCTCCCAGAGATACGGGGAGCCTCCCCCGCCCCCCACCCTGCACTGCAGGCCCAAGCAAGCAGGGGAGCCTGCGGGGCACAAGGGTGTGTGTAGCGGATGTGGGTGATGTGTGTGTCTTTTGTGTTTCTTTCTCCTCCAAGAGGCTGTATCTGTGCGGACGCTGTGTTTCAGGGAGTTGGAAAGGAGAGTGTCTGAGGGTGGGGAGCAGGATCCCCGCTTCCTAGAGATGGCAACCTTCTACTCGGTGATGGAGGGTCCTCCAAAGTGCTCTTCCTTCTGAGGCATTCAAGCCAGATCCCCAGATCTACCCTGGCCCCCATTCCCTACCTACCCCGACTCTCTTCCCAGATGGGAGATATTTCCTGCCGACTGTAAATACCTTCAGTCTCCCACTGGACGTGGCCCCGGGACTCGCCCCTCCTGGTCTGCGCATCCTCTCCTCACTTGGGGCCAGGCGGAGCCGCGGACCCTTCGGCCCCCCGGCCCTAGGGCCCCCAGCCCCTGGGCCTTTACACGCGCTTTCCCACCGCCCACCGGCAGCCCCCACCCCCGAGTCAGGGCTGGCCTGCCCCACTCAGGCCTGAGCCAGTGTGACCCTGGGAAGGACTGGGGGCATCCTGGGAAGCTGATCAGCTCCCTCCCTGGCATCCCTCTGGATGGAGCAGGTTTCCGGAAGAACCATGGGGAAGGGTACCCCAGTCTCCAAGTGGCCCTACCTTGGGGTCAGACACTGGTTGGGAGGACACTGGCTCCCCACGCCTCACAGGTTAGGTCTCTGCACCCCTGCGCGCACGTGCGCACACACACACACAGCACTGCAGTATATTCTTGCCAAAGATTTCCTTTAAGAGAAAGCACTTTTAATCATTATTGTTATTATTGTGTAAATGTCTAGCCTTCTCTCTCCTCCCTCTCCCTCACCCCGTTTTGCTGTTACTGTGGAATCTGTCTGTCAGCCAGGAGAGCTGTCTGGTCTTGAAAACAGGCTGGCAGGGCAAGGGTCTGGGGGAGGTTGGCAAGGAGGACCGGGAGGGCAGGGGAAGCTTGCCGAGCGGGGTGCAGATGCCAGGAGGGCTCAGGCCCTGGCTCCCGCGCTCCAGCCAGCGTCGGAGGCCGGCCCGGGCCTCCCGGAGGCTGGCCTGTGTGGCGTCTGGAGGGAAGGGGCAGGGAAATGACATCTGTCTGATTCAGGGAGAGAGCCCAGAGAGGCACAGGTGGAACAGGGGGTGAGGGCAGGCCTGGGAACAATGGAGAGGTGACCCCAGAGGGGAAATAGGAAGGAAGGGAGCATCTGGTCAACCTCCAGGGGAGCCTGGGTCGCCCCTGCCCTGCCGTCTTGGCTTCCTGGTCCCCGTGTCTAGCCAGGTGTTTGAGGGCCACGAACATGGTGTCCTAGGTTGGGGATGGGCCTTTTGACTCCTATCTTCATTGGAGTCTCTCCCCAGTAGGTCTGAGAACTCGTGGACTCCTTCTCCCTTGGGTTTTGAGGAGTCCCCATGTATCAGAGACTAGCAGGAAAGGGGTGGTGGCCGAGTGACCTGGTGGCCATAGGAGGCAGCAACCAACCCACAAGTGTGATCTTTACAAAGGGGCTCTCGGGACGGGGAGGTAGGGTACTCTGATGGGCCCGAGCCGAGGTCGGGCAGGCTCCTCCTGCCATGTGAGGTGTGTGGAGGCTTCTGGAAGTGGACCATCTATGTCCTGGATGTTTGCCCACCTGCTCTGCCTCCCAGGTCCTCCCCCCTTCTTTGGCATTTCTCAACTACCAGCCCTGGGGAGGTCAAGTGGGTCGGTGCCCTGTCCATGGGCTGCCTCCCGCCCCTGCATCTCAGGGTCCTTGGAGAGGTTGGGGGCAGAGTCCCAGAGTCACTCTTCACCCAAGTCCAGGCCCCAGGCCCCTGAGACTGGAGCTCCTGGCCGGCGTGACACAGGATGTACGCGTAGGCGTGCGTGTGCGTGCGAGTGCGGGTGTCTGTGTGTGTATATTTTGCCGATCTCTTTGGGAAACGTGGGGTTAGGGTCAAACGTAGTAGGTGGGCGGTGGGATGTCCAGTTCAACACCACCCAGCAGTGAAAGAATTCGGGAGGGCCCCCGGCCGGCGGAATCTCGGTATTGTGGATGGTGAGGACTGGCTCCGCCGGCTGGGGGGCTGGGGCTCTGGCGGATCTGCTCCTTCCTGACTTCTCCGTCCTCGGGGGTCCAAGCCGTTGGAGGACTTCCGCGTGTGTCCCACACCTGGGCCCTTGCCAGCAGCGAGGTGATTGCGGACGGGTGTCCCCGGTTTGGTTTCTAATCAGTGTTAAACGGTTTGAGACTCTCCTGTGTGTCCGTGTTTGGTTTGCGTGCGAGAGTGAGCACACCCGTGTGTGCATGCCGCGTTTCCCCGTTTTCTCCCCTCCCTCCGACAAGCCGTTCATAGCAAATGTAAGAAATACCTTGCCACACCTGCCCGCCTCCTCTGCAGGAGAAACAGAGTAACCCGGCATCCTCCCCATCCCCTGGCTGTGTATTTATATAGATGGAAATATCCTTTCTATTTTGTATCGTCGTGCCTATAACCTCTGCCACCTTGTATAAACCCTGACCTGCGCTACTTCCCCTGGATATGAATGTATTGTACACCGACGCCGGCCCATCCTGTACAGCTGCTTTGTTTCTTTGCAACCCATTGTATGGCTTTATAAATGATAAAGCGAAAGAAAACCCTGTGCCTTTATCTTGCCGTGTTATTTGGGAAGGGGTCTGCTGAGTGTCCGGGCGAGCCTCGCCGCCCAGGCTCCGGGTGTGTGGTGGGCTTCGGGGCGTCTCTCGCACACAGCTCACCTGTAACCCTCCGAGCGGCTTCCCCACCGTCCGGGCCTCATGATTCTGATTGCCGTGAGTTTTTCATCTGGACTCTTTTGAGCGAGGAGAGAAACTCAAACTGGTTTAAGGAAGAAAAAAAGAAAAGAAAAGAACTGTGTTGGCCCACCCAACGTGAACAAGAGGTGAGGCAGGTCCAGCTGGATCTAGCAGCTCAAAAGCTGGAATCATGAGTTTGTTTCCATCACTTGGTTCTGGGCTGGCCTAGTTTTCAGGCAGGCTCTGTCCTCCTGGGTGGCACCACCACCTGCTCCGGCATTTGGCCGCTTGGTGCTCCCAGTTTGCATCCCACTGGCACGGGAAGCCCCCGTACAGACTTCTCATTTTCTCCTAGTATTTTAAGCAACTATTAAATGCTGGGACAAGTGCTCTTAGGCTCGGATAGACCCTGCCTGGGTCATATGACCAACTCGGAACGAACTAGTCTGTGCAGAGCTGCCTCTTGTGACTGCCTCTGGGGCTTTCTGGGCCACAGGGACAGCAGGTCCTGCACACCTGCCGTGGGCTGGGCATTGTCACCACTGAATTTTCTAACACATCCGGGAGGTTAGTGTCAGGACATTAAAGTGACAAAGAAGGAAACCGAGTCTGTAAGCGGTCCCAGAGCTTCTAACCGGCAGAACTGGTACTTGCCCTCCTGGTGACAGCTGCATTTAGCAATCCCGCCAAGTGCCAGAGACGGTGCTGAGCACGTGTGTGTATTTTCTCACGCACATGCGCCCAGTGGGATGAGGGCTCTTCTGGTCCTCAGTTTACGGAGAAAGAAACTGAGCTTCAAAGACGTTGGGAGATTGCTCAGAATCACCACAAGCCTGGTGATTGGCAGAGCGGCCTGGGAACCCTAGAAGTCTATGCCTTTCTTAGCTCACACCTCCTCCTTGGCTCTTAGGGCCTTGTCTGTGAGGGAAAGACTGACGAGTGAGGGGCAGAAAGGAGACCAAACTGATGGCATTGGGCAGACGGAGGGAGCTAGCGGGCTAGGTAGTCTGGCTGGCATCCCACGGAGGGGACCAGGGCTCCAGGTGTGTGAGCGGGAAGGCACCCTCTGATGCCACCCAGCTGTGGAGTGACATGGCTACCTCGGCAGGGCCTGGGGCGGGGGACGAGAGTGACAGGCTGGGGCCTGCAGGCTGGGCTCATCCAGCCTGGCTTTGAGGGAGGCAAGTGTGGGGGCCCAGCTGTGTCCCCGTGTGCCCCAAGGAGGAGGGGGTTGGTGAATGGGCTGCAGCAGGAGGGCTCCGGGGTCGGGACGTCAGTCCTCCAGACACACCTTATCCTGAAGACTCTCTTCATTTCTTGTGCTGGTGCAGCCCCTTGCACTTGTGCACCAGCATCAACCGGGAGCTTATTGGAAAGGCATCACCCCAGATTTGCCCACAGACCCCCCAGGACACCCGCATGGGCACAGGTGTCCAAGCAGCCTGGCCCAGTGTCACCTGGCTGGGACTCAAACCCAGGGCCCGATATGCACCGTGCAGGGCTCGCCCGGGCACCACCTGGACGATTGGGACGGTGACCGCGCTCATCTGGGCCTCCCCTGGACCCAGGCGGTCCGCGGCTTCCCCTCGCAGCCCCTCTGCTGGCGGGATCCCCGAGTGGGCAGCCCTGGGCTGGGGAGAGCTGGGTGGGGGCTAGGCCTGGCCCTGGCACAAGGGCCTCCGGCTGTTTCAGGCGTTTGGAGTGTGGGCAGTGTCCACCCTTGGAAGAGGCAGGGACGTCAGTAGGAGGGCGAGAGGGGCAGAGGGATGGGGTTGGGGACCAAAGATGAGTTGTCTCTCACTTGGCCTCAAAGTTGGCTAAAAAGTACCGAAGCTTGGGCTGGTCCCACCCTGAGGTTCTGAGCGAATCTGTCTGGAATTAGTCACCTCTCCCCCGGGGACTCTATGGATAGCCCATGGCCACACCCGGGAGGACCGTTGTGCAGATGGGATCCTGTGTGGCAGGTGTGTGTGCCCTCCCACAGACGTGTAGGCACTGGGGAGGAGGAAGTCCCCTCTGGATGGGCTTGGGGTGTCCCTGGGGCCCCCCCTCCCCTCAGAAGCTGAGCCCAAATGTCCCTCCTCCTGCATCTAGGGGGGTGTGGGCCCCAACCGGCCGGAGGCAGAGCTCCTCGGGGAAGGAGAAGCTGTCTGTCCCTCGGGAGCCAGGCCCAGGCCCTCTACATGTGGGCGGAAGGGTCGGGCCTGGGAGATCCAGCTCCGGCGGCTCTGAAGTTTCTCCTCGTGGGCATTAAATTCTGCCAAAGGCTTGGATTTTCCTCATTCACGGGCGAAGATGACTAATCGGTCGTCTCGGCAGTTTCTAAGCAATTCCGAGTTTGGAAAGGATACGGCCGCTTCTAAACAATGGACAGCAGGTGTGGGACCAGATGCACCTGCGCGGGCACACGGCCCTAGCCCGTTGGGCTGCGCTGTGTCGCCGTGTAGGCCCTGCTACCTGCCTGCCGCCTACGTTCTGGCGGGGAGACTGAGTCCCCGGGGTGCGGAGCCAGCAGCGGGGCAGGGCTGGCTCTACTGACCAGCAGAGCGGCACAGTCAGAGGAGACGGAGAGCGCCCCCCGCGTCCTGCAGGTCAGGGCCGCGGCGCACAGTGGACGCAGGACGTGGGCAGTGGGAGTCGGGAGCCCCACGCCCGGGGCAGCTCAGCTTGGAGCCGCAGAGGCGAGGGGAGGCTGAGGTGCTGGCTGTGCCGGGTCCTGTGGCCTCCCGTGGAGCTCACAGCCCTGGGCTCCACACCGTCATCGGTGAGCACCCTGGGGAGCCCAGAGCAGAGAGCAGCTCCTGGAAGGTGCGCTCTGGGACCAGTGAGCCCCTGCGGGTGCTGCAGTGAGGACTGTCTCCATCCTGTGGCCGCAGGCACAGCCTCGGAAGGGCCCCTCTTCCAGCCGGAGCCGGACGAGGCCAGGCCGTGGGCCCAGAGAGGAGCCTCGTCAGGTGTGACCTGCCTTGAGACCCCTGGCCTCCCACCCAGGCATGGCTGGCTCTGGCTCTGGCTTTGCTAGGGCCTCAGGAGAGCTTTCTCCTTTCTGAGGGCCCTAGTTTCCTCGTCTGTAAAATGGGAGAGCACCGACCCCAGAGGCAGGGTGTGCAGAGGGACCGCCGTGTACTCCTGGGCTCTGGGGCCTTCAGCAATGTGCACCCCCATTCCTCGTGCCTCTTCTTGTGCCTCTCGTCCCCTCCCTACCATTTCCTCAGGCCTCTGGGTGGACTTGGCAACAGAAAGGACTTGTAGCTGCAAGCCTCCCTAACGATATTGATCTAGCCGGCTCCCGACTCCAGACCACACGCTTGGGGTGGGGGTGGTCCAGCCGCCTCCACGGCTCCAGCTCTTGTGGGCTTTAAAGATCATCTCTGGCCATCGAGACAGGATGTCTGGGTTCTGGACCCCTCCTCTCAGCCCCTGCCCATTCCCCGACTTGTGGGTTGGTTCCTGGGAAACCAGGGGGCACCCAGAAGGTCACAGGCTCCTTACCTCCCCTCGGTCTCAAATCCTGCAGGAGCAGAATCGGAGCTGGAAAACCACGGCCCCTGATTCCTCAGGGGACTCGGGCTGGTTGGGGACGTCAAGAAGAGAGGCTGTGTGGGCCAGGAGTCCTTGAGGAGGGCAGGAGACCACCAGGGAGAGACGGAGACAGAGAAAACACTGGGGCTTTAAAAGTCTTAAGGACGTAATACTCTAGTGAAGGGGGGCGGGGGGATAAAATACGTAGATAATTAACATCGCTGACATGTATTGAGCATTTACTATTTGCCAAGTGCTGCATATTAGCAGCAGACGTGGGGCTCTAGAGCCGGTGGAGACCTCGGGGCTCCCTTGGGGCAAGTCAATCAGTCAGTAAAGTCACCTGAGACGTACTGAGCACCCACTAGGTGCAGGCATGGTATCAGGCACTAAGCAGCACTGGGGCGTGTGTCTCTCTTGCAGCATTCCGGGTCTAACGACAGCAGGGAAGGGGGAGTGGGGAAAGCATAAAGAAGCAGCTAATGTGTAATTACAATATGACAGTCACCCCGGAGAACAGGTACTTAGGCCCTGAGAGTTTGTAAATGGATCCCGATGGTCTGGGGAGAGCAGGGAAGGTGTCCTCTGGGAAGTGTCTCCTTCCAAATGTTAGGGTCCACAGAGTGGACAGGAGTTGACTGGGTGAAAAGGAGAGAAAGGGTCTTTCAGGCAGAGGGACGAGCACGTGCCAAGGTCCAGGGGCAGGAGGGGCACGGCCTGCTCCAACCTCCGGGGCCTCCCCTGGGCCACGTGTTTTACAGCGTTAGTTACACAGTCAATCGCAGGCCAGAGAGAAAACTGGCTAATGCACATGTGGGGTCGGGGTTCAAGTGCTGCTCCATCCCTGTTAGCCGTATCACCCTGCGCACGCTGTTTGACCTCCCTGTGCTGCTGTTTCCACCTCTGTCAGTGTGGGGCGCTAACGGTGGTATCTAACTCGGGGGGTGTAGCAATTGAGAGTCTCTATCTGTACAAACGTTTTGGGGCAGCAGTTGGCAAATAGTAAGTACTCAACAAATGTCAGCTATGTTTATGATCTACTTATTTGATTCCCCACCACCCCCGAGACTATTACATCCTTCAGGGCAAGGACCCAGGTCTGTACCTGAAGCCCCAGTACAATGTCCAGTCTGTGGGGGGCCCTTGATCGACGTTCATAGAAGGAGTTAATTAAGTACAAGGTCGCCAGAGGAAGCTGATAAGGGCTGGGGGGGTGAGGTCAGGAGGTTGGAGTAGGGAGTGTGGGTGTTTGGCAGGGCGCCTTTGGTCACGGGAAGGGTTTGGTGTTTGTCGTAAGAGTGGTGGATGTTTTTTGAAAAATCTCAAGGAAGTGGTGGGAACAGAATGGCATTTTGTAAAGACTGGGGCTGTTTCAACATCTGTTGAAATGTGTTATGCTATGTGCTACACGCTGGGTTAGATATTACCTCGTTTACTTATAAAACCCCCAAAATAGGTAATACAGCTGAGGAAATGAAAGCTGGGAAGATTCAGTATTTTTTTTTTAAGATTTTATTTATTTATTCATGAGAGACACAGAGAGAGAGGGAGAGAGGCAGAGACACAGGCAGAGGGAGAAGCAGGCTCCCCACGGGGAGCCCGATGTGGGACTCGAACCCGGAATCCCTGGATCATATCTTGAGCCGAAGGCAGATGCTCAACCACTGAGCCACCCGGGTGCCTGGGAGGTTCAGCAGTCTGCCTGAGATTGCATAGCTGGAAAAGCTACAGAAATGCACTTCGGATCCCCTAGCTCTGCATCATTTAGGATGTTGACTCGGCTTCTGTAGCAGATTCCAAATTACCGAACACTTCCCCGCGATAGGTTTCTCAAGTAAAGGCTCCAGCTCAGATCAGGGCTCTACTTATGGAGTGGGTTAGGAACTCAGTTTTGTCACTCAGCCATCCTCAGTATGTGGCCGCAAAGGTTGATCCAGCTCCTGCCATTGCAGCTGCATTCCAGGTGGTGGAAAGCAGAGAAAGGGGAAGGAAAGATCATGCCCTCCTCTTTAAGGACACAACTGGCTGCTTACATTGCCTACAATGTTTCTACCTGGATTACAAGGGCCCAAACTGTCCCATGGCCTCAACTAGTAACTGGCAACTGTTACTTTTTTTTTTTTTTAAATATTTATTAATTTGAGAGAGAGAGAGAGAGAGAGAGAGAGAATGGCAGAGGGAGAAGCAGGCTCCATGCAGGGAGCCCGATGTGGGACTCGATCCCGGGACCTCGGGATCACAACCTGAGTCAAAGGCAGACACTTAACCCCTGAGCCACCCAGGCGTCCTGGGAACTGTTACTTTTATGCTGTGCAGCCAAGAGCCCAGCCATTCTTCTGGGGATTTAATACTGAAGGCAGAAGAGGAGACTGGGTGCCGGGAGTAACCGTTAGCTTCTGACTCAGGCTCCTGCGCCCCGGGGAAGGAGGGCCCCTCTGTGGCCCCCGAGGCAGGAGGGGAGAGCCTGCACCGTGCTCCCTCCTGGAGCTGCACCGAGGCATGCCCATCGGGTAGACACAGATGTCGGGGGGCAGCCCGGGTGGCTTAGCGGTTTAGTGCCCGATTTCGGCCCAGGGCGTGATCCTGGAGACCCGGGATCGAGTCCCACGTAGGGCTCCTTGCATGGAGCCTGCTTCTCCCTCTGCCTGTGTCTCTGCCTCTGTCTCTGTCCCTCATGAGTAAATAAATAAAATATTAAAAAAAAAAAAGACACAGATGTGGGAAAGCTGCACCGCTGATCCCACACAGGAGCCGTGAAGGCCGGGTGACGAGGACTAGGCACGGTGACAGCGCACTGAGTCGAGAGGTATTGTCTGAGCAGAAGGTGAGGAGTTTGGAGGTGGACGTGCTGAGGGAAGCAGCCGTGGCACCTGCTTGGCCCCTCACAGCGAGGGGAGAAGATCCTGGAGTCCGTGGCACCACGTGGAGCGGCTGCACAGCCCAGGGCTCTCCCTCTCTCACGGGAAGGGCCTGACGTGCAGGGCTGAGCCCCCACAGCCATGTCGGTGCATTGGGGGTGCCCTGACCGCTGTGGCCCCGGGGCCAGGCTCCGACTCAAGGTGGGGCCTCCTTGACCACTTCAGTCCAGGGGCCAGTGTCTGACTCAAGGTGGGCCCCGGGGGTGTGTGGCTGTATGAACAAGACACGGGAGAAGGATGGTGTGTGGCTCAGTCCCGAGGACAAGGACCCGGGGCTGCACTGGGGCCCAGAGACTGCAGAGAGCGGCCTACCCAGGGCCACGCAGCCCGGATGACGCCCCGGTACTCCCTAAGGCTCAGGAGTGCTCCAGTGCTGTAGTGGAGGCGGCGGGGTGATGGAGAAAATGAGTTGAACCACAGAAGGGTTGGCGTGCGTGTGGGGGTTGAGATTCATCCCCATCTAAAGGGAGGGGAGGCAGAGGAGGGTCATGAATGGGACTGGGTGGGGGGGCTGCATGGTGTATAGGGACGAGGCGGAGGAGGAGGGTCCTGTGAGGAAGACGGGAGCTCTCAGCCTGGGAGGAAGCGCTCAGGTCTTGGCAAGCAGAGGGGGTGAGAGTTCGGAGGAAGAATTGGCCAATCCACCGTCCAGACCCCTGCCCCCCAGCTTAGGATCCCGTCCAAGGTCACTGAAGCTGACCATGAGGAGGTCGTCATCCCCGCTTCCGCTGGGGGAAGGACAGCAGGGTGTGGGGGCCTGGGGCTGAGGAAGGGGCTTAGCTCGATGTCTGGCTCTGAGAGGCCCACGGTACTTCTAGAATCGGTGACTCCATGGGTGAACAGGAGGTGGGGGGCGGCCAGCAGGTGTGCACAGCTCCTCCAAGAACCCTGACTTCAGGGCAGCCCGGGGGGGGGGGGGGGGGTCCCAGCAGTTTAGCGCCGCCTTCAGCCCAGGGCGCGATCCTGGGGACCCGGGATCGAGTCCCACGTCCGGCTCCCTGCATGGAGCCTGCTTCTCCCTCTGCCTGTGTCTCTGCCTCTCTCTCTCTCTCTCTCTCTGTGTCTCTCATGAATAAATAAATAAAATCTTAAGAAAAAAAAGAACCCTGCCTTCAGCCCGCTGCGGTTCCCTTCTTTCCGGGTGCGCTGCTCTGCTTCACGCCGTCAGCCTGCCTTCAGGCTGGCCTGGGATCCACCTGCTTAACCCCCGGGGAAGGGAGGTGATTTGTCCTGGAAATCCGAAGCCCCCTGGGGGTGGCCCTGCAGAGGAGCTGTCTGATACCGCACCTGGCTCTTTCCTGCGCCAGTGTGGGCAGGTGCCCGCGGGGAGGGAGAAGGCTTCTGTGAATGCGGCTCCTTCAGATAACCAGAACGGCCGACTCCATCCCAAGTGGGCAGATAAGGGAGGTGAAAATCAGGTGAGAGCCGGCGCCTTTGTGCGCGCCCGGGTTCCCTTACAGCCCCTCCTGCCCTCCTCGGCGGGACTTCCTGCTCCCGCCGCTGATAACCCAAGCCCGGGGGGGCCTTGAGGAGGCCGGGCCCTCGCTGCAGCAGGCGCCGGAGGGGGTGTCCGGCCCCGCAGGGCAGCCCAGCCCGACGGGGAGGACGCCCAGGGAAGCCGGTTCTGCTCAAGTCGTCCCTCCCCCTCTTCTGCCCCCATCCCCAGGCCTTTCCAACTGACCGGCCTTTCTCGCTCTTTCCCCGCCTCCCCTTCCCCGTCCTTGCTGCTCCTTCCCTCTTCCTTCCCCGCTCCTGTCCGTCCGTCCATCCCCTCGCTTCCCATCTCATTGCTTTGTCCCCCAGGCCGCCTTCCCCATCCCCGGCCAGTGGGGTCACCGTAGACCGGCTGCAGCTCCTGGCTGTGGTCCTTCGGGGTGCATGGGCCCGGGCCCTCAGGGGACAGGCGGGGCCTAAGTGGGGGTGTGGGGGGGCGTGTGGGGGGCCGCGGGAGGGCTTCGGGAGTCCAGACCCGGCGGGCTGAGGGCCTGGGGGCGACCAACCGGGCTTCCCAGCGCAGCCCCGGGCCGGGGGCTCCCTCCAGTGGCCGACAGGGGACTGTGGGCCCCGGGCAGAGGGCCGAGGGCTGAGCTGGAAGCGGAGGGCAGCTGGGCGCTTAGAGGCAGGCGGGTCCTTAAAAGCTCCAGCGGAGAGGCGGGAGAGAGACCTGGAGGCCCTGGTTCCATCCTTTCCTGGAGAAGTGGAGCTGGTCCAGAGCTCCTGGGTGGCCTGCTTGGGGGCCCGGCGGGAGACCCCGCAGGTGGCCACCGGGGGCTGGAGCCACTGAGACCCTGGCCGCAGGGTGAGGCTCCGTGGAGGGGCCCCGGACTAGCAGCCAAGACACTTGTGTACACTGGGGGCTGGCCCAGAGAGTGCTCCTCCTCAACCTCTGCGCCCTCTTCTCTAACACATGCCTCCGGGCCCGACCCTGTCTCTGGTGCCTTCTCGCAGCCCTGCGTGACCTAGCCCCGTGTTCTGACCCTTGCGTCCACGAGGCCAATGAGCCCGCCTGCTCCTCTCCCTCCTCTGGCTGCGGGGCAGGCGAGTGTCTCCGAGGCGCCCTTCCACTCGCCCTTTGGAATGACCCGACACTCTGTGGATTGTATTCTGCTCCCTTGTGTCTCTGCTTTCGACGGGAGCACATTTCTGCGGGGGTCCGGCCCCTACGGAGTGGGGGAAACAGTTGCTTCCCACTCTCAGGGCCCAGGAGGGGGCGTGGGAGGGGGGTGGGCAGGTCCGGGAACCAGGAGGCAAGCATCCGCATTCCCTAGACTTGGTCACTCACTTCCCTCCTCTGCAAAGTCAGTGACCCCCCTGGAGATGGAGCCTGGGCATCCACGTTCCTCTTGAGGGCTCCCAGGCCACCAAGCTCACCAAACTGCCCCCGGTCTTTATGAGAGAGAAACTGAATCTGACAAAAGATAAAAATGAGTAAGTGAATAGGCCTCTTTCCCACCCCAAAAAGGAGTGATGGTGGGCGCGCCCCTGCAGAGGCAGCACTGAAGTTCGGATACCCCAAGTGACAGAGATGAGAATCGTGAGGGCAAAGTGCGTGGTGGGGGAGGGGGAGGTGTTTTCCTAGCTCCCGACTCCAGGCCAGTTGTTTGACCTCTCTGTGCCTCAGTTTCCTGGTCTGTAACACAGGGCAGCAATGATAATGTCACATAAATATTAGCAGTCCTTATGTAGGGTGTCCAGCTTGGTGTGGCACGCTGGGAGGGAAGTGACGTTTAGGGACTGTCCACTATGGGTGACATGCACAGGATCCCGTTTACGGTGGACTCAGGAAGGTGTCATTATCAGTCCCATTTGACAGATGAACAAACCAAGGCCCGAGACGTGACACTTCCGTTAGGAGCCCGGCTAAGGATTTGAACTCACAGCTGTCTGCTTCCAAAGGCTCATGGGGGAAAGTATAGATGGCGTGGGGGCAGGAGCCCGCGGGGGGCAGAGTCCTGAGAAGGCAGGCATGTCCTTGTGAGACCAGAGAAGAGCAAGACGGGAAGGAGGGAGGAAGGCAGCAGGGGGAGGAGCCTCGGGGCTCATGAGACCTGGTGACCTGCTCATCTCCCTGTGCCCTTGGTAGGCCGACAGCTGAGAGAGGGGCAGGGACTCTCCATATGTCCCTTGGCGTCGAAGAGCTGGGCTGGTGCAAAGATTCGGTGACTGAGAGTCCTAGGACCGTCACCAGGAGGCTGAGAAGGCCAGATGTCATCTGTGGGCGCTTCTAGGGGAGGATCCAGGGCGTGGCCAGCTGTGAGCGCACAGGGAAAGGGGGGTGGTGGTGGGGAGAAGCCGGGGGTCAGCGTGGGGCCTTCCTCCCCAGGCTGGGGCTGCAGTGGTTTTAGGAAAGGAGGCTGTAGAGGCCTTGGGAAGGAGGATGTCGCCTCCTTGTGGCCATGGCGGTGGGACTACGAAGCCAAGGCCGGATGACCAGAGGGATGGAGTCCTAGGACCGTCCCAGGCAGCCAGAGGTTGTCGCACTTGCCCCTCCTAGGTAGGCATCGGGCTCCCTCCGAGAGAGGGTGGCGGCTGCCAGGCCTCGCTGCCGTGAGTGGTCTTCTCCGCAGGAACCCCGGGGCTCTGAGGGTCCAGGCACATTCCAGGAGCAGGGGTGACAAGGACTGCACTGAGCTGCTGCATGAGCCGGGCCCTGGGCTGGGCACCAAGGACCTGGAGCTGAACAGGACCTGGACCCTGCCCTCCACCGTCCCCGCAGGACCCAGGCGGGGGAGCAGCTGACCATCACGCAGCCTGTCCAGGATGGAGGGACATCGTGTTAGGGGCACAGCCATTTCTCCTACCGAGGGGTTTCTGAGGAATACCCTCCCTGGCCTCTCTCCACACCCCTCTCTATCTTTTTTCATGTCAGGAGGAGGGATTCATCGGGTTGGGGAGCTCTGGAGGAGAAATGGAGCTCCTTCTACCTCTCTCTGCCCCTCAGAGTCAGCAGGCTTCTAGAACATTTGCATTCCAGTCTCCTCTCCCATGTGGCCAGAGGCTTGTCCTGGGCAGGGCCCCCGCGGTTGTTTGGTGCCGCTCATCTCTGCTATGGGAGGGTCTAACTCTGAGAGCCATGGGAGCAAGTTAGTGTGGCCACTGCTCCAAAGTCACCTTCTCCAGTCTGCTCCTCCGGTAACGTTTTGATGATCTTCTCGACTTTGGGTCAGTCAATTGTTTCTGAACTCAGGTATGGAAAAAGGGCATTATTTATCGTTTCTCTAAAGCCCTAGAGTTTCTCTAAAACTCAGGTATGGAAAAAGGGCATTATTTATCATTTCTCTAAAGCCCTAAAGTTCTCAACCAGTGGTGGTTTTGCCTGCCCGGGTGACCATTGTCACAGCTAAGGGTGGAGTCCTCCTGGTGGCTAGTGGGTAGAGGCCAGGGATGCTAAAACAAAAAATTCTAAAATACTCAAGACAGTCCTTCAGAGCAAAATTTATTCAACCCAAATGTCCCAAGTGAGAAGCCCAGCCCTAAGGCATAGGGTGTTATGAGAAGTTACAGTACAGGTGCCCGATTCAGCCTTGTGGGGGGAGGTTGTGTGAAGCGGGAGTTCAAGGAAGGCTCCCGGAAGGAGGTCATATCTGACTTGGGCTTGAAATACAAGTTGGTGGTTTTCATGCAGGTGACGGGTGTCAAAGTCAGACATGGGGAAGACTATCGGGCAGTGGGAACAGAGTGTGTGAACTCATGGCAGCAGAGAGGCCGTCGTGCACCTGTACAGGTCATGAGCGCATGGTGCACGAGTGTGTCTGAGGCAGGGATTGTGCGTCAACAGGGAGATTAGGCTGCGGAGGTGGGGGGGGGCAGGCACGGAAGGCTTTGCACGGCTTGCTATGGAGTAGGTTTTTATTAAGTACAGAAAACCACAAAATACATTCAGAAACATGCACAAAACACAAACGTATACGAAAGTAGAGCTCAATAAATTATCAATCATGTGGTGGAGTTTCCACCTCTGGCTGCCATAAATAAAGCTCCATAAGCATTTTTGTGCTTGTCTCTTGGGGTTCATTCTTACAAATCTCCTTTGGGGCATAAACCTGGTAATAGAACGGCAGGGTCGTGGGGTATGCGTGTGTTCATCTTCAGTTGGTATCATCACATAATTTTCTAAAGTTCGTGTAGGGATCTACAGCCCTACCCATAGTGCCAGAGGGTTCCCATTGGTCTCCATCTTCATCAACAGTTCATATGGACACTTTGTTGAATGTCAGGTTTTCTGGAGTATGCGTACTGGCAGGAATTTCATTGTGTTTATTAAAAAATAAGGTTCATTGATATATAATTTATATATAGCAAAATTCACTATTGTAGGCCTAAAGATCTATGAATTTTCACTAACCTATATGTTTCTGTAATAATGTTACATAGAATTTCCACTGCCACCCTACCCACCCCCGCCAAGGTCCCTGCTTCTCTTTATGGTCGATCCCTTACGTTAACCCCAGGACCTGGCAAGCATAGATCTATTTTTCATCTTATTTTTAAATTTTTATTTATTTTTATTTTTTCTTTAAATATTTTATTTATTTATTCATGAGAGACACAAGGAGAGAGAGGCAGAGACACAGGCAGAGGGAGAAGCAGGCTCCGTGCAGGGAGCCCGACGTGGGACTTGATCCCGGGTCTCCAGGATCAGGTCCCGGGCTAAACCGCTGAGCTACCCGGGCTACCCTATTTTCCATCTTTCTAGTTTTGTCTCTTCCAGAATTGCTCTGTAAACGGAATCGTAAGGTGAGTGTGGCCTTTTGAGTTTGGCTACTTTCGCTTAGCCGTATGATTTTGACGCTCACCCAACTTATTGCATGGATGAGCAGATGGGAAGTGTCAGAAGTGAGGTGGAAGCTACAGGAAACACCCAAAGGGAAGGCTCGAGATAGAAGCCACAGTAACAGGAATGAAGAGGCTGTCGAAGGGCTCACCTCTCTCTCCTTCTGCAGCATCACGTTCAGCCTGGGCGGTTGGCGGATACAGGGGAGTCGCGCGCACGAGGAGGTAGGTGATGGGTTCCTTGGTGGCGTGTGCTTCTTAGAACACTATTTCCTTTTGCCTGGTTTCAGAGCAAGAAAGCTCTGGTTCCAATGGAAGGTGTGGCCTCCCAGGGCTGCCAGTGCCCACCCAGCTCACCCGCCGGAGATACCACACGCTCGCCCTGTACCCCCTTCGGTCCCGCTGCGTTCCAGCGCAGCGCGCAGCCCCTGGGTTCTGTGCTCGGCGAGTGTTGCCAACAGCTGTGTGTGTCTGGGCTGCAAAGACCATAGTGGGCAAGCTTCCTCTCTGCTCACGGGCACGCTCCACTGGCCCCTGGGCTTCACTTAGGAAACACGGGTTCAAAGGCAGATTCATCAAGGATTCGTGGCAGGGAGCGCAGAACGCGAAAGGATGAGCGTGCGGCCCTGCCCAAGCTCGTGGCTCACTCTTCTGCCCTGGCTGCTCTTCCGCATCCCAGGTGCCTTATCCAGATGGAAATTAATGTCTCTGTTTGAAAGTTTTATTTGGGTTTGTTCTTCTGTAAAACGTTCCTGTTTCCTGATGAGCATTTTAGAGATTATCCAGTTATTTTCCACAGGGATACGCTGACGGCCAACCCCTATGATCCCCGCTCCCTTGGCCTTCCACCTCTCACCAATATCATCACCTGCAGTCCCTCTTTTGCCTACTTTTGGACCTTTATAGAAGGCGCCTCTTTATTTCTTGTTACATAAGCTATAAAAATGTATCTTGACTCCCTCACGTTGGAAGTTGAGGCTATTTGGGTCCATTTTCCTTGGCCAATTTTTCCCCTTTCACATTTATCTTTTCTCACGTGTGCTTTTACTGGCTGTGTTTGTTGGGGTAAAACTAGATGCTGAGACAAATATGTCTCGAACGCAGTGACAGTTTACTTACGGCTCACAGAGCGGCACCGGGGGATGCCTAGGTTGGCAGCTGATTCGTTGACTTAGGCGGATGGAAGTTTAGTGAATTCAGTTGACTAATCACGGGGGTTTCCATGGTAATGATCTGCTTCTCAGCCATCAGGGAAGAGTAACGAGCATGGACAAGAGGACACGGGCGATGTCTGTGGCCCAGACAGATGCACATCCCTTTGGCTGGAACTCAGACCCACGGACACATTTTATTGCAGGGGAATTTGGGAGATGTATTGTGCTTAGCTGCCCAGAAAGAAGAAAACAAAACAGTTAATTTTGGTTAATAACTAGCAGTCTTTGTCCCTTGTATCTCACCAACTTTGTAGTCTTTCTATTCTCTTCTTCACTGATTTCTTCATAGACTGTTAGTTTTTCATTTATTTATTTTTTAAACAATTATTTTATTTACATTCTATTAATTAACATATGGTGTATTATTACTTTCAGTGGTAGAGGTCAGTGATTCATCAGTCTTATATAACACCCAGTGCTCGTTCCATCAGCTGCCTCCTTAATGCCCTTCCCCCAGTTACCCTGTCCCCCCACCCCACTCCCCTCCAGTGACCCTCCATTTGTTTCCTAGAGTTAAGAGTCTCTTTTGGTTTGTATCCCTCTCTGATTTCGTCTTATTTTATTTTTCCTTCCCTTCCTCTATGATCCTCTGTTTTGTTCTTAAATTCCACATGAGTGAGATAATATGATAATTGCCTTCCTCTGATCGACTTATTTCACTTAGCCTAATATCCTCTAGTTCCATCCACGTCGTTGCAAATGGTGAGATTTCATTTTTGATGGTTGAGCAATTTATTTTATATATATATCTCACATCTTCTTTATCCCTTCATCTGTCGATGGACATCTAGGCTCTTTTCATAGTTTGGCTACTGTGGACATTGCTGCTATAGACATTGGGGTGCCCGTGCCCCTTCGGATCACTGCATTTGTATCTTTGGGTGTAATTGCTGGGTCATAGGGTAGCTCTATTTTTAACTGTTTAAGGAATCTCCACACTGTTCTGCACCAGCGTGCATTCCCACCAACGGTGTAAGAGGGTTCCCCTTTCTCTGCATCCTTGCCAACATCTGTTGTTTCCTGACTTGTTAATTTTAGCCATTCTGACTGGTGTGATATGGTATCTCATTGGGGTTTTAATTTGTATTTCCCTGATGCTGAGTGATGTCGAGCAGTTTTCATGTGTCTGTTGACCATTTGTATGTCTTCTTTGGAGAAATGTCTGTTCATGTCTTCTGCCCGTTTCTTGACTGGATTGTTCTTTGGGTGTTGTGTTTGACAAGTTCTTTGTAGACTTTGGATACTAGCCCTTTATCTGATAATACATTTGCAAACATATTCTCCTATTCTGTAGGTTGTCTTTTGGTTTTGTCGACTATTTCCTTCGTTGTGCAAAAGATTTTTATCTTGATGAAGTCCCAATAGCTCATTTTGCCTTTGCCTCCCTTGCCTTTGGAGACGTGTCTAGCCGGAAGTTGCTGTGGCTGAGGTCAAAGAGGTTGCTGCCTGTGTTCTCCTCTAGGATTTTGATGGATTCTTGTTTCACATTTAGGTCTTTCATCCATTTTGAGTCTATTTTTGTGTGTGGTGTAGGGAAATGGTCCAGCTTTATTCCTCTACATGTGGCTGTCCAATTTTCCCAACACCATTTGTTGAAGAGATTGTCTTTTCCCCCCATTGGATATGCTTTCCTGCTTTGTTGAAGATTAGTTGATCATAGAGTTGAGGGTCCACTTCTGGGTTCTCCTTCATAGGCTGATTCTAAAGCTGAAAGTCAATGTCCAGGGTTGACATGAACACAACCGTATGGTCAGGGTTCCAGTGCAGGACAAAAGCCACTCTAGATAGGTTAAGTGGGAAAGAATTTACTCAATGAATCTCAACATTTGTGAGGAGGAGAAAAAACAGAAACGAGGTTAAAATTTCAGGAACTGCTTTAGAGACCATCCCTGAGGATTCTGTGCCTTCCACAGTCAGGGAGCCACCATCTCCAGAACCACACTAGCCAATTCTGTTCCTTTAATGTGGAGGGAGCTGTCTTGATGGGGAAGCCACCACTGCCACTGGCTCTGGAACCATGTGGAACTCACCAGCAGCAGAACGGCTGCCTCCAGCCCAATCTCAGTGCCCCTGAAGCTTTTCGCTGGACACCCAGGTGTCTGTTAATGCTGGGCACAGAAAAACCAGCACTTCCAGTGCTGTGTGCACCATCCGGAAGCAGCATCAGCACTAACAACCCCACCTCTGCTTTCAAAACTCTGAGTGCATCTGATGGAACGTAAGTCACATTTCAAACTCTAGCTGTATGGAAACCTGGGACATGTAGCTGTCAGTCTAGCCTCTCCCATACAGAGATACTTAGCCATATCCAAACTATATATGTGTGCATCTGTACCCACGCATATGCTCAGACATTATATCCGTAGCCAAACACGCACACATTTATACACATCTATATCTGTATCTATTCTCACATCTCCTTATATCAAAAGCCAAGGTCACACCAACATATCTACTTCCCTAGGTTTTATTCCCATCTTCTCCCTTTCCATATTCCCTGGTCCCAACCCCCAAAGTGAGAAACTTGGCTCCCAGTATCCTGCGTATACTCCTTATCTGTCCCCTCTCTCTGGGTCACTAATGTGACCTGCACGCAACCCCCACCCCTCTTGCCCAGACGCCGTCTTTATTTTGCACATAACATACTATATTCAGCAATTATTCACCGTTTATCTGAAATTTCAGTTCAACTGAAATAAATATGTAATGCCTTATTTTTACTTGCTGAATCTGATGAATCTGGATGAAGGGCTGTCCCAACTTCGGTGTCCCTGGGGAGGGGGGGTGAGCGGAGGCCTTGGGGTGCCTGCGCCAGAGCCCCGCCCCGCTCCCGCCCTTCTGCGGCACAGGCACAGGTGTTGTTACCTGCTCGTCCAGAAACTTCCTGCTTGCAGGTCTCCACCTCAGAGTCGGCCTCCTGGGCGCCTGACCCGCAGCGGCGAGTCTGGGCTTTATTCTCTCGCTGGTCCTAAGACCCCTGACCACGCTGGTGGAAGTCCCGCTCCCTTCCCCAGCAGCCTGGGGGTGACTGCAAGGAGGACCTGGGAGGAGCTCGGGCTGCCAGCCTGCACGCTGTGCTGACCGCCGTGCCCACCAGGGGGCAGTCTTTACCCACAGGTGAGCAGCCCGCGGCCCTGGGAGGGTGAGGGGTGGGCTCAAGGGGTGCCCTCAAGGGGAGGGCGTGTGTACGTGCGGGAGGGCACGCTCGGGCGTGCAGGGGCCCTGCGTGTGTGCGCATGCGCCTGTGCCCAGGTGAGCGCCCAGGTGTGTGCTCAGGTGTGTGCCCAGGTGTGTGCCCAGGTGCCTGGCCCTGGGCAGGTCGCTCCTGTCATCCGGACCTCAGCTTTCTCACCTGTCCAATGCCCCCCTTCCCCCCATTTTGAGTCTGTGTGCCTTTGTCTCTCAGCACCACCTTTGGGTCAGCTCTAGAAATTTCTCGCTTTCTTTAAAAGAATGCAAAATTCCAGGCCACTGATTTGAGGTGGGGGCTCGGTGGAGAGAATGGGAGAGGTGTTCTTTCCTGCTACCAAAAGCAATACTTTAATTGATTAAAAAAAAAAAAATCTGAATTTTCATTTCAGCCAGTTTTTTTTTTTTTTTTTTTTCAAAATAATCGGAGCTCGTAAATCCTGTGCAAAGGCACTAGTGCCCCTGGATGGTGCTTCTCTACGCATTTGCAGGAATCTGGCCCCATCACTAATTCCCAGAACCACTGGGACTTTCCAACCCAGTGCCCCTTACGCAGCAGAGAAAAGTGAAGAGGGGAGAGAGCGAAGGCGTCAGGGTCAGCCTTCCTGGTCCTCGTTGGCCATTTGATGGCTGTGCCTCAGATCTCATCTGTGAAATGGGAACAGTCACGTCCACACAAGTCCTGGTATCACTATTATTCCTGTGCATCATAATGAATTATTATTAACGGTTGAGTCTTCTAGTCTCGGCTGCATCATACTAAAGCTCCGTGACCTTGACTCTTGTCCCTGTGGGATCTTCGTTTCCTCCTCGCCAACAGGGAGAGGGACAGCGCTCATTTTGTGCAGTTGTGAGGAACAGGGAGGATGTTTGTGAGACCACTTGGTGCAGAGTAGATCCTAAATAAATTCCAAGTTCCTTTCCCGGACTAGGGCTGCTGCCCCCAAACTGAGTCTGCTGCCCCTCTGATGTCCAGGAGGTCACCGTGCCAAGTCAACTGACCCACGTGTGGCAGATCTTTCCGGGACGTCTGCCCTTAGGGGACAGCGAGAGTGCAGGCATCTAGGAAAGCTCAAGGGAGCCCCTGAGCCCCTGAAATATCACAGGTCTGGCTGGGCCGCTGCTCTCTGCCAGCCGGGAAGGGGCAGGGCTTGCAGGGGCAGAGGTGGTGTGTCCCCTGGAAGCCACCTCTTTGGAGGTGGGGCCGTGTCGCCTACCGGTGTGAGAAAGCGGGGTCATTCACTGTTCCCGCTGTGTTTTCCTGCACTCTCCCCACCTCCCGTGTGCACAGTGTGCTCCTGCGGGAGCCTCTGCTTCAGGCCTCTGGCCCTGCGGGCCGAGAGCAGCGAGTGCTTTTACACGCCAGGTGTCTCTGGCCTTTGATTCTACTTTTTTTTTCTGGAGGCTTGAGTTCTTGGAGAGGTGAGCCCTTTGAGGGAGGAGTCCCTGAGGCCCAGTGGACCCAGTGGGCAGGCCTGGGGTGGACAGTGTGATGTGCTGGGGACCAGGTTTCTTGGGCACTGGGTGGCTCGGAAGCTGCAGAGCCCTGGGCACCTGGGGACAGTGTGGCCTTGGACCGGGGGTCTCGGCAGTAACCAGAGCAGGGGGCAGGTCTCCAGTGACCCCTCGTGCTTCCCTTCCCATGATGTTGGTGACAGAGAGGTGGGGCCGGCGTCTCACTAACCAGGGACACTGAATTCTCTGCCTGCAGCAGCTGGGGGCTCAGAGACAGCTTTACCTTGATTCAAAGACATTGTTATTTTTATTTTTTTTTAAAGATTTTTATTTATTTATGAAAGACACACACACACAGAGAGGTAGAAACACAGGCAGAGGGAGAAGCAGGCTCCGTGCAGGGAGCCCGATGTGGGACTCGATCCCCTACTCTCCAGGACCAGGCCCTGGCTGAAGGCGGTGCTAAATCGCTGAGCCCCCCGGGCTGCCAAGACGTTTTTAAAAATCACGTTTCTGCATACCTCCAGTTGTGGAGGCCGTTTGTAGCTGCCTGTTCTGAATCTCCCAGGGCTCCCGCACGGCTTGTCCACAGCAAACGCTCCCACAGCCGCGCTCCCTAGCTGCCGGCCACCTGTCGACGCCTCCCGGTTGCTCGAGGCCCAGCGCCACGGGCACGGCGGCCAGAGGCCAGCACCGGCTCCCCAGACCGCAGGAGCCTGGGGGTCGTGCCCCGGGGTCCAGCACCAGCTCGTGGGGCTTCTCGGGAAAGGTGCGAGGATGCATGACGATGAGAACAGCCCCCCAGGGGGATCGAGTGCCTACAGTCTGCTCCTGAGCCCCCTTTGGGCATATCATCTGCTTAGTGTCGTGCTGCAGCGTCCCCATTTGACAGATGCGCAAGCTGAGGCTAGTCAGGTGAAGTCCAGCACCCGAAGTAAAGACGCTAGCAAGCGGCAGAGCCAGGATGCTGACCTGGGCGGCCGGAGCCCAGAGCCCGTCATTGGAAGCATCTGGAGCAAGGAAGTAGACGGGCTCAAGCACCCACGTGCAGAAATAATAAATTAGATCCGGGAATGGCAAGGCAGGCCGCGTGCGGTTCCTGCCTCGCACACGTGTCTTCAGGGGGCCTTTGCCTCCCCGCTCGCTCAGGCCCACCGGCCGGCGGGGAACAGCCGGGTCACTTGTCGTCTCCGCCGGGCCCTCTGGGGGCTTCGGCTCCTAGGCTGCATCAGGGATGGACATTCCTTCTCTTTCTCTCTCCCCAGCGCCGTTTTGTTAGAGCAGAAAATCCTTGAGCGGTGAAGTCACATTTTCCGTGCCCCGCGAGCTCCCGAGCGCGAGGAGTATTATTGTAACCAGAGGAGGCCGAGGACAAAGGAAGCTTATAATTTTGTGAGCGGAGGCTTGGGAGAGGCCTGCCCGGGGTGGCTTCCCAGGGGGAGGGAGAGGGCAGCGCCGAATGTGGAACACCCGAAGCCGAGACAATCGGGAGAATCGCGGGCCTGTTCAGCGGGGGAGGCCTGGCACCCGGCAGAGACCCCCTGGGGGGTCGGCTCGCTGGAGGGGGTGGGGGGCCTCCCAATCCCCCCTGCCTCCTGCCCCAGGCCCCCGCCCCCTGGCACCCCCGGGGTTTCTGCTACGCTCCACGCCGGCTTGCTGTGGCGGCAGGGACGCTGGGCTTGGGGCTCTGGGCCCGGCTGGTGAGAAGCCCTGGTTCTTTCCCTCGGTTTCCTCATCTGTAAAATGGGATGGTGAAGGAGGTGCCCCGGGGTGCGTCCCCTCCGCCCGGTGACTGCGCGGCACTGCTCCCCCGCCTGCCCGGAGCTCCCACCCTTCCTCGCTGTCTTTGGGCCTGGCCGCAAAGGCAGGGGTGTCTGCCGATGGTACTGTCCTTCTGGGGCGCCCGGAGGCCTCCCCTTGCTCAAATCAGGAGGACAATAAGAGCTGGTAGTGAGTGCTCTGTGCTGAGTGACCTCCTCACAAGGGAGGTGCCCGGCCACCACCTGCATTTTACAGGATTACCAGCGGCAGGGTGCAGACCAGGGTGGCAGGAGGCCAGCACCTCACATCCTCCAACAGCAGAGCTCATGCCGACACCCTGCACCCTCTGTTTGCAGACCTCACCCTGGCGCCCCGCGCCCTCCATCTGCAGCGCTTTCCCTGGAGGCCTGCGCCCTCCATCCACAGGGCTCACCCTGGCGCCCTGCACCCTCTGTCTGCAGGGTTCCTGGCACCCCACACCCTCCATCTGCAGGGCTCGCCTGGCACCCTGCACCCTCCGTCTGCAGGGCTTGCCCCAGCACCCCGCACCCTCCGTCTGCAGGGGTCACCCTGGCACCCCACACCCTCCATCCGCAGGGCTCGCCTGGCACCCCGCGCCTTCCGTCTGCAGGGCTTGCCCCGGCACCCCACGCCCTCCATCTGCAGGGTTCATTCTGGCGCCCCGCGCCCTCCATCTGCAGGGTTCATTCTGGCGCCCCGCGCCCTCCATCTGCAGGAGTCATCTTGGTGCCCCGCGCCCTCCATCTATAGGGCTCATCCTGGTGCCCTGTGCCCTCCATCTGCAGGGCTCGCCCCGGCACCCCCGCGCACTCTGCAAAGCTCACGGGCATAACCACTGCGCCCAGAGCTGCCCACACGTCAGGACGGGACCTGGGACACTCGTCACGAAACACTTATTACCATCCTGGAATACAGCTGGAGCCACATGGGCAGGAGGACCTCTGAGACCAGTTAGATGCTTGGCTCACGGTGAGAAGGCCCCACTGGAATAGAGAGAGGGAGGGAGAGAGAGAGACAGAGACACTGAGAGACAGAGAGGGAGAGAGAAAGGGGGAGCGCCCCCTTACCAAGGAGCCAAGTGTCCTAACCTAAAGTAGTGCTCTGGGAGGGGAGGGGGGAGGTGACGGAGGGTCAGCTCCCCCTCTGGCCTAGGCAGGCCAGAACCCCCCCACTCCCTTCGTGTTTTGATCTGAGGATGGCAGGGTCCTTGCCTAGTGTGGGAGGACCTCACAGAGGAACCAGGTACACCGTCGTCTCCCTCTCGAGTCCTGTGAGCACCTTGGCCTGGGTGAGGAGGGCGTGGGAGCCTGGGGGGGGGGCAATGTTCCTCTGCCACCTGCCTGGGGGGGCCTTCTGGGCCCTGAGGTTTAGAGGTAGAAGTACGAGGGGGCCAGAACCGGAGGAGGGAGGGGAGCCCATGCTGCTCCCCAGGGAGGTGCAGACTGACCAGAGATCTGCTCATTCTCCTCCAGAAACGTTTTCCCCCAAAACACTCACGTGCCCCCCTCCCAGGCCCTGTCCCCGGCCCTGCTGCAGCCCACACCCCCTGCTCTCAGGACCTGCAGCCCAGGAGCCGGCAGACGGGAATCCTGAGGGTGACTCTGCTCCTTCTCCGTCTTTGGATCCTCACCCCCCCCGCCCCAGGGTGTTGTATTCGGAGGCTTTACAGGGGTGTTCTCTCCCTGTCCCGCAGCCTTAGCGAGCGCCGCGTGGTGAGCAGGAGAAGGCTGCAGACCCCGCGTGGCCGGACTTGAGAGGGGCCCACGCAGCCTGTCGCAGAGCCTGACCACTAGGACGAGGTCAGAGAATGTGCGAGTCTCCTGAAGCCCCAGTGCCCTCGGTCTGGGGGGCAGAGAGCCGACCCCGGGGGGCAGGGTGCCAGCCACGTGGGCCCCCCTTCACGGCTCGACCCCCAGGGAGCTTGCTTGAGGGCTGCGGGGTGGGGGCTGGGAGTCTCCACTCTGGAGCCAGGCTCCCTGGATCCAAGTGAATCCTTAGCGCTGCCGCTTAATATCCAAAAAACGTGTGCCCCTGTTTCCTCCTTTATAAATGGGATTAACGGTAGTGCCTTCTTCAAAGATTTTGGGATGAAGCTCTTGGAACAGAACCGGTGCACGGAAGCCGTGCGAAGCATCACCTGAAGCTAGACGTCACCGCCCCTCCTGGAGGATCTTCAAAGCTCAGTAGGTATGCTAAGGGGCAGGGCCAGCTCCAGGAGACTTGGGGTAGTGGCAGCATTTCCGAGAATCATTTGCCCAGAGAAACCTCTTTCTGTGCTCTATGGGATTAGGGTACCTGAGCTCCTGGTCTGGGAAACATTGCTAACCCAAGCTTCTCACTTTGACAGTCCAAATGAAAGTGGAGGCTGCCCACCCAGCGACTGGGGACCAGCTGGGGCTCTGGATCAGGGGCATTTGCTCCAGCGGGGGGAGGAGGCTACACTTGGCCCCAGGATTGTGCCAAGGGCATCCCGTTGTGCCCCCAAGAGCCTCAGCAGCCAACGTCTCTCCAGGGTGGGCCCCCCGGGGGAGTGACCTGCTGTTGACCTGGGGGGCTGGCACCCACACTAAAAAACGGCGAATGTGGATATTAGAGGGGGGCCAAGTGGCTCTGATCCTTGAGGGCCTGGGCTCATCAGCTTTTACTCCCAGGACGTGAGGATGCGTGGGACGGGGCAGCAGAAGGGAAGACGGCACACGTCAGAGCTGGAAGGGTCCTTGGGCATGGCTGGGTCTAGAGATTCCTTTTCTTTAAATGAAGGATACAATGGAGGCTGCTAGAAGGGACGAAAAGAGAGAAGTGAAGTGAAGTGAAGAGAAGTGAAGAGAAGTGAAGTGAAGCACCCCAGTTAGTAGGCATGGGGAGGCCAGGAGAGCGTGATCTCGTTCTGGCCCTCGCTGTTACGGGCAAGGGAGGTCGTCCGGAGCCACGTCCTCAGATCTTTGCTACCTGCCTCTGCTCGGTGTGTAACGTGTGTAACGTGTGTAACGTGTGTAACGGCTCCTGTTCTGGGAGGTACCATGGGCCCTGTCTATAGGGGGTTGGCGGCTGCCGAGGCTCAAGCCCTAGGCTGTGTGGCTGGACCCTCTCTTCTTCTGAGCTAGTCTTCACCCCTTCCTGGCACTTCTATGGTGGAACCTTCTTTACTCTGGGGAGAATAGGACCCTCAGAATCACATGCCATCCCCGTCCTGTGTCTGGAGTCTGGGGGCTGGAGTCACTGACCTCCACCCTGGAAGGATGATCTCTGCTCACCAGCTGCTCTCGAATCCCACTCTGCCTCCTTGGGAAGCATGTCCCATGCTCCAGCTGCCACCGTATCTTCGTGATTTCTGCCATGATGGCTTCGACCCGAGTCTTAGTGGGTTCCCAAGGTCGATGCAACCTCGCTGTCTTACCAGCCCCTTTTTCCTCTCAGTGCAGCTGGTCTCCTAAAGCCACTGTTTTCTCCTGAGCGTCCGTCTCTGGGGCATCCCGGGTTTGCGCCAGAGCTAACCCATGTTCCCTTGTTGGAGGCTCTTCTACCTGGGGCAGGAGACGCTTGGTGAGGGAAGATGCAATCCTCCCACAGCCTCGATTCTGAGGGGTCAAGTTGGCCGCCCCAGCACCAGGGGTCCGCTTAGATTTCTGTAGCCCTTTTTGTTTTGTCCTAACGTGTTCACTTGCAGGGAATTTTTTTTGACTCTCTGGGAAAGCCACCCTTCTCAGCGCAGCCTCTCCTCTCTACCCAGATGGGGTCTGCCCTTGCAGAGGTTGGATAGATGCTGGTGATGGTCCAAAACTAAGTCTGGAGGGCCCTGAACGTTGTGCAGGGGCCTACGAATGTTCAGACTCTGGAGCGCCCACTCACCTGGAAGTTGGCATCTGCCTGGTTGCCTGGCCCACGAGTGTGGATGATTCTCTGAGTGTGCATGAGAGGGAAAACGGGGGAACGTGCAATATCTTCTTGTCCACGCTGGGACCAGATGACCCTGAGGGGTCAGGCCTTGCAGGACAGTTTCCTGCTGGGGAGGGAAGAGCCAATGGAACTTGGCATCATGGTGTGTGACACTGTAGGTCCCAGATCTTGTCACAGCCTCAGAGCCCTCAGGGGTCCTTCAGCTGCCCTGGGAGTCAGGGGTCCCAAAGGCCATACCTTGGCCCAGGTTGGTCACATGTCACATTTACGTGGGAACCAGAGGTAAAATGTGCATGGAGGTCCACTCCTGTGGAAAGGGCCAGGCTTTGCCCTGCGGAGCCTTCAGGCTGTGGGGACATACACAGTCCTGTTTACCATCCCATATGTCCTTCCAGAGGGTATGCCAGCGGCTTGTGGACACTGTGGGCTCTCATTGGAAAGCCAGGGGCTCGGTCCAGGAAAGTTGATTTTCGTCTCCTGAGATGCTTGCACAGGCCCCAGGCCAAGCTCTGCTGAGGGCTGGCAGCAGACTGGGAAATGCTCAGCCCTCCTGTCATTGTGGACTCCAGAAGCAGCCTCTAGGGAGGAGAAAATCCTCGTGGAGGGCGGAGAAGCCTAGCCATGCTGATGAGACAAAACAAAAGGGGGGAGAGTTACTGAGGAGGGGACGGACAGATGTTCCTCTGGGCTGGCTAGAAGTGCTGACTAGTGAATCTGACCGAGGGAGGCAGGGAGAGGACAGGCACGGGGAGGGAAAAACAAGGGAGATATTAGAGAAGCCTAAGGGGGCACAACTGTCTCCTTCTGGAAGGGAAGCCATGGAGAGCAACCGCTAGGACAGGAGTTGAACTTGTAAGGAGACAATAACTGGCGTGATGCTCCGGGATTCAAGACGGCGGTGCTAGAAAGATTGACTCCACTTGGTGAGTGGAGAGGCTTCAAGATTAGGCAGGGGGAGTGCTCTGGACTTTGGTTCCATCTCTGCTGGGCTTTCACTAGAACGCAAACCCCAGAGGACAGGCGTCCCTGTCGGTTTTGTTCATTGCTTCAACCCCAGTATGTAAAATAGAGGCAAGTACAGATTAGGGTCTCAAGAGAAAAAAGTTTGTTGAATGAGTCAGTAATTTGAGTGCAGGGATATAAGGAGAGGAACATTGTATCTTAGGGAAAGAACTGAAAGTCTCTTCCAAATCTACCCTGGAGTCCTAGAAATGCTTGTGACGGGCTATCTTAGGGAATGTTTTGGGTCGTGCACTGTAGGGAACCAACAGCGGCCTATACGTGGGGGAGAAAGCAATGAGGATATTGAAAGTTGACCCCAATTTCAGGAGGGGAGTTGAAGAGCAAGCCAGGGGTTTGGAGCATCAGGAACTCCGGCCTTGAGCAAGCCAGGCAAACATGTGCTTTTCCCAGGCACCTGAAAGCCACGGGTGAAACCCATCCGTCCCGTTCTCAGAGGTGTGGGGACGCCCAGCCTCCCTCCGGGGCTCCCATGAGGGGTCCAGTTTCTGTTTATGCTTACACAGTCTGCAGGCTGTGCAGGGTGGTCCTGCGAGGGGGGTGACTCAGGGTGGGTGAGGAGGGATGACGAAGCTGCGGCGGGTGGGCCCTCTTCTGTCGGCTGGTCGCTGGGTCTTGGAATCCTGGCCCAAAGTACGTGAGAGACCATTTCGGGTGTTGGTTTTGCAAACGCTCACTGAAAACTGACCCCGGGCCGGGCGCTGGCTCACGAGTCGTGTCAACAGTGGCGAGTTAGAGGCAGGTGTGGTCTCTGGTCTCTGCTCGCGGGGAGCTTAGCGCGGAGCGGGGAAGAGAAGGCCTCATCAGGTCACGCAGGCAGGCTGGGAGGTGGGTTTTAAGGAGGCATCAAGCTCCGCCTTTGCAGAGAGGCCTGTTAGAGGATTTGAGGACCTGTTTGAAACCACGACGCTGTCCAAACCCAGACCTGTGACCTCCTCCCCCAAACCCGATCCAGCCGCCTGGTGCCTATTAGAGCAACCGCTGCCCACTGAGCGAGCCAGGAGCACACCCCCTTAGGGACCAGATTGGGTGACCTGCCTCTAATAAACAGAATACGGTGCCAAGGAGGTTCTGTGACTTCCAAGACTACGTCAGAACAAGCCCTGTGCCTTCCATCTTGTTCCTGTCCCTTGAGTCACTCGCGGGGGCAGTCGCTGCCGCCTTGTGGAGGTCCTGGAGGTCCTGGAGGTCCGCGTGGTGGGGGGCCGAGGCCTGCACCTCCAGCCAGGGCGGGAGCGCGCCGTATTGGGAATGGGGCCCCCAGCCCAGCCCAGCCTTCAGAGGGCCGCGGGCCCAGCCAACATCCCGCTTGTCACTTCATGAGAGATCTTGAGCCAGAAGCTCAGCTTCGCTGCTCTCGGTTCCCCCCTGGGCAGAAACTGTGCGAGATGATCAGGCGGCTAAGCAGACGGCGACGGCGGGCGTCGGGCGGCCAGCTGTGCGGCGTGGAGTCAGACTTTGGGAGCTGACAGCATTTTGATGGTGGTTGAGCCATTTAGGAAAACAAAAGAAGAGAGAGAGCCCCAGATTGAGCCGCGAGAGGTTCTGTCCCTTAGGGGCTCGGGGTGGAGGAGGACGGGGGTTTCTGGTCCAGTGGAGGGGGCTGAGTGGATGGATGGAGGTTGATAAGCAGCTAGGCCTGCCAGGCCTCTGGTCTGACTCATGGTCCTGCCTTTTCTGTTTTTAGGTTGGGGTTTAGGGTAAGATTCATTTGGGGAGAAGCCAGCATCTGACTGTAAAACATCACAAACTGCTAACCTGGCGCCATTTCTGTTTTCATAGACGAGGAGGCTGAGGCTCAGGCTGGCCGAGTGACTTGGCCTACTTGCGAGTAGGCCCTGGGCTCCGTCAGGTGGTCTGGCTGTGCAGCCTCTTCCCTCCAGCGCCTTCCAGGGGGCCCTGGGGAAGAGAGCTAGGAGAGAGGCAGAGGATGGGAGGGGTGTCTTCCCTTGGCGTTGTACCCCTTGGGACAATGACATCCCTCCACACGCCTGCATCCCCTGGGAAGAGGGATGCTCTGCTAGGCCTGTGGCCGGCCTGGGCCTCAGTCTTCTGGTACTTCAAGCATCCCCCCTCACGAGGGATGGGATGGGGGGGCGGTCAGATGAGGTGGTGGTGGGGCTTGTCACCAGGGAAGTGCTTCCTAGATGGAGCAGGTAGGTCATGGCTGGCCAGGGAAACACAAACTCCGGGTCTGTTCCTGGGCAGGAGGGAGACCTGGGAGACCCCTACACTGACCCTTCTGCTAGAGCAAATCCCGGCCAGCTGCTCAGAATGCTGCAGCCGCTAAACTTTCAACACCCCGGGACCCCTGCCGGTCAGGATGTGCCCCTGGGTCTGATTTGCGGTGCCAGTGGACTCCTGGCTGTTGCAAGTTCTCCTGACTCTTAAGCACCCATCCTCCAGGACCCCGATTCTACAAACCTTTACCCCCAGTGATCTCCCTGCCAAATTTGGAGTTGTATGGAAGGGGTGGTAGAAATAAGAGGGTACCCACTGTTTGAGGGGAGGCTGAGGTCCGGGGAAGTGAAGTGCTTGTCCACAATGACACTGTGCTCTACCCACCCGTGTCCTCCTTGGTTTTCTTGGAGTGATGCTTGTCACCAGCAGACCCCACATAGCTGTCCTTCCTTGGCCCCCAGGCCTGCCCTAGCCTGTTCTTCCCTGACCGTCCAGCCTACGGCCACGTGACCTAGCTTTCGCCCTAACCCTGCTGCACCCCTGCACTCGGCTCTTGGACCCAGTCTGAAGCTTGTGCTCTATGGCTCTGTGATCTCCCCTCTAGCTGCCACCCCCCTTCCATGTGTGACATGTGACTCTTGAGTCTTCTCAGGTGAGTGGGGAGCTCTCCTCAGCCCCATGCCTGGCTGTCGCGTACCCTCATCCCTCCCCATTCTTCTCCATTCCTCCCCATCCCTCCCCAGTCCTCCCTGTCTCTCCCCATCCCTCTTCAGTCCTCCCTGTCTCTCCCCATCCCTCTCCAGTCCTCCCTGTCTCTCCCCATCCCTCTCCAGTCTTCCCTGTCTCTCCCCATCCTTCTCCAGTCCTCCCTGTCTCCCCTAAACCTCCCCAGCCACCTCTATTCCTCCTCATTCTTCTTCATCTCTCTACATCACTCCCCAACTCTCCTCATCTTTCCCCATTCCTTCTTATCCCTCCTCATCCCTCTCTAGCCCTCCCCATCCCTTCTCATCCCTCCCTACCCCTCCTCATCCCTTCTCATCCCTCCTCATCCTTCCTCATCCCTCCCTAGCCCTCCCCATCTCTCCCTACCCCTCCCCATCCCTCCCCATCCCTCCTCATCTTCCTCATCCCTCCCCACCCCTCCTCATCCCCCCAGCCCCCTCAAGCCTCCCGGCTGCTTCTGAGGTTTGGAACCAGCACAGACTTTCCCCTGACCCTATATTTTCTCCTGCCACTTCTCTTTGCTTGAAACCATTTGTAAGCAAAAAACCATTTGGGGTGTTGTGTTTATTTTTTCCTAGTTCCATGGGAAATTACTCAGAATGTATAAGTATGTGTTTTCCTTAGAAAATGGATTCCTTTACATCTTGGCTTTGTGGTTCCCAAGGAAAGCGGGGCCCACAGAAGCCTGGGCTGCCAAGAGGGCTCCCCATCCAGGAGTCCTGTTGGCCTCAGGATTACACCCTTGCTCCTCCAGAGACTGGTCACCCCCTCGCGCCCCCTCTAGGGCCCCTCATCTTCTCAAGTCCAAGGCCTCAGCCCCGTGGGCCAGACGTCTCTCCATCCGATTCTCCCAGATGCCTCGCCTGCAGCTCCTCCTGTCTGTCTGGGAGAGATGTTGAGGTGGATCAAGGCAGGGGAGGTCTCTGTAAGGGTCTCCAGCACGGACCCCAAGCCAGAATTTCCAGCTTCTAATCCTGGCTCTGCCTCTTGTTAGCTGGTGACATGGGCAGAGCTTTTCACCTCTCTGGGCCTTGTTCTCTTTCCCTGAAAATGGGCACATTGACAGTATTTGCGCAGAAAGCTGCCCCGGGGGTTCGGGGAGCGCATGTGGCGGGTGGTGAGCGGGGACCTGGCAGGGGGAGGCTCGGCGTGGTTTCTCCTGTGCGCGTGGCTGACACGCGCTGCAGCCCCGGCCCCTTCCTCCCGGCGGGCCCGAGGGAGACCCAGGCGGCAGGGGCCAGGCCTGGCTTCTCCCCAGCCCCCAAAGTTCAGGGCTCCCCTCCCAGGCTGGGCTCTCTGACCCAGCGCCCTTCCCAACCCTCTCAAGAGTCGCCTCTCTATTTGCACGCCCGTGTTCGCAGCGGTGGCCTCTGCTCGCCGTAGCCCAAAGTGGGAGGAAGACACATGTCAGCAGTGGATAAGTAACATGCGGTGTTTTATGTGTAATGCTTATAAATATTATATGGAGCAATATTCCATTCAAGTGGAAAATTATTCAACCTAAAAAGAATGAAATTCTGACACGTGCTGCAACATGGATGAGCCTTGAAGACAGTTTGCTACATGAGACAAGCCAGACACAAAGGGATCCTGGATGGTCCCATTTCTAGGAGGTCCCTGGGGTAGTCAGATGCAGAGACAGAAAGGAGAAAGGTGGTTACAGGGGCTCAGGGGCGAGGGGTGTGGGGTTTACTGTTTCATGTGTGGAGAGTTTTCATTTGGGATGATGAGGAAGTTCTGGAGATGCGTAGGGGTGATGGTTGCAGGACAGCGTGAACGTACTTGGTGCCAACGAACGGTACACTGACACGTGGTTGAAATGAAAAATTTTATGTTTTGCATAGTCTACCACAATCAAAAATGCAGAAATAAAGATGTACAGATGACTAGTAATAATAGTGGATTTGCCTTTTGAGACCCTCTGCGAGGGGTGCTCACGCCAAAGTGCTCCTGCCCTGTGGTTGGGGGGACGGAGGTAGGTGAGGGACTTTGGGGCAAGGGATGGATCCATACACAATGACCGTAGTGCATCCCATTAAGGACTTGTCCTAGTCCTGAGAACGGAGCTCTGGGGAGCCCGGGGGGGTTGGAAAGTCGGCCTGAAGCCGGGTGGTGACGTGTGAGCTGGACTTTGCCGGCCACGTACGCGTTTCCAGCTCGGGCTGCGGGGAGAGACGAGTAAGAGCCCGGGGAGAGCGTGAGGTCGAGGCACCTGGGTTCATCTGTGTGGCTGGCCTGTGGGAAGCCAGGGGAGGCGGAGGACACGACCCAGGACAGGAAGCTCGGGGCCGGAGTGCGAGGCCGCCGGGCCCATGCCAGGGCAGCTGACACCAGACTGGTGGCTCTCCTCTCTTCTCGGATCCCAGCATACTGCTACAGGAAGGCAAGCTTCTTTTTCTTTTCGTCTTTAAAAGGGACAAAACTTCCAGGCGCCAGCACAAGCTTGTAGGGGGTATTTGGTGGCCACCCAAGTCTTTATTACCTCTCACCCCAAAGGTGGTGGCGGGCTGTCTGGTTCCCGCTTGGCCATTGTCGCTGAGGGTAGTGCTCTGGGAAGCCTGTTCCTTCCTGAATTCCTTAGCCCCTCTGCCCCGGCTTCCTCGGGACTCGCCAGGACGCACCTCCTCCAGGATGCCCTCCTGGGATTAGGCAAGGACAGACAACTGAATCCATCTACTTCCCGTCAAACCCAGCTCTCTTCCTCTCGGGCAGAAGAGTGTGGTAATGAGAGACCTACACTCTGGGGCCAGAGGGGTGGGGTTGGGCTCAGCTGCTCAGCAGCTCTGTGAACTTGGGTAAGTGACTGAACTTGTGTGCCTCAGTTTCCTTGTAGGTAATGATGATACTTGTCTCCACCAGCCATGCGGAGGCCAGCAACCCGTGCCGGTCGTGCTCTGCCTGGCCCTCACACAACCACGTCCTGGCCCCCGGCTGGGCTGTGTATCCGCAATAGCCCTGGGCAAGGGACAGCTCTCCCACTGGGGTATTTCCAAGCTTGCCCACGTGGTGCACAGGGAAGAGGGGCTGCCTGGAAGAGAGGCTAGCCTCCCCGGGGGACCCCTCCGTGCCCTGGGCCCTACAGCTTTCATAGGGAGCAGCCTCTCTGCCACAGAGATGTAGTATCTCCTACACCTTTTGGGGACCAGGGGCCTGGCTGCTGGTGACCCGTGTGTAGGGCCCTCCTGGTTCCTGTAGCACTCCACTTGGTCCCAGGGTGTGACTGCACATCCATCTAGTATTAATTAGGCACCCCTGTATGCTGGTAGACTGCCAGGCACTGGGGGTGCAGAGCCAGGGGGTGCCCTGCTTCAAGGGGTTTTCGTTCTCCTTTGGGCTCTGCTGGCAGCCCTGGTAGGTGGTGTGGGGCTCTCACCTTAGGAGATGTGTTTTTGCCACGGGGAGATGCTTCAGTCTATTTGGAGGTGCGAATGGGAGGCTTGGAGGCCCCAGTAATGAGAGGTTGCCCTGCTGTCCCCATCTTCCCCATTAGACAGGGGTTTCTTGCCTTCAAGACTTTTTGCTCATTTGAGAGCCTCCTCTGGGGCCAGCAAGAGGCCCCGTAGACCCCCTGGCACTGTCGCCTGCAGCCTCCAATGACCTCTATACTAGGTCAGGGATGGTGAGCCTGCAGAGCAAGCCCAGCTCAGAGCTCCCAGGGGTGTCTCTGAAAGTGGGGTGCAGGGTGATGAGGTGGCCAGGTACAGAGGACAAAGACTGGAGACCCCCGCTATACAGGCCCTAGGGCTAGGAGGCCAGCACCTACCTGCCAACGCACCCTTTCTGTGACCATAACTCGGCAGCCGGATGCCCCACTTGGGGGACGATCATAGGGTGGATGGACCAGGCGTGGTGCCGGGCCTTGCGGGCTGCGTGCGCAGAAGCGGTGATGCCCCTCTCATTACCTCCTCATTTGGCCCTTCTGTTTTCACTTGCTCTGCTTCCTGCTAAATTCCCTTCCCAGGCTAAAAGTTTCCATCTCTGGGCTTGGCCCCAAAGTGACATTCTTCGGAAACTTTCAGCTGAGTTCATTTAGCTATTGTCGGGTGGGAGAGGGTGGGTGGGAGAGCCAGTCCGGTTCTGCTTATTTCTGATATTTCACATGCCAGCACGGTGAGACCCGGAACATTCCCGCTGGCTGCTGGGATCTTAGCTGGTGTGATGGAGGAAAGTGATGTAAAGCAAAGAGCTCAGGGCGGGGGTCTGGACCCCTTGATTCCAGCTCTGGCAAGGATGGGTCTTACCCTCTTGGTCTGCTGGTCAAGGTGCTTTAACTCTTCAAACTGATTTGCTGATTTTTAAGGCTGGGGGGTGGGGGGATCTTTTGGATAAAGGTTCTTTGCACACAGCCCTGATGCTGGCTGATGGATGCTTCATCGTGGTGTGATTTTTCTTTGCGATGGTTTCGGGGCAGCCATCAGAAATTTCTAGCTTCTGCAGATGCCTGGGTAGCCTTGTCAGTCTCCAAATCCTAACCAACAATGGCTGGACCACAAAAGTCTCAGGCTTGGCCTGATGGAAATCAGGCAGCTGGCCCGGAAGGAATGAGCCTTGTCCTGCCCACCCTTCTCCCCTGTTTGTTTGGTTTTACTTGTGTTCTGCGTCAGGGATGAGTTGGTGGGGAGAAAGGGTATGAAACTTAGATCCTAGATCCACACATGTTGTTTGGTTTGGGAAATTAAAAACAAAACATTTGGTTGATTTTAGTCCAAGAAAGTAATTTTTTTTCTTTTTTTTTTTCTTTTTTCTTTCTTTCTTTTTTTTTAGAAAGACAGGTTGTTGGTCTGGATATAGCTGAATTTTGTTTTCGCCCTAACATAAAAGGTAAAAAAAAAAAAAATCAGCCTTTATTTAAAAATAAAAGTTTGAAAAATGGTCTCTGTGAATTAATTTCCTGCTAAGATGGTCTTCTGTAAGCGGGAGCACTGCTGTACAAGTCAGATGAGTGGGGAGTGGCCGGAAAGGAAGAGGGAGACAGGCCAGTGTGGGATTTTCAGGTCCCTGGAGATTTCTGTGGCTTTGACACCATTTCTGGGGCATATTTGTAAATTGTCTGAAATGCTTAGATGGAGAGGTAGGGGCTGCAAAGTCCCCCTTTTCCCAGAGACCAAAAAGCAAGAAGGTCTCCTGGTGTCCTTGGGGTTTCTTAGGAGTCTCGCCTGGAGGTAGGGGGGTGGGCGAAGTGACCTCCAGAGGGACTGTTGATGCAAACAGGTAGAGGAGCCCACCTCTTGGGCCGAGTGCACAGGATTACAACCGCCTAATTCGCTGGAGGGGAGACCTTCGTGAGCTGTCTCTCCCCGAATGGGATCTCAGCTCGTTCATTCTCTTTCCTCTTCTGTCCTTTTTTTTTTTTTTTGATTTTTATTTATTTATGATAGTCACACAGAGAGAGAGAGAGAGAGAGAGGCAGAGACACAGGCAGAGGGAGAAGCAGGCTCCATGCACCAGAAGCCCGATGTGGGATTCGATCCCGGGTCTCCAGGATCGCGCCCTGGGCCAAAGGCAGGCGCTAAACCGCTGCGTCACCCAGGGATCCCTCCTTTTCTGTCCTGAGTTGAGAATCTATTTAGATTATTCTAGAGACTCAAAAAAAAATTATTCTAGAGACTCTTAGTCCACTTAAAGAATTGAGATATAATTGATATTAGCAATGTGTTAGTTTAAGGTATGCAGCATGTTGGTTTGAAACACCTGACTGTGCTTTTTATGCCTCGTGGATGTTGAGCTTCTAGGCACGGTGAGGCCCAGGCATTACTGTTGTCCCTTCTAAGCTCACTGCCATACTTTGTCCTCAAGATTCTTGTCTACAGTTTCACAAACAAGAATTTGAATGGCTGATTTGAAGATATGAGGGAAAGACTGGGAAAGGGCAGGGAGATATTTTGGGATGGGAAGTACCTCTCATTTTTACCCTGTGGGCACCTGCCTCTTACCTGGCCCTGAAAATGTCGGTGTGCAGTGTTACTGAGCAGCTCTAATGTGGGGGCTCTGCACGTAATTCATATCTGACAGCTTGAGGAACTGAGGTTCTTGCCCAAAGTCACACCTTTGGGGAGATGCAAAGCCGGGATTGGGATCTCGATTTGCCATTCCAAGCCTAGGATCTTAGCCGGCACGGTCTGCCGTCCCTGGGGCGCCAGTGGACATGACAGTCGCCAGTAATTCCTAGTGGTTGGTGATGCTTGCTGTGTGCCCGACTCGAGGAGGTCCTCACACCTGGGCCATGTCTCCCCAGCCCCGACAGAGCCTCTTGCTGTGGGGGCCCCAGTCTGATTGTTATGGGCCTGATGCACTTTGCCCTAGTAGGGGCCCCTTCCTCCGTAGGAAAAAATAAATATATTTTAAATATTTTATTTATTTATTCATGAGACACACGAAGAGAGAGAGAGGCAGAGGGAGAAGCAGGCTCCATGCAGGGAGCCCAACGTGGGACTCGATCCCGGGTCTCCAGGATCAGGCCCTGAAGGTGGCGCTAAACCTCTGAGCCACCTGGGCTGCCCTCTGTAGAAAAATATTAAACATTATATGATGACATTGGTATAAAGACAAATATAACTCAGGCCGAATGCATGATTACGTATTCGTTCTTATTATGCTGATTTTTGTCCTACGATATTTAAAGAAACTAAAACAAGAACATTTTTGAGGGATCCCCCAAACAGCACGGACCCTAGGCACAGTGCCTGATGGGGAGATCCGTGTGCTGTACGTGATGGGGCGGCCCTGGGCTCTGAGAACGGCCTGGACCCAGCTGCCCCTGCTGCCACCTGGCATAGAGCCTTTGGGCACTGGCTCCAAGGTTCGGGAAACCAGGACTATCTCTACTTCTTCCCCATTTCTCGAAAGTCTTGCAAGCCTTGCAGAGAATCACACCCCAAAGAAAGTGATCCCCCGGGGCCCCTTCTTAAGTCCCTAAGGTCACCTCCCTTCTTGCCACATGAATTCTTTGATCTAATCTCTTCTTTCCCCACCTCTTTGGGAGTAGCTGATGTAAGCCCAGTGACCTCGGCAACTCACTGTATCCCTAAGAAGCTCTTTTTCTTTCTGACAGAGGAAGGTTGCAAGCTTGAATTTAGGGAAGCCTCTGCTGGGGTGAATCCTGTGGAAATGGGGTTGCTGCTCTGGGATTTGGGCAGTCGCATCCTACCTCCCCCAACACCCTTTGCAAGGCTTGGCACCCCAAAGCAGTGGCCCCCAAGGACTTGATGGGGAGAAGTGACTTCTCTAATAGCACTGGGATGCACTACACTAGGGCTAAGTATTCACAAGTTATAAACAGAGTTGCAGACTGCGTGTTCTTTCCTCCTTCTTTGACCAAAAAAATCCTTTATAACCACTCAGAAGATCAGCTTCTAGTCTAGAACTTTAGACTCTAGAGTTCTGTGCCAAAATATACCAGAACAGGGAAATCTGTCCCTGGTCCCCGCACACCAGACCCACCCTTCAGCCCTCCCTGCCCCGTCTCCAACCTGAACCTGGAGCTTCTGTGTGCATGCACCAGGCGGCGCCACGTCCTGCGGCCAAGCTTGGCCACCCCTCATATTCAGGTGTGTGCGTGCCAGTGGAGAGCTTTGGTCCGGTCTCTGGGTGGAGGCAGGCACAGGTACCCAGTGTGGTGCAGAAAGGAGTGCTGAGCTTTGGGCTGGCACTTTCCCTTTGCCCCCCAAGTCCTTGCCCTGTGAACATTGAGGCCAAAGGACGAGCAGGTTAGGGCCTTTAGGCCTGGCGCAGGGCGGGGGTCCATCTGGCCTGGCTCTGAGGGTGGTGCTGGCCTCAGCTTCCACTGGGCTACGCACTGTCTGGCCATATATTTAGATTTGCTGACTCAACTTGTAAGAAGTCTGTTCCTGTCCTAAAAAGAAGTGAACTGCTATTAGGGCATGTGGCCGTGGTGGCCCTTTGCTACACATGCCGGACACCCACACGTTGGAAACGAGCAGGACTCTTTATTAAAACCATTTCCGAGCAAAATGAAGTCTTAAGAAGCAAGTTTGCAAAGAGGCGAGCCCTTAAGAGCAGTAAGGTAGCTTTCTCCCTCATACTGACGGCGCTCGGAAAAAGTCGATAATTTCATCATCAAAGCTTTTGTAGGACATTTCTTATGACATACCACTTCAGCCAAACTCTGCAAGGGTATGAATAACTCCCAGGCTTCAAGCAGCTCGTCTTATTCTCTGAATCGAGAAAAACATCGTGAGTGCTGAGTGGTAGAAGTTGTGTTTTAATCCATAACTGGATTATTTGAATGAGGGACATTCCTTGGTTCCTCATTCGAACACTGCCACGACCAGTCTGAAATGCATCCCTTCGTCTCCCCGTGCACCCGCCCCCCCCCCCCCGCCCCATATGGACACAAAACGGAGAGAATATCAAGCTTGGTGCCCGGCCCTATTCCTCCAGAGGAACGACTCTCCAGTCTCCTTAACCCGTTAGGTCAACCCCGATCACTGAGTGCTGACCGTGTGCCAGGCACCTGGTTGGCTCTTAGGAAGCAATGTGAATCCCACAAGTGTGGTCCCAACCCTCCAGATGTCTGCAAAACCTATTTTTTTTTAAAGACTAAGAAAATCCTCCGTCTCCTGACAAATCACCTATTGCTTTAAGTTTAAATACAATGAAGCTTCTTTAACAGCCAAGTTTCCCCTCTTAGCCAGGAGTGTGAAAGTTTCTCAGAGTCTCTGTCTGAAAGGAGGTGTGTCCCTAGGACCAAATCCTTCAAGCAATGGAGAGGCCAAGAGTGTCTAAAAATCTGTCACAGGGGAGTTGAAAAAAGTCATTTACTTTCTCTGAGACTCAACTTCTTCGGCTCTACCACAGGGCATCTGACTCAGTCTCCCCTTCCTCCCTGCCGTTCTGTGCAAACTATTTTTTTATTTTTTTAAAAAGATTTTATTTATTTATTCATAAAAGACACAGAGAGAGGCAGAGACACAGGCAGAGGGAGAAGCAGGCTCCCTGCGGGGAGGCTGATGCAAAACTCGATCCCAGGACCCTGGGATCATGCCCTGTGCTGAAGGCAGATGCTCAACTGCTGAGCCACGCAGGTGCCTCCACAAATGTTTTTAAACAGTCAAGTGTTGGCCCCAAGAGACTTCACTGTGCTCTCCTGATGCCCACCTTGAACTGTCCCTCCCCAGGGGTAGCCTGGCCTCATTGGGCAGCTTTCCTTCTCTGATCGCGAGGTCTTCTATCATCCCTGTACTGCTTAGGAAACTGCAGGCGGGATGGGTCCCAGCTGCTGGTGGCCTTTGGGGTTTCCCAGAGCTCTCTGGTTGCAGAACCCAGCCCGAGCCTTTCATGATGATCACTTGTTCTTCCATCTGTCCGACCCTTGTCGTGCCTCGCGGTGGTCTATCTATCCCCCGCCAGACGGATCCATTCATCGTGCAGATATTTATTGAGACCCTGTAGTGCCAGGCATTGTTTTAGCTACGGCAGGGAATAGAACAAGCCCCCAGGGGCACGGGACATACATTCCAGGGGAGAAGGAGAAGAGGGAGAAGCACACACACAGTGATGCCAGAGAGTGGTAAATGCACGAGGAATAGAAAACAACTTAAGGGGATAGAGCGTGAAGCAGAAGTGGTGTTATAGCTTGGGTGATTGGGCCTGGGGACTTTCTGAGCAGGTGACTCAGTGCCAGAACTGAAAGAAGAGAGGGCCCGGGCCCTGATGGTGTCTGGGAGCAGAGTGGTTCACGGAGAGAGAACAGTAAGAGCAAAGGCCCTGGGGCGGGAGCCGGCAGGCTGGGCTCCGGGAACGGCACACGGCCAGTGTGGCTGAGATGGGTCAGTGGAGGGTGGGAAGCCAGAGGTCTAGAGGCCGGGTCTTCCAGGAGCAGACGGGTATGGCTTTTGTCCAATGCGTGATGGGAAGGAAGCCCTGGGGGGCTTGGAGAAGAGGACAGAACAAACACGATCCGATCTGGGTTTGATACGACCCATCTGGCTGCAGCGTTTGGAAGAGTCTGAAGCAAAGGAAGGCTGGAAAAGCAGGCGGACTCGTTGGGAGCAGAGCCTGGGAGCCCAGGGTGGGGAGGACGGTGGCCGGCCAGCCTGGAGGCCGTGAGGAGGGCTTGTCTCGGGGCGTGTGAGTGTGGGCACAGACCATGGATTGTCACCAGACATGGGGTCCGGTGCGAGCAGGTGCTCAGAAACGGGAAAGAAGTGAGAGAACGTGGCACAGCTCCAGAAAGCCCCCTCCGAGGCTCTCGTGGCGTGGCCCACTTCTCCACGGGTGTCATGGGGATACCCTGCGTCGGCTCATCCTCTTGTTCAACCTGGCGGCGCCCAGCCCCAGAGCTCTTGCTGTCCCCATAGGACCCCTTCCTTCTGGGGCAGTGCTTCCTCCTCTGGGGCTGTTCCCTCACCCCCATCACATCAACATCTGCAGCCCCTCTGAATTTGCTGGGCCTTTCCCCTCCCCTGGGCCCTCACCGCTGGCTTCTGGAGATGCACCTGTTGCAGCCACCGCGATGGCTCCTGCCGGGGCTGCCCTCCCCTGGGAGGAGTCGTGGCCTCCATGGCTCCTGCCACATGGTCCCCAGAGGCCCTCATCCCCCCTCGCCCCCCAGCCGGGTCTCTGATGGAGCGCAGTGCCGCACAGCGTGGTGCCTGGCCTCACGGGGGTTCCCTCAAGGTGCCAAGTGAGGCCATAGCCCCGAATGCCGATGGGGGGGGGGGGGTCCAGCAGATCAGTCTTCCCACTTCCTCCGTCTGACGGGCTGTGGTCAGACGTGCGGTCAGGTGACCGTGCCCGTGTGCATGTGGCCTTTCGGGGAGCTGAGCGCCAGGCGGTAGTGCGCTGCCCGCATTTGCTCCCTTTTCCTCCTGCCCACCCACCTTCCTGCCGCGGGGCCGCACCTCCCAACAAGCCTGACCACCTCAGTGGTGCATTTCGGGCCTCAATGTCTTGGAGGCGCCCCTGCCCCAGCTGCGTGATGTCAGTGGGCTCCGGCCACCAGTTCCCAGTTCCGTGGCCCCTGCCAGTCCTCATCTGGTGTCTTTTTAGTCGGACCAGGAGGAACAAGAGTCGTTCTCTCGGGCATCGGACCCACCGGAGTGCCTGGGAGCTGCTGGGGCCACCGGGTGGGGGGACGGGAGCTGGCCTGCAGAGAGCAGACGGGAGCAATGAGGGGACTGAAGCCAGCGGCTCCTGACACTGAGCTGCTTCCCTGTCCTGCCCACAGTTCCCTTCTAGGAGGCGACACGCTGCTCCCCTTTCCTGGCGGGTGTGAAGTGGCTTTCTGTCATTTGCTGTGAGTCACGGTCCAGACAGCACAGAGCGCTCGGAGTATTTCACATGCAGAGAGTTGGACTCAAGAGATTGCAGGACCCAGAGACCAAACCAGGAAATCGTTGTATCAGGAGGATTCCAACACCCTGGGGGCTGGAGGGGTGGGTGGGGGGCTGCTGCAGGACGGGGGTCACCTGGCAGGGCTGAGACCATGGGCAGCCTGTGCGGGGGACATAGGGCCATGGGCTCCGAGGTGCTGCCAAAGCAGAGAAAGGGGCAGATGGAGCGTGGTGTCCCTGCTGCCCGTCGGCCCCCGTCGCGCCTCCACCTTGACGCTGTCCCCACGTCAGAGGGCAAGGCAGCTCGGGATCTGCAGTTCTCTGCGATCAGAAAGTGGGGAGCAAATGGGCAAATGCCCCTCACTCTGGTGGTCGAAGACTCAGTTTATTCTACTGGGGGTCTGCCTTTGACTGTGAACCCCAGAGAGCCCCCGGGTGCCGACCGAGCCTGTGCCATCCCCCAGAAGCTCCTCGCAAGGGACTGGCCACGATCGCAATGGTGTGGGCCGTCCCCGGGAAGTCCTGCTCCCTCGGAGAGCGGGATTGGTTCTCCGTGTGCCCTCACTCCAGGAATCCACGGGAGGCTGAGTTCATCATTTAGGGACGCAGCTGAGCCACAGAGAGAACCGAGTGTAGCCTCCGAGTACCTCCCAGCGCGGCCGCGGTCACGGTGCGTTGCCTTCGGCTCAGGTTGAGCAGAGCTGGCCGGGCCGTGCTGAGTGTCAGATCAGCCTTGGGAGGCCTGGGACACGATTGGCCCGTGTCATCTAGAAGATGGCATTCAGGATGTCGGAGAAAAGGAAACACGGTCACGTTTTGAGTGTGAACCAAGTATGGACTTAGTGGATGCTGATGATGTGGCCGAGGGGGCGGGGGGCAGGCGCGGGCGGGGGTCACGGGAGGGATTTTCAGACTCCACAGTGGCCGGAATGACTAGCTAGGGGTCGTCCAGGCCGTGGGGTTTGAGGTCCAGCTGTGCTCGCAGAGAGGCCTCTGGGAACCTAACGGGGACAATTTGGGGTTTTGCAGATCATCTGAACAGAGGTTGTTTCACATATGTTGGAGGGCACGCAGCTCTCTATATGTCTATATTTTAAAGTAAATAAAAGGCTCTCTGAGCAAACCACACGGTATTGGATGGACTCAGATTCCAGTTCTGAGGCCTCTGCTTTCTGGCTTTACAGGAGCCTGTGGTGACCGCTCCGGGCTGGGAGTCCGGTTGCTGGGTCAGCTTCTGGCTCCTGCCAACGATTCACGGCAGTCCCAGCGGACGGGCGGCCTGCTGCGCCTCGCCTCAGTTTCGCCTTTCTGTGGAACAGGCAGACGGGCTGGGGGCGTCGGGTGTTGTGAAAAGAGAGGAGACTTTAGCTCAGTATTGTGGGTTGAATTGTGTCTCCCCCAAATGAAGATGCTGATGCCTTAACCCCCGGAAACTCAGAATATGACCTTGTTTGGAGACAGGGTCTTTGCAGAGGTAATGAAGTTAGAGTGAGGTCATTAGGGTGGATCCTAATCCAAGGTGACTGGTGTCCTTATAAAAATTTGGGCACAGGGGGCTCCTGGAGGGCTCAGTCAGTGAAGCATCTGCCTTCGGCTCAGGTCATGATTCCAGGATCCTGGGATTGAGGCCCATATTGGGCTCCCTACTGAGTGGGGAGCCTGCTTCTCCCTCTCCTCCCTGCTTGTGCTCTCAGTAGCTTGTGCTGCTCTGTCTCTCTTAAATAAATACATAAAATCTTTTTTAAAAATTGAGGCATAGAGGCAGACACAGAAAAGAGATGATGTGAAGTAGGCCATCTGTAAACTGAGAGGAGAGGAAGAACAGGTTCCTTCCTCATGGCTCTCAGAAGGAGCCAACCATGCCAACCCCTTGATTTGAGTCTTGTAGCCTCCAGCCCAAGCCCACAAATGCCTCCTGTCTCTTCTCATTGTGGACGTGTCAGGAGAATCCTCATTCCCCTTTTCCCATGCTCTACTTCCTTCCCCACACTCACTCCTGTGTCACCCTCACAAGCACACTTCAAAGCTCTGTATTATTTTCCATCCAAAAAATTTATGGTCACACTTATGCCTTCAGCTCTGCAAGCTTCTGTCCCCCTCGAGTATAAAAGGAAAATGTCTCTTTGTTGGAGTCAGGGGTCAATAGGGATGCCATTGGGAGGGCCATCCGTCAGGGAGGGCGGTGAGCCAATGGGGATGGAGGGGAAGGAGGCCGTCCCCGCTGCTCCCCCAGAGACCTGGATGGGAAGTGGGCCACAGTCTCGGAGGCTTGGCCAAAAGGCAGTTCTGCGTGAAGACAGACCAATGAAGAAGACCAATGAAATGACACCCAGGGGCCTCGAAGACTTCATTCCCAAATCTGGGTATGTCAGATTACCTGGAGAGCTTTAACATTTATCATCCCCCTTTGATGTTAATGAAAATGCAAAGCACCACCGTGAGCACCCTTGTACCTACAGGTATTGCTGAGATTAAACTGTGCGAGTAGAATTAAAAGCACCCGGGTAGGCTTCTCATTTTTAGCTGGAGAACTTTAAAAGTCATAGACATCCCAGCCCTACCACAGACACTAAACCAGGGTCGTCGGAGGTGGGGCCTGGGACTCTGCATTTCCCAGGTCATTCGGGTGGTTCTGTGCAGCTGCGGGGACAGGGCACATCTATGGGTGTAGAGATTACATCTAGGAGCTGCCAGATTCTCTCTCCAGGAAGAAGCTCCACACACCTCGCTGTCCAGCACGCTGGCACTGGCCGGGGGAGACCAGGGAGGGTGGGGGGCAGGCAAGGGGAGTTGAGGGGCCTCAGGAATCAGGCAGTGCTGGTGGCCAGATACTGGGGAGCATTTGTGGAGAAGAGAGAAGCCAGAGGGGGACAGAGGTCAGAGACAGTATCTCCCAGTGGGGAGAAGCTGGAGGACTGGAGGACGCCCTTGTATCAGGATCTGGGGAAATGAGAACCAGCCCTCTCCTGCGTCGGTTTCTAAGACAAGCTTCTCTTCCTGTTGGAGGGAAGCTAAGATCTCACCTCTTGTCCCATCTGTCCTATATTCAAATCTCTTCTTCCTTTTCTAGTTATATGATCGTGGGCAAGACACCTTGACCCCTGATTTCCACCTCTTGAATGTGGAGCGAACACTATCTTCCTTACTCTATAGGGTAGCATGGTTATTAGAGTCAAGTGAACCGACGGTCACGCAAGTACTTGGAAACCATAAAGTGTTGAGTCTATTCATTCTTCAACGTCAACACAGAGAATTATCTCGTCTGTCACACCTCCCTAGACCCCACCCTTCCCTGCCAGGCCAGGAACAGTCACCTTAGGCTTCCTTCTTCTGTCCGGGATCACATCACAGTCTCGTTTAAATCCTAAGTATTTGCTTCCACATCTGTTTCGCTCAGCAGGCCGTGAGCCCCGTAAGGACAGGATAAACGTTCCATTCGGGATTGCATCTCCAGGGATGCCTGCCACACGACAGGCAGTTGGCAAATGTCATTAATGAACGAAAACTTTAGGTGGAGTGGGGGCACTGAGCAGCCCCTGTGGTCCAAGCCGTAGCGCTGTGCCCTGGGCGAGTCCAGGCATGGGTAGATAAGGGACCGACGTAGGCCTCTGCACTACTGCTGAACCGGTAGGAGGTCCTGCTTCCCGTTGGGCTTCACCCAGTGCATGGCTTCTCGTGCTTCAGCCAGCTCCCGCCAGTGCCTCCTGCACCCCAGTCTGCCGGGGCTCTAGGGCAGCGGCTTCACTTGTGTGTCCATTTCAGAAGGCAAACATGCAATTTCAGGTCATGCCCGGTGCCATTTGGAAGGAAGCTCAGATTTCCCTAAGTGGAAACAGCATGTTCTAAAAGCAATTATGGGCCGAGAGGCATGTTCTGGAGCGAGACCCATCATTTATAAGCAAAGGTTACCCTTCCTGCCTGGTGACAGGACAACCCAGGGAGGACATGCTCAGTGCAGTTAACCCCTACATTATCCCAGGACAGCCTGCATCATCCCTGGCACAGGCCTTTGGTTTTCGATGGCCTTGTGGGGACCACTGTTTCCCACGTTAAGACCTTGGAAAATGACTATACCAGGCCTCTCATTGGGAAAGGCAGGACCTTGAACAATCACACCCCCCTCGCTTTTGGTATCCTGATGAGGTCAAGCTAGAGTGTCTCTGACCAATTGTGCACTGGTAAATACTCCTGCCATGGCAGATTTCAAGTTCTGGTGTGATGTCATCGAATGCGGACTTGGGGAGAGATGCTTGCCGACCGTTGGGAGCTGGCATGAGCCATGAGAGCCAGCCCAGCACATCGCTGCTTCTGACTCTGGCACCTGCAAAGCTCTTCCACTGTTACCCAGCTGACCGTTCTCCAATCCTCATCTTCTATGCACCTGGACAGGTGTACACAGGGCTGGCTACAGAACGTGCGGACCCCCGTGCAAAATGAAAAGGCAGGCCCCTCGTTCAAACAGCCATTGAAGCTACTAAAACATGAAACTCTTCTTTTCCTGCCTGGTCTCTTGAGGTGTTTTTAACTTGCCATTTAACATAGCTCTAAGTAAATAAAAAATTAGAAATTAAATGATTTGCATGAATTTTATCGTTATATTGGGCGATGCCAATCTTAGATGAAAATAGAAGAGCATTTAAGTGGTGGAGCCACCAGAATGACACAGTTGTACATCATAGTTTACATGAGAATGGTGGGAACTCTCACAAGACGAACTCTCTGGTTTTCATTTCGTCTCTTGATGTGCGCACGTTCTGTAGCCCTTTCTACCGTAGCTTCCTGGCTGGGGATCAAAGACCCGAAAGGAATGAGATCCATGCATGGCTCTCTTTTCCCCTTCCCTTGGTCGTGCATGTTTCTTAGAAGCTGCTTCCTTCTTTCTGTGTTCAAAGCAAGCTCTAGTTTGAATGGAAAACAGCTTCTTGAGATCGCCAGCTCCCGTGTGACTCTCGCCACAGACATAAGCGCTTACCTTGTACTCGCTTTGAGTCTTGGGGAGCTACCATGTATCATGAGCCTGCTGGAACTTTGTGCTCAGAGGAATTACACATGCTGTCTGCAGATGAGGAGGCCAAGAATGGTGGGCGAGCTAATGCTCATCTCTGTTCCGCTCATGGGCACGGTTGTGTCCTATTGGGCTTCACTTATAAAACACAAACATAAAATTACTAAGAACTCCAAGATGGTGACAGCAGAGCCTCATCAAGGCCAACGCGGGGCGCTTCTGAGCTCAGAGGCTCCACATGTGTGCACAGGTTGCACAGATAGGAGCTGGACTTGGAGGCACCAGTCCTTGTGTCTGTGGCCCCAGATTTGCAGCTAAGGTCCTGGTGCAGTATGCGGTGGGAGTGACAGGAACCCTTGGAAGTCCTTGGCTTACAACCACTTTGTGTTTCTGTGGCAGAGGGTGAATTTTCAATTTGAGAAGCACTATTGCAAAGAAGGCAAACTCTGAAAGGAGGGAGAGGCCACGGGCCTCGGGGAGGGCTTGGGCTCAATAAACATTTGTTGAATAAATGGATGCATGAAGGAAGTAAAGGGAGAAAGAGGACCCAAGAAGCCTGGAGATGTTAGGGACAGGTGAAGTGTGCACTTTCCATCTAGTCCTATGTACCCCACCCCTTCCCACCTTTTGAATGAGATCACAGCATTTAACCCAGGACTGAGAGTAGAGGGGCACCGTTCCTGCTCGTTGAATGGCCGAGGTCTGTGAGGAGTCCTCCAGAGCCCAGGGACTCGTGGTGAGCTGAGGGCAGAGGAGATGAGATCTCAGAGCTCTCTCCCAGTCTCGTGGGCTCTGAAGTCACCCAAGGGCTCTTGGTGAGACCCTTTCCACATGCAAATACAGCAAGGCTCTTTTAGGAGCTCTCAGGTGTGTGTGTGTGTGTGTGTGTGTGTGTATGTGTGTAGGGGGGAGGCATGACAAGTCCCAGGCTGAGGCTGGAGCAAGGTTGGAGGAGGGGGTGCCCACATTTCGGCTCTGGATCCCCTTCCAGGCCTTCAGAGGAGTGCTACCAGCCGCCTCCATCACCTGTTCCCACGTCTCACCAGGGAAAGTCAGGAGCTAAATCCCCACGGATTTGGCTGTCTGGGGCACAGAAATGCCACCTGGGTCAAATGCCTGCTCCCTGCCCTCCAGCTGGAAGGCTCGCCTCCCTTCCTGGAACCTCCGGAGCCTTTTATCTGCACCTCTGCCTCTAAGACACTTGTCGCAGCCAACCTTGTGACTTGGTCGGCACTTGTTCTGCTGGCAAGCAGGGCCCGAATGATTTATCCCCGTGCACCTTTCTACACTCCCCACCCCAAGGACTGATTTAGCACCGAGCTGCCTGGGCCTGGCTTGCAACACAGTAGGCGGGATGAAGGCTGGAAGGTCTGTGTCCTGTGGTTCTAATGCAGGGCAGGAGGGATGCTGGGGTGGGGCCTGGGGGGCCGTGCTCTCCTTATGGTGGGGTGGCATTCACAGCCTGTCACTGTGCAGCTCCGATGCATGTTCACAGGTGCCATGGCGGGAAGGTGGCACGATCCCCAGGCAGGTCATCCGTTCTCTGCACGGTGCTGGAAGAGGGTGGCCGAGAGGCACATCCTGTCCCCAGTGGCTCTCCAGATGGGAAGGGACCCAGGCCGACAAAGAGCAGTGGACAGAACCCAGGAGCAGGGTCCCTAGTGGAACCGGAGCTGCTGGGGGGCCCTGCCATGGAGCCAGCGGAGTCTCATCTCGTCATCTGTCGAGTGAAAACAACAATTAGATGACAGACGAAGGATGTAGAGGATCTAGTGGCCTCCTGTGTCCACTTTTAGCATCCGCGTGCTCTGGTTTGGCTTCCTTTGCCCTGTTTTACTTCCCTCCTCCATGGGGACCCATCCAGCAAACCCCGGACAGGTCACACTGTCCCCTTCCTTCCCTCTGTCTCCAAGTGGAATTATAACAGAAACTAATATTTAGTGGGTGCTTCCCGTGTACTCCGCACCTTGCTAAATTCTTTTTTTTTGTTTGTTTGTTTTGTGCATTAACCCGTTTAATCCTCATGGCAACCCAGTGAGGTAGGCCCTTCTTGTCATGCCCATTCTCTGAGGAAACCAAGGCTCAGAGAGGCAAAGCCACTTGCCCGAGGTTGCACAGCTAAGAAGCTGGAGAGCTGGGTCTGCAAGCAGGTTTGTCTGACCTCATGGTTGGTGATCTTCTCTACCGACCTCCTGAATGACTTCCCCATCTCCAGCGGCAGATCCCTGCTGGTGTCTGGCTGGTTGGTTTTAAAGCCAGTTGGGGCTAAGGGTCTGGCACTTGATGTACTGGCCTTTGGCCTTATAACTGACCTCTTGGGCTTGTGGCCTTATGGTAGGGGCGAGAGCCCGTGATGCTGGAATGCAGGAGGTTCCCAGGCCTTGTGCTGTAAGACCAGCCCTCCATTCTCCCACGTTTCTCCTTGGAGAAGCCCTGTCCCTCCTGCTTTCTGCGTCTGAGACCCCAGCCCCACGCAGCAGGTCTCGTGGTGGTGAAACGTAGGAGGTCTGTGTTCTTCTCTGACCTTGGGTTCCCAGCACAGTCGGTGTCTGAGATCTATTTCAACTGCCTGCTGGCTCTAGGGACAGAGCTGAGTTGGACAAAAGGCATCCACTTTGGCTTCCAGAACCATGGAATCTCCTGGCTCTTCAGTAATCAGATTCATATCCTCTCCCAGCTGATGAGAGAGTAAAGGCAGGAGGGTGAGTCTTTGCGGCAGATAGGACTTGGGACGCTCGGGCCCCGGGACTCCCATGGATGACCTCATGGAACAGCTTCCTCTGACCCCAGAGAGCTGGAGAAGGTCACGGCCCCCGAGAGGCACTGGCCGGCGGCACGGCTTCCTTCTCCCCACTTTGCTGGGAGGCCGCGTGGGCAGTCATGGGGCCTGTCAGCCTGCAGCTTCTCTGCCGTGACATATGGAGCACATCTCTTCACATTCGTGCCTGGGTTTTCTCATCTGTGAGGAGGGGATAATGTGTCCGCTCCACTTACTCCCACAGGGCGCTGTGAAAATCCTTGCGAGATAAGAAACACATGTTGATGAGTGGGAACTGCTTTAAATATAAATGAACATAAATGAAGTAGCCGTGGGCTCTGGGGTCATAAATTAGACCCTTCAGTGGTCATTTGAAGGTTCCTAACTAGGGGGAAAGGCAGTTTAATAGAGATATTGAAAAATCCTCATTAGGTTTTTAGTAAGACCATGGTGCAGAGTAGTTAAAAACAAATGGCCCACTCATGCATCATTTTTGCCCTATACTGTATTTGTGCTTCTATTGTAAAGGGTAAACTCTTTTATTTTAGCCTAAGTCAGGTATTATGCCTGGATAAAAGGCAAACTTTTATATGGATTATGGAAAATAAAGAGCTGATGCCACTCTGGTCCCTGGGGGGAATTCATATACATTCTCATTTCCCCGTAGATATTAACAGAGTGGCCTTGGAGTAGTTGTATTGTCACCTCGATCCATGTGGAAGCATGTGGAGAGGGAATGTATGGACCTGGGGATCACCATGGGGCTGGACCCTATATGGGAGCCCCAGGGCCCGAGCGTCCCAAGATGCCCAGGTGGGGAATGGTTTCCTCTTTGTAACTGTTAGTTTTCTTTTTCTTTTTAATTCAACAACTATTCATTGAGTTCTCATTACCTGCTAGATCCTGTTCTTAAAAATAGCTTTATGGAAGTGTAATGGGCACACCACAGACTCCATGTATTCAAGGCTTACGAGCTGGCAAGTTTCAACATACATATATACCTGTGAAACCCTCACCAGAATCAAGTTACCAACCTGTCCGTAATCCCCCAGAGTTTCTCTGTGGCCCTTGGGAGTCCTCTCTCGCTCCTCTCCACCATGAGATCAGTGATCTGCTTTATGTCTCCATAGGTTGGTTTGAATTTCCTAGAGTTTTCTACAAATGGAAAAATATGTTTTATGTTACCTTGTTTGGCTTCTTTCACCCAGCATACTTATTTTGGGATTCATTCATGTCATCGTGCATGTTAAGAGTTCGTTCCTCAGGGGCGCCTGGGTGGCTCATTCAGCATCTACCTTCTGCCCAGGTCATGATCCCAGGATCCTGGGATCAAGCCTCGCATTGGGCTCCTTGCTCAGCAGAGTTCCTGCTTCTCCCTCTCCTTCTGTCTGCCATTCCCCCTGCTTGTGTTCTCTCTCTCTCTGTCAAATAAATAAATAAAGTCTTAAAAAAAAAAGAATTCACTCCTTGTAACTGCTGCATAGTGGGCCATTGAATGGATAAACCAGAGTTTGCTTGTTCATTCACCTATTGAAGGGTTGTTTCAAGTGTTTGGCTGTTACGAATAAAGCCACTACGAAAATCCATGTACAGGTCTTTGTATAAACATATGCTTTTATTTCTCTAGGGTAAATACCCAAGAATGGGTCATATGGTAGGTGTATATTTAATTTTTTAAGACATTGCCCAACTGTTTGCCAACGTGCTTGTCCTATTTTAAATCCCACTGGCAGTTTATGGAAGTCCCAGTTTTTCCACATCCTCACCAACACTCGATATGGTCAATCTCTTAAATTTCAGCCGTTCTAATAGTGGTTTAGTGTGTTAAAAAATACATGGAGCTATATTACAAACTTTAATAGTTTATCTGAGTGAACATTGATATGAGTCGGGTGCACCAAACTGGAAGTGGTTAGGAGTGCTCCACGGACAGGAGCTCAGGGAGAGATTTTATAAAGAAAACATGAAACCAAAGTAGGGAGATTATTGATTGGCTATAGCTTAAAGACGAACTGGCTGTTTGTGATCAGCTATCGTTGGGGTTTTGGTTTTGTAACCTGGAGGCATTTATGTGCCTTCTATAAGTTTGATTTGCTTACATAAGTGCCAGGGCATTAGAGCCACCTCAGTCCAATGGCCATCTTATTTAATTAGCTTCCCAAGTGGTATGTGCTTGTGGTTTTAATTTGCACTCCCCTAGTGAGTAATGATGCTGACCTTTTTCATGTGCTTATTTGTGGTCCGTGTCTCTTCTCCGGGAGAAGTGTCTGTTCAAATCTTTTGGCTGTTTTATTTATTGGCTGCTTATTTTCTTATTGAGTTGTGAGAGTTCTCTGCATAAACCTGTATCGAAGTCCTTTTCGTTAGAATTATGACTCGTAAATATTTTCTCTCAACGTGTGTCTGACCTTTTCATGCTGATTTTGAAGAGCAGATGTTTTTAATTTTGACAAAGACCAGTTTATCAATTTGTTCTTTTATCACCTGTACTCTTGGTATTATCTTTAAGAAATCACAGAATTTCTCATTTAGGTTTTCTCTATAGACGATTTTATAGTTTTACGCTTTACATTTAGGTTTCTGTTTTGAGTTATTTTATTTTTTAAAAAAGATTTTATTTATTTATTTGAGAGAGAGAGTGTGTGTGTGCAAGCATACAAGCTTAAGAGGAGAGAGGGACAGAGGGAGAGGAAGAAGCAGATTCTCTGCTGAGCAGGGAGCCTGCAGGAGAGGGGGCTTGACCCCAGGACCCTGGGATCATAACCAGAGCTGAAGGCAGACTTGTAACTGACTGAGCCACCCAGGAGTCCTGAGTTAATTTTTTTTTTATATGCTGCAAGGTACTATTTCTGGTGCTCCTCATTCCTTTCTGAGATTCAATATCCATCTGGTTTCATTTTCCTTCTGCCTGATGGACTTTCTTTAACATTTCTTCTAGTGTGAGTCTGCTGATGACTTATTATTCTAGCTTTTTTATGCCTGAGAACATCTTTACTTCACCTTTTTAAAAGAAAGACTTTTCACTAGGTATAGCATTCTGTTTTTTTCTTTCACTCCTTTAAAGGTGTGGTCCTACTGTCTTTCTCACATAAAGTGTTTGGGATGAGACATCTGCTCAGATATTGATCTTTGTTCCTTTGTAATCTATCTTTTTGGTCTTTTTTGATAAAAAAAAGATTTTATTTGTTTATTCACGAGAGACATAAGCAGAGGGAGAAGCAGGCTCCCCATGAGGAGCCAGATGTGGGAGTCAATCCCAGGACCCCAGGATTGCACCCTGAGCCAAAGGCAGGCGCTTAACCACTGAGCCACCTAGGAATCCCTAAGAACATGCTTCTCTTTATCACTGGTTTTGAGTAATTTAATTATATGGTGTGATTTTCTTCCTATTTCTCTTGCTTGGCATTTGTTCATTTTTTGATATATAGTTTTCATTAAATTGGGAGAAGTTTCTGTCAGTTTTTCTTCAAATATTTTTTCTATCCTCTCTGTCCCGCAATTCGATGGCTCCAATTATACATATATTAAGCTGCTTGAAGTCGTCTCTAGCTTCCTGATGCTCTGTTTTCTTCCCTCCCCCTTGCCCCCACCAAAATGATCTTTTCTCTTTCTGACCTTTTGGATAGTTCCTCTCACTATGCCTTCAACTTTACTATTTTTTTCCTCCTGCAATGCCTGATTTCCCATTCATTCTAACTAGTGTATTTTTCATCTCAGACATTTTAGTTTTCCTCTTTAGAAGTCAGCCCCAATCATTTTTAAACTAGAATCTTTGAACCAGCAAATCAGATATTGGCATCTAGTTGCCAGAATGTTGAGTACCGTCTGTATACTTTATACTGTATAATTGTGCACAGTGCTTTAAAAATCCCTCAGATGTTTCTTACACTTAAAAAAAATCAAGAGATCTCATGAAAACCATGAATTCCTTTAAAAATTAAACAAAATTGGGCTATATTGCAATATGGCTTCCATTCCCTCTGGGAACAAACAGCCTGAGAGTGGTCACTCTCTTTGGATGGATGAGACATTTCTACAGCTCCTCATGCTTACACACCCTAACTGAAGGCACTTTTGTTTGAGTACTTGTTGTCAAAGATCAGTTTTCCAGAGGCAGCCCTGAGATGTGTATGCGTGTACACATGGTTTGTTAGCAAAGGACTTCTGGGAGAAACTTGAGATGGAGTGGGACAGAGGACAGAGGAAGGGTGAGGTCAAGCAAGTATGGGGTTTCAGGGAAAGATGCATGGAGGAGACTTTGGCTTGATCCTGCCAAGGGATGAGGGTGGGAGAGTTTCATCCCAACTAGAGGGAGGGGACCCAAATTTTCATACTTCTTTATTAGTTAGGCATACCTGGCAAGGTGGGCAAAATGGGGAGGGCTGGGCATCAGCATTTCCAGTTCATGCTTTCCAGCTGCACCGAGGAATCTGTGTAAGGGCCACCTGGGAGTCTCCAGGGGTCCTGGATGGGATGGGGACCTGAAAGGGTGCTAGGCCCATAGCATCAAAACCATGCAAGCATCTGCAACTCATCTCCAAGACTTTATTGGCAGGAAGAGCAATTGAAATAATCAGGGGAGGCTCATTTCACAGGCAAGGAAACTTGGGTGCAATCAAGGGAGGGGGCTGACCCAAGAGCTGCTGTCTCCTTTTGTTGGAAAGCCTTGCTGATGTTGCCTCACACACATCTGTGCTTTGAAGAGTGATCTAGATTTAGCATTATTGTAGTCTCCCGGTGTCCCTGGGGAGAGGCACCTAGTAGTTTCTCATTCATTCAATCATACATTCACTGACTCATGAACATTTATGGAGCCAAACAAAATGTTCTGAAGAACTGTTTGAATGAGAGCACTTTGAGCCCTTTATAAAACAGAGCCTTACCCCTCTTCACTGACCTCTTACTGCCAAGTCCCAGGAGGAAATCAGGTGGTCTGCTGTCATCACTCCAAAATCCTTCAAATCTCCTTTGATCTGTGCCTAGGGAGGAGAAGTTCTGTCCCTTAAGTCACCGACCTGGGAGTTCAGGCACCTGTGGCCCTTCCTCTCTCTTGATGGGTCTCTCTCTGTCTTCTTCCTCTCTCTGGATCTTCACTTCCCCCCATGTGAGTGAAAGCCACCAAAGCAGGAATCAAGGGGCTGTGCACAGCAATCCTGGGCATCTAGGAGAGATGAAAATGAACAGATGGAAATAGGGGATCAAGACGGCCCCTTTGCTAGGCCACCCTGACCTCCTCAAAGCTTTGGAGAGGAGTATAAAGAACAAATCCCCCCTCTGGGGATCTGGAGGGCTGAAGGAATGGGCTGGACAAGGACCAGGGGGAGAGACTGGGCCAGGTGGGGGCTCTGATTCTCAGGCCATGGTCCAGCTATGAGCTAGAGACTGGTGTGGAGGCCAAGAAAGAGGACAGGAAAGGAGAAGAGAGAGAGAGGAATGGAGAAAGGGGGTGGGGAGAGACACAGAAGGAAACCAGGAGAAAGAACAAGAGAGAGAAAGGAGAAAGAGAGAGAGAGAGAGAGAGAGAGAGAAAGAGAGAGAGAAAGTGGGTGTAGGGGGTGGGGGAGGAGGCAGCCGTGGGGGTGCTCTGGTTTGGAAATTCTCGGGGTATTGCAGATGGAGAGTGTGGTGAGATCGCCTCAGGGTCCCGAGAAGCTCCCAGTGGGCCCGTGCCAGGCCATAATAACAGCCTCTCAGTGGCTCCAACCCGCTTTGGCCTCTCAGCTCCCGGGAACACTCAATTCACACAGGCGCAAAATGCAGCCTTCCTCAGCTCGCGCTGCCTGGTAGCTACCGTGGTGTTTGCACGGTGCCCGCAAGCATCACGGGCAATTAAGAAAGTCGTCCGTCGCAGTCGTGGGCTGCCATTTAAGGGCTGGAGCCTGGAGCCCTCTGATGAGACACAAATGAGCAGGGGAGGAGTGTTGTTTCCCGGGAGAGGGACCCCTGCCATTAGCTGGCAGATCCCAAAGGGAGGTGAACAAAGGCTGCTGCGGGCTCACGGGAAGGGAGGAGGAGATGGGGCGGGCAAGGGGCCTCGAGTGTGCAAAGGACACGTGCACACACAGGGACACCTCACAGGCTGGCGTGCATTTGCATATACAGGCACGCAAACCCACCTCGAACACAGTCCCGAGGACAGGCTGGGGTGAAATATGTGTGGAGCGTGCACGCACACACACTTGCACGCATGCACACACATTTGCACAAATGCACAAACTCATGGGCTCACACAGACATCTGCAGCAAGTCTCAGCATCATGGGGATATCCGTTTATGTAAACCCACGCTTCTCATCTGGCGCTCTCACAAGCACAAATGTACGTCCATACTCACACGGATAAAAGAGTGAATAAACTCAGGCACACACATACGCACTTACGTATATTCTAATCTTTTAATCTAAAAATCCCCAAGCAAGGCAGCTCCAAGACCTTTAAAATATGCACCCTAGCCTTCAAACTGCTTTCATGGCCATGAGGAGAAACGGATTTGGGGACTGGGCCATTAGTCTGGTGGAAGAGAGAAAAGAATGTTTCTTTGTTCTACTTTGAGCCACGGTCAGTATCATTTAGGCGGCTGGAAAATAATTCCTGGTGACCAGCATCTTTCCAGGAGCCTGCCACCAGCCATTTGACCCGTTGTCATTGATGCCACGCTGATGGGTTTTAGGATGTCAGGGAAGGAGATTTCAAAATATCTTTTTTTAAAAAAATTGAAATGTAATTACTACACAATGTTACATGAATTTCAGGTGTGCCACATAGTGGATCGATGATTCTCTACATCACGCACGCTCACCGCGGCAAGCCTTGTCACCGTACGAGGTCATTACCGTAGTATTGACTGTATTCCCTACGCGGTACCTCTCGTCTCTGTGACCTGGTCGTTCCATATGGCGTGAAAGCAGGGCTCCCCTCCTCGCTTCAGCGAAGCATCTCCTCGCCTGTAGCCTGCCCAGAGCGGGGGACTCGAGTAGAGGGTTGTGTACGGTGACTTTCTCATTTTTGAAATAGGGTTTAGAAGTGTTTTCATCCTTTTCTGAGGTTTGGGGTTTCTCTCTCTCTCTCTCTGTCTCTCTCTCTCTCTGCCTCCCTCACCCCTATTTCCCGCACTGTTATTAGGGCAAGAAAATTGGAGACCATGTCCATTTTGAGAACGTCTCCCAGAATAATTGTGCCGTGACACGCCGGGAGCGCAAACGAAAAACAGGAAGCCAAGCTGCAAGGGCTCGTTTGGAATTGGCAAACTCTGCAGCAAAGTTTTCAGCCAGAAAATCCACAGCTGGCAGCCGTTTCCCACAATGCCACTTCCCTCTGTGTCTGGTTAAGAATGGGGCTGCCATTGGCCTGCTGCATCTCCTGTGGTGGGGATGGTGACCTTCCACATCAGACCCCAAGACCAAGTTCAGCGCATTGGTTGTTAGCTCCACGTGGCAAATTCTGGAAGCCCCAGCAGCCTCTGACCACCCTCCCACTGTTGTGGCCCATGGAGCCAGGGCTCCACTGGAAACCTGCCAAGGACATTGGTTTGGAGGGTTTTTGGCAGTTTAGATTTGGGTCAGAAGTGGCTTCAAGAAGCCTAATTGACTTAAGTATTTTCATTGTACTTTTAGCACCTTCTTCACTTTAATCTTCCAATGTTTCTTAATTGACAATAGAATGTACCAGAAAGTCTGGAATATTTGAGCACTGGGGCATTTGGGATTCCTGAGTGGACACGATGCAGCTGAAGGATGTAGACATGGAAGACAAAGGCGCTCCTGCTGCCACTCCTGGGGCTGGCTCTGGGTGGGAAGGATGCCTGGGGTGTGCTGTTCCTCTAAAGCAGGGGCTGGAGGGTGGGACCTCCCCCCAGAGCCGTTTTGGTGTGTAGGGGCAATCATAATCAGCTATTGAAATGTAATCTTTAAAGGGCAGTTCCCCCCCCCCCCGCCCACCCCAGACAAGGAATCAAGATTATTCAGTATGGCTCCAAGGGTTATTATGGGGCTGCATCAGTTTACATTTTCCGCATAGCAAAATATCCCAAATCTTAGTGACTTAAAACAACAACCATTTCTTCAGCTCCTAATTCTGAGGGCATGCAATTTGGGCTGGGCTCAGCAGGGCAGTTCTGCTGATCTGGGACAGCTGGGCGGATCTCAGCTGGGGCTCACTGGTGCATCTGCGGGCGGCTGGCAGGCCGGCTGTGGCCTGGCTGGTCTAGGATTGTTCAAGCTGGCATGACTCAGCTTTCGCCCGTGTGTTTGTTCATCCTCCACCAGGCTACCCTGATCTTGTTCTCATGGGACTGACAGGGTTCCAGAAGAGTGGAAGTACGCAAGACCCCTTGAACCCTAGACTCCAAAAATGTCACGCTACCCCCTTTGCTGCATTCTGTCGGCCAAAGCAAGGTGTAAGCTCCGTTCTGCAAAGTCATGTGCAAACAGTGTGGGAATAAGAAGGGCTGGGGAATGGTGGTCATTTTTCCAGTCTACCATGGCGGGGGGCAGATTTTTTGGACTTGATATTCAAAAAACACTTTCTAATGAGTTGGAGCTGCTTAGAAGTGGGGCGGACGGACTAGCCTGCTGTGGGCCTGCTCTGGAGGGGGCACCACCTCCCTGGCGAACAGAACGGGATCACTGTGGCCTCCAAAATCCCTTCCAATCCTAAGTATTTATTAGAAACTTATTTTTAACAACCCAGAATCGAAGATTTTCATAATCTGAGAATCAGAAGAACTGGAATAATTTCCCAAGCCTCAGAAAGCCCCCATCCACCTGCCGGGGCCCTGTTGGGTTGGAGGCCGGGAGCAGAAGAGAACAGATCAAGCAGGCCCCCAAAGACAAGGGTGGCCGGGCTCCGACTTTCTGTTGTGGTCTCTAAAAAAATGATGTGTGTTGGAGGGGACAAAAGAAACAGCACATGCGTATTTTTCAGAGAAACGCACACGTGCAGAGAGTGGAAAATAAGAAAAGCCAACAACCTAACCCCAAATCGGTTCTAAAGGAGGAGCTGTAAACTTGAGCCCCAGAATCGGAGCCAGGGCAGGAAGTGGGCTTGGCCTGCAGGAAGGCATATGCTGCCTGGAAAACCATCGTGCGCCCGGGCTCCCTGTCTTCTTAATTCCCTTCAGCCTCTAGCCCCTCCTGACCCTGGGAACAATGCAGCTCTGTCCTGAAGGGTTTCCAGCCCGAACAGCCGAGACTGTGCCTTTTGTGATGGCCCGGAGAGGAAGAATGGAGAAGCTGGTCCGGACGTCTGCGTGTGTGAATCACCCACGTCACATGGCCCGGCTGGCTGCAGCGGCTCCCCGGGTCTGCACAAGGGCACGCGGGAGCGTGGCCCGAGCCCACGCCTGGGGCCGGTCGGCCGGCTGCAGGGTGCACAGCTCTGAGCTACATCAGCGGAGAAAGGACAGGCGATGGGGTGGGGTGGGGGTGGGCGAAGGTCTGGCACAGCAGGGCCGTGGAGGTCACCGTCAGGGGCCACGGGCCAGGCTCTGGGCCCTGGGGCTCTGCCTCCAGATCGCAGAGCGGTTGCGGGTTCTGGGCCCGAGGCTCTCGAGTTCACAGCATTTCTGGTTCACTCTTGGAAGCTGCAGGGCCCTGGCTTGTCCTTTTACTTAGGCAGGTCACCACGATCCCCTCAGCTCAGGGGGTTTTCCCCAAGGCCTAGAATTTGTCCAGAGTATGGAGAAAGCACCCTATTCTGGGGCAAAGAGGATACAGCGAGCCGGGCTGCTGCCCTATGTCCCAGAACTAAGGCCTGACTTGGGAGAGAGGAATGCTGAGGCTCCTGCAGGCTGCTGGGAGGGAGGGAGGAGGGACAGGAGCCAAGGGACAGGAGCGAGATCCCGGCTCCTCTGCAGAACAGGCTGCTGAGGGCGAGGATGGTCCTCCGAGACACCCCCCACCCCCACCCACCTCAGCAACGCGGGGAGAGCTGGCCCAGCCGCAGGCAGGGGGATCGATCCCAGGACCCTGGCCGGGGACTCTGCCTACCTGGCCCGGCCGCGGTGCCTTCTCCCCGAGGGCCTGCAGGGGGCAGTGTGGTACTGCGGGCAGAACTCTGCTGCCTCATCAGATTTCCTTTCCGCCCCACTGGCCTCCTAATCTTTTCAAACCAAAGCTGCTTAGACACACACAACCTGAGCCCGGCTCGGCTCGAGTGACAGGGATTTAGCCCTGTGCTCCGGGACCCCTCTGCCGAGAGCCCCTGGCCCTGGATCTGCTCGGAGCGCAGGCCTGACCCCTCTCTCTGCCGTGTCCCTACCCCTGACCCAAATCCTAAAGGTGGCTGTGCAGCCGGTCAGACGGTTTCCCAGACTGGTTCTCATCTAGTCCCCACAGCAGTTCTGAGAGGTCGGTACGACTCCGGGCAACCTGGGAAGGTGCAGATACAAGGGGGACACTGGTCTTCTAACCCCTGGTCCGGTGCTCATTCCACCCCTCTCTGGTGCCCCTGAAATTCAGCCTTCCACCCAGCACTTCCCAACGGGCCATCGCTCTCTTTGGGGGTGTGCTTGTCTCCCAAGTGACAGGTGCGAAGGTGCCTCTGCTCCTTTCCTAGAGTCTTGTGTGACTTTGGTCCACTCTACCGTCTTGCCCAAGTCACTTGCCACGTCTGGGCTTTGCCTTCTCCACCAGGAAAGTGATGGTCTCTAAGATGGCTTGGAAGCTCTGTCTTTCGAGGTTCCGTGTCCCCAGGTGCAAGTTAGTTGCTGGGACTGAAGACTCAAATCACTGCTCCAAGGGCAGCGAGGTGGAGCCACAATGCAAAAATTCGAATTATGGGTCTGACCAAACTCTTTACATTTCAACTGGTTGTTTCCATATGGTGGATGCAGCCTTTGTCTTCCGGGGCTCAGGAGGGGCAGATCAAACCACATGCGAGTGTTGTAGACAACTTGGGTGGCAGCAGCTGCGCCCTCTGGAGCCCCACACTTAGGAGCTCCCTGTCAGGTGCCAGGGGAGGTGGCGCGCTCCTTGAGGGGTCTCACCCTCGTGGCTCAATCTCTCGGGCGGGCAGCCGTGTAGAGCTGCAGCAGTTTGGAGGTAGCAAGGCCACCTCTGTGGCTGCCTCAGGAGAGCTGCTCTTTTCCAAGAGGGAGGTATCCGACAAGGGGGGCGGCAACTGCCCAAGGTAACGTCCCGGGGTGTGTGGTACGGGGAGGAGTGGAAGGACAGAGCAGCACAGATGGTGCCTGAAAGTCAGAATTCCTTCATGAACGTCACCAACCACCATTCTGTGAGAACTAAGTCACCCAGGTGGTATTGTCAATATTCTTGTTTTGTGGATGAAGAAAACTGAGGCCCAGAGAGGTTGGATGACCCGTCCGAGGTCACGTATCTCACCAGAGGGAGAGTTAGGACGACAGAGCCCATGTCCTTAGTCACTCCTTCAGACTGTGACTCTCTCCATGAGATTGGACCTTAAAACTATGGAGCGTTTGTGAGGCATCTGAGGAAGAACATCTGCTACCTTCTATTGATCTGTTGAACTATCAGTTTATCATCTATCTATCAATCTATTGGTCTACCTACCTCATTATTTCTCTCTCTCTCTCTGTATCCCAATAAGTGGAAACTACAGAAAGACCTGAAGTTGGTTGTCATTTCTTCATCCATATTTTCATCTGTTCTTCCAGGAACCTCATAAATAGGGAGAGCTGGTCTCCCAGAGAGGAGGGAGCTGAGGCTGTCAGAGGTCAGAGACTTGCTCAAGGCTCCACAGCTGGCTGGTGACTAGCCTGGGATAAGAATCCAGTTCTCCTGATTCTTGATCATGGTGTCCTGTTGACCACAACATGGGAGGAGAGCGCTGGCTTGAACAGTGGGGAGGGGAGTGCTGGCCTCCCATCCATAAGGGTCTCGGCTCCTGGGAATCCCAGGAAAATCTGTGCCCAGAGACCCAGTTGTGTCTTTGCCAGGCACACCCCAGGGGACATGGGCAGGCATAAGATCTCTGTCCTAATGCAGGTTTGGGTGGCAGGTTTGGTGGAATTTATCCTGCTCTTGAGGTCTGGGCTTTCTCGTCGAAACCACAGCCATGAACCGTATCAGGGCTGAGAATCGAGCAGGAGTGTTGAGCTTGTGCTTCGAACCACGGCTGAGCACCAAGCCATTGCTGTAGCCCCGCTGTCCCGGCGCAGCTGAAGACAGGGAGAGTCACAGGAGGGGGCCCCCCAAAGGGGGAGGGCTCAGGGGCATTTGCATAGGGTTTCATACCACGTAGGTGAGGAGAATCTTAGATTCCTGAAAAATGATTCCACCTGGTCCGTGTGGCTTAAGGGAAGCAGGAGACTGGACATAACGATTTTTAGGGATTTTTTTTTCTACTTAAATTTTTTCTTCCTCTACCTAGTTTCCTGCTTAAAAACTGCAAAGGTCAAATGCTTATAATGTAAGAGTTCATTTATTGGCCTTGACAACAAGCTACACCCTTCCTCAGGCCTCCATCTTCCTCTTAATTCTATTTTTCTAACTCCACTGAACAACCCTGCGCCCTGGGGGGAAGTCCCCTGTGTGGCAGGCTGTTGTTGTCAGAGCATGGGTTGTACTTGCAACAGATCGGAGTTTGAATCTCAGCTCGCAGGCTCCAGGCTGCTGTGTGAACCTGGGCAAATCACTCAGTCTTTCTGAACCCAGGTTCATCCCCTCGTAAAATGGGGATAATGATCTCTAACTCTGCTAGTCGTTGTGGAGATCTAAGGAGGACCTAGGAGTTCTTACAACCAGAAGCTCTCAGAATCTGCTGGAATGAGGCAGTTTGGCGAGTACGGAAGAGAGGATCTACTGAATGCAGGGAAAGCAAGTTTTCTGAGGTTGATTTTAGTCACAAGGTAATTGCGTTCCTGCAATGTGACGTGTGAATGTGTGGATTAGCAGATGTGCTTTGGGGCATTTGTGGTCAACGCCTGCCCTGCCCGAGTGCATGGTGATGATGGCCATTCGTGTGGGTGTGTGGGACAAAAGGAGGTTCCCCAGAGTCAGGGATTTGGTATAATTCAAGCACCTTAGGAGGTAGGACGCTGGAGGACTCTGCTATGTGGAGTGGTCTGGGAAAGGACCAGAAGGCTGGAGAATGGAATCATATGGCATTAGTCTTTGGGGGAGGACGGGGAAGATTTAGGTCCTTTAAAAGAGACTGGAGAAGGTGGGAGAGGCCAGGAAATGGAGTGCTTTGGCACTCCGTCAGTAGAAGGTCTAATTTAGGTGAAAGAAGTTTTGGACAGTGGCGGAGAATCCAGCAAAATATGGGGCTTGGTGAAAGGGGAAGGATGACACAATTCTATCAGCTTTCGCTTATGAGAGCTCCCCCTACCTCAGAGAACATCTTAAAGTTGCTTATTTGTTTATTTTTTTCATTGCTTTGCTGTATCTGACAGCAACCCTCAAACCAGCATGCCAGACTCAATTCAGTCTTGACAAACACTTAGCACCAGATGACCTGGTCTCCCTGTCGCGCCCCCTCTGAGCCCCGGTGCCCAGGCAGATGGGCTGTGGGAAGCATTGGAGAAACATCTCGATGTGCTTCCATGGCGATCGTCAGAGGGAGCCCCACGGCTGTGGCAGGATTGGAGGTAGGCCACTGGCAAAGTTCAGGCACCAGCTTTCATACCCTCGGCAACATCTGGTGGCCATGATCTTCTCATAGCCTCCTGGAGGAAAGCTGCAGTGGAGAGGAGGAAGCCAAATGGTCGATGTCTTGTGTTCACATCCTGTGTCCCTGCATGATCCCCATGATTTCTAAGCAATTCAGCCTAAGCCGCCTGGGCCTGGTAGGAGCTTTTCCAGGGAGAAGCAGATTGAGTGTCATTTGTTTAGATTTAGCTTGTTTAAAAGGGATCGATTTCTTGACACCTCTCAGAAAGTCCTGTCAAGTGACAGTGTGTGTGTGTGGGGGGGTGAGTACTCATGAGTTGATGGGAATATAATTGGGTCCAACTGTGCCAGGAGATCGTGTGGCATATGTATCAAAAAATCAACAATATATCACATGGTAATGTAACATCTAGGAATATATTCTAAATAAACGATTAGGGGAATCCACACAGGTTATATATGCAAGATGGGGGGACTTATTATACTGTTTATAATACGAAAAAATTGGAGACACTGTAAGTATTCAGTAATAAGGATTCGTTGAGTAGATTATGGAATATGAGGATATGTACAGAGCCATTTGAAATGGTGACCTGGGTTAGAGGTTACACATTGTTAAAATTGAGAGGATAAAGAATTATAAAATATGTGTGATTCCATTTTTATGAAAACAAAACCTTAACAAGTGCATATAAAAAGTCTGGAACTTACGTACATCATGTGGGAGGGGAAAGAAATTAAGGGGGATTTAAAAAAAGCTTTTCCAGTTGACTGAATTTTGATGTTTTGCTATAGCAAACAGAGATTGGTTCTTTAAATAAAGAAATCATAATAATTTAAATGAAATCGAGACCATGGACACAGACATAAATAGCGGCCAGCCGACATTTCCATCAGAATCTCGAAGTCCCTATTTTTCCTTTTCTTTAGACTAGATTAGCTTCCCCGGATTCTAGAGACGCAAAACACAATGGTTCTTAAGCAATTTTACCGATTAATCCTATGCTAAAGTACTAATTCGCCCAGGATATTATTTTCGACTATTTTTCGTTGACCGCATTTTTACTTTGTTTGGGCTGAAGGAAAACTGAAGAGGGATTCGTAGCCCTGTTTTCATTTTTGCACAACTGTCCTTTCCAGCTGCAGTTTTGGAGAGGAAACACACACTGAAACCCCACCAGGGAGGCAGCTGTATGCGTCCCAATCAGTCTGGCTGGAAGGAATCGCTCTTGGAAACTGACCCAAGGGCAGAAGCTCATTTCCCGTTCCCAACCCTGCCACCCCGGCTCCACTTCTCCTGGCTCTGTCTGAGCCCCCCTCCTGGAGGGCTTTTGGAACGGGGGTTGAGGCACCTGTACCTTAGTTCTGTCTCCCAAAGGAGGTTTAACTTGTCCATGAGAAATGAGTCAGCATGCAGAGCCTGGAGCTGTAAGATACTTCTGTTCTGAGATTTGGAATCTTCTGGATGGTTTAGAAAGACATGTGTTTGGCGGGAGAAGTCTCACGGCCTAAGATGGGGCATTTTCGGTTTCTGGCTTGATTAGACATGTTCTCCAGAGCAGGCAATGCTATCATGCTAAAAACAGAAAGATGCACTAGTGTGGGGTTTCCAGGTTGGTGAGAACAGATCTTGGCCCCCACCAATCCTGGCCCCACACTGTCGTGAAGTGACTGGAAATAAAGATGGAGCAGAGAGTAGGGAAGACAGAGGTGGCTGATTCAGGAAAAGTGGTCCATTTTGCCAAACTAGCTTGCATGGCTGGGGTGGTATTTGGGACCAGGATCTGGTCACAATTCTGTGTCCCCCCCCCCCATTCCTGCAGCAGGAACAAAGTGACCTGGGTCTTGTCTCTCCAAGCTCCCATGCAAGTGGTTTCTGTCAAATTTTGTAACGTGAGAGCTTCCCTGGAGGTCGAGGCCTTCATGCTTAGCTGTAAGCTGTTGAGACGCTGTTTCCAATCTTTTTAGCAAGTGGATTGGTTTCCAGATTGACAGCCTTGGAAACCAGACCCCTCTGTTTTTCCCCAAAACAGGTATCATCTGTGAGCAGCACACGAAGGCAGAACACGCTGTCCAAGGCCAACTCCAGATTTTCCATGGTTTGGGGTGGGTAGGGGAGGGTGAGGGAACATTTGGAGAGCCCAGAGAAATGATGTCTAGAACCTCAAATTAATAATGATTATGAAAAGTCAGCAACCTGCATTAACTCCCCTGCTTAAGAAGATGTTTCTAAAGTTAAGTAGCTGAAAAGTGACCTTTGAACAATTTCATTTCTAGCTGGTCCATGGCTGTGAGGTTGCCCTCCAAGGCTAGAGTTGATAAAAATCAAAGAACCTGTTTATGCCCCTATTCAGGCCACAAGTAACAGAGACAGGAGAGCCCATGCTCATGAACCCAATCCTTCCCCTCCTTGCCAGTCATACATCTGAGGATCTGATGAGAATTGGTTCTAGAATTTCAAATGGATTGTCTTATTTAATCTTTTACAGCAAGAAGAAAGACAACAATAATAAGAGTAGCTATGGTTTATTAAGTGCTTACTATGTGCCAGATGCCTTAATATGTGTAATTTCTGATCCCCAAAAGTAATCTTGCAGGAGCAGTGTTGTCACCCTCATTCTACAGGTTAAGAGTCTGAACACTGAGTCTAGGAGAAGTTATCACTTGGCCAAATCTGCGTTATTCAGAAAAATGGGGATCCAGGTGGTATGCTCTCCTTTGGAGTCAAGAGTTCTCCCCTCCCGTGGTGCTCTGGGCAGACTCTCGCTCTTCCATCCTCCCCTAGATCCAGGACAGGTCAGGACCGGGGAGGAGAGATGGCCACTGCTTACCCAGCTCTTGGCTCCTTCACTGCACAGTTCTTGGCTGGAACTCATTGTCCTGGGTTATTACATGACTGGGAGAGGGAAGGGATTAATTTGTCTCTCAAACCTAGGAGAGGTGGAGTAGTCAGGATGAGGGATGACATGCATGGGAGGAACAAGGGTGGAGATGCGACATGAGAAGTCAGTTGTGTTGGTCTCAAGAAGGGTTTATAGACATTTCTCAAGGTGAAGGGCATATTTCCTTTGTCATTCCCATGTTCTTGGAGATGACAATGGCCCGGTCTAGGGAAATCGCTTTAAAAACAAGTGCACAGGTATTACAAGTTTCCGATTTCTCTGGCAAAGACTGATCGACAGGGTCCAGTTAGATCTCCACCCACTATCTTGGTTGTCAAAGAAAAGCATTTCAGAACTGCTCTGCCACTCTTCTGCTCAACACCTGTGGTCCTGGGGTCTTCCCAAATTAATTTGGGGAAAATTCTGTTCCTGTAGGCCCAATATGGCTGGGAGGAGTCAAAAAGCCTTGGAAGACACAGAAGTGTAAGGCCATTAACCAGAAAGATGTCCTGAGCCAGGAGCTCAGAGACCCTGATAGAAGATGGTTCCAAATCCAGGAACTAGGGGCCAGCTTCACCACAAGGAGGCAGCTCTTCAATGCTTGCTGATGGGTCACTTCTGAATCACCTCAGTCACCACTCATCCGGCCCTGCCCACCATCCCCACATTCTGCTCTGTGTCTAGTGCTACTTCCCAGCCCTACATCTCCCATTGTGCTACCTGGAGATGACCACAGTAAAAAGCAGTAAAAAGAACAATGTTCCCCGGGGGGTGACTCTACCAGGCACCATGCAAGGTGCTTTACCTACGTTAACTGATCATCTGCAGAGTATGTCCATTTTACCAAGACTCAGAGAGGTTCAGTGACTTGCTCAGGATCACACAGCTCCTCACAGAGTCAGAATCCAGATTCAGGTCTGTCGGACTCCAGAACTCACAACAAAGAAGAAACAGTAAAAGCAGTCTTTCTAGTCATAAATGCCAACATTATTGCTCAGCCATTCCAGTTCTCAGTGTGCTCTACAGAATTCTCAGTGCTGGGTGCTGTCAGCCACAGATGGGGAAGCTAAAGCTTGCAGAGGCTGAGTGAAATATCTACAGCCTCAAACAGGTCAGCAGATGAACCCGAACCAGAAGTGGGTGGTCCATTAATTTATTACCTCTTTTGCAAAAACTGCCAAGGGACCCAATTGGTTGCATGAAAGATATCAACTCAGGGAAACACATCAGTCAAACTGATAAAGATGTCAAACATCAAGATGCCTGTGTGCCTGTGAGCCAAGCGGTAAGAAATGTGGGTGAGTGGTGGTGTCTCAGAATGCTGGCCAGGGCAACTTTCAATTCACGGTCTCACAGAATGCAGAGGTGGAAGGGCTCTGGTGAGGAGCCATCTAGCCCTCACTGCATCCATGACAAGCGGTTACCTAGCCCCTTCCAGGATACCCACACGGTCAGGAAGCTCCATTTTCCAGAAGCTGCAAATTCTACTTCTTCCACTTCTTCGGGACATGTCTGACTTCTTGGATATTGAATCCATAGATGTAGAATGTCAGTCTCCTTAGTCTGAGATCTGATGAGTACAAATGAGGTCCCCGTAAGAGTGGGGATGCCAAAGGGTCCAGCCACTTTGGAAAACAGTAGGGCCATTTCTTATGAAGTTAAACATAGTTACCATAGGGTCCAGTGATCCTACTCTTAGCTATTTACCCAATGACAACATGTGTCTGCACTAAAAGCTGGATGCAAATGCTTCCTTCATAATCATCAAAAGCTGGAAACAACCCAAACATCAACAATAGCCCATCAACTGGTGGATGATAAGCAAACCATGGAGTCCCCATATGTGGAGCATTCCTAGCACAGCAAGTAAAAAGGACCTATGGCTGACTTGTGCAACATCATGGATCATGGATCAATTTCAAGGCCTTATCTATAGAAACCAGACTCAAAAGGCTGCCTACAGTTACAATTCCTCTTATATGACATCCTGGAAGGGGCGACAGATAGTATATTTGTGTGGGTCCCACTTAAACCTGGATTTTTAAAAATAAATACAGCATGGTAATGTTAATGTATTTTTTCCTTTCTTATGATTTTCTTTTCTTTTTCAAAAAATAGTTTATTATTTACTTAATACAGAGAGAGAGAGAGAGAGAGAGCAAGAGAGCATAAGCATGGGGAGCAGCAGAGGGAGAGGGTGAGCAGGGAGCCTGATGTGGAGCTCGATCTGAGGACCCTGGTATTATGGCCTGAGCCAAAGGCAGACGCTTAAATGACTGAGCCACCCAGGCACCCCATTCTTCTTTCCTTTCCTTCTTTTCCTTTTCCTTTTCCTTTTCCTTTTCCTTTTCCTTTTCCTTTCCTTTCCTTTGTAGAGAAAGGAAGGGAGAGAAAGGAAGAGGAAGAGGGAGAGAGAGAGAGCATCTTAAGTAGGCTTCATAACCACCATGGAGCCTGAGGTGAGGCTCAATCCCACAACCCTGAGATCATGACCTGAGCCAAAATCAAGAGACGGTTTGCTTAACTGACTGAGCCATCTAGGTGACCCTCTTATGATTTTCATAATACTACTTTTTTCCCCCTCTAAATTACTCTATTGTAAGAATGCAGTATATAATGCATACAACATACAAAATATGTATTAATCAATCATTTATGTTATTAGTAAGGCTCCCAGTCAACAGTAGGCTATTGGTAACTAAGTTTTGGGCAAAGTTATACATGGATTTTCAACTCTGTGGGGGGGGTCAGTGGCCTTAACCCCCTCATTGGTCAAGGGTCAATTGTATGTATTAAGAACAAAACAAGAACAACAACAAAAAAAGAAGAAAACAAGTGGTTGCTAGAGGCTGGGGCATGACTACAAAAAGTATGGACTACAAACAGGCATTAGGGCACATTTTGGGGTGATGGAAATGTTCTGAGTCTTGATTGTGGGAGGGATTTTACAATTGTAGGCACTTGGGAAAATTTATTAAATTGTACACTTAAAAGGGGTAAATTTTACTGTAAGCAAATATATATATTTACTGTAAGCAAATATATATATTTTTCTACAGCTATATATATATATATATATATAGTATATAGTACACAGCCATCAAAAAGAATGAAATCTTGCCATTTGCAACGATGCGGATGGAGGTAGAGTGTATTGTGCTAAGTGAAACAAGCCAGTCAGAAAGAGAAATATCCTTTGATTTCACTCATATGTGAAATTTAAGAAACAAAACAGAAGAATATAGGGGAAGGGAAGGAAAAATAAAGTAAGATGAAAACAGAGAGGAAGGCAAGCCATAAGAGACTCTTAATTCTAGGAAACAAACTGAAGGTTGCTGGAAGGGAGGAAGATGGGGGATGGGGTACCTGGGTGATGGGCATGAAGAAGGGCACATGATGGGATGATCACTGGTGTTATATGGAACTGATGAATCCCTAAATTCTACCCCTGAAACTAATCACGCAGTATATGTTAACTAAATTGAATGAAAAAAGAAGATGCAGACACAAGAGTCAGTGATAGTTGGATGGTCTCCATCTGTGTAGCTGTAAAGTCTTGGTGCTTGTGCAGTGATGGTTATGGGAGGACCCCTCCTACTTCTGGAAGTTTACAAGCGCTGCCTCACATGGGTGTCTGAATCCTTCCAGCTGCCTCAGGGACCGGGTCGTTATTCTCCTTGGGCCAGTAATTCTGATGTTCCTGCAGCTCTGTCCCAGTTTCTGTCTCTGAAGCTGTGCTTGGTCTATAGCCTTTGTCAAGGCCTTTCCAGGCTTTACTCTAGGGTACTGATTGGTTCCTTACTGTTCCAAGCTACCTGATAGTTCTTTTTCTGCCAAGACAGAAATGGTTTCCTTGTCTTAGTGATCTACTTCTTTGTAGTTCCTTCTGAAAAATTGCTTGGGTCCTTAGATATCATGGCTCTTTTTATGCTTACAAAAGACCCTTTCCTCTCAATGTATGTATCACTGTGGTGCCTGGGGCTGGGGATGATTAAAGCAGGAACACCACCTTACTGTTCCTGGAGTCCCCACTCTCACTCTTGAAGTCCAGATCCAGGGCTATGGTCAGCAGCACTTTGATGTTTTTCTCCCTGCCCCTTGTGGATCCTGCCTTGCTTCTCCCATTGAGATTTGGCTTTTCTTGTCATGTTCTACTCACACACTTCAGATTTACCATGTCTGTTTCTACGTCTGAACCCCCAGTTTGGCCATGGTGCAAGTTCAAGTTCTTTCCCTAGGATATCCTAACACCCCATGCAAGTCAGTGCTGTAAGTAAATTGGGGGTTGGGGAATCCAGGGGAGTACCTAACTTCAGAGATTTGAAATAGCTCAATTCTAATGTTGGACTATAAGATGTGTTTTGCATAATGAAGATGTGTTTGCCTTCCAGCTGCTTCTGTCCACTGTCACCATTCCTTACTGTCACAGAGCTGGGTAAATCTAACGCCTCTTCTAAGTGACAGGCCTTCAGCTGTTTGAGGACAGTGATCATGTCTTTCTGAAATCTTCTCTCTGGCTACCTTAGCAAGAATGCCATGTCTGCTGGGAAACTGTATCTGGAATCCTGAATTGAGATGTGGCACCTGCACCTAAGAAGGACCTAGAAAAAAGGAGAGGTAACTCAGAGGTAAACAAATAGAGACTCCCACACCAGGCTGTGGGGAGAATAGGGGCTCCCCAGACCTACCTTATGTTCTGGACTTGCCTTTCCTTCCATCACAGAAATGTCTGGAGAACAACCTGTCATTGCCATGTCATGAGTGAGCAAAATAACTCCTTCCTGTCTGGAAATCTGGAGCGAAATGATACGGCCGTAAAAGTTCTCTGTGGAGCTATTGGCATGCTTTTGAATAAATTATTTCTATTTTTTGGCTCCAAAATGGACCTAGCATCTCTTGGGAGTATTGGCTTGGGCTGGAGTTTGTGTGGAAGCCCAGAGGGAGGAAAAATCCTGGTTTTAATGGAAGAAACATCGCAGACACATGGGGAAAGGACCAAAAACAAAACCAGAGAAGCATAATGTACCCAGCCCTCCTCAAAGCACATGGGAGTTGGCACTGTGCGCAATTCTGGTGTTCAAGCAAGGTTGAAACATAACCCAAACGTTGGCGAGTCCATGGGCCAACTCCCTACATTTCTGGAATGGTCTTCCTGAGAATTAGAAATACATTTTATCAACCAGAATTCCCATTAGTCTTTACCACACAGGCTGCCTCATCTGCCTTGTACTGGACAAGACCCACCCATTCTGAGTACAGCTACATTTTCTGAGCATAGATGGAGACTCCCCAGCCCTCCTTCCCCAGAATTCTTTTTTTGAGGAGGGACTGTATTTAGTTGGAAGAAATATTTTGAGTCACTATGGGTGGAGGGTGACACCCAAGCTGTGCTGAAGTAGCAAAAGACACCTTTGGAACTGCATGTGTAGGGCAAGGAGGGGAATTTGTGTTGTTGCTGAGAGGCCAGTGAGGACACAGTAAAGGAGAAAGAGGTAAGGGGGCAATCAGGAGATGGGAGAGACCTTGGGAGTGAAGGGAAGGGCACGATCTTGACTCCCTCTGAAGGTTTAAGTTTTTAAAATCACCAAAATGGCTGGTGGGAATGAGCTTGGGGGTGGGTATGCTAGAGAGGGGGCTAACTATTGTGCCTAAACCTGAGTGGAGGGGGCCACAGACTGTCAGAGCCAGAGATACATTTGTTGCTTTTCTATTCTCCCATTTGATTAGAATTCCTTCCTCTGGGGGGCTGCATCTTTGTATTTCCAGTGACTAGTGCTCAGCCCCGAAACATAGAAGGCCCCCAAGAAATGTCACTTAAAGAAAATAAAGATGGAAGGAGAGACAGTCGTATCTTCTCATTTTATAAGTCATAAAACATAAGATTTAATTGAGAATGTCCCAGAAAAATCAAAGTCCCAATATTGATTTTTTGTAAAGTCTTCTGATTCATCCAAAGGAAAATGGAATCAGTGAAATTTTTCTTTAAACACTGACTCCCTTATCTTGACACTGTGCCTTCCTTTACTCTGGCCCAGATGCACCTGCTCCTTGAAACCTCTTCCATTCCTCTAACTATAGACATCATGGTACATGACCGAGAATCGTGAAAAATTAGAATTGAAAAAGGATGTCAGAAGTCACTTACCGAAAGTCTGATCCCTAGACCTTTCTTATGTCACTTAATACTTTCTATCTTTATTTGTTTTAGAAAATGTCTCTTACTTTAAAATGAGTTCTCTCTGGGCCTGTCAACATAGATGTGCGCTCTACACATGAATAAACCAAAGTCAAAAGCGTGAAACAGGATTGGCAAAATGTCAGTGCTAGAAAAGGCTTTGCAAATGCTTTACAAGAAATAGATATTACTATTTCAAACCATAATGGCTTCCTGGTAAATGAAAGACCCTTTTGTTCAGTTGAGCCCCTTGAGTTAGGATATGCAAAGTGGACTCGGAGCTCTGGTTTTAGAGCAGGAGTTAGAGGAAGACAGTTTGGTGTTCTAGTGGTAGGGGTAAAGGGCAATCTGAGAGGGAGGAGGGGAGGTGAGAGGGGAGTAGCTAATTCAAAAATGGCCAAGTGAGACAGCGAGGGGTGAGGGGTAAGGAGTCACATGCAGGGAAAGCATGCCGGCAATCTCAGAGAGTAATGAAGATGGATGCCCAAGTTCTTATGATGTAACCCTGCCTCTACCTCCATTTCCTGCAAATCTTGAGCTGAATTTTTGGACCAAATTTCCCCAGAAATTCACAGAAATATTGGGGAGGGCATTGGATCTCCAACAGGAAGTAGGATAGGCATTTGGGGAATCCTCTCTAAAGCTTAAGAGCAGGGAGATCCCAGCCCATATCGGGGTTATACAAGACCATTTAATATCATGGAAACCTGTGTATGTACAAATATGTTTTTCTTCCCTTACGGCATCGCCTTGAAATTCTCGTATTTGAAAACAGGAGATAGAAGTGGAGATGAAAGTCATGCATGAACAGCCAAATCTCAGTTGTAAAGTACAAAACATCAGTCGAATGCCTTTCATGTAATTTTGTTTTTGTTCATACTCTAGTGTGAATTTTGATGATGTGATCATTGTACAAGAGATCTGAAGATATCACCAATATGAAGTTGGGAGACATGGGGGAAAAGGATGGTCTTAGCGATATATTATCCCCACAGCTTCTACAGTAAAGTCTGATGAAAAGTTTTCACACATGATTATACATCCAAAGAAGAATGGCATGTGGCATATCCACAGAGCAGTCCTGTGCCAGGAACACAGTAAAATTCAGGGCTGTGTTACTTCTAAGGCCATAGGAAAGGAATAATGCTATGATCAAGCATGAGACAATCCCTGCCTTGATGGCTTTATTTCTGGAAAGATCATGCTCTGGACGAAATTGCTCTGGATCTTCCTCATGATCAGATATACTATGTGTTGGACCCTAATAATTCCAATGAGAGCAGCTGTGTAGCCTGTCCGTTGTAGGTATTTCCTCTGATACCTTGCCCATTCTTGTCTTCCTAGTCATTCATGCTGTCCTTTCCCATTGCCCCAGAGTTAATGAACATACTGGGGCTAAATCTCCCCCTGTATACACAGTGACAAAAACAAAAGCTCCCAAAGCTTGTATGAGGCCAATGTGTAGGAAGCAGTACAGGGCAGGTGGCTTGTTCATCAGCCTGTCCATCTTCCTATGGCGAGGCTTCTGGTTCATAATATCATTTTCAGCTTTCTCGGAAGATAAAGTGATGAGGGAATTATATCTGTGTCTAAACTGATGGATAAGATGGTAATGATGCCAATGGGCAGGGCAAGCTCAACAGTAAGGTAAATCAAAAAGAGGCAGACGAAATCAGAGAGGGAGACAAACCATAAGAGACTCTTAACTATAGGAAACAAACTGAGGGTCGCTGGAGGGGAGGTGGGTAGGGAGATGGGGTAATGGTGATGGACATTAAGGAGGGCATGTGATGTAATGAACACTGGGTGTTATATGCAACTGATGAACCACTAAACTCTACCTCTGAAACTAATAATACACTCTATGTTAATTAATCAAATTTAAATTAGGAAAGGAGGGCAAAGCTCAGCAGTGTTCTAGGCTAGAGTGTAAGCAATGATCTTTAGGTGATCTTTAGGTTAAGCGACCTTCCTCCACTCTGTGACCACAGGTGCAAAGATGTCATTGTCACTCAGTAAGACTGTGTGGCCTGCCTTTTTAGCTGCCTCAGGACCTGCTACCTCCACTACAATCCCAATATCTACATTCTTTATTTAGACTGGAAAGTCATTCACGGCCTCCCTTGGTCACGGTAACCCCAGTGTCCTGTCTCTAACAGCCTACTACAATGATCGGCTTTTGCAAAGATGATTCCTGAGTGGTTGGTTAAGAGCTCACCCAGGTGCTCGAGACACACGTCCTTCTGCTGCTCCATACTGGCCACTGCAGTGGCTTTAGCAGCCTGTTCGCTACCTTGTTCCACATCAGTGGCGAGGCACTTTTTGATGTCTTCTATCATCCCAGTGTTGGCTGAAATGGTACCTACACACTCTTGGTAGTGCTTTGGTTATGAAGGACAGATACTTGCAATCATAATGACCTTGATCCCAGCACTCTGGAATTCAGTGAGTGCATCAGGCACAGTGGATGGAAGGGGATGGGTCGTTGACAAGAGCTCACTAAGCAGAAGTTGGAGATGGGAAAGGTCATGGTATCTGTCATTTGAGGAGGTTTCTGAGAAGTTGTTTGCTGGCAGGTAGAGGTGATAGAGGCCAAGAATGTGTCTCCCGTAGGCCATCTAGCTCCATGCGCTGTGAGGGAAGCCTCAGCTGTGCCTTTGTCTGGGGGCTAATCTGGGGCATTGATAATGATGGCGCTGTGCTCTCTAAGACCTTCTCAGGAAGAAGCTCTCATCATCATGAGGGAATGTTTATCACTGGAGCCATCCCTCTCGTATATAAGGAGCTGGAATTTGTTGGTAGAATTAAAAGAGATTTCAGGCATTTTGCAATTTTATTTCCTAATTCCCATTATAGCACCTACAGTGACCTCTGAGAATTTCCAAGGGCAGTTTCGGAGGCATACAGTGTTATTATCTTGTATAAGGAGGCCTGGATTCCAGAGCTTCCTGCAGAGACTTGGTTTGTCGGTTCTTCATTTGTGTCAGCCATGTAGATCTGACTGTCAGACTGCTTGTGGGTCCTGTGGTGAGTTTCAGTTTTGTTGGAGCCAATGATAGAAGTGGAATGAGGGTCTCCACTGCATCTGGGTTCTTCACCAGGAAGTTCTTCTTGCCCATCCATTTTTCTGTCATCGACAAGGTGACAGTGACAATGACTAGGAGGCCCTCAGGTTCATGAGCCACAATGATATCAGTGAGGAAGATGGTGGAGTCCAGGCCATAGTTCATGTACACTTCTTAATGAAGAAAAGGATGCTGGTCAAGTGGCCTCTCCTGCCGCAATACAAGTGAAATGCCCAATCTCAGTATCTATGGGTGTCTTCTCATTTCCAATTCCAGAAGCCAGGGAGGCAGTCTGTCCAATGACCCTCTTTGGGTGTTTTCACTATGTCTTTAGTTCCATGGAGATGCACAAGGTAAATTTTTGGCATTGTTTTGCCCATAATGCTGATGACATGGGTGCCGGTGGACTGAGGTTGGTCATAGGGTCCTGGGCCACAGAAGGACACAGTTTCAAGGTGTGATCCACACTACAGACCTGGAGCCCAAGGTTCCATTTGTGGGAGCTTGAGGTAGGTGAGCTGAAGGGCCAGGCTTAGACTGGATCCTACACCCATGCCAGGCAGTCTGGTGGGTTCAGGGCCTGCTCCTGGTTTTCTCTCTTATTTCTTGTCATCTTTGATCTGCTTTTCCAGATTAAAAGCCTCTTGAGGGCAGAGGCTATATTTTTTTTATCACTGTTTTCTCATCACATGGGCATTTAGAATAGGTATTCCCTGAATGACTAAATAACCTCACAAAATCTGGGGCCCGTGGGCTTGTAGCCACCACTTGGAAAAGTAATGTAGCCACTGACTGGTAGTGATAAAGCTTGAATGAATGGGCTTATAAAGTGAACCAGGTCAGCAGTTCTCAACTGGAGCCCCTGGAAATCCTTTCAGGGAATAAAGTACACAAGTCAATCTCAGCCTCAGTTTCTGCTTCTGCAAAGTCAAGATGAAAATAGGGGAATGATAGCATTTATTTTGAGGTTGTTAGGATTCAATAATTCAGAGAGAGCACTGAGAACTTTCCTGGTACTAAGTAAACACTCAAATTTGGTTATTGATGTTACAGTTAGTAATAACAATAAAAAAGTAACATCTTTTTTACTCTAGAGACTGCAGCTCTATTTCATTCTATTTGTCAACTATTAACTATGTATGGCATATGAGTCCTTGTGGAAGAGAAAATATATTAGCCTGATTTAGCATGATTTAGCAATCCAAAGGTGGCAGGCTGGCAGCAGCATCACTGTCCCTGTAGATGGGGTGCTCATTATAGTTCATGATGACATTTTTGGTAGCTATTGACTTTGTAAGATTCATGTAGAGGTATTTTAGCTATCTTCTCAAGAGAAATAAATATATCAAATCTTTTAACTGACTAACTAACTAACTAACTAACTAATTCACCCTTTATGGAGATCTCTGAAGGATGGGAACATGTCTTATTTATCTCATTGACCCGCATATTTAGCACAGCACATGGCATGCAGGAGCTGCTAACTACAATTTCTGAATGAATGACTGAAACCTATTCATGGAAGGCATTGCCATTGCATATTGGTTTAAAATAATCCAGAATTGGTGGTGGTTTAGTACTAATGGATTCGGATCTAAGAGCTTTCTTAGACACCTCTCCACACCCAGAAGTTCCCATTATGTTATGGTGCATCCTGTAACCAAAAACCCTGTCCCTACTGAAACCCACCCCATGTTTGGATCTAGCAGCTGCCTCCACAGTGAAGGGAGAGTTAACCACCACACTTGTCCTAATTATAAGTCATTCAATATGGGCTTTGGAGGGATATAGTCTGATGTAACCCTCATCAAATCCATCAGCAATGCATAAACAATTTTAAGAGTTGAGCTGATGTGGCTTATCAAGGGACCTTAGTTGCTATGATGCCATGGCCTGGCTTGATGCCCTTGGCTAAAGCTAATCATTGGGTGGGTAGCTTGGCTCTCTCAATGGCCTGCCTGGCCTATTCTGGTGGTATGTGTCAGGGCAGCAAGAATGCATTGCCTAAGCTAGGAAGGTGGACCATCTCTGAGAGCTGGAGGAGGAGACAAATGGAGGAAGAGAGCTTTGATTCTGATGGTGGGACAAGAGAACAGATTGTTCAGAAGGAAATGTAAATAGTCCTTGACTCCAGTATCCTTGCTGTTATCCATAGTTACTCACAGTCGACCATGGGTATTGCTCTGGGGCAGGGAAAGGGTGGAACCAACCCACGAGCAGATGACAGGGGACATTCCAGATCCAGTGTGCATAGGTAGCCCTGGAATAAAGTGGATGTGGCTGGGATGCCATGGCCATAAGGGAAGCCCCGACTCTTAATCCTTAGAAAGAGGTCTCCTCATCCCAGGGATATATTCAGAGCCCATCTTCTCAAAGAGGCACATCCTGATGTGATGGTCGGAAGGACACCAGAAGTCCTGTCTTCTTCCCATCCTCACCTTTCCCCATCCAGACAAAAAAGGGTCACTGATAATCTCATTCCTGTTCCTTTGCTAGTTGTTAATTAATTTTAGCATATGGAACATTTAAAATAAGAACAGTTTCACCTCATTGTATTGGAATATGAGCTTGCAAGGCAGGGCCTTTAAGGCTTTGAAATGTTTTCTAGAAAAGGCAACGCTGTATGGGGCTCCTCTGTTACCAACAACCTTTCCCACTGGAGGGAACTAAACCACTTCTTTGAGTGACTCATCCCACAGGCGATAAAGTGGCTGTGGTTTAAGCCTCTGGTGCAATGGGCTTAATAGCGAGAAGAATATGTTCTTTTTCCTCTTTGCTGCCATCCTAACCTTCTGATAGTCCTAGAATATACCCAGCTTTCTCCTGCCTAGAGACTTCACTTCCCTGGTTTTTGCATGACTGGCTCTTTTTCATTCTGCAGATCCCTGCTCAAGGTCAGCTTTTCAGAATGACCTTCCCTACCACTTGGGTCTAAAGTAGGTGCTCCGGCTCTAGCTCCTCCAGAATACTCTAGGACAACCTTCTAGTTCTTTTCTTTATGGCCCTATTCACAATTCTAACTGCATTTATGCCTCATTCACTCATTTATTGTCTTTAGAGTGTGAGCTCTGTGATGGCAGGCTTGTCTTGTTATTGGTGTATTTTGGGGGCATAGGACAGACCTAGCATACTTAAAACATTTGAATTTCTGTCACGTTTACTTTAGTATTTGGGGGTATTCTGGGGTTGTGAGTTGGACACAGTCTCAAAGCTTAAGGCTCAGTTGGGAAGATAGAAAATTTATCAGTTGGCACTCACGGTAAGGGCTTGGAGAGATGGAGGACAGGGTGTATCTGGGGAAACACCCAAACAAATCTGCAGAAGTTAGGGGGGCGGTTTCTCCTGGAAAATAGAAGAACTGAGACCCAAACAGCTACCCAGGTAGCTGAAGAAAGGGAAAAGGGTTCTGGGCAGAGGGTGTAGCATTTGCACAGGCCTGGAGGTGGGAAAGATGGCATTTCTGAGGATCTGGGAGCTGTTTAGTAGATAAAAGAAGGTGAGCAGCATGTGATGTGGATGCAGACATAGCAATGGCTAGAGCATAGCATGGTGCAGCCATACTAAATTTGCATTCTATTCTGTAGGAAATGAAGAGCTACTGAAGAGTTTTAAGTTAAGAGAGGCATGATGCAGTGTTCACTTTTGAGGAATCACTCAGCTTTGTGGGGAGCAAGGAGTTGGAGGGGCAAGATTAAAGAAAGGGTGAATGTGTAAGGGACATACTGGTGGTCCAAGGGAGCAAAACTGGTGGCCTGGACTAGAAAGGTCACTGTGGGGCTGGGAAGCAGGAGAACATTTCTCAGTATTTAGGTTCTAAAGATAGATGAATGACTGCAGGGGAAAGAAGTGGAGACTGGAGTGCTTGGGTGGAGTAAAGGACAAGGCCCATGTGACCCAGATATGTGTGGGGGCAGGGATGGCATTCATGGAGGCAGGAGAGACAGAGGGAGGAGAGGAACCACACACATCACTACCTTCAGGCCATCTCTCCTTTTCTCTTTCCCTCAGGAAATTCCAGCTGTCCTAGAGGCCCAGCACAAGTGCCATCTCCTCCTCGAAGTTTCTTCTGGATCTTCTTCTGAGCTACAGCACCAGCAACTGGCCCACAACCTCACCACTGTGTATGTTGTTCTGCATTATTTCATCCAAGTTAGTCTTGTCTTTCCCACAAGGTTCCATACTCCTTGGTAGCAGAACCATATGTTCCAGTGACTGCCATGGGGCTGAGTACACGACAGATGCTCAGTCCTTGGGGATTGTGTTAGTAAGAGTTCTCCAGAGAAACAGAACCAATAGGATGTGCCTGTATATAGAAATAGATTTATTATAAGGAATTGGCTCATGCAATTATGGAGGCTGGCAAGTTCAAAATCTGCAGTGTGGGCTGGCTGGAGATCCAGAAAGAACTGATGGTGCAGATGAAGTCTGAAGGCAGCCTGCTGGAGATCTCCCTGTTATGTGGAGAGACTGCTCTTTTTGTTCTGTTTAGGCTTTCAACTGTTTAGATGAGGCCCATTCATATTACAGAGGGTGAGCTTCTTACTCAAAGCCTTCTGATTTAAATGTGAATGTCATTCAAAAACACTCTTTAAATTGACACCTAAATTCACCATCATAGGGGTTACCCAAGTGATTTTATGCAAATTATAATCCTACTTTTAAGCCAAATGGGTGGTCAGATTGGCAAGGCTGTGACTGCTTAGATCTCACAGGCACACGATCCTAGAGAGGTGAAGTGATTTTCCTAAGGTCACCAAGCAAGATAAGTCTGGACATCCAGACTTGTGTCTTTTCTACTATATCTCATAACGGACAATTTGTGTGTGTGCACGTGTGTGTGTGTGTGTGTCACCCTGTCAAGAGGCCAAGATACCTTATTGGAGCTGTGATTTCTAGCTTTTAATTTGGAGATTAGAAAACACAGAGAAAGGAGATAACTTTCTCCAGCTGTGTATTCTTTGTTAGTGAGCTTCTAAAAACAACAATTTGGATTGGAATTCAGGAAAGGTATGACACAACTTAGCCCTTCATCAAAAATAGCTAGTTCCAGGTCACTGAACCGAGGCAAGCTCATGCCTGGGGGCCCCCGGCAGTCTGGGTTTTTATAATGAGTCCAGAGGGCAAGGTAGAAATCTGTCAAGTTGGAAGAGACAGGAAAGATTTAGGATCCAAACTAGAAGGTGGGGTTCCCCCAAGGCCAGAAGTGCTCACTAGTCACAAAGCCTCACACAGGCCCAGAATCCAGAGTTCCAGCTTGGGATGAATTTGGGAATTCTGGATAAGCATAGGGAACTTAGGTAGGCAATGGAATTTAGATCAGAATACTTGGGACACATTCTGGATCAGGGACTTGCCTGTTAAACTCTGTTGCAGGGTAACTAGGGTGTGGTGATTGAGCCTGGGGGTCTGAGTGGCTTGGGCTCAATTGCTCTGTCTCTCTTTTTATCTATCTCTTGGTCTTTCTCTTCTGGTTGGAAGGTGCCGGCTAGCATGTGCCACTCCACGGCAGGCATTGAAGGTCTGCATGTGAGGACTGGCTTTTCAGGGGACCCTTACGGCTCTCTTCAAACTCTCCAGGCAGCAACAGGAATTCTAAGCAGGTGGCCTCTTCTTTTGCAAAGTCTTTGATGCAGCAAAATCCAGCATGATATAAATGGACAGCCCTTTGAGGCTATTGTAATAAAATTTGGTCTGCATAGTTTCAGTATTTGTCAAGGCAGTAGAATCAGATACCAGTTATGTCCACATGATGCCAACTACCCAGATGGAAAAGAACAATCCGTTTGTCACTTTGGCCCACTGACATTCCAAAGACCAGAAATTCCAACTTTCAGAATCTGTGACATGGTAGTGACTGGATTCATTGTGCATTCTTACTCCTAAAACTGCTGTATGGCTGGATTTCATTTTCTTAGCTAAAGAGATTCAGATTTAGCTTAGTACAAAAGAACTGGGAATCCCCTGGATGTCACATGAGGGAGCTGGGTAGTCAGTGAGGTTGAGCCACCTTATCACAGACTTTCAGACCCACAGGCCTTGCCTTGAGTGCTTGGATGACTATATTTAGCACCAAGACCCTGGAAGGTGGGAAGTATGGCAACTAGAAGGCATCATTAATTTCAAGAGCATGGTGAATATATGGAGTTGTAATCAAACTTGATCACTTCTATACACACCAGAGCCCTTGTGAAAAACCAAACTGTGATAACAATGGGCAAAGTGCAAAAGCCTGGGTGGTAGGAAAAAAAGAGAAAAACATGGAAACCTTAATGGGTAGATGAAGGACAAGTTGGTCTTCTTTTCCACTGTTTTTTTTTTCCATCCACAGAATAACTCAATAATTGGATAAAAGGAGTTCTGTAGATGTTACAGATTTGGAATTTTAGGAAAAAATGAGATAGGACTCCTTGTAAGTCTCAGTTTAAGCTGTGTGCAGATTATTTTGGGAGGCACTACAGCCAGTTCTTGCTCAAGTGAAGGTCAGAGGGACGGGTGGTAGCAGCCATGATATCAGTTGCCAATATTGGTGTGTATTGTGTGATGGACTGGCTGGATATTTGCAGCCTGAACCATTGAGGAGCAGAGCTTCACCCCTGCCCAACCTCTTCTCCAAGACATGTGTGGATTCTGGAATAGGAGTTGTTGGCAGACAACAGCAAAGATTCCAGGATGGAACTTTCTAGATTTAGAGATTCTTTCTTGGTGGGAAGAGACAGGAACTTAAAGTCCAGCCTGGAACCACACAAACTAATACATCTGGAGACAGGAATCCCAGATACAAATATCTGAGCATTAAGGAAAAAGCTGGAAAAAATTAGCACTAAGAGAGACCTGGGGCAGGAAGGAGAACTGCAAATTTGTTTTGTACTTGCCCTTGACTTACCACTGGCTGACCCAGAGCTGAAGGATGAGGAGTGGTGGGTGGGAGGTGGGGCAGGGAGGCAAGTTGTTTAGAAGGAGAAGCCAGTACTATTTAAGGCTGCAAACAAATACAGCTGTAGGTCATGGGGAAGGGCAGTCAGTGACCTTGTGGATGCTGACGAACCATAGCTATAAAGAACTTAGAGACAAGAGTTTGTGTCCCTGGATTGACAAATTCTGAAGGAGGTTCAAAGAGGAGAGGGCCTGAAGCTCAACATGAGGTCAGGTTAGCATCACTACTGAACTGTTTCTGCTTTGCTGAAGGATAGCATTTTAGGATTTGCTGGTGGTCTGCACAGCATATAAAAGAAAACTGCAGAGAAAAGCAAGCAGAGAGCAAGATACGAATGTTGCCAGAGTAGAGGATAAAGAAGTGAGAACTGGAAGGATTCCCAGAATCTCTCTCATCTACTCTTTGAATGTCCAGAAGGAGGGGGATATGAAGGGTGTGAGGAGGAAGGATTTTGGCCTCTGAGCTTTTCTTGGGTTTTCTGATGCAGAATGAAGTGACAAGAGGCTTATGTTAGGTTCATGATTGTCCTCATTGCTCTCTTTTAGGGATGGAGAAAAGGAGAAAAGTTACAGCCTGGGTAGATGTTGAATTGGAGCAAACAGCAGAAAAGGTCATTTCAGAACACGTTTGTTGTGGGGGGGGGGGATCTCTGGAGCAATCCTGAGTGATCTTTCAGGGTTTCATTTTTTCCCTCATGTCCACGGGAAGCGTTGCAGGTAGGACAGTTTGAAAAGGATGACGTACAGGAAGAAGTTGACACTGTTGAAAGAAGCAGAATGAGCTGATCTCTACATGAAGATCTTTCAGGGTCTTCACTCAAGGAATGCCTTTTCTGAGGTCTCTCCCATGTCCCAGGAATGCAGAGTTTCCCTCACCTTGTTCTCATAGATCCTGGGGAGTACGGATTTCAGAGAGATCTGGGGAGCTGACAGATGCTGTTCCATCCAGAAGACCCTGCTAATAATTGTAGCTACATTTACTAGATTGTTGAGTCCTTACTCTGCTACTTGTGACAGGGCTAAGCTGGTTGCTAAAAATCACCAAGGAATGTGGTTAAAAGCAAAGAGTCTACGACTCCCTCCCAGAGATAGATTCAGAATCAGAAATTCAGGGGTGGGAACTGCAATCAAAATAAAAAAAAATTTTCTTGATAAATCTAATGTGCAGTTAGGTTTGGAAACCTCTGTGTCTGGAGTCATTACTCAGAGTTGGGTTTTTACCTTCTAGACTAAGTTTTTGATGTAAAACAGATAGCATCAACCTAACATCTGCAGTGCTCTCAGACCATGATAAATAATGGCAGTAAATGTTGAACAAATATGTAAGATTTATATATACGTTACATAGAACTCAAAGATAAAAATATTTGTGTTGCTGGAATGTCACAATCAATCTAGACAATGACAAAATATGTAGGCATTTAACTGGAACATGCCTTCTCTTTTAATCTACACAAGGTGACCTTCCTCCCTACCACCATGGTTTTGGTTTGCTCAATTTTCAAAGCAGTTCCTTTCAAAGCGGTTTCTAAGACTGGGAAGCATAAGCCCTGTGCAGAGTGTAAGGGCTTCTTCAGGAGAAGCAGGGCTTTAGAATCCCGTGAGAAACGGGATTTTTCAGGTTGTGTTTGTGTGTGTGTTTGAGTTTCTGTGTGTGTACATGCATAGACTTCTGCAACATTCGATGGGTTTCTAGACGTTTAACAGAAATGCCTTATACTCAGCATGTAATCTAAGAAGTGCAAGTCAAATGGATGGGGCTGCCATCAACAGGTAGCTAATTTCATGATCTAGCGATGGAATTAAATCGATAGCCTGGCCACGACAGCCAGGAGGCCAGCACAAGAACTGGCAAGGGGGTCTCATCAGTCTCCTCCTTCGCCTGCGGAGGGGATGGATTGATCATCCAAGAAGGAGAAGAGTGAGGAGCTTGGAGGCACCTGTATGGCTCCTGAGGATTCCAACAGGCAACATTGATTTTGTCAGCTCCTCAAACAGGTTAGCAAGCCAACAGGGCAGCTTCCCCAAAGCTGGAGATAGTCTTTGCTGCAAACCAGTTGTTTGCTGGATAAACAGAACAAACCCCTGGAGAGTGTTGAAAGAGAGGGGTGCGGCCAATGCCTTTGGCTGACAGCACATTCAGAAGAGCTAAGAAAACAAGGGTAGAAACTCAAAAAATCTTTTAGGTTTCATTTACTCAGGCAAAAAGGAGTCCAGACAACAGCAATTAAGTGAGTTTGATGAATTGGGATGGCTGACCTGGGAAAGCAGGCCTGCAACCCTTTTTTCTTTGGCAGTAGACTATATGTCTTTACCTTCCTTCCCTGACCCTCCCCTCTGCTCCCCCACCACCCAAGCAAACACACATTCTTTTTCTGCCTTGTGAAAATTCAATTTCACTTTTTTTTATGTGATTGATTTGTCTGCCAACGAAGGGAATGAGATACATTGGATTTTATTGTTTCCTAATTATTTCATGCAGGAAAATCTTATCTTTCTAGAGAACCAGTGCTGTACATTATGCTGCTACTTCTTTCCTTTTTTTCTTTCTTTTTTCCCCTCCTTTCCTCCCTCCCTCCCTCCCTCCCTCTCTCCCTTCCTTGCTTCTGCCCAAGGTCTGCCTAGCTTGTGCTGGGTCTATGTTGAGCCTCCATTCATTGGTCTATTTATTCACTTAACTATCTGTATTGAGCACCTGCTATGTGCCAGTCACTGGGCTAAGATCTGGAGATACAGAAGTAAAAGCCATGCTCTCATTCTTCAGGCTGTTCATACTCCAGCAAGGAAGATCTCAGATACTAAGCAATCAAATTACATATACATGATTTGTTTAATGTAATTGAGTCTCTGTTGTTGACATTTACAACTTTGTTTTTTTTAAATTAATTAATTAATTAATTTATGATAGTCACACACAGAGAGAGAGAGAGGCAGAGACATAAGCAGAGGGAGAAACAGGCTTCCTGCACCGGGAGCCTGACGTGGGACTCGATCCCGGGTCTCCAGGATCGTGTCCTGGGCCAAAGGCAGGCACCAAACCACTGCGTCACCCAGGGATCCCTGACATTTACAACTTTGGAAATGGGTAAGTTGGAAAGATATTTGAAAACTGATTTTAAAACCACCCAAAGAGGGATCATAAATAAATAAAATAAATAAAATTATGACTATCATAAATAAATAAAAATTAAAAAAAAAAAAACAAAACCACCCAAAGGACCAAGATGATGGAGCCAATCAAACATGGCTGAGGGAGTTCCCATGTTCCTATTCCACTCTTTACAGCACCTATAAGTGACCAGACTCTGAGAAGGACTGGTTTCTAAAGAGGGTGGGAGAGGGCTCCTGCACTCCTGTGACAGAAACCCAGGGGGCAGGCAGGTGAAGCCCAATGACCATGCAGTTCTAACCACTTGTGACTCTGACTGTGAAATTTCTCTCCAATTCTCCTGGGGCTTGGCATACCCTCCCAAGTCCAAAGAACTTGCTTTAGGTTATCTAGTTTTCCTGACCCTTGAGAATCATTCTCTCCTTCATGGCTTACGGAGATGTAGAGCCAGGTGTGCTGAGGGGAGGAAACAGGAGAAATAAAAGAGAATATCCATTTAACAATCCCTCAATTATAAGAATAAACAAAATCTGCAAGGGAAACGAACACGATTCAGAGGAGGGGCTATGTGTTGCCAAAGGGGGCTTTTTCCCACGGAGCAGAGTCTGTGCTTACTGCAGGGCAACTCAGATGAGCCTTGGTGTGCATGAAAGAAGATCACTTTGGAGTAAACTGTTTAATTTGATCTGGGGATGGAATGTACCTAGCTCACCTCCTTCTTCAAGGAACTGATACAGTTCCAGCTTATAATTCAGTTCACTTAAGATGAGGACAGAACAGATTTTGGCATTTCCAGGAGGTCTAGGATGGAAAAATTTCCTGTGTGCATGCACAGTCTTCACCCACAGGGTGAAACACCAAGCTCCAGCAATTTAGATTCCCATATGGCCATTTGGTTGTTACTGCGTGAAGAATATTGGCTGTGGAACGAAGTTAACTGCTTGAATTCTTATCTGGAAAAATGGCAAATATTTCAAATACATGGTGCTCACACGTGGTGTACAGTGAGTCCGATCCTTCCTGGATAAGAATGCGTATCTTGTGGAACGGACTTATATAGACCCTCTGTTGGTAGAGCAGCCTCTGGATTCATTACCAACAATAGTAGATTTGAGATTTTGAGACCTCGGGAATACATCAAATGTGACTATGACTATAAAAAGGGATTTGGGAGACGTATCTCTCAAAATATGGGGAAATATGTACGTTTAGAAGACTGGGCCTACAGACATTTTATAAGTAATAGGCAATACAGTTTGAGAAATTCTGTATGTCTTTCCAGGTTATGAATAGTTTTAATATTAAGAATTTGGGAGGCACCTGGGTGACTCATTGGTTAAGCATCCAACTTTTGGTTTCAGCTCTGGTTGTGATCTCAGGGTTGCGGAGACCAAGCCTGGCATCGGTCTCTATGCTGAGTGTGGAGCTCATCTTGAGATTTTGTCTCTCCCCCTCTCCCTCTGCCCCTTATCACCTGCTCCTCTAAAAAAATAAAATAAAGAATTTGAGCGAGCTCTTCTCTGTTTACTAGGGAACCCTCTTTCTTCTTCCTTCAAAAGGAGAAAGTGAGCTCATAAAACAGCCAGAAGAGGGACGCCTTGGTGGCTCAGTGGTTGAGTGTCTGCCTTTAGCTCAGGGCGTGATCCTGGTCCCGCGATTGAGTCCCACATCGGGCTCCCTGCGAGGAGCTTGCTTTTCCCTCTGTCTAATGTCTCTGCCTCTCTCTCTGTGTCTCTCATAATAAATAAATCTTTAAAAAATAAATAAAATCTTAAAAAAAAGAAAATAGCCAGAAGATTCAAATTAGAAACAAAGGAAAAATACTCTAACTGTTCTTAACAAAGGGACAAAAGTACTAGATGACTCTGTTAGAGATCTACTCTTGACTTAGCTGTCTTTGAGTCTGTTCATGCAGGTTAAATTTGACTATGTCTTAGTGTCTTCTGGAATTCTGTTGCATTGATGTGTACGAACAATCATGCCAGGCACTGGAAATAAGGATAGACAATATTTCAGGTTTCCTTAGGTGAGTCAGATGGGTGACCTGCCGACAGAGGGCCGTGAGTCTCAAAGTGTAGAACTGCCCTGCTCTTTATACCAACCACCATGGCAGTGAGCTTGACCCAAGGAAAGATGGGAATGTTTCCAAGAACGACAGAGTGTCTAAAGGGTTGTTCTTTTGAAATGCTGGTTTCAACAGATCATCCACATCATCATGATTACAGTCACAATGATTAGGATTCATTTGAACTTCCACTGCAGCCCTCAAGATGGTGGCATGTGTACTATGAGGAGGGAAGTTCTGGAGGCCTCACCATTTCCAGGGATTCAACTGAACAAGTCAGTCTTGCCATTTTTCATAAGGGTGATATGGGCTAGGAAGTCACCTGGGCAGCCTTGTTGGTAATAAGACTCTTTAAGATTGATGTCACCCCACCATGAAACAATTCAAATAAGGCAGGGAAAACACTCAAAGGAACAAAATCAACTTCTTCTCCAACTCCTGTTAGGGGTTCTTCTTGGGATTTGTTGCTGTGGTAGGGCTTGGTGTCAACAGTGTATGTGTGTGTGTGTTTGTGTATGTGTGTGTGTGTGTGTGTATAAGAGAAAGAGAGAGAATATTAGTGCCATATTTAACTCTTAAAAGTGAATACTGAAATATTGGAATTGGAGCTTATCTGCCAAATATTCTGGTTTCCTGTAACTGTGGACTTGCCATTCCAGAGTCTGCTTATGACAGTAAAAGTAAATATGCTGTATGCTACAGGCTTTCTGGACATGCAAGGCAGTGGTCGCTGTGTCTTTTCTCAACTTTCTCTTTCTCCATAGCACAAATGCCCTTGGTGGACATGTCCCCATTTCCCTAGCCCAGATGAGGAGGTGAAGATGGAAACTGGGGGTGAGGCAGGTGGGACAAGTGTTAGCAGAGACCCCAGCAGCTCTTCTGAGACCATGTCCTACTCAGGTTTGGTGAGGTTTGCTGCTGGGCAGGAGACCCACAGGAACCATCTCTTCCCCAGCTCCATGCCGCTGAGCCACCCATCCTGAGAAGCACAAGTGGATATGAGGAAAAGTGAAAGAAGCTTTGTGGATAAGCAATTTTTGGTGATCCCAGTGGGCTGCCTAAGTTTTCAGTAATGCCTAGTGAACCAGAAATAGCCATCCAATATTCAAGGGACCTTAGGGGTCATGACTGTAGGGTCTGGTGATGAACAACCAGTGACAATGTGTAAACTGAGTCAAGGGAATGGAATTGGTTTACCCAAGGTCATTCTGGATGTTACCGGCTGAAGCAAGACCTTGTGCATCCCAGCCCAGAGCTTCTCCTCCTTAACTGTGAGGCTGTCTACTTGTGAGTGTCCTTTTTGGAGATTTTAGGGTGGGATCATTCTGCTTCCTGGTCTCAATCATGACCTATAGGACTTTCACCCTATTTCTGCTCAGCCAGATCCTTTGTTCCTCTCTTCCTGTGCTCTAGCCATCTGCTCACCTACCCTGAAATTTGTAAAAGAAAAAGAAATCTGAGTGACCCATGGAAAATTCTATTGCAGACAAAATCAGTCCCAATCCCTCCCTGCTTTGTTCCATCTCGAAATCAATTTTCTTTGGCCTGTCATCTGTAGGATTTGCACAACTCTGGAGATGCCCTGACTCTCAGCAGTCCTGCTGGGTCACCATTCCTCAGTCAGAATTTGAAATTTGCTACTGTTCCTTAAAACCATGTTTCAAGGAGTTTGCAATATCAGCTTGTCTTATCTTGCACTCGATTAGTTTTTGGCCTGATTTATTTATTTATTTAGTATTAGAGTTTGAATTGGCTAACAGACCTGTTGGTTTCATCCATCACCAACTTGATGCAAATTGGTTTTGGTTCTTAAGCAGGGCCTAGCCCCAGGTAAAATTGTGAAATAGTTGAAATGTGTCTCTGGCACCCAACCACCTTCCTTTCCAGCCCCCTCCTATCTCATGCCGTTTCCTTCCCTGGGTTTGCCTGGTGCTAGCTGTTCTTCTGGAAAGTATTTGACAGCTATAGCCATTTTATCTCATTAACCAATTACATTTGTATAATAACAGTATTTCTAGCTCAATGTAGGCATCCTTCCATGCCTACCACTCTTCTTGGTTGTCCCAGAGGACAGTGGCCTCTAAACTTGGTTGATCATAGAATATCTGGAGATTTTTGTTCCAAATATAGGTTCCCAAGCCTTATCTAAGGAAAAAGAATGGAATCCTGGGCTGGTGCCTGGGAAATGGTATTTTTAAATAAGATCTCCAGGCAAATCTGATAATTAGCCACTGATTTCCAGTGGGAAGTTTCCTTCCAACCCAGAGATTTTGTGTTCCTACAATTTTATTTTTATCACAGCCCTGAGAGGAATTAACATCATCATCATTATCATCATCATCGTCATCATCACAATAGCTAATTTATTAAGCTAATTTATTAAGCAATCATTAGATGTCAAGTTCAGAGCTAAGAACCTTCTCTGAATTATCTCAGGGATGAGGCTATTTTAAATTTTTCTTCAACAGTGGAGAAATTTAAGGTCCATAAGACCTGGTTCAGAACTGACTAGGATGTCTTAGAATTCCTGAAGCTACCAGCAAGGCAAAAATCCTCCCAGTTCTCCATTCTGAGTTCCAGGGCTCTTTGTAGGGCATAGAGTCAGTGGAGGTGGTCTCAGGCCATTTGAGCTGCAGCCCAGCTGTGAAGGCCTTCAGGACAGGGAATGTGTTTCTCAGTCTTTCCCATTCCCCCCCAACCCCAACACATCTAAGCACCCTGTCTGGCAAAGAGAAAGCAGGCCCTCGGTGGATGTTTGCTGACCTGGAACCAAGATAAGCGAGGTTTTCTGACTTCTGGCCTAGGGGATTTCTATCTACTACCTGGGACTTAATGAAAGCCAGGACTCTAAGGTATAAATTGAGAACAGAGCTTAATTAGGTGTTTCACAGACAGATCTTTGGGATTTTAAAGACTCAGATCATGCAAATGACAAAGATAATTATCTGTAATGATGAAATTTCAGGTGCCTGGATGGGCAGACCAGCTTTGGAAAGGTGTAGATTCTAGACTCACGTCTACACGGTCACTTGTTTTTCAACAAAGGCACCAATGGTCTTTTCAAAGTACTGGAGCAACTGGATATAAATACATAGGATAAAAAAGGAGACTCTTGGCCCCTACTTCATACCAAAAATATAAGTTAATCTGAGATGGGTATATATTTAAATGTGGAAGCTAAAACAATAAGCTTCTAATGGGCAACATGAGAGGATAACTTTGTAACTGTGGGGTAAGCTAAGATTTTTTTTAGGCAGACCACAATGTTAATAACTACAAAAAATTGATAAATTGGACTTCATCAAAACTAAAAAACAAACAAGCAAATTTCTGTTTGTCATGAGACACTACTAAGAAAGTGAGAAGGCAAATTATACTTTGGGAGAAAATATTTGCCAAAAGACTAGTATCCAGAGTAACCAAAGAGCTCTTACAATTCAGTTACAACAAGATAAACAACTCATTTTAAATAAGTGTGTTCAGGGGTGCCTGGGTGGCTCGATTGGTTAAGCGTCTGGCTCTTGGTTTTGGCTCAGGATGTGATCTCAGGGTAGTGAGATCGAGCCCTGCGTTGGGCTCTGTGCTGAGCATGGAGCCTACTTGGGATTCTCTCTCTCTCCCTTTGCACACCCCCCCCCCCCTCAAATGTTCACACCATGGAAACCAGCAAATGCTGCAAAGCAGGGTTTCACTGGTGGGGTGGGAGGGATGATGAGTAAGATGGATGTTCTTTTCTAGAACATCACTGCTTTACTGCCCCAGAATCAGACCCTGAATGCCTACACTTAGTTACATCTGTAACTGTTTGTATTTCAGACCTGAACTTTATCCAGCAAAATTCCTCTATGTGAATTTAATTTGCTTACATTTTATTCTCTTACAAACCTTTTTTTTTTTTTAAATGTGGGGTTTGATTTGATTTTACCCTTGACTTTCTTACTCCTTCTGCTTCTTGTCATTTTAATTGCAATTGGAATTGATTTGGTCTAGCTTGGAGTTGCTCCACTCTCCTCCTGACCTCGTTCCTACACCTCCTCAGGGACTGCTACCCTCTCCCCACACACCAGGCTAGTGACCACACAAGGCCATCGGCTCCAAGACCTCAGTCTCTGTTACTACCATCCAGGGATCCATCTTTCATGTCTTTTTCTTTCTTGGCATTCCCGGGCTGCTGGAGTTAGTTAGTTTTGACTAACAGGTGTTGATGTGTTGATCTCTTGAAAACAGCCTTTTCTTGTTTGTCAGCTCCCAATGTGTCTCAGCATTGTCACCAGCCACCCTGAAATATGATGGCCAGAGCCGGAGACGATAGAGTGTCAGCTCTCTGGAAAGCGTCTAGGGCTCCATCAGTCAGCAGTGGGCTGGGAGGGCCGCGGCACGGTGCTGACCCGGCTGCTGGGGCTGGGAGGCACCCGGGGTGATTTCTTTCAGGAGTGCGTGGGGCACGTCAGTCTTCTCCTTAGGCTTTCCCTGTACTTGAAGATAATTGTGAGACAGCTATTGAGGTGTGAGCAAACCAGCTCATCCACGGACCAGCCCATGATCCTGGCAGCCGGATCTTCCCGTCCATCACATTTATGGAGTGCTTGCTGAATACCTGCAGCTCTGCCAAGTGCTTCAACAGCATTGCCTCATTTAATTCTGACAACAGCTCAGGCAGGAAAGCTAAGCCTCAGAGAGATTAAGTAACTTTTTCATGGTCATATAAGCAATTAAATGTGTGAGTCAGATTTGAACTCCAGATTGTGAGATTCCAGGCAACATAATCTCCTGACCTCTTTGCTATGCTCTCCAGGCTCTCTGGAGGATATGGTGATGTAACTCTCCATTAATAACACCTATCTATGTGCCGGACCTGGGGCTGGGAGTGCAGGGGTACATGAGACACAACCCTTGCCTTTGAGAAATTCTCAATCTAGTGGATGAGACACAGGTTGAACACAAAGAATTATAATCAGGGAATCAGTAGGAGTTCAGGGAGGTGATGTGAAGTGATTCTGGGGATGCTTCCTAAAAGGGGCTGGGGGTGTGTGGGGCATCTGATTAGGATCTGAATGTATAGGACCTCCCTCCTTACAGTGAGTGCAGACACTGTCTTCATGGAGACAAAGTTGATAAGGCTTCCATCCTTAACCATGCCCCTTCTCAGGAGGCAATGCCAAAGATGGGCCTCCCTGGAGCCTGTGGCTCACACCTGCTTCTAGACCATGTTTCTGGTACCTGAAACTCTGAAAATTTCCTGCTCAAAAGGCCCTGAGCCTTCCCTGGGTCTATCTTCCCAGGGGTGGACTCCACGGTCAGTGTGCCACGGGGATGGCAAAGGAGAGGCTATTTGCAGGATCAGGGGGCCACAGCCTGGGTTTGGGCAAGCAACCTACAGCATCCACATGTGTCTCCTTGTATGGAAAGGAGCTGGAGGAGGGAAGAGAAGAGAGCCGAGCCATCAGCCAGAGTCCAGAGGCTGGGACCCAGAGACTTACCGCCACTTCTAAATTCAAACCTGGTCTTTGAAGTTATGATGAAAGATTTTTTTTTTTTTAAAGAATGTTACTGGAATTACAAAAATAGTACTGAAAGGTCTTATAGATCTCTGACTCAGCTTCCCCTAATATTAATGTCTTATACAACCACAGAGCCATTATCGAAATAAATCAACATTGACATGATACTATTAACTAAATGACAAGATTAAACACTAGTAACGAAGGCCGAAGCCAGAAAGACCCTCGTTTCTGAGAGGCTGTCTGGGGCTTCCAAAGCTGGAACCGCCAGCTTGGAGCGCGGGATTTCCAGGCACTCGAGGGGTGGGCCTTGCCACTGTACCACCACCCTGGGAAGCCGGAAGCCTCAGGGGGCTTAGAGTCTATCATTTACAACTGGATGAGGGAGCACATAGTGTCCTCAAGGTCTATCAGGTGCATTTCATTAGAAGCTCCCAGGACCTAACTGTCAGGACACCATGAACATGAGATCATGTTGGATTTTGGAATATTAGATTATATCAGACAATGCAGGTGTTTGAAGAAGCCCAGTGCCGCAGGCGGACACACGCATACGTAACAGGCTTAATTCCCCTTTCTTCACTTTGCTCTCTGCTTGCTGCAGAGGGGACAGCACCGGACTGCAGTCCGGAGCGCCTGGTCTCCCCCGGGTCTCCATGGCCTTGGGCAAACACTTTGTCCCTCAGAGGAAACTGAACTGCACAGTCTCGAGGCTTTTCCCGTCTGACTTTGACATTCTCTGTTCTGTTCTTCGGCTGTGATTTCTTTTTTCTTTCTTTCTTTCTTTTAAAAAAAAGATTTTATTTATTTATTCATAAGAGACACACAGAGAGAGGCAGAGACACAGGCGGAGGGAGAAGCAGGCTCCATGCAGGGAGCCCGATGCAGGACTCAATCCCAGGACCCCAGGATCATGCCCTGAGCCGAAGGCAGATGCCCAACCCCTGAGCCACCCAGGGGTCCCTCAGCTGTGATTTCTCCTCTACTCATCTTCCCTCCCCCACATTCTTCTCGTTCTCCTCTGTCCTTCCCTAACTCACTTTTCTGCTTCTCCTGTACTTTCTCCTTCTCCTCATTCTGTTGCCCTCTTGCTCCTCCCCTCCCACTCCTCTCCCATCTCCCTTTGACACCACCCTTCCCCTCTCCCTGCCCTCCCCACTGGCACGTCCCTCCCTCCCACGTAGGGACAAGGTGGGCTATGCCTGGAGCTTCACGACCCACCAAGTGCTTGTGGCAACTGTTTCAAATGAGAGGGGGGGGATAGAAGAGGGAATTAAATCATAGTATTGGCAGCTGGCAATTTGCTTCAATCGCAGAAAAATGTCCCGGGCTTCCTCAAATATTGAAAGGCTGATGAAGAACAGATTTGCTCTGGCAGTGTGAATTCCCCTCCGTCTGCCTTTGGCAGAGGGACTGCCTTGCATGATATTATTATAGGAGCTGCGATGCGCTCCCCGTTTAGTGGAGCTGGGACGCGTTTCAGCCAACCCCTGTATTGATGTAACACTGTTTTTATTGGTAATAAGGGTGTATTAAAATATATATACATTTCCACTGATTCCTGGCTCTGGGGAGGCCGGGATCTGATGATGTCCAGGCCGGGAGGCCTGGGTTTTTCCACCCTCTGTCCGTGGGGAGAGCCTGGAATTCAGGCGCTCCCCCTGTCTCCACCCCTTGTTAGGTCTCGCTGATTGTAATAAACATTTTCCTCTCTTCAGTTTCCTCAGTGATATAGAATCAGATATGTCAGCTGGAGGGGTCTTCCAGAGGTCATTTTCTCCATCCGCCGTCCACACCGACAGCGCCTGCATCGGGCAAGGCCCGAGTGAGCCACAGGGGAGAGATGGAGGGAAGGGAAGTTGACACGTGGAGAAAACGTACCTCTACAGATTTGCAGCTATTTTGCTGCACATGCAGGGGGACCCGGGAGCGGGTGGGTGACAAGGGGAAGGGGCACAGAGGCTGGGAGGGAGGCAGGCCGACTGGGGAGTGAGGGCCCCTGAGACCCCCGGAAAGGCCAGAAGCAATGGCTCCTGACAGGCAGCTTCTCTTTTTTGGCAGAACGTTTGGTTCTGTCGCAGTACATCCACCCTTTTATTGGCAGGTCGCCTCCTCACTTGAGCACACCTGGACGTGGAGCTCTTGGGTTAAGGCCATGGCAGTTACGGTCAGAGAATTCCAGCGTTGGCTGGGCTCTCAGAAAGGACAGTACAGTTCAGGGATCTTAACCTGGAGCTTCTGAAAGATCTGGTTCAGTTTTGCTACCTTTGTCATTTCTCGCCGGCGACTCTAAGGTCCAGCTCCTCTGAATGGTTCTCTTCGAGGGAAACAACAGGCAATTCCACGCCTTGGGTGCAAGCTCTTCCTTTTGTCCAAAATACCCCTCCTCTGGAAAGGCCTTCTTATTTTTTTAAGACTTGCCCCCAAGGTCCCCCCACTGTGAAGCCTTTTTTGACTCTTCTCGGCTGGGTTGGACCTCCCCCTGGCCTGTCAGAGCTTATCACAGGGTTTGGTGAGTGTTGGTGGAGATGCCCATGTCCCATCTGGATGGTGGATTCCTAGAGGATAGGACTGTCTAGAACATTCTCTCTGGGAACCACTTTGTCCTCTCCCCAAGGGGCTGGGAAGGAGTGCTGGTGGCCTCTAGTGAACGGAGTTCAGAGATGCTGCCCAACAGCCTGCAGCACCCATGAAAGCCCCCTACAACACGAAATTATCGGGTCCGTAATGTTGGTAGTGCCACCGTTGAGAAACCCGCCACGGGAAATCAGTTGACCTCTGATGGAATCCCTGAAACACAAGGATGTGTGCAGGGTTAACACCGCCTGAGAGGAGAGTTGTTTCCATCTCCTGGTGGACAAGACAAAGGTGTGGGCTCTGACAACAAAATTTTAAGGAAAGTTTTAAGCACTTGATTTGTAGTCTAAGAACTTTTTGTGAATCTCCGAGCCCTTGGATAAGATGGCACCGAAGGTTCCTTCCAGCCCTGCTATTCTAGATGTCAGGCACATTAAATGTCATAAACAGGCAGGGATAAAGGCCACCAGCTCTTCGAATGGGAGATCTCATTTAGTAAGATTACATCTTTTTGAAACCCCTCTCATGCTCTCAAAGGCACTAAATTTCTTTAAATGAGGATTCCCCCTTCCTCATTTGAGAAACTATTGCGAGATAAGAGAGACCACAAATAGATTTTTAGGTATATTATACCTAATCAGTCATATTCTTGAGTGTTTATCTTAGAACAAACACAAGGATGAACCACTCTGAAATAGTCAGCATATAGACTAAGGAATTTTCTGTAACTCCCCATAGGTCATTGTTGGGGAAGCATG